>NC_135239.1:84823397-85448397 GCF_051348905.1 Ranitomeya variabilis
CTGCGCTGTATACTGCGCGGCTCTGCGCTGTATAGTACGCGGCTCTGCGCTGTATAGTACGCGGCTCTGCGCTGTATACTGCGGGGCTCTGCGCTGTATACTGCGCGGCTCTGCGCTGTATACTGCGCGGCTCTGCGCTGTATACTGCGCGGCTCTGCGCTGTATACTGCGCGGCTCTGCGCTGTATACTGCAAGGCTCTGCGCTGTATACTAAGCGGCTCTGTGCTGTATACTGCGCGGCTCTGCGCTGTATGCTACGTGGCTGTGCAATATACTACGTGGACATACATATTCTAGAATACTGGATGCGTTAGAATCGGGCCACCATCTAGTAATAATAATAAGACCACAGATAGTGCTTTGGAATTGTGCTGTGCTGTCACTTTAAGAGCTAATATTATCTGACAAAACTTTTGTGCTGGTGGTCTCATGTACAGTTCGTAGGCGTTGGCATAGTAACTGTGTCTGACTGCGCATATCAATGAGCTAATCAGCCAGGTGGCAGTTGGCAGTTATTTTTAGAAATTGCCTCAGAAATCAGGCCCATTATAAACGTATGGGAAAATTTCCCTATTGAAATGCATTGAGACACTTTTTTCAAACGCAAGTTGCGCCAAAACTACAAATCCGATCGACACGAAAATTACTTAGCACACCTCTTGGGGACGCTGGCTTCGAAATGACACCTCACTGGAGTCTGTGAGTGCTGCGGTTCGGGCCGCATTAACTGCCGACTGAATAATAATAAGAAGAAGAATAAGAAGAAGTTATCCACGATCGGATTACAATATAGTGCTTTGTTCCAAAGCACTATAATTACAGTGGTACAGAAAGTATTCAGACTCCTTTAAATTTTTCACTTTTTGTTTCATTGCAGCCATTTTGTAAATTCAAAAAAGTTTATGTTTTCATATTAATGTACACTCTGCATCCCATCGTGACTGAAAAAAAAGAAATGTAGAAATTTTTGCAAATTTATTAAAAAATAAAAAACAAATATCACATGGTCATCAGTATTCAGACCCTTTGCCCAGACACTCATATTTAAGTCACATGCTGTCCATTTCCTTGTGATCCTCCTTGAGAGGGTTCTACTCCTTAATGAGAGTCCAGCTGTGTTTAATTAAACTGATAGGACTTGATTTGGAAAGGCACACACCTGTCTATATAAAGGCCCCGTCTCACTTAGCGACGCTAAAGCGATCCCGACAACGATACGACCTGTCAGGGATCGTTGCTGCGTCGCTATGTGGTCGCTGGTGAGATGTCAAACAGTGAGATCTTCCAACGATCGCTGCTGCGATCTCACTGTTTGACATCTCACCAGCGACCTGTAGCGACCTGTATAACGATGTCACATGGGAGCTATTATGACGATTCAGTGTCTGAGTCGTCAACGAGGTCGTTGGTAAGGTGTCAAACACAGCGATGTGTGGTACCCAGCGGGACCTCAACGATCAAAAAAAGGTCCAGGCCATTCCGACACGACCAGCGATCTCACAGCAGGGGCCTGGTCGCTGCTACGTGTCACACATAGCGAGATCGCTACTGAGGTCGCTGTTGCGTCACAAAACGTGTGACTCAGCAGCGATCTCGCTAGCGATCTCGCTTAGTGAGACGGGGCCTTAAGACCTCACAGCTCACAGTGCATGTCAGACCAAATGAAAATCATGAGATCAAAGGAACTGGCCAAGGAGCTCAGAGACATAATTGTGGTAAGACACAGATCTGGTCAAGGTTAGTGTTGAGTGATACCGTCCGATACTTGAAAGTATCGGTATCGGAAAGTATCGGCCGATACCTGCAAAGTATCGGATCTGATCCGATACCGATACCCGATACCAATACAAGTCAATGGGATTCAAGTATCAGAAGGTATCCCTGATGGTTCCCAGGGTCTGAAGGAGAGGAAACTCTCCTTCAGGCCCTGGGATCCATATTAATGTGTAAAATAAAGAATTAAAATTAAAAATATTGATATACTCACCTCTCTGACGCAGCCTGGACCTTACCGCTGGTAACCGGCAGCCTTCTTTGCTTAAAATGAGCGCGTTCAGGGCCTTCCATGACGTCACGGCTTCTGATTGGTCGCGGCCGCCCATGTGACCGCCACGCGACCAATCACAAGCCGTGACGTAATTCTCAGGTCCTAAATTCCTAGAATTAGGAATTTAGGACCTGAGAATTACGTCACGGCTTGTGATTGGTCGCGTGGCGGTCACATGGGCGGCCGCGACCAATCACAAGCCGTGACGTCATCTAAGGCCCTGAACGCGCTCATTCTTAGGAAGGAAGGCTGCCGGAAAGAAGCCGAGGGTGAGTATATTCCTATTAAGGTATATACTCACTCTCGGACGCGCCCTGCTTCTTTCCGGCAACCTTCCTTCTTAAGAATGAGCGCGTTCAGGGCCTTAGATGATGTCACGGCTTGTGATTGGTCACGGCCGCCCATGTGACCGCTCACGCGACCAATCACAAGCCGTGACGTCATCCCTCAGGTCCTAAATTCCTAGAAGGGAATTTAGGACCTGAGGGATGACGTCGCGGCTTGTGATTGGTCGCGTGGCGGTCACATTAGCGGCACGTGACCAATCAGAAGCCGTGACGTCGTGGAAGGTGCTGAACGCGCTCATTTTAAACAAAGAAGGCTGCCGGTTACCAGCGGTGATGTCCAGGGGCCTCCGGACAGGTGAGTATATCAATATTTTTTATTTTAATTCTTTATTTTACACATTCATATGGATCCCAGGGCCTGAAGGAGAGTTTCCTCTCCTTCAGACCCTGGGAACCATACACTGGAAACTTCCGATTCCAATTCCCGATACCACAAAAGTATCGGATCTCGGTATCGGAATTCCGATACCGCAAGTATCGGCCGATACCCGATACTTGCGGTATTGGAATGCTCAACACTAGTCAAGGTTACAACAGAATTTCTGCAGTACTCAAGGTTCCTAAGAGCACAGTGGCCTCCATAATCCTTAAATGGAAGAAGTTTGGGACCACCAAAAGTCTTTCTAGACCTGGCTATCCAGCAAAACTGAGAAAATCCTGGGAGAAGAGCCTTGGTGAGAGAGGTAAAGAAGAACCCCAAGATCACTGGGCAGCATGGTGGCGCAGTGGTTAGCACAGCAGCCTTGCAGCGCTGGAGTCCTGGGTTCAAACCCCACCAAGGACAACATCTGCAAAGAGTTTGTATGTTCTCTCCGTGTTTGCGTGGGTTTCCTCCGGGTTCTCCGGTTTCATCCCAAAGACATACTGATAGGGAATTTAGATTGTGAGCCCCATCGGGGACAGCGATGATAATGTGTGCAACCTGTAAAGCGCTGCGGAATATGTATGCACTATATAAAAATAAAGATTATTATATTATTATTATTATTATTATTATCACTGTGGCTGAGTTCCAGAGATGCAGTAGGGAAATGGGAGAAAGTTCCACAAAGTCAACTATCACTGCAGCCCTCCACCAGTCGGGCCTTTATGCCAGAGTGGCCCGACAGAAGCCTCTCCTCAGTGCAAGACGTATGAAAGCCCGCATAGAGTTTGCTAAAAAACACATGAAGGACCCCAGACCAGGGGTGGGGAACCTCGGCTCTCCAGCTGTTATAAAACTACAACTCCCAGCATGCCCTAGCAACTTGCAGCAGTTGAGGCATGCTGGGAATTGTAGTTCTCCCACAGCTGGAGGGCCAAGGTTCCTGACCCCTGCCCCAGACTATGAGAAATAAGATTCTCTAGTCAGATGAGACTAAGATAGACCTTTTTGGTGATAATTCTAAGCAGTAAGTGTGGAGAAAACCAGGCACTGTTCATCACCTGCCCAATACTATCCCAACAGTGAAACATGGTGGTGGCAGCATCATGCTATGGGGTGTTTTTCAGCTGCAGGGATAGGATGACTGGTTGTCATTGAAGTAAACACGAATGCGGACTAGTACATAGATATCCTGGATGTAAACCTCTTCCAGAGTGCTCTGGACCTCAGACTTGGCCAAAGTTTCACCTTCCAACAAGACAATGGCCCTAAGCACGCAGATAAAATAACAAAGGAGTGGCTTCAGAACAACTCTGTGACCATTCTTGACTGGTTCAGCCAGAGCCCTGACCTAAACCCAAATGAGCATCTCTGGAGAGACCTGAAAATAGCTCTCCACCAATGTTCACCATCCAACCTGACGGAACTGAAGAGGATCTGCAAGGAAGAATGGCAGAGGATCCCCAAATCCAAGTGTGAAAAACTTGTTGCATCATTCCCAAGAAGATGCATTCCTGTACTAGCTCAAAAGGGTGCTTCTACTCAATACTGAGCAAAGTAGCACCAAGCCAAATCCCAAAACTTCAACAACTCAACAACTTGAGCCCTACCTCTAGATCCAGGCTTGGGCAATCTTTGCTCACCGGGGGCTTCTGGAAATGGGTCAACAGGTCCCTCCTGTAAAGAACTTTCCTTGACATAGTCCTGATCTCCCACACTCCCAGACCCCACCGGCAGATCATCTTCAGAACCGGGACAGTGTAAGCCTTAAGATGTTTGTGTAGTACGTGAAGGTCCTTCACTCTACCATCTGTCTCCCATTCCTGAAAACACCCCCTGCAGGAAAATATCCATGGAGGAGCCCTCTCCAACCAGAGGTTAGCAATGTTTGGTTTAAGAAAAGTGTTCACTAGAAAAACTACTAGGTTGACTGTACCAAGTTCAACTAGTCTCCTCGTGTGGTAGATAACCTCTCTCTTGATTAGGTTGAGTCTGTTTTCCCACAACATCTGGAAAAATTAACTGTACTCCCATGTCCAGAGAGGTTATGACAACATGCAGACACTGCCCAGGTAAAGTAACAAGGGAAGCAAAAACCCCTTGATCAGACCAACCCTTTCCCTCAGGGTCAACGACCAATCCTTCCACTGGTCCACTTTTTTAGTGGCGATCTTAAGTCTGCCTTCCCAATTTTGCTGGGGGTAGTCCCCTGGGTCAAATTCGATGCCAATAATTTTTGCAGATGCCTGAGTCACTGGGAGGGTGTCCAGGAGACTAAAAATAAGATCTCTCCCCCACTGCCAGAGACTTACACACTTTTCCTGGTTGATCATGGACCTGGAAGCTTATGAGTAGCGACTTACTTCAGACATGACCCATTCTGCCTCCCCTCCGAAGGCCCAAAAAGATAGATGTCATCGGCATACGCTACCACCCTCCAAGTGGCATCCTGATCAACCTGATCCATCCTGACTCCCACCAATAGTCCACTCTCTATCCTCCTTAAAACGGGATTGATCGTGAACACGTATAAAAGTGGGCTCTGCGGACAACCCTGGCAGACTCCAGACCCGACCTCAAAAGAACAACCAATCAAACTGTTCACTAGCGAGAAACCTGACACATGTGCCTTGCATGGCTTATATCCTCATTCTGGTGGTACAGCAAATTCTACGCCACTATCCCAGCCTGGATGTGCTGCTGCAGAAAGCACGATCGCTGTGTGCTAACTTCCGATGATCGCACTCCGCAGGTCATTGACTTGCATCGCTACAGAGGTCCTTAGGCCTACTGGTTAACCATTTGATTAGCGATGCTCCGACATGGTGGAATTCCACTCTGCACATGTTGCAGCAGCTGTGGCAGCAGCAATGAGCCCTGGTGCAGTATGTCCTTTTGCATAGCCTTGGCCAATGCAGCCTGGACGTGGTGAAAATCATGCTTGCAGAGTGGGCACAGGTGAGGGACCTCTACACCCTTCTGCACAGTTTTGAAATGGCTACTAAGGTGGTTATCGCTGACGATGCCATCATCAGCATCACTATTCCGGTCATATACATGCTGGAGCACACTTTGAATAGTCTGCGCAAGGAGGTGATGGTCCCAGAGGAAGAGTTGGAAGCAGAGGAGGATGCAGAAGGGATAACAATATCTCAAATTTCTGGACTGTCGTTGCACAGGTGGGTGCCATGGGAGAGTGGCTTACAGCGATCAAGTGGGGGGGCTCATGGTACCAGACAAATTGAGGAGGACGAGGTAATGGACACACAAAAGTCAGGAGATGAAAAGGATAATGATATGCTTTCTGTTGCCTGTGGTTGGCAAGAGGGGATGGAGGAAGCAACCTTGAGTGTTACCCCGCCACAAACAAAGCAAGGACTTGGACCACATGGAAGCGGCCGACACATGAGCGTCTTCTTGCTGTCCTTGTGGCATAAGCAATTTCTGTGAGATGTTTAAAACATTTTTTAGGCCTGACCATGCACAAGCAGAAATGGATGAGTGGCCTGAGCTCACCTGTCACGCCTTGGAGGTTTTGTCATGCCTGGCAGCCAGCATTCTCTCAGAATATGTCTTCAGCGCTGCTGGTGGTATCCTGATGGATACGTGCATCCAGCTGTCCCCTGAAAGTGTTGACCACCTAGCTTTCATCAAAATGAACAAGTCATGGATCTCCAATGACTTTTGCACTCCAGTCATAGATTGGGCAGACTAGGCGATGATGTCGTTTTTAGTGTCATGTATTGATCTCGCACTCTGTGCCAACTTTGTGGTGTCTTCTGTACCTACTGTTGCTACTGCTGCTGATGTTACAAACAATTTTTCTGAAATGTGGAGATTCCAAGTTGGGTTTCCATCATGTGGGTTGCCTGTGGTGTAAGGTGTGTCAGAGGCCTATTATTCTGTTTCTACTCTGTGGAAATTGATGGCACTTTAGAGCTGTGTGACAATTATTTTTTAAAATGTGGAGACTGCAAGTTGGGTTTCTATCAGGTGGGTTGCCTGTGGTGGAATGTGTGTCAGAGGACATTATACTGTTTAGACTCTGTGGAAATTGATGGCACTTTAGTGCTGTGTGACAATTATTTTTTTAAATAACCGGGCCATGACCCAAGTTGGGTCTCCATCTGGTGGGTTGCCCGTGTAAGTAGGTCTCCCAGAAAGGCAGGCCTGCACTTTCAGTCAACTACCTCTGTTACTTTCCTTACATTTTCCTACTAATAGTAGTCTATAAAACTGATGTTTGTGCCATCTGAGTGTGGCTGGAATAAAAAAACAAATTGGAGGTCTTGCTTGAGGTGTGAGGTCTCCAGCTAAGAAGGCTTACACCACACCCTTAACAACAAGGTCTGCATTAAAACTTTCCAGCTGTAAATTCTGGGCCAGACCCTGATACCTCATGCATGGCCCATGGCTGACTGCTGCTGTGCCATTTGCAAATTTCTACTGTGGGTCAATTGATGCCACTTTTCCTGGTGTCTGCCCCTAATTTTAGCTGTTTGGGAAGCTTTTTGTCACTCCTTAAGGTGTTGTCTATGCGTTTGTTTTTGCCTCCCATTGAATCTAATCAGTTTCGGGTATGTTGGTTGAACCATTCGGCGAACGAAGGTCCGTTTGGTGAATACGAACTGAACCGAACCTTGAAAGGTTCACTCATCTCTAATCTCAAGGAAAACTGCATTGAATATTACTAGATTCTGGGTTGGATTTTTAACAAATTCTCACAGCATATGCTATGCTTTGTGGGGGTTCAACCCGAAGTCTTCTCATATTATTTCAATTTGTTTGTTTGAAAGTCTGCTCACAATAAAGACTAAATTTATGCCTCAAAAATTCTAACAAGCAATTGAAGTTTTTGGAGCAGTTTTGGTTAGAAACAAGTAGAGATAAAGGAGTTAATTTGATGCAAATCAAATTTGTGTCAAATTAGTAGAAGCTATCTGAATTTGAACAGTTTGTGATCCGCTTTGCATGAATCTCCTAAATTAGATGCCCCAATTTACACATTTCATCACACATGACCTCAGGCTGAGTTTGGTTTAGATTTTTAGACTTTACAAACATGGCAGCAAAGCAGTAAAAGGGAATCTGTCAGCAGGTTTTTGCTACCTTATCTGAGAGCAGCCTTATGTAGGCAAAGAGAAGCTGAATCCAACGATGTATCACGTAGTTTACTGGGGCAGCAGTTTTGACACAATCAGAGCTTTTACATTTTGCATTACAGCAGAGCTAAGGAAACTACTGTATATACTCAAGTATAAGCTGAGATTTACAGCCCCCAAAAATGGGCTGAAAGTGCCCCTCTCGGCTTATACTGGAGTCATGGTCGGCAGGAGGGTCGGCGGGTGAGGGGGAGCGATGACGGTCACATACTCACCTGCCCCTGGCGCTCCTGGAGCAGTCGCTGCATGTCCCATGGTCTCCGGCACTGGCAGTTTTTACCCCTGTTCAGCGGTCACATGGTACCGCTCATTAACGTAATGAATATGGACTTCACTCCCATAGGGGTGGAGCCGCATATTCATTCCTGTAATGAGTGGTACCACGTGACTGCTGAACAGAGGAAGAAGCTTCCAGCGCTGGAGGCCATCTGTCCAGGAGAAGCTGCCAGGGACCGCACCGGGAGCAGGTGAGTATTTCATATTCACCTTTCCTCGTTCCACCGCCGTCCTGTTTTCCGCGTCCTCTGCAGTGACTGTTCAGGTCAGAGGGCGCGATGATATATTAGTGTGCGTGCCGCCCTCTGCCTGAACAGTCACTGCGGAGAGACGGGACGCTGAGGAGCAGCGGGCAGCGACGAGAGGTGAATATGTCTTTTTTTTATTGCAGCAGTATTATATGGAGCATCTATGGGGCCATAATGAACTGTATGGAGCATTATATGTGGCAAATTATTTTATGGAGCATCTTATGGGGCCATGATGAACTGCATGGAGCATTATCTGTGGCACATTTTTATATGGAGCATCTTATGGGGCCATAATGAACTGTATGGAGCATTATATGTGGCACATATTTATATGGAGCATCATCTTATAGGGCCATAATCAGCATTTGTGCAGCATTATATGGGGCATATTTTAATATGGAGCATCTTATGGGACCTATCATAAATTTTATGGAGCATTATATGGGGCATATTTTGCATGGAGTATCTTATGGGGCCATCATGAACTGTATGGAGCATTATATGGGACTCCTGATTTAATATGGGTATTCAAAAACACAACCTACTGATGTCTCAATTAATTTTACTTTTATTGGTCTCTATTTTTTTTTTTGACATTTACCGGTAGTTGCTGCATTTTCCACCCTAGGCTTATACTCGAGTCATTAAGTTTTCCCAGTTTTTTGTTGCAAAATTAGGGGTCTCGGCTTATACTCGGGTCGGCTTATACTTGAGTATATACGGTAATTCCACCCACATCAGGCTCTGTTATACAATGCCTGTAGACTGTAAGGTGCCTATCACAGAAGGGGGCATTGCTGGACCAGGAGACATGTCTGCTGTGCGCCAGCAATGATAAGCTACTGGTACTAAAACAATTGTTGCAAGCAAACAAAATCTCAGAGCTTGATAAGTGAGGCATCACTGAAATCTGTGTTTTAACCCCTACAGCGTGCTGTCTTCAGATTACATAACAAAAACCTGCTGACAGATTCCCTATAAACCATGATCAATTTCATGTGGTTAATATGAAGATAAAGACAGCAACTATCAAAGTTTTATTACCTTGCCTGCAATTTACAAGTGTCTGAGTCTGATAATTCTCCTGTTTTTCTCTTTCTGTGAAGGTTTCTGGAATTTCTGACAGCAAACATAGTAGTATAATGTGTTGAGCTGTCCTTGCCACCAAACATACTGGGACTGTTATAGGAAGGACAAAAAATAAAACAGAATTACACGCTGGCTTATGTAACTTGTTGAAATACTTCAATATTAGCAGGTTCCACAAAATCATGTCCCCAACATATCTGTGAAATAAAGATAAGGTGTCTAACCCCTTTAATACTGTGCATGAACCTTTGTGTTGTACTCATTCATGCTCCTCAAAAACGCATGTTGGAAAGGTAGTGGAATTTCAAAGTTGTCAGGAGTGAGAAATATTGATAATTATGTTAACAATACCGTTTAACTGTTTGCACAATAAAAGAAAATACAATGATGTTGGACAACATGTTGTAAATCTGAGTTGCAAATATAATATCATTTATTTTAAATATTGGATAAGAAATTACTTTATAACTTTATTTATACATTTTTTTAACTTTAGTTGTTGAAATTTTACAATAATCTGTATTATTTCATCTTTGTATTTCAGATTCTTTACACCCGTTTGCAACGTTTCGGAATCTTCTCCCTTACACAAACTATACTATTACTGTCACAGCATATAATAATGGATCAGAAAATGAATTGTATGGAAATAATATCAATCTAGAATATCAGGGTACACCTGTCTCAATAATAGTACAAACAGAAGCAGGAGGTAAGTTTACATTCCATTTTTGTTTTAACATTTCTTTAGTGCTGTAATATTTCCCTCATTAGTATTTTTTTGCATTAGGTAAATTTTCTATTGAAATTCAGCGCAGAGCTGTGCTCTTCTGACTCCGTACAGTTTACATGGGTCTGCCACTAGGGCTGCAAACAGCTGATCAGTAGAGATCGAACTGTAAATAGAAAGCCACTCATACACAATAGATGGCATAAGGGATGGTTTGGCCAATCATTGGACCGACAGACATCTCTCCTGACTCTTCCATACACACATACACAGGATGTGCTCTCTGTGAGAGATCGATGGCCAGACTCCTCAGATAGCAGCTTATCTCACAAAAAGCAAAAGGATAAACAGTCCAAAATCAGACATGATGGATCCTTATCTCTTCCAACATCATCTGTTGGAGGAGAGAAAAGAAGCCTCCATAAATATTAGACTGTTAAGTGAGCCCATCGATATCAGCAGGTTAGGCCTTTGTGAATTTAATGTGTATAGGATGGTCATTGTAGTGGACAATACGTTAGGACTATTTGTAGGATTTGGAGCAAAGAAGAAATTGGATCATTATCAAGAGAAAATAATGAAAAAAAAAAATGGGCCTTAACACCAAAATGTTGCTGTTTTCATAAAAAAAAAGCCAAGGGTTAAATAGTTATAAAAGGGTTGTCCCCTAATAGAACAACCCTTTCTCAATCTGAATGTTTGTCCCTTTTTATATTAAAACACCTATGTTCACCCCCATGGCGGCGCCGTTCCAGAGGTGTCAGCACTCGCTTTTCCACGGCTCATGTGAGGTTGTTTTGTCTCGTGACTCCGGTGCCCAATCAGCACTGGCATCACTTTCCCGGCCATACAAAGCTTTGCATGAGGACCATGACTTCTGCTAGCTATATAATGTTGTCAAGTTATATGGAACTAATTCAGTCATTCAGATGATATATTTTAAAGGAGAGTTACCAACAGGAAATAACCTATTGCTTTAATCAGATTTTTGTGCTGCATGTACAGTACTGTATGCACTGACCCATAACTCAGAGAGGGGTAGTGAGTCCCAAATAGCACTAGCATAAAGCGGAGATGAATAATCATGAAGTGCAGGACAGGGAACAGGTAATCAAAATAATAAATAACTTTTATTGTGAAAAAAACAATAATAGAAAAAATAAAATAAGAATTGTAATCTTCTCAACACAGAGGACATAATTGACAGGTGTTGGTAGGTGTCATGTCGGACGCTGTTCTCACTAGGGCGTCCGACAGACAGCGGTAATTACGCTTTTGTCCACTATGCGCTTAGTGGCGTCGGCTAGATTTTATGTAGCTGGTCCGGGGTTAATCTGGCTGGTGCTCGGATTGGTAGTTGGGTCCCGCCCACTGCCTTTAAATAGTTCTGCTGAACATTGGGCATCGCCGATTATAGCTTCTGTCTTGCTTGGTTATCTCGGTCTGGAGTGGTGAGCTAGTAGTTGGAATATCATTGCTGGTGGTGTATTTCCCTTTGTCTTATTTACTCCTTCCTATATTTGTATTTATTTTGCCCTGTGCATTATAGTGTATTCCTGAGTGTCTGCGGCGTGGTGTATATTTTCCTTTATCCTTGTCTGTGCTTACTGAGGGTATTGGTGTATTATCACTTCTCTGGGTGGAGGGGGCCGAGGCTCAGGAGGAAGTACCACCAGAACTTCCCATTAACAAATCGTTTGTACTGCTCCATCTTCGCCGTAAGATATTGGCTGAGCATCATGATGCTGTCTTGGCTGGTCACCCAGGAGTTAGGGGTACTTTGGAGTTGGTGTCACGTCGGTTTTGGTGGCCCAAAATCCGACAGGACGTGGTTTCATACGTGTCAGCATGTACCACGTGCGCTAGGGCTAAGACGCCCCGCTCCATTTCTGCTGGCACACTACTTCCTCTTGAGGTATCCAGTAGGCCATGGACGGAGGTCTCCTTGGAGGAGGATTTGTTGGGAGCAAAACTGTCCTCTGTCAGGAGGAAAGTAAAACAGTGCCTGTTGAGCGTGGGTGCAAAATACAGATGTGTGGCTGACAGTAGACGTGTGGCAGGTCCGGACCTGAGTGTAAGTGACTGGGTGTGGTTGTCCGCAAAAAACATAGGACTCAAAATTCCATCCCTTAAATGGGGTCCTAGGTTTATTGGTCCATTTAGGGTCGCCGCCATCATTAATCCGGTTGCCTACCAGTTGGAGCTCCCTACAGTTTATAAGATCCACAACGTGTTCCACAGATCGTTGTTAAAAAAGGTCGTGGGTTCTGTGGACGCTGCGGCGATGCCTCCTCCAGTCTTGGTGAATGGCAGTTTAGTGTTTGAAGCCTCCAAGGTGGTTGACTCTCGAGTGGTGTGCCGCATGTTACAGTACCTGGTACACTGGCGTGGTTATGGGCCGCCATCCGGACAAGCCGGGTCCTATAAGTCTTGAGGGCCCTGGGGTCCCTCGTAGAAGGCAGGGTACTGTCATGTCGGACGCTGTTCTCACTAGGGCGTCCGACAGACAGCGGTAATTCCGCTTTTGTCCACTATGCGCTCAGTGGCGTTGGCTAGATTTTATCTAGCTGGTCCGGGGTTAATCTGGCTGGTGCTCGGATTGGAAGTTGGGCCACGCCCATTGCCTTTAAATAGTTCTGCTGAACATTGGGCGTCGCCGATTATAGCTTCTGTCTTGCTTGGTTATCTCGGTCTGGAGTGGTGAGCTAGTAGTTGGAATATCATTGCTGGTGGTGTATTTCCCTTTGTCTTATTTACTCCTTCCTATATTTGTATTTATTTTGCCCTGTGCATTTATAGTGTATTCCTGAGTGTCTGCGGTGTGGTGTATATTTTCCGTTATCCTTGTCTGTATTTACTGAGGGTATTGGTGTATTATCACTTCTCTGGGTGGAGGGGGCCGAGGCTCAGGAGGAAGTACCACCAGAACTTCCCATTAACAAATCATTTGTACTGCTCCATCTTCGCCGTAAGATATTGGCTGAGCATCATGATGCTGTCTTGGCTGGTCACCCAGGAGTTAGGGGTACTTTGGAGTTGGTGTCGCGTCGGTTTTGGTGGCCCAAAATCCGACAGGACGTGGTTTCATACGTGTCAGCATGTACCACGTGCGCTAGGGCTAAGACGCCCCGCTCCCTTTCTGCTGGCACACTACTTCCTC
Organism: Ranitomeya variabilis; assembly: GCF_051348905.1. Classification (NCBI taxonomy): domain Eukaryota; kingdom Metazoa; phylum Chordata; class Amphibia; order Anura; family Dendrobatidae; genus Ranitomeya; species Ranitomeya variabilis. The sequence goes on from NC_135239.1 coordinate 84,836,824, forward strand.
TCGAGGTATCCAGTAGGCCATGGACGGAGGTCTCCTTGGAGGAAGATTTGCTGGGAGCAAAACTGTCCTCTGTCAGGAGGAAAGTAAAACAGTGCCTGTTGAGCGTGGGTGCAAAATACAGATTTATTTACTCCTTCCTATATTTGTATTTATTTTGCCCTGTGCATTTATAGTGTATTCCTGAGTGTCTGCGGCGTGGTGTATATTTTTCGTTATCCTTGTCTGTGCTTACTGAGGGTATTGGTGTATTATCACTTCTCTGGGTGGAGGGGTGTGTTTTCAGCCTAGGGTTGAAACAGGAGTCAGGGAGAGGGTGGAGGCCTGGACATGCACACCATCAGTGTAAACTCCAGGTAGAGGGTCAGTCAGGGTTTCCCTAGTCTGAGGGAAATCGCAGGGGCCCGGGTTATTTGCTCTTTCACACCTAGTCTTCCCGTGAGTAGGTGAGCCAAAGGGGGAAAAAAACCCTAAAGGTCATAATCACAGTAGAAAAGATAAAACATAATCCATTCTTAATGACATATGCACAGTGGAAATAAGATTGGCATGCCAGGGGAAAATTGAATTAAAGTAAAGATGCAGTCAGTACAAGAATATAATAGTGTGCATCCTGGCAGTCAAGATCAAAGGGGCTCATCTGCCAAACATGCCCAACGCGCGTTTCATGAATGCTTCATCAGGGGTGGTTGGTAGTGGTAACAAGGTATATAATATTATATATAAATGAATATAATAGTATGGTTGTATGACCTGGGGGGATAATTAAACCTATAACAATGACATGCAACCCATGAATAGGGATGATAATTTCATACATTTATTCATACAGAGTCAATAAAAAGTTTAAGGATAACAAAATAATTAAACATAATGACACATGATGTGGGGATGGAGATCACTCCAGGCCACATGTTGCTTGTGATACTTTGAGCAGCCTGTACTGTCTAAGCGTGCAACCATAGCTTGCAACATCTCTGGGCTTGTCTTCCATTGAGCTCATTGCAAAAGGAGCTGCCAGCAGCAGAGCTTGATAATTTGGGTCCTCAACTAAATTCCGAATACCCGAACATTCCTCAAATAACCATTAATAATCTCATAGATAGCAGGAAAGGCTATTAGTACAGTATGTGTATTTCTGCATGTGGTGCTCATACTCAATATTGAATAAATTGAGATGCCCTGAAATTTTTTTTTTTTTTAAAAAAGATCCCCATTACTTAAAATAAAATTCTCTGCATATAAAGTTATCATATGACACTGCTGCTGATATGCCCGGACTAAATCTTACCCACATACTGTTATAAAACAAAATACACTACACTAACCACTACTACTACTAATATCACTATACTAGGACCAAATAATATCGCCACGCCTTGACCTCTACCATTACCACCATATGGTGAATAAATAATACTACTACAGAACAAAACACACTGCACAAATATTACCAATAATAATACAGAGCGACTAAATTTTGCCACCAAACTATTACTGAGCATTTTACTGCAGTTTTTCCCCACTGAGATCAAAATAGTTTAGCAGCAAATTAATAGAAAATCCAACAAAAACACAAAGAAAATGTGAAACTTCAGCTGTAAATTTCTGGCAATAATACCATTTTCATGTATAAAAAAATCTGTACATGAACATATCCGTAGCGTGATATTGTGTGTCTCAATCGGTAAGGCTATGTTCACATGTAGCGTTTTTGCTGTGTTTTTTTCTGCAACCAAAACCTGCTCTCCCTGCAGTAAAAGTGCTGTGTACAAAGTACCCACTTTGCTGCATTTTTTCGGCATCTTTAACAATGTTTTAGCTGTGTTTTTGTTCCATCTTTTGCACTGTGTTTGGGGTGTAGATTACATGTGCACTTTCTCTACAGTACATGTTTAATAAAGTTAGATTTAGTTACCGAAAGTGATGTGAAAGAAGTGACATGCTACAAATTTAAAAAAGGCTGCAGTTTTCCAATTTAGTTACAAAAAAAAATGCAAATGTCTGCATGAGATTTCCGAAATCTAATATCTTTTGCTATTTTCTGTAAAAAACAGCTTTTAATTTGAATAAAAAAACAGCAAAAAATGATGCAAAGCGCTGCATGTGAAAATAGCCTTATAGTGTATCTAATTTGTCATGAATAGTAGTAAAACCTTTTTTCTGTTCGCACACAGTAATAGTGCCTCTTTTTGCTCCCTTAGGTTAATAGTGCATCCTATGTGTCTTCTAGACAATAATAATGGCCCCTGTGTGCGCAACGAAAATAATAATGTACCCTCTGTTCTCCATAAAAAAGTAATGGCACCTTGTTTCTGCCTAGACAGTAATCCTTCTTCTTTAACTGGAATCTGTTGGCAGGTTATTACTATGGATTCTGGGAGCGGCATAATTTAGAGACAGAAAGCCTGATTCCAGTATCACCTACTTTTGATAGTTTTCTTGTTTTGTTTGATGTATATTTAGCAGAGCTAAGACTTCTGGGCCGTATATAACCCCATCCACACCCTGATTGGCAGCTTCCTGTGTACAGTGTGAATTGTCAGCAAGCTTCCAAACAGTGGAAGTGGGTTACACAAATTTGCCTGAGGCCGGTCTCACACGTACAAATAATTCTGGTACCGGAAAAATCGTTACCGGAGTTATCCGTGTCCGTGTGTCCGTGTGGCACACGTGCAGCACATCAGTGTGGTACACGGGCGGCAGCCATGTGCCGCCCGTGTACTGACTGAGAACCACACGGACCGTGCAGGAGACAGCGCTAGATTTAAGCACTGTCCCCTGCTTTAGATGCTGAAGCCGGCATTCATTCCTTCTCCCCAGCAGCGTTCGCTGGAGAGAAAGAATTAAAAATCAAGTTTTTTTTTTGTGTGTGTTTAAAATAAAGTTCCTGGTCACCTCCCACCTCCCACCCCCTGTGCGCCCGCCCGCTTGCACTAAAATACTCACCCAGCTCCCGCAAAGCCTCCTCTCAGCGCCGCAGCTTGTCCTGTGTGAGCGGTCACATGGTACCGCTCATTACAGGGATGAATATGCGGCTCCACCCCTATGGGTGGATACCCATACCCAAATAGACCCAAATATGGATATTATATTTCTGTCATCATTGTGCTCTCTGATATATTGATTTTGTGTCTATATAAATCTCTTTTATGTTTGCATTCCAGTACCAACTAAAGTTGAGGGTATGGTTGTAAAAGTTGGACTAGCAAATAATGAAGTGAAAGTTGAATGTAGAGAACCTGCTCAAATTAATGGAGAAAAAGGAGTATTTGTACTTTTAGTAAATAATGTCCAAAAGGCTGAAAATGCGATTTGCCACTTTCTTAGAAAAGATCTGTCCTTCCTGACAACATATTCATTTACGGTAAGAAAAAATATTTTACCATTGAAAATGTGAATAAAAAGATTGCCTTACCTAATAGCAGGTTATTTGCTCAACATATTAATCCACATTGGTAAAAAATTGTTAATATAGGTGAAACATACAGTAAGAATGTTACACGGCATTTATCGCTCTCATTGAGGGCCTAAGTGTACATCAAGGACCCGATGGATACTGTATGTATTAATAGTGGATCTGAGTGATTATTGAACCCTTCTTTTGAAAAGAACACGAGCGATATCATGAAGCTTGGTTCACACAAGTCGCTTACTTAGCAGGTGGGTGGGAATGGGTACATGGAACGCCTCAGTCAGACGTCAGGTTTTTTTTATGTCTGATAAAAATTGATCTTGTTCAGTGACTTCCATTGGATTTTTATCAGATTTTCCTCAGACGTTGGTCAGAGTTTCAACTGATTTCTTTGACTTATGAGAAAACAAAACAAAGTTTCTCCACCTTCTCCTATTTATCTGTCAGTGAAAAACAGACAGCACTAGGATGGCATCCAGATTTCACTGACCCATATACTTGCACTGCTACTTTTGATCTGACACTTGGAACAATATCGCATATGTCTCTATGATTTTGCATGGACAACACTGTACGAGGAAAGAATTTAATATGTGAGCAGCCACATAGACAGTCATAGGTACAAGTGCTATCCGTGAAAAAAATGGATCGCATTCATACATGAAAAACTGATGTATGGATGAGGCCTAACGCTTACAAGTGGTTGTTTATGGGGCTTATGAAAGAAAGAGGCCAAAATCATGTGACACGAAACTTCTCCATGGGTAATGTTAACTTGCAGAAGAATTGTTGTCCATATTAGCAAGTAAGATAAGGGGATTGGCAGCAACAAGTTCTTTATGCTCTACAAGCTTGGTGGGAGGAGCAAACCTTATACTGTCCTCTGAACATTAACATGGCCATGTGCATGAAGCTTTACTTAGGGAATATTGGTCAGATATTGGAAAATAAAGAGTAAAAGAACTTGTCTTCTGAAGCTTAAGGCCACGTGCGCACATTCAGTATTTGGTCAGTTTTTTACCTCAGTATTGGTAAGGCAAGACCAGGAGTGGGTGAAAATTGCCGAATAGTTGTATGTGTTTCTATTATACTTTTCCTCTGATTGTTCCTTGCTTGGATTTGGCTTAAAAATACTGAGGTAAAAAACTGACAAAATACTCAACGTGTGCACATGGCTGGAGGATTACAGGCAATTGTAATTCATATCTTTACGCTGATCTACAAATGTATATCGTTCCTTTTTGTATGCCATTGTGACTTTATGATCTTTTGCCTCGGAAAAGAACCAAACTTAATCAGGCCACACCTTTCTTTATTCATTTATAGAATCTTGTTACACAGAATCAAATCAGTTGTGAAAACTTACATTTTGCATTTACTTTGCAGATCTACTATAATAATAAAAAATATGTCGGACCGCCTGAAATAAAGGAAATAACAACAAGGTGTAAGTACATTGAAGAATCAGTGTCTGAAGAGAGAACCTTTCACTATCTGAAATCTCCCTAAATGACTATTAGGCTACTTTCACACTAGCGTTTTTTTGCATACGTCGCAATGCGTCGTTTTTGCGAAAAAACGCATCCTGCAAAGTCGGCTGCAGGATGCGTTTTTTCCCCATAGACTAACATTAGCGACGCATTGCGACGTATTGACACACGTCACAACCGTCGTGCGACGGTTGCGTCGTGTTGTGGCGGACCGCCGGCAGCAAAAAACATTACATGTAACGTTTTTTGTGCCGACAGTCCGCCATTTCCGATCGCGCATGTGCGGCCAGAACTCCGCTCCCACCTCCCCGCACCTCACAATGGGGCAGCGGATGCGTGGAAAAACAGCATCCGCTGCCCCCGTTGTGCGGCGCTTGCACAGTATGCGTCGGTACGTCGGGCCGACGCAGCGCGACGGCCCTGTACCGACGCTAGTGTGAAAGTAGCCTTATGTGTGGATGGTGTATGTATCTGGATATGAGTAAATGCTGGGATAATGTTCTAATTATTATCCCTGGACTCACTTCCACTCTTTTTCAGTAATGACACAAATTGTGTTTGCTTTGCAAATTAATGTAGCATTTAACAGTCCTCTATGGTAATATCTAAGCTTAGGTGTCCAGGGGACATGTCACAATGCAAACCGCAGACCATTTGTGGACTTATAGCAGGAGATTGAAAGTCAGTTCAAATCAGAAGTGATATTTGCATCACTGGAATCTGTCACTACAACTTTTACATTCTTGGATTGTAGGTCAAAGCTGATAAACAATAAAACATTTTTCCACCCAAATGATAAGTAAATCTATTTTGCTGTGATTTTTAAAATAAAGGCATAAGACCGGGTTCACATTAGCATTCGTGGGCTCTGCGGAGGGCTACATACTTCCTCCGTTAAGCCCCGCCTACTTCCGCATACTTCTGCATGTATCCTGCATATATATCTTTAAGATTGGGTACGCAGAACATGCGGATGTATGCGGATGCGTCGTTTTGACGTGCCCGCCAACCGCACGGGAACGCAACTTGTTAAGTCCCCGTGTGGTCAGCGGGCGCGTCAAAAGAATGCACCCGCATACATCCGCATATATCCGCATGTCCTGCGTACCCAATGTTAAAGATAGGTACGCAGGACGCATGCAGAAGTAGGCGGACCCAAAATGGAAGAAGTTTGAAGTGGGCAGAGCTTCACAGAAGACGTACGCAGCTGTCTGCAAAGCCCCAGTACGCAAGTGTGAACTTAGCCTAACGGCAAAATTCTATATTACATGTATTCTTTACCTTTACACAGTGATGAACCCTTGCACTATTCTGCAGCACTGTATAGCAACCTTTGGCATTCCAGTGGGGCTGAATGCTCTTTTTAACACTTATAATATGTTGGCTACTAGGACAGTTGTCTATACAGAGGTATACCTAGAAATTACTGGGACAAATAGCAACATTTTGAATGCCTTTTGCTCTCCAGAGCAGATACCATCTCCATGCAAAAGTGAGGTTCATCATCCAGACACTTGATTATGTCATTGGTAAAGCACCACTCCACCCTTTTTTGTTTTATTGCAGCACTGAAGTGGTGCATCTAATATATGTTCCCTGCCTCTAGTATTAGACTTGGCTGCCGTCTTAAGTTCTTCCCAGTGCCTCTCCAGTCTCATGCCACCATGTTGTGACTGCAACTTCTGACTGCCTGGAAGTCACAGGTAAAGGTCACAAGCTCTCAGGGTTAGTCTATGAGGACCTCGTTCTGGCTCTCATAGACTCATGTTTACTTGTGACTTCCGGCTCACCCAGCAAACACTGGAGTGATCCGGCAGGTCACTAACTGCACACGACCACCCAGAGCAGTGCCAAGAACAGAAGAAAACATCAGCTGGTAAGTATATTACTGGGGTGAGGGAACATACATCAGTTGCACCACTCCAGCGATGCAATAGAAAAAAATATGTACTGTGTCATATTTGTGCTCTCAAAGAATAGACTAGAACCCAAAATATATGCTAACCCCACAATAGAACCCCACAAAATTCAGATTTAATACTGGACTTCAAAATTTATTTTGACCTCAAGCCTGAGTGAAAGACATCAGAAGTGACCCCCAAAATTAATTTAGTCCCCTGATCCCTTAATATATCAGACTGCATTCTAAAATTTATTTAGACCCCAAACCAGACATCACAATGATTCAAAACCAAAAGCCAATCCAGACCCTTAACCCCTTAACGACCAGAGGCAATTTTGGCTTTGCAGTTTCATTTTTTGCTCCCCTTCTTCCCAGAGCCACAACTAAGGCCACATGCACACAGAGCCACGGTCAAAATGGCCATGTGAGGGCTTGTTTTTTGAGTAGTACTTTTGAAATACACCATTGGTTTTACCATATTGTGCACTCGAAAATGGGAAAAGAATTCCAAGTGTGGTAACATTGCAAAAAAAGTGCAATCCCACAATTGTTTTTTTGTTTGGCTTTTTTGCTAGGTTCACTAAATGCTAGAACTGATCTTCCATTATGATTCTCCAGGTCACTATGATTTCATAGACACCAAACATGTCTAGGTTCTTTTTTATCTAAGTGGTAAAAAAAAATCCGAACTTTGTTTAAAAAAAAAATTGAGCCACTTTCCAATACCCGCAGCATTTCCATTTTTCTTGATCTTGGGTTGGGTGAGAGCTTATTTTTTGTGCACCAAGCTGACATTTTTAATGATACTGTTTTGGTGCAGATATGATCTTTTGATCGCTCGTTATCACATTTTAATGCTATGTCATGGCAACCAAAAAAACATAATTCTGGCTCTTGGAATTTTTTCTTGCTACGCTGTTTAACGATCAGGTTAATCCTGTTTTTTATTGATAGACCGGGCGATTCTGAACATGGCGATACCAAAATGTGTATGTTTGATTTTTTTTTAAATTGTTTTATTTTGAATGGGGCAAAAGCGGAGTGATTTGACCTTTTATATATTTTTTATTATTTTATATCTTTAAAAACTTTTTTTTCAATTTTGGCATGCTTCATTAGTCTCCATGGGAGACTAGAAGCTGCCATAACCCGATCATCTCTGCTACACAAAGGCGATGATCAGATCGCCTGTATGTAGCCCAATTACTCACTTGCTATGAGCATCGACCACCCGGTGGTGCTCATAGCAAGCTGGCAGTGACAATCATAGAAGTCTCCAGGATAACTCTGGTTGTCATGCTAACCCATTGGTGACCCGCGATCACGCAACGGGGGTCACAGATGGGCGGATTTCCGGCACGATTGCCGGAAATGCTTGTTAAATGCTGCTGTCAAAGTTTGGCAGCAGCATTTAATGGGTTAATAGCCACGGGTGGATTGTGATTCCACTTGCAGCTTTTTGGGGCACATGTAAGCTGTTCAAAACAGCTGACATATAGAGGGAGAAGTGTGGGCTCACCGCCGGAGCCCACATCAAAGGGAGGGAGTCCGACATTGGCGTAACGTTACACCTGATGTCAGAAGGGGGTTAATGGGGTTGTCCACTGTCAGCTTCCTTTTTCCCACAGGCTCAGTGATTTGTAAAATAGCAAGCTATGCTGTACTTATCGTCCCTGAGTCCTACACTGCTGTTGGTATTTGTATTTGTAAGCAAACTATATCTACTTCATCAAAGGGCAGCCCCAATTCAAAAAAAGTTGGACACTGTATAAAATGTAAAGAAAACCAGAATGCAATGATATGGAAATCTCTTATATTAATATTTTATTCCCAATAGAACATAAAATACAGATCAGAAGGTTAAAGGTAGAATTATTTTCATTTCATTTGACAAACTAGAGGGGTTATCCAGGGTTGGGATGAAAGTCTGCTTTCACTCTGTGTGACTAAAGACTTCTGAATCCTAAGGCTATTTTCACATTTCCGTCTGTATGGGGCCGTCGCAAACTGTCGGCCCGACGTACCGACGGACGTTGTGCTAAATTTAGCACAACGTGGGCAGCAGATGCAGTTTTACAACGCATCCGCTGCCCATTGTGATGAGCGGGGAAGAGGGGGTGGAGTTACGGCAGCGCATGTGCGGTCGGAAATGGCGGACACGTCACACAAAAAAAGTTACATAGAACTTTTTTGTGCGTTGTGTCCGCCAAAACACGATGCATCCATCGCACGACAGATGCGACGTGTGCCCATCCGTCGTGATCCGTCGCTTATACAAGTCTATGGGCAAAAAACGCATCCTACAAGCACATTTGCAGGATCCGTTTTTTGCCCATAACGACGGATTGTGACGGTGAACAAAAGACGGAAGTGTGAAAGTAGCCTTACATTACAGAGTGCTCATTTCACGCTATCAGCATTATCTGATGCCAGCAGCAAGAGCGGGTGGTCACATTACCCCAATTATGCAATTTGCATACTTCTGGCCACATTGCGACTAGACATGTATAGCATCACACAGTACAAGTGAATTGAACCCCTATTTGACGCATTAATTGTTTTTCCTCATTTTCCTTCTGAGAATTTGGTGTGCGTCGTATGGTCAGGTGCGTCTTATAATCCAAAAAATATGGTATTTTACTAATTTACAACCTTCAGCATTTTTTCATTGTTTATTTTGCATCTTACAGATAACGATAAAGCCCTCATTGGATTCTTGGCTTTTTTCATAATTATCACTTGCCTGGCCCTGATCCTTGTTATGTATAAAATCTACAAACTGCAGAAAAGATCTTCATGGTAATGTGGAAACTTATTTTATAATCATACACACAGTTTGGTATAATTCATCATGTACTTTCAATATATTTCTAACTGGAACCCTCACCTACTATGGACCATTTATGCTTTGTGGCAGAAGGACTTTTGACTTCCTCAGGCACCAGAACCCTCTTCAGACAATATTAGGGAGATAACCCTTATTATAATTTATATATCTACCCAAAACATTGCCACCCTCTATCCCTTTATAGTTTGGGCCTTTTTCATGTTATTTGGTTTTGTCAGTCATCGTTTCTATCATGCCACCAACAATAATGAAATACAATTGTGCAATCTTGTTATTCTGCAGGAGGTATAAGAGTGACAGAAGGATAGGAGGGATGGAAGGGACTTAGAAAAGACAGCTATTAGACTGCACTTCTGGTGTGTATAAGCACAGTATGCACAAATTGAGAAAAGAGTTTATGTGCAAAGTTGATTTACTGTTACTGCTATATATTAAAATGCATAAAAAAAATAGTCAAAGAGGTGTACATACCATTCAGACACAAATCAAGTCTGTATGTGAATCTATAGCTGTGCTATGTGCCATCATCGTTATCACCATTAATTTATTAAACAGACTTAGTAAAGGGACTTCAACATTCCTTCTCGTTGTGGTGTCCAAACAGGACCCCACTTCTTCACCCAAAAGTAGAGAAATATCTGGCACTCTAAATTAATATTAAGCTTTGCGTAATTAAATTTACAATCCAGTATTACTGTGATAACTCAGTCCTTAAGCGGTCCTTCAGACGGTTGGATAGTAGACTAGAGTATGGTCAATCACCGCGATACAGTTACAGGGAGAAAGGAGGCATGCATCTGTGTTTCATGTGATCATGGAACATTTTTAACTTCTACTCACTAACAGTGATCTTTACAGATCTGTACCTTATTGAGGAGCAAAAACCCACAGGGAGGATTGATTAGAACTGGTGTCTTAAAATTAACCTACAGTAGCTGTAGTAAGACGCCCCTTTTCATTTAGATTGGCACATTATCTGCCACCTGTTTAAAGTAAAAGTGATTGTCTAGACTGACATGAAAAGTTTGCAGCCATCCAATATGACTGCAATCCACATACTGTATTTGGGATATAGGGGGTGCTCACTGAAAATGGAATTTGGTGCTCTGAAGGAAAAAATCCAAGAAGACTGAAACAAGAACCTTCGGCACTCAATAAGAACAATTTATTGTTCAGTGTTTAAATGAAAGACAAAGAGGTGAATCATCCACCATATACAAAAGCAAAAACGGAACACAGGTGTAGACAGATATGCTTCTGCTGCAACATTTCGGCAATATAATGCCTTTGTCAAGCCAAATCTGTTATGAAATATATATTAAAAAACAATAGAAATTAACAAACACAGAAAAAATACAGTATATTAACAAACACAGAAAAAATGCAAGAAACTTGCTGGAAATAACTGAGAAGAAGTAGCTAAAAACACCTAAAAATACACTCCAAGTGCTAGTCTCAATGCAGGATATGAACATTATAGTAAGATACGCATGGATATCATATAAAGTACCACAAAGTAGAACTGATACAAAGTACAATAACGACTAATCCATGGAAATATGTATATATGTATATACACAAATGTAGAAAGACTAATAGACTAAGGACTAGTGTTGAGCGATACCTTCCGATATGCAAAGGTATCGGTATCGGATTGGATCGGCCGATATCCAAAAAATACACTTGGAGTGTATTTTTAGGTGTTTTTAGCTACTTCTTCTCAGTTATTTCCAGCAAGTTTCTTGCATTTTTTCTGTGTTTGTTAATATATTTTTTCTGTGTTTGTTAATTTCTATTGTTTTTTTTATATATATTTCATAACAGATTTGGCTTGACAAAGGCATTATATTGGCAAAACGTTGCAGCAAAAGCATATCTGTCTACACCTGTGTTCCGTTTTTGCTTTTGTATATGGTGGATGATTCACCTCTTTGTCTTTCATTTGAACACTGAACAGCCAGATGAGCCTAGTCAGCAGAATAGTACGGGTTTGCTTTAAAATGATGCTGGTATAGATTTGCTTGTCAAATACTGTATATACTTGTGTATAAGCAGAGATTTTTAGCACATTTTTTTGTGCTGAAAATGCCCCCTCAGCTTATACACGAGTCATTATCCAGGAAGCCGGCGGGGGAGGGGGAGCGGCCGAGCAGCGGCAGGAGTTGGTGGCTGTGAAGACATCATACTCACCCTCCTCGTTCCGTCGATGCATCTCCGATGGTCTCGGCGCTGGCGGCTCTTCCTGTGCTGAGCGGTCACTTGGTAACGCTCATTAAGGTAATGAATGTTCACGCGTCTCCACTCCCATAGGCGTGGAGCGCATATATTCATTACCTTAATGAGTGGTACCACGTGCCCGCTCAGCACAGGAAGAGCTGCCGGGCCGGGACAATGGAGATGCCGCGATGGTGCGAGGAGGGTGAGTAGGATGGGACAGGACCGGGGAAGCCATGCATACAATTATGGGACCAGGGTAAGCCATACATACAACAGGGGAAGCCACACATACCAGGAATGGACGGGGGACCCGTGCATAGCAGGACAGGGATGATGGGACAATGCATACCGGGCTTATACTCGAGTCAATAAGCTTACTCAGTTTTCCGTGGCAAAATTAGGTGCCTCGGCTTAAACTCGGTTTGGCTTATACTTGAGTACATACGGTAATAATAATGTCTGGAAAATATGTTGGGCTGCATGGAGTCCAATTTTTCATTATACTAAGTACTGCTTCACTTTTAAAAAAATTGGCAGTATTTTTCTTCTTGTTTTTCTTTATACATTTTCATGTTTAAAAGCGTGTTAACCAATATTCTTGATATTTCAGCAATTTTCCAGATGACTTTCCACTAATTGAGCAAGGTAATCGGTTTTATAATATAAAACTACTTAAAGTCAAATGCCACCAGTTGTATAACTGTTTTTAATAACATATTCTTTTGTATAAGATCTCACTGATAAATGTCTGTAAAGAAATATTCACTTGATTGTTTTAGAAATTTCATAGACTGAAAATAAACTTATCTGAATTGGTTTGCGTTGGTATAACAGAATGGCAGATCTATAGACACAGATGCAACAGGGTTCATTTGAAATAGGTTTTACTTAAGGCACACAAACAAAATAGTTACAGATTGTGTTGAGAGCCACGTTCACACGCTCAGTATTTTACCTCAGTATTTGTAAACCAAAACCAGGAGTGGAACAATCAGAGGAAAAGTATAATAGAAACCCGTCACCACTTCCGTATTTCTCCCCCACTCCTGGTCTTGGCTTACAAATACTGAGGTAAAAATGTCACTAAATACTCAATGTGTGTACATGGCAGAAGGGAGAAAAAGGTTTCACAACAACACGGTAAAAAGAGTGTGGCTAGCATTTCACCTCTGAGGAATAGATCTCCATAGCTACTCAATAAGGGTAAGATTACATCTGTGTATATAAAGTAGCTGAGATTCCCAGCCAGAAAAATTGGAGAGTGTCATGGTTTTTTTTCTTATCTAGCATCCATATGTCATGCAATCCATATGCAATATGATTTTAACATGAATTGCGGTTACTGATGAACTATGGTAACCTTACTGACGACAATGCTCATCGCAGCAGCTGGATTCACATGTTACTATCATGGTGTTCCGCCGACCGTGCTGAGCTGTCACATTACTGATGTCACCACTTAGCACTGCATCCAGATGTGGCAAGATCTGGGATCTTTCTGGGATGTGGGATGGATTAACGGTGGACCCCTTTAGATTATTTTTTTTTTTAAAGGTAAAAAATAGGTAAAAGATTGTCTTTTTACAATTAAAGAACTTTTTTCCTGTGTGTTTATTGCTTTGACTACAGGGTTAGTAATCGGGGTGTCTTATAGACACCTCTCCATTGATAACCCCTGGGCTTGATATCAGCAGAGATTGCACTGCTGACATCAATCCCAAAACCATTACCGTGCATGCCAACGCACCAGGGCAAACAGGAAGAGCCAATGCATCTAGTGCTTCTAATGGATGAGTATTTTCTGGTGTGGCTGATTTCTGGTCTTATTTGTTTGGGAAGGGACCAATATCCATGGCCCCTTTCCAGCATATTAACCAGGCACAGTCATGGCAACTTATTGTGTCAGGCCACGGTAGAGAATTTCAATTCAGACAACAGCTAGCATTTCACACACAGACCATGGTCTCTGTGGTTGTTACAGTGAATTCTTTCCATATACTGTAGGGTCTCAGTACAGACTGGTTATTGCTATCACATACTAAAATCTCTAGGTCAGGATGTCTCTCCAAGTATTTGGGGTCACCATCAAGTAGTCGTCAGGGAGCAGACCAAATATTTGAGATGCGCTATACACTCTCTATCTCTGCTTCTGATTTGGCTCAATTTCTAAGCAGTCCCAAGTAAATGTATCATCCTCTCATTGCTCTAATCAACCAATAGGCACTCCCTTGTCTAGCAATATCTGTATCTGACCACGAAGCAACAAAGCTTCTATGTATTTACTCTCAATCTGCCTACAGCTTGTTCTCCACTATGCTTTAGTTGTCCTGCACAGGTGACCCATCAAGCCTATGTCCCCAATGCATGTACACATTAAAAAAGGCCTAGCAACATTTTTATTTCATAAACTGTCTTAATGACCTATATAATTATGTGTAAGTGTATTAATATACTTTCCAATTACAGTCTATCCCATTTTACAGCATCACTCAGGTATTGTTCTTGCCCACATATCACAGGGGATTGATGTGAGAATTGGAAGTTGCTTTCTCTGTGTAAACCTACGGTATTGAGCCTTGTTTTGTGGCTCCATAGACTTACATTGGAGGAAGTAGCTCCACGCCTCACGATGGTCACTGTTAAAGCCAGCAAAGAAACGGAGTGCTCAAGTGAGACTGGAACAGCATTAGAAATCGGGTAAGATAGCAATTGATAACAATAGCAATACACTTACACATCATTACATAAATAATTAGGACAGTTTATGAAATAAAAATTTCATTAAGAATTTTTACTTCAAGCTCAGTGCCTGTATTAGATATATTGGAGATTATAGATATGTAAACCATACAGGGCATTTTACCTGGCTAACTATATATTAGAGCCATGGGTAGGCAGTGTAGCGTTTCACCCGCTACGGGTCTTGGGGATACTCGCTTGGCAGCAGGATAAACACTTCAGGCACGATATCTCACACATATCAGTCCATATGGTTTATTCAAACTCCGCATAAACCAGACAGGGTACTGTTGTGATCCGCTTTTTGGGCTCCCCTAGTGGTGGCTGGTGGTACTGGAGACTTGTGTGTTCTTTTCTGCCTCAGCTCACCTGCTTCCATCAGTTTTGGGAGTTCCCTATTTAGCCTTGCTCTCCAGTCACTTCCTTGCCGGTCATCATTGTAACCTGAGTCATTCAGTTGCATGTTCCTGCTACCAGTCTGCTGATCAGCTAAGTGGACTCTTGTCCTTTTTGTTTTGTATTTTTTGTCCAGTTTACAGTTTGTCATTTCCTGTTACTGGAAGCTCTTGTGGACTGAAATTGCCACTCCTGTGTCATGAGTTGACACAGGAGTCTTAAAGTAATTTCAGGATGGGTTTTTGAAAGGGTTTTTCAGCTGACCGTGAAGTCCTCTTTTGTATCCTTCCTCTATCTAGTAAGTGGACCTCGCTTTGCTAAATCTACCTTCATACTGTGTATGTCTTTTCCTCTGAACTCACCGTTAATATATGTGGGGGCTACTATCATCTTTGGGGAATTTCACTAGAGGTAAGCCAGGTCTGTTCCTTCCTCTTCCAGGCGTAGTTAGTTCTCCGGCTGGCGCATGGCATCTAGGCAGCATTGGAATGCTTCCTGGCTACTGTTAGTTGTGTGGTAGATTTAGGTCACGGTCAGCTTGAGTTTCCATCACCCGAGGGCTAGTCTGTTATTTTGTGTTTCTGATGTTCCCATGCCATTGGGGAATCATGACAGGGTACAGTCCATTTCATTACAGCCATGAAACATTAGACAGATCACGCAGCAGATAGGCTTCTCTGCTGTATATTATAATCCCGTTGTCCGGGTTACCTCTCAGAAGTTCCACTCCTTACACTGACTTCAGGTCAGTCCCAGGTCCTCAACACAGACTGTCCAGGTCTATGGTCTCCAGGTGCTTCCAGGGCGACTCCACTCCCAGGAGTCTCCAACACCAACCGTCCGTGCTATGTCCAGCACGCAGGCTCTTCAGCCTGGAATGGTCTCTGTGTGCTTCCAGGACGTCCCCACTTGGAACCGTCCAACACACAGGCCATTCTGCAGTGTCCTGCCATGACACACGGAAGTGTGTCCACCCTGACAGACAATCACACACTCACTCAATTTCTCTCTGTGCTACACACACCTCCTTTACATAGGTGTAACCACACCCAGGTACCTGTCACATGGCTAGTCAGGTGAGCGTGACATCACCACAGGTCCTTTCACACAAAACCATCTTACGTGTTCAGACACGCCTCTTTGGCTGGGTTTGTAGGTGACTGAACCCACCCATCTCTCCAATCACCTGGAAGCCTTCCCAATGTAAACAAACCCCTCAGCAGTAGATCTGCTTGAGCAAAACATACCCAGGCTTCCATCACAGGGCCACCCACCTCTGCGATACATACCATCCATCATTCACATGACCAGTCGCTATGCTACATATTCCCCCCCTCTGCCTAAAGCCGTGGGGCCTTCTCTGAGACCCTTCTCTGTCGTCCCTGACAGTCAAACCGTCTGTCAACCATTTCCGTCACACGCTTTGATAAGGACGACCCCTTGTCATTTCTTCTGCTACAGGATCTCCCACTTAGGTCACTGAGCCCTGAGCTAAGTGAGAAGTCACTGCCTCTAACTCTTCCATTTGGCGTCAGCATCTGAATGGGAGTCACCACCACCCAATCAGTCATCCTGTAACCTGCAGTCGCCCCTCACACAGGTCACAATTTCTGTTATGGCTACCCCTGCCATCCTGACTTTACCTTGGGGAGCACTATCCTTCCCCTGTGTCAGTGCCTCCGTCTGCACAACCTCGTACTCAGCTCTAGTGGTTGCTACTGGTAATGATACGTCACAGTCACCCCCCCGGAGTTTGTGTCATACCCCACAGTACGGTCAACCCTCAAGTTCCTTTCTAACAGGGTGTCAGCTTCACAGGTTCTATTTACCAGATCACTGTCAGTCATTTCGGTGTACACATTTGGTGACATCATGTCGGTAAGTTGGGCAGACGAACCCTTCACACTGGTCACCCCGATGTCTGACCCGTCAATTTTGGGACCCATTACTGACTTAACGTATGCCCCTGCAACAGTAATGAGACTTCCATCCTCCAGCTGTAGAGGAACCCCCTCCTCCCATAAGTCTGAGGATAACTTACAGTCCGGCCCACTATCCAATGATGCATTCACCACCGCCTCTTTTTTCCGCCATCCCTATTCGGGTTACCGCCCCCTTTTTGGGACTCCGCCCCCTTTAGAGTCATTACCCCCTTTTGGGACTCCACCCTTTTTGGGCAACTACGCTCTTTTGGGTTACCGCCCCCTTTTGGGACTCCGCCCCTTTTTTGGAAACCACCATTTGGCAGAACTCCACCCCTTTTCTTGGAAACCACCATTTGGCAGAACTCCACCCCTTTTCTTGGAAACCACCATTTGGCGGAACTCCACCCCTTTTTTTGTAAACCACCATTTGGCAGAACTCCACCCCTTTCTTGGAAACCACCATTTGGCAGAACTCCACCCCTTTTAGGGACACCACCCCTTCCCTCGGGTATACCCTGTGGACTTCCCACAGTACTCTCAGGCCCCAGTTCGCACAGCACACCAATGTGACTCTGGCCCTTTAAGAGTCTGCACGCTCTAAACCAGCAATGTCTTTTTTTTTCTCTTTTTTTTTCCCTCTTTGCTGCAACTGCAGTTAGACTTAACAAGGCTCTGCACCGCAAACTTCGTGGACCCGCCGATCCACAGCAAGCCGCTTGTCACCTTCGTGGACCCGCCGATCCACAGCAAGCCGCTTGTCACCTTCGTGGACCCGCCGATCCACAGCAAGCCGCTTGTCACCTTCGTGACCCCACCGAGCCACAGCAAACTTCGTGACCTCACCGAGCCACAGCAAGCTGACTCTCAGGAAAAAAAAAACTCAGTCTCTCACTGACCCTGGTCAGAACAACACAGATTTCAGTCTGTTACACACCCGGCTTTAACACAGCCCAAATATAGTTTCTCTCTGATCCCGATCAGCATAATACATGGTTTTCAGACCGTCACCCGTTGGCAACTTCACGGGTTCCTGGACACCCCTCGGCCTCAGAGGTGCCCAAACACAACAGTTTTCTCACTGACCCCGGTCAGTATTTACTCACGGTTTTCAAGACCGTTACCTGTCATTACCACACAGGTTCCCGGATCCCTCTTCTCCTCAGAGATATCCCATAAACAGCAGTTCCTCACTGACCCCGGTCAGTATTTACACACGGTTTTCAAGACCGTTACCCGTCATTGCCGCACAGGTTCCTGGGACCCTCTTCTCCTCGAAGGTATCCCACCAAAAACAATTCTCACTGACCCCGGTCAGTATTTACTCACGGTTTTCAAGATCGTCTACTCTTCTAGCTCAGACCAGCCAGCGCTGCAACATGTGCTCTTCGGATCTTTGCCCGCATCCGAAACACCAATTGTAGCGTTTCACCCTCTACGGGTCTTGGGGATACTCGCTTGGCAGCAGGATAAACACTTCAGGCACGATATCTCACACATATCAGTCCATATTGTTTATTCAGACTCCGCATAAACCAGACAGGGTACAGTCCATTTCATTACAGCCATGAAACATTAGACAGATCACGTAGCAGATAGGCTTCTCTTCTGTATATTATAATCCCGTTGTCCGGGGTTACCTCTCAGAAGTTCCACTCCTTACACTGACTTCAGGTCAGTCCCAGGTCCTCAACACAGACCATCCAGGTCTACGGTCTCCAGGTGCTTCCAGGGCGACTCCACTCCCAGGAGTCTCCAACACCAACCGTCCGTGCTATGTCCAGCACGAAGGCTCTCCAGCCTGGAATGGTCTCTGTGTGCTTCCAGGACATCCCCACTTGGAACCGTCCAACACACAGGCCATTGTGCAGTGTCCTGCCAGGACACACGGAAGTGTGTCCACCCTGACAGACACTCACACACTCACTCAATCTCTCTCTGTGCTACACACACCTCCTTTACATAGGTGTAACCACACCCAGGTACCTGTCACATGGCTAGTCAGGTGAGCGTGACATCACCACAGGTCCTTTCACACAAAACCATCTTACGTGTTCAGACACGCCTCTTTGGCTGGGTTTGTAGGTGACTGAACCCACCCATCTCTCCAATCACCTGGAAGCCTTCCTAATGTAAACAAACCCCTCAGCAGTAGATCTGCTTGAGCAAAACATACCCAGGCTTCCATCACAGGGCCACCCACCTCTGCGATACATACCATCCATCATTCACATGACCAGTCGCTATGCTACAGCAGTTATAAATCACAAATTGCCAAAGGGCAAATAATCCTTAAATAATGTCACTTAATGGAAATAGGACTTGTGAGCAATTCAAAAAGACATTAATTCTTAAAATAGTATGCTTCGGTCCTGTTGTTATACACTGACAAGTGCAAGATTTGAAATATTAATTCTTTTTTAGTAGCACTAATAAAAGTTATGTTTTAGAGTCCTTAGTTAGGGATTATTTGCCTTTTGGCAATTTGTGATTTTTGTTAGTATTACCCTACACTGACTTGGTTTGGACAGCAATTGTTGTTGATAGGTAGGCAGTTGACACAAGGATGCTCAATGCCCACATTACTCTAATTAAGGGATCAAACAATATATGGCATAGCCATAACATCACTCAGGTTACTTCTTTCAACAAGTTCAAGAAGTACAGTTAGAGGGAATCGTGGGTAACAAATAATATCTGAACAGGTTTCCTTTACAGTAACCCTTAAAGATCATCATGCATCCTCCTGTTTAGCAAGTAGTAGAAGTAGAAGTAAATCTTAAGAGTAAAGCCCCCTCCTGTGTGCTTCAGAATGGATCTCAGAGACTAGTTGTTTTATAAATTTAGCATATGAGAATGTTATGTACTCTTGGTTCAAGACATTAGGGTAGTTCTTAAATGGTTTTCCTGGGACTAAACAATCGATGACCTTTGTGTAGTATTGGTCAACATTTAAGTGGTTGTCCACCTTTGGGGAAATTTTTTTCTTACTTAAATGCATGTCTTTGGGGCTAAAAAATAATTTTTGCAATTAGGCATCATTAAAAATTTCTGTTTGCCTCCTCTAACCACTGTATTACACTGTCCATTCTGGCTGCAGAATTAGTTAAATATAATGTGGCTAACCTCATTATTTTAACAGATATGTTGAGGAAATTATTCTGTGGCTCAATTTTATAGGTATGACAGATTTCCTCCTGCTCTTGTTAGTGCAGCCTTCTTCAAAGATTACACAGATCTCCAGTCCATATGTGGCGCCCCAGGGTCCTGGTCGTCACAGTAGCATTGCTTTCCTCATGGGGAGAGTGATGTTATGCTTGAACGCAAGAAGGGATAACTGTAACCAGGTAACAGAAGCATGCAACACATTCACACTTCAGGCCACAAGGGGGAGCTTTTCATCCTATTTACTTGGTGACTCTCTCTCTCTCTTTATATATATATATATATATATATATATATATATATATATATATATATATATATATGTATATATATATATATATATATATATATATATATATATATATCTATATATCTATATATATATATGGTGGTCTGTAGGGAAAGTTAGTGAGTTCTTGCCAGGAAACAGACTGGATCAGTCTGAGGCAGAAGAGGGTTTACGGATCTGTGTAGCCGCAGTGCAGCAGTTCCTGGAAAGAGACATTCAGAAAGCCGAATACATTGCAGTGAACGTGCAGGAGAGCAAAGCACAGGAGAGGATTCCAGGGGGAGACCAGCCCCAAGCAGGCTGCCTCCTTCTGAGGCGCAGAAACCAGTATCCGGAACACTGAGGATCATAAGGTCCTCCACGACTTACATCAGAGACCGGCAGGACAGCTGAATTCCACGTTACCTGTCCGCCTTAGTACCCAGGAGGCACGGTGACACCCTTAGAGGCTGGGGCGTGCTAGAGTCCCTATACACCGCCTCAAGTCACCAGTCATACGGGTCATGTCCTATCCTATATGAGGGACAGAGAGAGCAAGAGAACACCTGTGAGGCCTTTATTTGAAGCCATATGCAGTAAGGGACTACAACACCACGGCGCTAGAGGAAGGCTTTGATTTCCACCAGGATAAGGGGACTCCTAACATGCCTCCAAGCCAGCCGGACCCTGCCTGCCCTGTGATCTGGTGCCCTGGACTGTGGCTGCCTGAATACTTCAGTAAACAAGGTAAAGAGACTGCAAACCTGTGTCCTCATTCTTTACTGCGCCATTCACCATCTTCCATCTACACACCGGGAGCCCTGGGGATATACTTCACCTGTGGGAAGTTATACCATCTAGCTGCCATAACATCACCCCAGAAGACCCCTTAAAGCAGCGTCGGTTCCCACTGACCGAATACCACAGGTGGCATCACGAAAATAAACTTTATTCTTTTTAAAGACCTTTCCCTTATGATGTTGATGGCCCAGGGCCATGGACCTGGTCGCCACCGTGACATCCCCCTCTGCGACCGGACCCGGTACCGAGTACCCCCCTGCCCTGTGGGTGCGTCACATATGTTGGCTGCTGGTGGAGGAACATGTGACCAGACCTGTCCATCAGTCTCCTCCAAACGAAAAGCAGATTTCTCATGTGAGGTTTTCTGTTGGAGGAGATTGATGGACTGGTCTGGTCACATGTTCCTTCACCAGCAGCCATTGTATGGACTGGAGATCTCTGCATTATGTGAGGAAATCTGCAGTAACAAGAGCAGGAGGAGAACTTGTAATACCTACATTATAGTGAGGGACACAAAATTATGTCACCTTTTCAATGCACATCTTTTAAAATAGAGATAGTGTGACCAACAATGTTACCTCATTCTGCAGCTTGAAATAGACAGTATAATTCAGAGGCTACAGGAGACAAGTGGTGCAAAGTTTTTAATGTAACCAAATTCCAGAAAAAAAATTGTCCACAATGGTGGAAAACCTCTTCAAGAAATCAGTGCATGGTCGAGACCCAACTGAAATCTGTCTGGCAGTGGCTGCGTATAAGTGAAGTAAGGAGTAGAATATAGCAACCCACACTTCTCATTACTGCTGATTAATTCCTAGAAAGGCCTTCAATTGTTTTCTCAGAACAACTCATTTAAAGAGAAGACACTACCCTGGGAAGCGAACTTGGCTAAGAGTTATGTGTGCACATTAATGTAGACTGGGTTCCTTGTTGCACAAAATTGCTCGAGTCACTGTAAAATAATGATCGCTGTGCGACTGTGATATTTGTGTCACTGTCATCTTCTTTGAGCTTTTTTGCATAACCTTTAAACTTTCTTTTTTAAAGACGATGAGAAACAGCTTTTGAACATTGAGCCCATCCCAGTGGATCAACTCCTTGAGACGTACAAAAGAAAAAATGCTGATGAGGGACGTCTATTCCTTGATGAATTCCAAGTACGTACTGGAAAATATTCAGATTTTTTTTACATTAAATTTGAATGTATGTTGGGGCATTTTATAATGTTACTAATCAGATTTGTTATGTTACAAACTAAAATATTACCCATTACTTTTGGGTACCTTGGGTTCAAACTTTGGGATGCAAGTATGAAAATCCATGAGTTAAGAAACCAACCTTTATGCGGTTAATTTCTTCTCAGAACGAAAGGGAAGTGCCCCTATTATTTCCCTAGTGCTCTATGGTAAAATAATACCTAGTGATCTGCTGGTTTACTCACCTGCCAGATTGCGGGATTGTGTCTAGCATTATATTTCTGGCAGTAAGCTGGATGCAAACTTTACTGATTATGCTGCATAGATCAGTGCCAGCCAAAAAGATGGAGGTGCACTCTGGCAGATCATTAGAGAAGTAATCTGTGAGATCTGGCACACCTAAACTTTCTTGATTGTGGACTAGAAGGCTAGGGTCACACGACCCTCTCATCCGAGAAAATTGGTCCAATTTTGAGTTTGATCAGAGTGTGATCAGATTTTTTCAGAAGAGGAAAATTAAAGAAAATGTTTTTCCATGAACCCACAGACATCAATTCAAGCAAGCTGCAAATTATTTTCCTCGGACCACTCAGTCTGATGAAAAAAATCACACATTTGCATAGCCCCATAGGACAACATGGGTACGGGTGCGATTCATCAGAACAATGGATAGCAATTGTCTCATTTTTACGGTTGTCTGCATGAGCGCTTAGAAACACACATTTTACTGCTTGCAAAAAAAGAATGACCAAGGAAGAAAAAGACAAAATGTAGAAAAAAATGTATCTTGTATTTGTTTGTTTTTTTCTTTTTTAGAGTATTCCACGTGTGTTTAGCAAATTCCCTATCAAAGAAGCCAGAAAACCATGTAACCAATCTAAAAACCGCTACATTGATATTTTACCTTGTAAGTAAATTGTTTTATATATTACTGATGATTTGGAAACATACAGAACTGGCTGATCACTAATTCATTTTACAGATGATGTCAACAGAGTGGTCTTGTCTGAGATACATGGAGAACCGGGATCAGACTATATCAATGCCAGCTACATTAATGTAAGGCTAAAGGCTTTGTTAAATTTAAATTAACTGTCTATGATCTTAGTTTACAAACTTTGCTACACTTAAAGAAGCACTACCATCAAAGTTTTTATCCTCTTAATATGTTGAAATCATCATATCATATAACATTGTGTACTTACTATTGCTCATTTTGCCTTTCTACCCAGCTAATTCTTCTCTTTTCCATTAGGTCTATGACATCAGATGATTAAAAACTGTCTAAATGAATATTTCTAAGCTTTATGTAGAAATAGGAGGTAAATTTTCCCTGCATGAGTCATGAGTCAATTCAAAAGTACCTGTCATGGGGAGGAGGAGCAGTTGGGTCAGGAGTTGAAGAGGGGAATAATTTCTGCAGAGACAATAAACTTCCTGTTTCTTCATAGAAAAGAAAAGGATTAGCTGAGTAGAAAGGCAAAATTAGCAATTGTAAGTACACAGTGGTATATAATATGTTGATTGCAATATATTAAGATAACAACTTTGATAGGAGTGCTACTTATTAACACACCAGTGTTTTTGATCAGTATATGTATGCCAAAACCAGGAGTGTCTCCAAAACACAGAACAGGTGTCAATCTTTCAGTTATAATTTTTCTCTGTAAGTTCCACCCATGATTTTGGCATATAAGCAGTGATGCAAGATACTGACATGTGAATGAGACCTAAGATACACACTAGGTTTCCTATCATTTTTAATACTGAGCCAGTAGATTTTATATGTTAAGCTTTGCTTTAAATTAATGAAAGAGAACAATGTCTTCCATTGAGAGCTAATTTACATATTCATAAGCAGAGCTCCTGCTCTGTTAGAAAACATCTTTTTATTTAAAGATTGAATATTTCTTTGATGCAGTGGTCATTACTATATTTTTTTGTCACCTCTACAATATACTGTTTAGATCTCATTGGCTTTATTCTTTTATTTAGGGATTTAAGGAACCAAGAAAGTACATTGCTGCTCAAGGTAAACTTCGTGCCAAAAAAGGTGTCCTTCTTATCTTAGGTTATACATTAGATTTTCTTTATATTTAATTGTGGGATGCTTACAGGCCCCAAGGAGGAAACTATGAATGATTTCTGGAGGATGATCTGGGAGCAAAAGTCAACAATCATTGTGATGGTCACCCGCTGTGAAGAAGGGAACCGTGTAAGTGGAAACTAGTGATTAAATCCTGGACAAAGCTAGATTGCAGAAATCTGGCATGTATCAATTTTTGAAAAAAAAAAAAACGTCGACAATGATTTTGCATATTCACATAATTCTGTTTTTTTGTCACATTTTGTACTTCCTTTTAGCGATAAATTTAGGTTGATATATGGTTAACATTTATGTATTAAAAAGTGAAAAATGGCCAAAAATGTTAATATTTAGCTTAAGTAAACGAAGATATTTATGCAGTGTACTGTATAAATATTATATGTTTACATGCAATTTTGCACATTTCTAGTTTAATTTTTTTATTTGCACCAAGCAACTTTAGAAGAGCACTGCATTTGACAGAATGATTTATATTTGAGCTTCTTTAATGTCCTAGGCTAGAATGGGAGTCCTGCAGCTCCATTCAACTCCTTCTGCCTGTTGTTTATGGCCAGAGTAGAAGTAGGGGAGGATACGGAGCACAGGTCACTGGTGTAGTGTTTGGTCGAATATCCTTTTAAATGTTTTGCTAAATCTAATGTATTTAGATATTTGGAAAACAAAATGGAGAAATATGTACATTATCTATATGCAAACAGATTTATATATAATTGTGATTCTGCATTTCAGAATAAATGTGCTCAGTATTGGCCATCAAATGAAGAAGGAGCAGAAGACTATGGAGACATCACTGTGAAGATCACAGAGGAGAAATTCTTTCCTGATTATATTACTCGGAAACTACACATCACTAGTGTAAGTTGCTGTTTTTGCAAATTATGCTTGCATATACATATATAGTGCTTTCATAGCAGCACTCTACAGATATTATCATTGCTGTCCCCATTGGGGCTCAATATCTAAATTCCCTGTCAGTATGCCTTTGGAGTGTGGAAGGAACACGAGGAGAGCATACTAAATACCCTTGCACAAGTTGTCCTTGGTGGGATTTGAAGTCAAGACCCCAGCACTGCAAAGTAACAGTGCTAACCACGGAGCAACCGTGCCTAGGAAAGCAATAGGCAACAGTTTGCAATATTCTTTACATCTTCACTTAAATTACATTCATGGAAATAGTCTTGTGAGTTGTCTGTTATACTGTCTGTTGTACTAACTAAAGATTATAAAATTTGTCAGAAATAATGACATTCTATATCTGGATCATCCTACCACCTGAATTTTGCATTGTAACTTCACAGTCACATACTGGAGACCCACACTAAGGCCTTAGGTTACAGTTGGTAGCACAATGAACATTAGCACAGGCGGCCAAGTAAGGCTGGTTTCACACTTGCGTTTTTATCTGCATGCGTTTTTTAAAAAAACGCATGTGTGAAAAAACGCATGTAATCGCGGCAAAACGCCGCGTTTTTTAGACGCATGCGTTTTTTTTCCCATGAAAAAATCAACTAGAAAATCCACTAATAGTAGAATTAACTAGGGTTAGGGTTAGGGGTAGCTTTTTATTAGAAGAATGTCCTGGTCACCGTAACCCTAACCCTACCCCTAACCCCTAAACGTAACTGAAATACGTGGCACTGAAATACGTGGCACTTAAGTACGTGGCACTGAAATACGTGGTACGTGGCACTGAAATACGTGGCACTGAAATACGTGGCACTGAAATACGTGGTACGTGGCACTGAAATACGTGGCACTGAAATACGTGGTACGTGGCACTGAAATACGTGGTACGTGGCACTGAAATACGTGGTACGTGGCACTGAAATACGTGGTACGTGGCACTGAAATACGTGGCACTGAAATACGTGGCACTGAAATACGTGGCACTGAAATACGTGGTACGTGGCACTGAAATACGTGGCACTGAAATACGTGGTACGTGGCACTTAAATACGTGGCACTTAAATACGTGGCACTGACTGTCAGAAAATGTTCATTAAACGGTTAGGGGTGAGGTTAGGGGTAGAGTTAGGGTTAGGGTTTGGATCCCTTTTATCACCTTGATGGTGGTGGGTGGATTTTCAGTCTGTTTTCTGGGTTTTTTCTATAAAAACGCATGCGTTTTTAACGCAAACAAACGCATGTGCTTAAAAACGCATGCGTTTACATAGACAGCAATGCATTTTTTTGCCGCGAAAAAACGCATGCGTTTTTTCGCGGCAAAAAAAACGCGCAAAAAAATACTACAGGTTGCATTTTTAAAATGAACGCATGCAGAAAAAAAACGCATGCGTTTGAAAACGCGACCAAACGCAAACAAAAAAAACGCATGCGTTTTCAATGTTAAATATAGGGGGAAAAAACGCTGCAGACAAAAACGCAAGCGTGAAACCAGCCTTAGAGGGTGTCATTCATGGGAAAAACTGGGCATTTACCACAAAAGTTCAACTTTAGAGAATATCAAGTTACCCAAAGCAAAGTCTTGAGCAGGCACTTGGAAATCTGCTTACATTCATTTAAATCAAATGGGCGACTTGTGATCTTGACCATCTGGCCTCCTAGACTTCCCATCCAATTCAGCGCAGGAGCAGAAATAAAACATTTGGTGAAAGCAATAACAACTGGTCTCAGAGAAACCACAGATTGATGTTTCTTGGCTGTAAGCATTTTATTGTCAAATTTCTTGTGTATAGTTAAGGAAAAAGCAAGTTATAACTCCATATGTTTTTACTGCATGGGCAATTACATTTCTGTACTTGGGGCAAAACGTTGTAAGGTGAATCATGAATATGGGACTACATGAGAGTTGGATTTCCAGAGCAATGTTTTTGCATGGCCTTATGAAGAGATCCCAATTAAAATATTTACAATTTGGCCCCTTATGGGACAAGTTAGCTTCCCTACTCTTCTAACTATATTTTGAAAAATAATGTATTTTTATTTTAGTGACTGATATAGAGCCATTAAAGGGAACCTGCCATCAGAAAATTGTCTATTAAGCTAATCAATTACATGATAATTACAATGGCGTTTGCAGCTAAGCTACATGTGTAGTGGTTTTGCCATGGTTATTAAATTAAAACTTTCCTCCACGAGTGGAAAAACATTTCTCCTAGTCATCTGTACAGTATGGTATACTGGCTGAGTCACCAAGTCATGGTGTGAGGAGAAGTCCTTTCCCATTGACTGACTGCTTGAGCCAGGTGATGTCAGTGCCCATGTCTTTGAAATCCTTCGCAGACACTTGCATGAACGGGGCTTCGAATGCCTCTGTCATGTGCAGTAAGCCTAGCTGTACAGCTCAGCGACCCCATACTCGCTACATATGACAGAGGCGGTCGGGGCCGAGATCATGAAAGTGTGTGCAAAGGCTTTCAAAGATGTCAGTGCTGATATCACTGGGTTAGTGATCAAAGGGGAAGGACATCTCTTCACACCATGACATAGTGACTCCACCAGTATACCGCATGGCACAGATGACTCAAGGTAATGCTTTCCACTCATGGAAGAATTAAGAATTTTTTTAGTTTATAACTATAGCAAAACCACTATACACATATTTTAAATGAAAACATCATTTTAATGAGCAGATAATTTCCTGCAGGAGTCGGGGATTAGTTTGATAGGCAATTTTCTGATGTCAGGTTACAATTAACTTACACAACGCTTTACTGGGATTATCATCAATGACCCTATTGGAGCTCACAATCGAAATTCTCTATCTGTATATCTTTGGAGTGTGGGAGGAAACTGGAGAACCCAGAAGAAACTTGATTCTCCGTGCTGACCCTTGGTACTTCTGCTGCAGTCCATGCCTATGGTGGCAGCCAACTGCTCCCTGATACTTCTTACCACATTTCTCATGAATATCTTACTTTAACTGATATAAATGTATGTACATGTTTATTTCACCAATTTAATGATAGATTTTACAAGATCTTACTATTGTTAAGATAATATACAATGAGCAATTTACATAGGTTACATATGAATTAAAATCACCACTGCTTTTTATCCACAATATAGCGGCGTGAAAAATCAGAGCGTGACATCACTCACATCCAGTTCACTGTTTGGCCAGATCATGGTGTGCCAGATGATCCCAATCTCTTGCTGAAATTACGTCGAAGGGTCAACGCTTTGAGCAATTTTTTCAGTGGTCCAATAATTGTTCATTGCAGGTAATACTAAAATATTTTCACTAGAATGAAATATGCAGCTGATGCTCTTAGATGACAATGGGTTGAACAATCTGAATAAAATTGTAGGAAACATTTTGTATTAGCTGGTTTGGAGTTTATCTTTGATATAAAGAGAAATTAAATATATAGCAACACAGCAAAGTCAACTTCATCTATAAAGCCTCGTGCAGACAGCACAGCTGCACACTACCTGACATACTATTATCACTCCATACAAGGTGTTTTAAGCTGTAATATGAAAGTCTATAGCTATGTATTTCATAGGGAGACTTTTTCTGTCACATTACAATTGAAAATCGAGGCATATTCCATAGCTTGCTGCATATTGGAGTTCTTCTTTAATGGAGAGAATTGCAGCAGATTTATGAAACCTGGTGCCAAAGTGGCCTGGGTTCCCATAAGAGCAATACAATTGCTTCTTTAATTTCTCAGCATATTCTTCACTTTTCTTTAATATCTACAGTATATTATATTATGACCCTTAGTGTTGCAATATAAAATAATCAGTGGTAGGTAGCAAAGAGCAGCAGTCTTACCTTTTGCTATAGACTAAGAGGAGACTTAATAGCGGTCTACAAATATCTGAAGGATTGTCACAGGGTAGAGGGATCATCAGTATTCTCATTTACGCATGGAAACACAAGAAGAATGGAATGAAACTGAAAGTGAGAAGATACAGATCAGATATTAAAAGAAACTTTTTGACAGTGAGGGTGATCACTAAGTGGACCAGGCTGCCATGAACCATAGTGAGTTCTCCTTCAATGGAAGTCTTCAACAAGAGGCTGGACAGACATCTGTCTGAGATGGTTTAGTGATTCCTGTATTGAGCAGCAAGTTGGACATGATGACTCTTGAGGTCCCCTCCAACTCTAACATTCTAAGATTCTATGATTGCAGCATCTATATTGCACATTTACAGCCTATAACATATATGACCCTCTATTTTCAGTGCTGGTGTTGGACGTACAGGAACCTATATAAGCATTGATGCCATGTTGGAAGGTCTAGAGGCAGAGGGCAGGGTGGATGTTTATGGCTATGTGGTACAGTTGAGACGTCAACGCTGTTTGATGGTGCAAGTGGAGGTGAGTATAGAGCAGCCATGGCACTACTCTTATTTTATCACTGTGATTTGTACTATTAAAGGAATACTTGCCATTGTTGTACAGAAAAGAGGAGCACATATGTGATTTTATGTGATTTACTTACAGTCCCAGTACATCTTCATACATAAGTCTTTGGTGGAATACAATCAGTTTGGTGAGACAGAAATCAGCACATTTGAATTGCCACATTCACTCAACAACATGAAGAAAAGCGACCAACCCTCCGAACCTTCTCTGCTTAACTATGAGTTTCAGGTAAGGTAGAAAAAAAAACCAGAAGTGGCTGACTTGTCTCCTTTACAAAACTCATTTTGAAATATCATATTATGGAATTTTTTTAGTTAACAGAGAAATTATGTTTTCCAGCAGGCCAGTGGCTACAGAAAGCCTCACTGGAAAACAAAAGCCTTGATATCTATGATCCGATCTTTTATTCCAGAGTTGTCCACATTTTTCCTAATGTGTAAATGAGCTATTAGATTTATGGGCCAGACATAGATATCCGAGAATCTGCCTCCAGAGCTTATTTTACGTGAAAGTGAATGTTACCAATATGAGACATGTAATATAATAAATGATAGTTTGCACTCCTGATTTACATGTATTCCAAAGCTCTGGTGGCAGATTCTCAGGGAGATCCATGTCCCACCAAATAGATCTTAACAGCTCATTTACATATTAATGAAAATGTGTTGACTACTCTGGAATAAAACATCGAATCACAGATCTCAAGGTATCATTTTATTCCACTTTCTATGACATAGATGCCCATATAAACGGCTTAGGAGGGTTGATACTACTGACAGATTCCCTTTAAGGGAACTATTTTAATAAAAAAAGCACTTTAACCAGTCTCAGTTCGACTTTCCTTCCTGGAAAAAAAAAATCACTTTTCTGCCCTAATCCTGTGTCTATTGTCAACACTTTAGCCAATAGTACAAAAAAGGTACATGGTGTCTGGAGTTAGAAAGGCAAGGGGAGGAAATATATGGAAATGCAGAAATCTATCTTTATTACTACGGTCTGGTTATTTTTTTAATGTAATTAATTTATTTATTAAAAAAAACTGGCAAAGACAGTTCAGCCTGTTAGCTACCTTTCTTCTTGGAAGTCAACACCTAGGGTTCTGCCAGTCCCTCAGCCTAGCTATGACCACTAGTAATGAGCGAACGTGGTTTGTTAGGCAATTCCTGCATGTGTTGTGGCTGTCGAACATCCGCGAGACATGCAGCCGTGGCTACTCGAACATATATTCGAGCATGGTGAAGATACTCTATTAGCACACAAGCATGGCGGATAACACCATAACCGAGCACATTCACTCATACCTAATGACCACATCTTTATTCTTCAAACTAATACATTGGTATTGTCTTGAGGTTGTCTGAGACTGATGTGAACTTTTGATTTTTTGTGCGTTTTGAAACTTACTGAGAGACTTTAATTCAGTGGGATTATTTGCAGTTTTATGTAAAGACGCAGATAAGCATGACACTAGCATTATACTAGCATGATATCTATAACACCAAATATCAAACTACACTATTCTGGAAAAAGAGAGAAAATGCTTCATCCTGTAAAAAAGGCTAACTTAATGAAAATGGTGTCATATGAACTTAGGAAAGTTAAATTAAATTCAATGGAAATATTCTATAAAAACAACAAACCACTGCTATTGTGTGTTAGTGTAAACAGAGCCATTCTGTAAAATCACCATGAGTTTTATCACATGGCAATCTTAAAATTAATATATGAAATAACTGGAGTGAAATTACATTTTTAGAGATTACCTTCATATAAAAACTGGAGACCACAGACAACAGGAAACCATCAGGATAACAAAGAGAAGAACCGCCACTCCTCAGTTGTTCCATGTAAGAGATCGTATATATTGATATCCATATGTGTACAATATACATAGAAGATCCACATGCTACAATGTTATGCTCTTATAAATTAGATAGCTGGCGTTCACATTCTAAGCAAGTGTATATAACCATATTAGTCACCCACCAGGGCAATGGGGATACTCGGTACCGGGTTCGGTCACACTTAACGGGGATGTCATGGTGGCTGCGACCCAGTCCGTGGCCCTGGGTGCCCAATTAAAGGGGGAAAGGTCTTTTAAGGGTTTGGTGAATAAAGTTTGTGTTTGTGACGCCACCTGTGGTGTTTGGTCAGTGGGGACTGACGCTGCTTAAAGGGGTCCTATGGGGGTGATGTTATGGCAGCTAGATGGCATAACTTCCTACAGGTGAAGTATGTCCCCAGGACTCCCGGTGTATAGATGAGGATGATGAGTGCTGCAGTAAAGAATGGAGGACACAGGTTTGCAGTCTCTTTACCTGGTTTACTGGACCTCAGATATCCACAGTCCAGGGCACCAGATCAGAAGGTATAGACAGGGTCCGGCTGGCTTGGAAGCAAATTCTGAGTCCCCTCTACCAGGTGGAGATGAAAGGCTTCCTCATAGCGAGGTGGTGTTGTAGTCCTTTACTGCCTATGGCTCCTGGCAAGGTCCTCACAGTTCTCTCTGCCCTCCATATAGGTTAGGACACAAATCCATATGACAGGTGACTAGAGCCTTTTTATAGGGTCTCTATCACAACCTGGGCTCTATATGCCACTGTGCCTCCTGGGTATTAGGGCAGACAGGTGATATGTAATCCAGCTGTCCTGCTGGTTTCTGCTGTGCCTCCTAGAGTCCGACACAACCTCGGTCTTCTGGCTACCGGAAACTGCACTCGGCCAGAGAGGTAGCCCAAACACTGCTATTTTACCCTGGTGTCTCTCTCCTGTGCTTTGCTCTCCTGAACACTTTCTACAAACCATCCTTTCCTTCTCAGTTCTCTTTCTCCAGGAGCTGTAGCAACTCTGGCTACACGGCCCCTTCAGTCTTTCTGACACTCAATGTCTGACTGATCTCTTCCTGTCCTCCTGACAGTCTGCTCACTGACTTCCCCTCCAGCCAGAATCTATATCCAGAGCAGCTCACTGGAAAGCCGGGTTCAGCGCTCCCCCTTCTGGCCTGGAGTGTGAACATGTTGCATGTATGTGTTTACCTGATAGAAAAGATCTTCCCTTGGCTCCAAGCGTGACATCACTATCCCCGTGAAGAAAGCAATGCCACTGTAACAACCAGGACCCTGGGGTGTTACGCATACTGGTATGGAATTGTGTATCATAGAGAGTTCTCTAGAGTCACACATGACGGACTTACACACATCTCAGAACTGTGACAGGTCTGCACAGCCTAAGTGCATTGTCACAAATACTGTTGGGTGATGTGTGCACAGAGATATTTTTCCTTAGTTGCACAGCAGGGAACTTTTCTTTGATTCCATATGAAATCCAAAGCATACGGAGGTGCTCATTCTTGTATTAGTACCGTATGTCAACTCTGTACAACTTGGAACCAATATATGGCCACAGACATGAGCTTTAAAACTGACCATATGTATAAAAGTTTCTATCACAGTATAAGATTCCTTTTAAGAAGATCGGTCGCTAGATCAAAATTTGCCAATTTTTTATATTATTTTATTCTCATTGCTCCCATAAGTATTGTTTTTTTGTTTAATTTAAACCCACCATGCGGTTCTAGAGATATGGGCCTGTTTATTTAGTACTAATTTTTATGGTCTTTTCCAAGAGGGCGTGACTTACAGGATTCTCAGTGGAGTGTCCTTAGGCTGTTCCTCATAATTTCTCTGTAAGCCACGCCTTCTTGATAAAGACCATAAACATTATCACCCAGTAACAAAGCCCATACCTTTGAAACCATATGGATGGTTTTAACAACTCAATAAATGGAATACTCAGGAGAGCAGTGAGAATAAAATAAGAGCATAAACTAGCAAGTTTTGACAGGTTCTGTTTAAATAACTGAGTTACAATTATTAATGATGCAAGCATTCTTGTAATTGCTTGATTATATTAACTCTGTCTGAAATGCGTGCTATTCATAACTAGATTATTATATAAGCTGGTGCTTTCTGATTATTTTATCTGAAGCCCAAGGCGCAGTACTATGGGCTTATAAGACTAAATATATGATGCTCCCTGGTCACAGGTCTTGCCATGCACATGAGACTTCAAAGAAATGTTTAGTTAAGCAGATACTACTTGTCTGTGCATTGTCTCTGCACCTCTGGTGCCTCTGCTATACCAAACAAATAACCCCACACAAGAGCCTTATATGAGCTTATGGATTGTGATGTTGTTATGGTTGATTCACCTCAAAAGTACAAGAAGGCCAGGAGGCCTTTCTTGAAAATAAAATATTACAGGTTATGGGTTCTAGGCTCAGTGATGGGATGTTGATCCAAGGAACTAGCTGATTGCTGTATGTGGAGTCAGAAAGAAAGCTTTCCTCTAATATGAGGCAATTAGCATCATCCTCATGGGTTTCTTGCCTTCCACTAGATCAACCCTTTCACATTGCAATGTTTTCCTACTTTCAGTGGTCCCGTTGGTGCTTACTTCTGAAACCTTCTACAGAACAGTATTCAGGCGTATGGGACTATTTACCATAATGTTGCAGACGGAGTCACAGTGTGCTCTGTTGTGCATCATTTCTGGCTGTATACAATTGGAGGTGGACACTAAGACTTAGGGTACTGTCACACAGTGGCACTTTGATCGCTACGACGGTACGATCCGTGACGTTCCAGCGATATCCATACGATATCGCTGTGTCTGACATGCAGCAGCGATCAGGGATCCTGCTGAGAATCGTACGTCGTAGCAGATCGTTTGGAACTTTCTTTCGTCTCTGGATCTCCCGCTGTCATCGCTGGATCGTTGTGTGTGACAGCGATCCAGCGATGCGTTCGCTTGTAACCAGGGTAAACATCGGGTTACTAAGCGCAGGGCCGCGCTTAGTAACCCGATGTTTACCGTGGTTACCAGCGTAAAAGTAAAAAAAACAAAACAGTACATACTCACATTCCGGTGTCTGTCCCCCGGCGTTCTGCTTCTCTGCACTGTGAGCGCCGGCCGGCCGGAAAGCGAGCACAGCGGTGACGTCACCGCTGTGCTTTCCGGCTGGCACAGACACAGTGGACAGAAGCAGAACGCCGGGGGACAGACACCGGAATGTAAGTATGTACTGTTTGTTTTTTTTTACTTTTACGCTGGTAACCACGGTAAACATCGGGTTACTAAGCGCGGCCCTGCGCTTAGTAACCCGATGTTTACCCTGGTTACCCGAGGACCTCGGCATCGTTGGTCGCTGGAGAGCTGACTGTGTGACAGCTCCCCAGCGACCACACAACCACTTACCAACGATCACGGCCAGGTCGTATCGCTGGTCGTGATCGTTGGTAAATCGTTTAGTGTGACAGTGCCCTTAGTCTACTATGTTTAGCTGTCCGCCTCCTGTGCTCATATGCGGAAAACAATGATGCACAGCAGAGCACACTGTGACTCCATCTGCACCATTATAGACTATGACCCCCTTCGGCACATATGCCCAAATCCTGTACTGTGGGAGAGAGGGGGGTTCGGATGTAAGCTCTGATGGGGCCATTGAAAATACAGAACACAATGTTATAGGGCCCTAAGGCTGTATGATGAGCTTGATGATGATTTGTACCTTCAACCTTAAAAACTATTAAACTAGTATATGTAATAGAAAAAAAAAATCCTAGTCATATACAACACTGATTAAAAAAATCTACATTAATTTTACTGCTCAAACTTTATATATCTTTTTTATTTACAGATGAATTTAACCGTGTCCAGGTCAAAGTGGATGATGAGCCAGAAAGAGAACAAACTGAGGACTCAGAGATGTCTTCAGATGAGGATAGTGACTCTGAGGATTCTGTCTACATCAATGCTTCTTTCATAACAGTATGATGTCTTAGATACATATTTTTATTTTGAGTAGATCTGAATGATCCGTAATCTTGGTGATATTTACACATTAGGGAAATAAGTATACATTTCTACTATATAATTGTCTAAGGGTCACTTCCATCTGTTTGTCTGTCTGTCATGGAAATCCCGCGTCGCTGATTGGTCGTGGCCTGAGGCCGTGACCAATCAGCAACGGCCGCAGTCCGGCCGCAAATTGGCCCCTCCCTACTCCCCTGCAGTCAGTGCCCCCTCCATATTCCCCCCAGTCAGCGCCCACATAGCATTAACCGGACTGCCTTACACCGTGGCATAACACGGTGTAAGGCAGTCCGTTAACGCTGCCATTAACCCTCTGTGTGACCAACTTTTTACTATTGATGCTGCCTATGCAGTATCAATAGTAAAAAGATCTAATGTCAAAAATAATAAAAAAATAAAAAATCATTATATGCTCACCGTCCGGCGCCTTTCCCGCTCCTCGCGACGCTCCGGGCCATGCATTGCGGTCTCGCGAGATGATGACGTAGCGGTCTCACGAGACCGCTAAGTCATCTGGGTAATTTCACAATGCATCGCTGGGAACGGAAGCTGGCGGCTGCATCGAGCGCATAGGGACAGCTCCGCTGGATGCCGGAGGGTGAGTATATAACTATTTTTTATTTTCATTCTTTTTTTAACAGGGATATGGTGCCCACAGTGCTATATAGTACTTGGGCTGTGTTATACACTGTGTGGCCTTTGTTATATACTACGTGGGCAATTTTATATACTACATGGGCAATGTTAAATGCTACTTATATATTACATGGACTGTGTTATATACTACGCAGGCAGTGTTATATACTACGTGGGCTGTGTTATATACTGTGTGGCCAGTGTTATATACTACATGGGCAGTGTTATATACTACGTGGGCAGTGTTATATACTACGTGGGCAGTGTTATACACTACGCGGCAGTGTTATATACTACGTGGCAGTGTTATATACTATGTGGGCAGTGATATATACTACGTGGGTAGTGTCATATACTACGTGGCAGTGTCATATACTACGTGGGCAGTGTTATATACTACGCGGCAGTGTTATATACTACGTGGGCAGTGTTATATACTACGCGGCAGTGTTATATACTACGTGGCAGTGTTATATACTACGTGGGCAGTGATATATACTACGTGGGCAGTGTCCTATACTACGTAGCAGTGTTATATACTATGTGGGCAGTGTTATATACTACGCGGCAGTGTTATATATTACGTGGCAGTGTTATATACTACATGGGTAGTGTTATATACTACGTGGGCAGTGTTATATACTATGTGGCAGTGATATATACTACGTGGCAGTGTTATATACTACGTGGGCAGTGTTATATACTACGTGGGCAGTGTTATATACTACATGGGCAGTGTTATATACTACGTGGGCAGTGTTACATACTATGCGGCAGTGTTATATACTATGTGGGCAGTGATATATACTATGTGGGCAGTGTCATATACTACGTGGCAGTGTTATATACTACGTGGCAGTGTTATATACTACGTGGCAGTGTTATATACTATGTGGGCAGTGTTATATACTACGTGGGCAGTGTTATATACTATGTGGGCAGTGTTATATACTACGTGGCAGTGATATATACTATGTGGCAGTGTTATATACTATGTGGGCAGTGTTATATACTACATGGGCAGTGTTATATACTACCTGGGCAGTGTTATATACTACGCGGCAGTGTTATATACTACATGGCAGTATTATATACTATGTGGGCTGTGTTATATATTATGTGGCTGTGTTATATACTACGTGGGCAGTGTTATATACTATGTGGGCAGTGTTATATACTGCGTGGGCTGTGTTATATACTACGTGGCTGTATTATAGACTACGTGGCTCCTATATACTACATGGCTGTGCTATATACTATGTGGCTGTCTGTGTTACGTGGCCTCTGCTATATGCTGTGTGGCTGCTATATATATACATACATACATACATATTTTAGAATACCCGATGCATTAGAATCGGGCCACCATCTAGTATACTTATAAATGTCTTTGTTTGTTTGGCTGCAGGCCTTGTAAAAAAAATACAACTTTATTAATAGATAACCATTAGTCTCTCGCTAGTGTTGTCACTTTATAGAAACAAGATGTAGATGACTGTAGGAACCAGAAATAATCAATGTAATATGTTGCTTTTATATACTATTCGCAAAATTACATAAAGGATTGAAATTGTGACAACCCTTAGTATTTCAGGTGTCCAGCGCTATTCTTATTATACATTGTACTGTGCAAAAATATAATTAGTAAAAGGGAATGTACTGTATATCGGTCATGAGTCATGACCATCTACTGCGACACAGCCATTTTTTCTCACCAATCAAAGGGTCTATGGTTAAATTGTGACTATGAGGAAAATACATTTTTAATAGAGGCCCAGAGAGTTATTCCAAAAGTTCTTCACTATTTTACTATGGGGTCATGAATTATTGGAATAATTTTCTACTTTTACTATGAAATGCAGTTTGTAAACTCAAACATTGTCTTTTTTTCCTTTTTATTTTAGGGATATTGGGGAACTCGCTCAATTATAGCAGCCCAAGCCCCACTGAAAAATACAACATCTGAATTTTGGCAAATGATCTTCCAGAAAAAAATTAAAGCAATTGTGATGCTTTCTGGATTAAACGTAGAGAA
This sequence comes from Ranitomeya variabilis, assembly GCF_051348905.1. Lineage (NCBI taxonomy): Eukaryota > Metazoa > Chordata > Amphibia > Anura > Dendrobatidae > Ranitomeya > Ranitomeya variabilis. The sequence goes on from NC_135239.1 coordinate 84,875,174, forward strand.
GAATGTGAGTATTATAGATTTGAATTATAAAAATACACCTTGCACTGAGTCACATTTTGTATTTATCAACTTTTTGAGCTTTCCAATCTTCTCTATAATGTTGATCTTCAAATCAGGAATATACTATAATTGATCCAATAGTTTCCTCATTATTTGACATTTAATATATTATCATGCTGATATACACAAACCTTGGAAGATGAATGGGGCACAATTACTGTATGTGGATATAGCAGCTGTCATCTGTGCTTATACAGGAAGATGATTGTGCACCATATTGGAAAGAAAAGTCCAAGTCATATAATGATCTTGAAGTTGATCTCACAGATGAAAATCCATGTGGTAGCTACACTGAACGCTCTTTTGAGATCAGGCATGCTAAGGTAAGACCATTTCAGTTACTTCGCTTTTTTTACTTTTTCTCCTGTTTTTTGAGCATTTTGGTGATAACATTTTAGGTATGTTCTAAACATTGGATATCTCGGCTTTTGCCATTTCCTCACTTTCAAGCAAGCAAAAGTCAAGACATTTAAATCTGGAATACTTATTCAGTAACTATAGAAAAAAATGCAAAATTTCAAACTTGTTTCCATTATGAAAATCAAGAAGTAGAACATTCAGTTAGTCATTATTAAAGGGAATCTGTCACCATGGTTTTAGTACCCAATCTGAGAGCAGCATTATCTAGGGACAGAGACCTTGATTCTAGCAATGTAACACTTACTGGGCTGTTTGCAGTCATTATAATAACATCCCTGTTTTATCTGCTGTAGATCTACCAGTTCTCTGAATACTGAGCCCTGTATAGCTCTGCCCCCAACACTATTGATTGGCAGCTGTGCATTGACAGAAAGCGGCCTATCAGTCATGGGGGTGGGGTTATACAGAAAAGCAGGACTACATGGCACAAGACAACTAGTCCTCTAGTAATAATCTCCTGCTGGTAAAATACCTATTTAAAAATCCCAAATAAACAGCACAAACTGTGAAATTAAAAGAAACTGGCAGCAGGATTTAGCTATATAAAGTAAAGACATAACCATAATGGCATTGTTATACTGATTAATCTTCAGCCATGGTCGTTTTCCGGGAAAACAAACTGTTCCCACAGAGGCACAACATTTCAAACAGGAAGTAGGTGACTGAAAAATCAGTGAGCTGCCATTGAAACACCGGTTGCAGATGGAGTGGTCGGAGCAGGAGGGGAAGACCGTAACCATAGACCCACCTTTAATTCAAGTGTATCAGTATAATTATAATGACGAGGCCTATCATATTTCCAGGTCATTTTTACTGCACAATGAATGCTATAAAAACAAATGGTATACTAAATTGTGTTATTTAAAACTACATCCCGTCCCACAAAAACACAAGTCGTCATATAGATGTCGACGGAAATTTAAAAAAAACTATGGTTTTTGTAATAAGAGGAGAAAAAAAATGAAAGCTTACTAATAATATTAATGTAATCTTGGTAACACATTTAGTTTCTGTTTAAATGTATTACTATTACATATACAGTAGTTCATACAGATAAGACGTTAATATCACATAATATGCTTCTATGCTTTAGAGGAAAGATATCAGAAAAGTCTCTCAGTTCCATTACAACCAATGGGAGGATGTTCTCCCCAAAGAAACTAAGGGGCTACTGGAGATGATTGAGAAAATCAGAAAAATTATTTCAAGCAAGAAATTGGAGGAGCAGAACAGACGTGACAAATCAGTTCCTCTTGTTGTCCACTGCAGGTAATTAAAGATGCTTAATTGTGGCTATTGTTATACTTTTTATGATCTATTAAAACATTTGAAAAGCGCAGTAAGTTCAGCTCATGTATATATTTTCTGCAGCTAATTTTGTAGCAACTTCACATTGCAATTTGCAGGATTTCTTGCTGACTGATGAAGATTTGTTATGGATTTCACCCTAATGCAAAATGTGAAATCTGCACCGTAAATTGATAAAACAAAGGGAACCTGACAGTTGATACTTGCTGCCCGAGTCATGGGCAGCATGTATCAGACAGTGGCTGTGTGATTCCAGCCATAAATGTTTAAATCTAAAACACTTTGGCATTTCAGAGAAAAATATAGCTTAATAGTCGCCGGGGTCCGAGCCGTGCTTGAGGCTAGTTGGACAGTCAGGTTCCTGGCAGCTTCTCCCCATCCATTGCCCTTGAGTAATAGGTCTCACCCTATACACGCACCTGGTACTCTAGGTGAAACGCGAGGTATGTGAGACAGTGTAAAATCAACTGAAGAGGGATGTATGAAGATCCTGATGAAGTTCATTTCCAGACTGAAATACTTTTAGATTTGAACAAACCAGCAGTAAAAAAGACGATACTTAGTTAAAAGACGATAACTGATAACTACAGTAAAGGCATCTTGCGTCGTGTACCTGGGAAAGAGATGTCACTAAGATGTACAGTGGCTTGTGAAAGTATTCATCTTCTTGGCATTTTACCTATTTCTTTACATTACAACCTGTGTTTAAATATTTTTGTAATCCGATTTTTGTGTGATGCATCAGCACTCAATAGTCTAAGTTGGTGAAATGAAGTGATACAAATATAGACATAAATTAAATTTATGGAATCAAATAACTGAAAATTGACAAGTGCATTTGTGTTGACCCCTTTTGCGATGAAACCATTAAACATTTCTGGTACGAGAAAATACCATTGTACGGCACATGCTTAGTGAAAGGAAGTCCACCTGTGTGCAATCTAAGTTTCACATAGTCTATCAGAATATACACATCTTTTCTGAAAGTCCACAGAGGCTGCCACACCATTAAGCATGAGGCACCACTAACCAATCAACACCATTAAGACCAAGGAGATCTCCAAACAAGTCAGGAACAAACTTGTTGAGAAGTGCAAGTCAGTGTTGGGTTATCAAAAAATATCGCAATCTTTGATAATCTCCCGGAGTACCATCAAATCCATTAATATCAAATGGAAAGAACATAGTGCAACAACAAACCTGCAACTTAAATTCTCAGCCTGCACAAGGAGGGCATTAATCAGAGAGGTAGCACAGAGAAAAAAGGTAACCCTGAAGGAGCTGCAGAGCTACCAAGCAGAAACTGGAATATTTGTCCATACAATAAGCCATACACTTTGTAGAGGTGGCCTTTATGGAAGAGTGGGTGGAAAAAAAGCCATTACTTACACACAAAAATTGTACAGCTCGTTTTGAGTTTGCCATAAGACATGATAGAGACTCCCCAAATGTATAGAGGAAGGTGCTGTGGTCAGATGAGACCAAAATGGAACTTTTTGACCACCAAGGTATACACTATGTCTGGCACCAAATCAACACAGCTCATCACCCCAAGAACAACATCCCCACTGTGGAACATGGTGGTGGCATCATTATGCTGTGGGCATGTTTTTTGCTTCAGCAGAGACAGGAAAATTAGCCAAATTGAGATTAAGATGGATGGTGTAAAATACAGGGATATTCTTGAGCAAAAGCTGTTTCAGCCTGTCAGTGATTTCAGACTGGGACGGAGGTTCACCTTCCAACAATGACCCAAAGCATACTGCTAAAGCAACACTCAAGTGGTTTAAGGGGAAACATGTAAATGTTTTGGAGTGGCCTAGTCAAAGCCCATATCTTAATCCAATTGAGAATATGTAATCAGACATCAAGATTGCAGTAATCAGACATCAAGATCTAACTTGAAGGAGCTGGAGCAGTTTTGCCATGAGGAATGGGCAAAAATCCCAGTGGAAAAATGTGAAAAGCTCATAGACACTTATCCAAAGCAACTTGCAGCTGTAACTGCTGCAAAAGGAGGCTCTACAAAGTACTGACTTTAGGGGGTGAATAGTTAGGCACACTGAAGTTTTCAGTTATTTTGTCCTATTTGTTGTTTGCTTCACAATAAAAATAAAACCAAATGTTCAGAGCCGTAGTCGTGCTCTTTACATGAACTGATGAAATCTAAACCAGTGAAAATCCAGGTTGTGAGGTAGCAAAACACATAAAGGCCAACAGGGTGAATACTTTTGCAAGCCACTGTATTAGAAAAAGGCATACTTGGTGAGGTAGTGTGATACTCTGGGCGGGATCCTACTACACAATTTCAGACTTTTTTGAGCAATGATATTTCCTAATGGCAGTGTCCTCTTTCAACACAATAATGTGTTTTACATTTCAAAAATTATTTAAGAATAGTTTGAAAAACATTACAACATCTGACTTGTATCCAGCGTCTATGGGATTTTCCAGAAAAACAACTCTGATCAAAAGAGACGCACCTTGTAACTTACAAGATTAGGATATTGTTGCACTCTCGGTGTCAGATACCACAAGACACTTTTATATGACTTGTGGACTCTACACCTCAATGGGTCTGATAGCACGAGAGAGGCATACACAATATTAAGCAGTTAGTCTTCGTGTCATGGCTAATTAGTTTATATGGTCTTTGCGATTCATTCTGCACACATTAGTCTTGCACACTTTCACATTTATACATGTACTTACAAAGAGCTAAGTAAAAAAAATCTGTATAGTATAGTAATTTATGTAATTGATTTTTTTTTCAAAGTGATGGATCTAAGCGAACCGGGACATTCTGTGGCCTCTGGAATCTTCTTCAAAGTGCCCAGGTTGAAGAAGTCATTGATGTGTTCCAGACAGTGAAACATTTACGTCGCCAGCGGTCAGGAATGGTGTCTTCTTTTGTAAGTATATGATAAGAGAAGTGATTTTGATGATTCACATTGTAAAATTGCTGACAGACCATTTTTTAATGGGGGTAATAAGTCTATATTTGTTATATGTAAACTTTAATGTATACACAGTGCCTTGAAAAAGTATTCATACCCTGTGAACCTTTCCATAGTATTTCACCTTACATCCACAAACTTTGCTATATTTTATTGGGATTTTATGTTATATACCAAAACAAGGTAGAAAGCAGGGTCGCACTGGCCCACCGGAGAACCGGAGGATTCTCCAGTGGGCCCAGGCACTGACACCTGCTGGCATACTGGCCAGCAGCTGCCTAAGGCCTTCACTGCTCTAGGGGCCCCCAGCCAGTGGCTATGGGGCCCTTAAGTCAAGGGGGCCCACCTTGTGCCAGTGGAGCAACAGCGGGTGACAGGAAGCCACGCCTGTCCTCGCTGCTAAAGAAAAATTAATATTCATGCTTTTCCATGCCCCCATGGGCATGGAGAGGAGTAAATACCATTTTACTTTAATAGTGGGCAGTGTTAGCCGCTGGCTGCAGCTAACACTGCCCACATGTAAAGCCCCACCACCACCGCACCACTCTCTCTCACTCACAAACTCAAAGCTCCACATACACACACACATACACCACCGCACCACTCTCTCACACTCACACACAAAGCACCGCACCACATATACACACGCATGCAGACAGACACACAGCACCACTCACCTCTCGCAACACATCCTGGCATTCTGCCCGGCGCTTCCTGTCTGAGACAGCGCAGCTGGATGACATCATCATTCAGCGCATGGCTGTTTCAGACAGAAAGCTGCCGGCGAGGAAGAGGCTGCCGGGATGGGCTGCGAGAGATGAGTGGTGCTGTGTGCCTGTCTGCGTGCATGTGTGTATGTGGTGCATGTGGTGCTTTGTGTGTGAGTGTGAGAGACTGATGCGATTGTGTATGTGTGTATATGTGGTGCGGTGCTTTGTGTGTGTGTGTGAGTGAGAGAGAGTGGTGCGGTGCTGTGTGTGTGTGTGTATTGGAGATGTGTGTTTTGGAGATTGGCAATGATGGGGTGGTGGGGAAGGACGATGGGGTTGTGGAAAGGACAATGATGGTGGTGGGGAGGCAATCATGGAGGTGTTGAAATGGACAATGATGGGTGTTGAAATGGGCAATGATGGGGGTGGTGGGGGAGAAAGCAATGATGGTTGTGGTGTAAAGGACAATGATGGTTGTGGTATAAAGGACAATGATGGTAGTGGTGGAAAAGACAATGGAGGTGGTGGTGAGGGAGGCAATGATGGAGGTGGTGGAAAGGGCAATGATAGGGGTGGTGGGGGAGAAGGTAATGATGGGGGTGGAAGGGGAGAATAATGATGGAGGTGGAGAGGGGCTGTATTATACTTTATGAGGGGGCTATATTATATTCTGTGGGGGGACTGCATTATTCTCTCAGGGGACTACATTGTATTCTGGGGGCTACATCATACTATATGAGGGGTCTACAGTATACTCTATGGGGGGCTACATTATATTCTGTGGTGGGGCTGCATTATGCTCTCAGGGGACTACATTATATTCTGGGGGCTGCATCATACTATATGAGGGGGGCAGCATTATGCCCTATGAGGGGGCTACAGTAAAGTCTATGGGGGCTGCATTATACTATATGAGGGGGCTGAATTATACCCTATGAGGGTGCTACATTATATTCTATGGTGGGGACTGCATTATACCTTATGAGGGGGTTGCATTATATTTTGTGGGGCGCTGCATTATATTCTATGAGGTGGGCTGCATTATATTCTATGAGAGGGGGCTCATTATATTCTATGAGAGGGGGCTGCATTATATTCTTTGAGGGGAGCTACAGTATTTTATGAGGGGGCTGCATTATATTCTATGAGGGAGGCTACATTATATTCTATGAGGGAGGCTACATTATATTCTATGAGGGGGGCTGCCCCAACCCCTTCTACATAATTAAGACGCGCACTACCTTATATTGTACCCTGATATTAGCGTGTTTTACCACACAATTGATGGTCTTGTATTTATTTATTTGTAGCTACATAAAGGGCCCAAAGAATTATTTTCTCTGGTGTGTCCAAGGTGCTCCAGTCCAACGCTGGTAAAAAGTATTTGTGAAGTGGAAAGGAAATGATATATGGTTTTCTAATTATTTAAAAATATAAATTGCTATGTGCATTTGTATTCAGCTCCCTGAGTCAATACTTTGTAGGATCACCTTTCACTGCAATTACTGCGGCAACTATTTTGGGGTATGTCTCTACCAACTTTGCACATTTAGAGTCTGAAATGTTTGCATATTCTTCTTTGCAAACGAGCTCTAGCTCAGTGAGATTGGATAGAGAGCGTCTCTGAACAGAAATGTAAAAGTCTTGCCACAGATTATCAATGGGATTCAGGTGTGGACTTTGACTGGGCCATTGAAACACATGATTATGCTTTGTTCTAAACCATTCCATTGTAGCTTTGACCCCAGTCTCAAGTCTTTGGCAGCATGTAACAGGTTTTCCTTCAGGATTGCTCTGTATTTAGCTCAATTCATCTTCCTGTCAACACTGACCAGCTTCCTTGTCCCTGCTGAAGAAAAGCATCCCTACACCATGATGCTGCCACCACTATGTTTGGTGGTAGGATGGTGTTTTCAGGGTAATGTGCTGTCTAAGTTTTCTGCCACACATAGTGATTTTTGCATCTAGTTAAAAAAGTGTCTCATATGTCTCACGTGACCAGAGCACCTTGTACCACCTGATAGCTGTGTCCCCTACATGGCTTTTTGCAAACTGCAAACGGGACTTCCTATGACTTGTTTTTAAAAATGGCTTTCCTCTTGCTATTCTTTCATAAAGGCCAAATTTGTGGAGTGTATCACTAATTGTTATCCAGTTGTCAGATTCTCCCACCTGAACTGTGGATCTCTGTAGCTCCTCCAGAGTGACCGAGGCCTTTTGGCTGCTTCTCTAATTAGCGCTCTCTTTGCTTGGGATGTGAGTTTAAGTGGCATTCATGTCTTAGTAAGTTTGCAGTTGTGCTATACTCCTTCCATATTTGGATGGTGGATTGAACAGTGCTCTGTGAGATGTTCAGAGCTATGTTTTTTTTTTTTTTTTATAACCTATCCCTGCTTTATGCTTCTTCACAAATGTATTCCTAACCTGTGTTCCTTGGTTTTCATGATGCGGTTTGCATCCTAACATTCTTTAGAGGCGTCAGAGGTTTGTTTGGAACAGCTGTAGTTATACCGAGATTAAATTACACACAGGTGGACTCAATGTGCTAATTATGTGACTTCTGGAGGCTATTAGTCACTCAAGATTTTATTTAGGGGTATCAGACTACAAAGGACTAAATACAAATTCACATCACAAATTTCACATTCATATTTTTAAAATAATTAGAAAACCTTATCATTTTTTCCTTTACACTTCAGACATACTTGCTACTTTGTGTTGGTATTTCACATAAAATCCCATAAAAATGTATTTTAGTTTTGTAGGTATTATGTGAAAAAATATGGAAAAGGTCACGGGGTATGATTACTTTTTCAAGGTACTGTAAAAGACCGGTGATGCACATCTTTTAGTTGTCCGATAGAAATGTACTCCAGTCCTGAGTCAATTTTTTTCTATAATTTATGCCACTATTGTGTTGCAATTATAGCAAATCTGTCTAGTAGTTATAGGCCACACTTCTTCCACTTAACTCTTGCCACTTTTCAAAAAACTTGCATAAAACTGCCAAAAGTCATTAAACCTATGCACATCTACACATTGTGCAAACATTTTTGACCTTTTATGCCAGTTATTTGGCAAAAAAGGCTTAATAAATTGTCTCCAATTTGAATAATGAATTAAGTACTTACATTGGAGCATACTTATCAAGCTAAATGAAATAGTTTGTAGCGTAATTTGAGCCAAAAAAGCCTTTCATTACTTGCATTTTAATTATTCTATGTTTTAGACAATTATCGCAGCAAAGGGACATGACCTACTTGAAAAGTGGCTTATTTGCCAGAAAAGGAGAATGGCAACAAAATATGCAGTAATCTGCGGAAAAAAAACATTTGAAAATTTAGAGCAAATTTCAAGCACAATATAGACCAACAGATGGTGAAATCTTAGAGCAGTCATAAAATATGGGGGATAGCATAAACTATTATGATAAATTTGATGGATTTTAATACAGTCTGGTCTAATTTTGCACCTTGTAAGCGTTAAACAGTATTGATAAGTATATGTGAACAGCTCTCCAGAAATCTAAATGTTAATCTGTATCATTCTTTATCACTTTAGGAGCAATATGAGTTCCTTTATGATACTTTAGCCAGTACTATACCTGCCCAAAATGGTCAGGTCAAGATAACCATTCATCAAGAAGACAAGTTGGATATCAAGAATGAAATGAACAGCAAAACCCCAGAAGAAAAGCAGTCGGTGGTCACAGCCAGCTTAGCAGAGGCCACCCCAACTGTTCCCAAAGAGGATGCAACCGTCTCCAATGGACCCAGTGCGGCCGCGTTCACAGAAGTATCGCTAAGAATAGATGAATGACAAGCAAGTGAATACATACAGTAGAAGACAGAGGATAGTGGACACGTTTATGCCTTTCGGGCCTTTTATGTCAACCAAGATTCTCATGAACAAAACTAGTGCTTTCCCATATACCCCTAACCCGATGTGCGATGTATAATATAAGTGCACATTTGATGTTAATAAGGCACAGCTGCAAACATTTCATGCATTATGTGCAGAGTTTATGACAAAAGATCCAGTAATTCTCAGCGCCGCGTGTGCCCAAGATGTGTTATAGTAACAAGCTATTGAAATTCTTTCTCTCTATGCAATTCCCAATTTTCCATATGAGGTATAGACAGCCTGCTGCTCTCCAGATGCTTTGCAAATGCCGAGCTGACGCATCTCGTCTCCATCTGCAGTATAGTAATTGTTCAAACGAATAATTGTCTGGATGATCAATATTGCCAGTAAAGCAACTTATACAGTCCTAGGAGGCAAAACCATAAGCAAGCAATAGCTTTTGGTTCAGTCGAACGTTAGCTTATATTTCTACTCTAGGTATATTTTATTTTATTTAGTAATCATTTTGTAAACTCAAGGGATCGATGAGGTATGTTGTCTTTTATTACTAATAATGTGAAGCTCCCATAGTCTATAATAAATGAGCTTGAATATATGAAATCTGAAAATAAAGGTCAAGATAGAGCTATGGAATCATTCAAAGGTGCAATACAAGACAGGGTCAAATTAAATAGCAGGACTATGGTTTAAATGTATGAGGCTAAACTTTGCACCTACAGTATTTACTTACATCTATTGTTTGCTCAAAATTTGGACAATACACAATAGCAGAGCTATCAGATCATGAAGTATAGAACATGGAGAGAAGAGGATGAGTATCTGGTCGGCGCATAACTGCAAGTATGCGAATTGCATACTTCTGGTAATATGACTCACGTTACAAATAAATGGGATGCCTGACTGTAGAGATGTCACAGTTTGGCAATCAGAAATCTCTCTTAATCATGGAGACCCATTTAAATACAATGTATTGCATGAGAGTAAATTCCAGGTACTGAAAATTTTTTGAATATGGTTGTGGGAGTTAATAATAATAATAATAATAATAATAATAAAGATTGGTTTTGTTTTAAGATACCGTAATCGATAAAAATGTCAAAACCAAAGCAACATGCGGTACATTTCACATATATCTCCCAAAGCTTTGTTGAACAGAAACTTGGCTGTGTTCACAAAAGCTGGGTGAGATTTCAATTTTATATGCATGCCTAAATGTTTAAATTTTTCTAATTTAATGTCACACATTAGCACAAAATTCATCTATGTAAAGGTACTTAAAAATCCACATTACATCAAATCAGATTCAAAATGTGACACTTTCTGGAGAAAATGTATTTAAAATGTCAAAAAGATAAAAATATAAGAATAATGGGGGACCAAAGAGGAACAGAGAGGTATAGGTTATAAATATGAATTGTTCTCTACTATTTTCTTTTCTTTTTGTTCTCTCTATTTTTCTTTTTTCTTTTTCATTTTTTTTTCTTTTTCATTTAGAAGATATGTGGCTGTTAGTGTTGAGCATTCCGATGCTGCAAGTATCGGGTATCGGCCGATACTTGCTGTATCGGAATTCCGATACCGGGATTCCGATACTCTTGTGGTATCGGGTATCTGGTATCGCAACAACATTAATGTTAAAATGTGTAAAAGAGAGAATTAAAATAAAAAATATCGCTATACTCACCTCTCCGACGCAGCCGGGACTTCAGCGAGGGAACCGGCAGCGTTGTTTGTTTAAAATTCGCGCTATTACTTGGTTACGTGAATTCCCGGCTTGTGATTGGTCAGGTCGGCCACGTTGCCGGGACGCGGACCAATCACAGCAAGCCGTGACAAAATTACGTCACGGCTTGCTGTGATTGGTCCGCGTCCCGGCAATATGGCCGCCCTGACCAATCACAAGCCGTGACGTCACGGGAGGCTGGACACGCGCCCATTTTAAAATGAGCGCGTCCAGCCTCCCGGCTTGTGATTGGTTGACCGCGGCGCAACCAATCACAAGCCGTGACGTCACGGGAGGCTGGACACGCGCCCATTTTAAAATGAGCGCGTCCAGCCTCCCGGCTTGTGATTGGTTGACCGCGGCGCAACCAATCACAAGCCGTGACGTCACGGGAGGCTGGACACGCGCCCATTTTAAAATGAGCGCGTCCAGCCTCCCGGCTTGTGATTGGTTGACCGCGGCGCAACCAATCACAAGCCGTGACGTCACGGGAGGCTGGACACGCGCCCATTTTAAAATGAGCGCGTGTCCAGCCTCCCGTGACGTCACGGCTTGTGATTGGTCAGGGCGGCCATATTGCCGGGACGCGGACCAATCACAGCAAGCCGTGACGTAATTTCGTCACGGCTTGCTGTGATTGGTCCGCGTCCCGGCAACATGGCCGACCTGACCAATCACAAGCCGGGAATTCACGTAACCAAGTAATAGCGCGAATTTTAAACAAACAACGCTGCCGGTTCCCTCGCTGAAGTCCCGGCTGCGTCGGAGAGGTGAGTATAGCGATATTTTTTATTTTAATTCTTTCTTTTACACATTTATATGGTTCCCAGGGCCTGAAGGAGAGTTTCCTCTCCTTCAGACCCTGGGAACCATCAGGAATACCGTCCGATACATGAGTCCCATTGACTTGTATTGGTATCGGGTATCGGTATCGGATTGGATCCGATATTTTGCCGGTATCGGCCGATACTTTCCGATACCGATACTTTCAAGTATCGGACGGTATCGCTCAACACTAGTGGCTGTGTAAATATGCTAGGAGGCAACATTTAGACAATATATTTGTCTTATATAACTTTAGATAATTTTTATTTCTCAGGGTTTATGCTCTCTTTCATTTATGCAAGTGCATAGTCCAAATGTAGCGTGCAAATCTTAAAACCTCAGAGGTATATTTAAAAAATTTACAGGTAGGCCAAAACTAAGAAGTACGATAACACAATGGTCTGGAAATAGTTTGGTGAATAGATCTTCAACGTATATGTCTAAAATCAAAACAAGATTTTTTTGTGAATTGTTGCAAAATGTTTTGTTTTAGAAATCTATCCTTGAGTTTTACATTATAGTAACATTTCATGCAGATTGCATTTTCACATTGTATTTTCAATGGCATTTCCAAGGCCAGGACTGAAAATTCCAGTAAAACGCCTTCTACAGAGCTTTATAATAAACCTTTTAAATTTGCATATTTTAATGGAATACTTAGAGAATAAAAGAGCAATTTGGGGCTGTTGTTTTGTACTTGACAGTTGTGTCATTTGCTAAGTATTGAACCATATGCTTGTTATGAAGATTTTTTTTACATTTAATATATTTGCTTTGTGATATAAAAATGTTTGATTAAATATTTTTACTACAGAAAAAAGAGGATTTGAGAATATTTAATGTTCTGTGAAAAGACTTAATTGTTTAAGATGAATTTATTCAATTTGGAAGCAAAAGGAATTAAAAGAAAATACAGATGGTGTGTATTAATATTGTGTGATTATATTTTAAAGGAACAGGTACAAATTACCATATTTGTGTGAAAAAGAACAACGGTTGACACTGATACGATATGATATACATAATATAATCATTGCCATAAAATCAATTGCTTTATCCAATTGTATTTTGCTTTATGAACTGTACATTCCTGCAGTAGCAGGAATTTACAGAAAAATCTTTTTTTTCTTCACTCCATTGTAGAGATACAGGGCACATAAATTACGGTACTGACATATACCTAATGTTTTAATTTTTTTAATAAACTGGGCATTTTATTTAATTCAGCTCTGTGGATGTGTACTTTCATCCAAGTATGACACTGCCCAATCATAAAAAGGACGTGCCCATAGGTAGTGAAAAAGTAGATGACCACAGTACTGACCTAACTGTCATGTCTGTTTAGGTCGGAAACGGTGCCTGTGTGATGCTTACTTGTCCTCGGTCCTTAGCTGCTCCTGTGACTTTTCTCCCTATGATGTCACTGTATGCCCCCTCTTCCAGCATTCTACAAACATTAAGTGTCGGAAGGGAGACATGGTCATGTGAAATGGATAAAATCTCGTGCAATCACTCTTGACAGACCCATTTCTCTGGTACTGACTCAGCTAGTTGACTATTTTACCCTCAACTATGTTTATGCAGCATTTTTTCCGCATTATCTTCTGCATGACGGCATAAAAACACTGTGTGTACATGCATTTGTATGCGTTTTTGCATGCATTTGCTTTGTTTATGCGCATGTGTATTGTATTTCCCAATGGGCGTGGCTTATGGGATTTCTATATATAGAGACATTGCACAGATGAAATGCTCTTCTTTTGATGCTGTATCCTGCTGCAAGATGGATCTTAGCATGGAGAGCTTCAATCTGAATCTGGGTTTATCATTGAAATTGGCTTTTACTTTTGCTGTGGCTTGTGAGGAAGAAAGGAGAAGAGAAAAATGGAGAAGACGTCATCATTGCTATTGGCAACACCCCATTGTTGAAGTCCGAGAGAGCCATGGAGCCTTCCACCCATGGTACACCAAGCTTCGTCAAAACCCGCAAAAGTTTTTCGAGTATACAAGAATGTCTGAACAGAGCTTCCAAGAATTGCTGCTATGTCAGAGGATCCATCACCAGGCAGGACACACAGCTATGTAGAGCAATTCCTGCTGAGGAATGTCTGATGGTGACCCTAAGGTACGTAATTTTGAAAGTGAAAGATAAAAACCTGTCATTAATATTATTGTTCTAAAAGCCATGTACTGATTTTCTTTTCCACAGATTCCTGGCTATCGGAGAGACCTTAAGATCTCTACATTTTCAATTTCAGATTGGACTATCACCATTTCTGGGATTGTTGGAGACAGCTGATGTGCATTGTGTGACGTTCTGCGTGTAGAATTCCTCCCCAACCCACAACTGAACTCTGGCTGAAAAATGCCGAAAAATTCAAGGAAATTTGTAATTTTCCAAACTGCGTGGGGACTGTGGACGGCAAACACATTCGGATTCTGAAACCTGCTGGAAGTGGATCTGAGTACTTTGATTATAAAAAATAATTTTCTATTGTTCTCATGGTGATTGCAGATGCTCAGTGTCGATTTGCTGCCATTAACGTTGGCTCATTTGGATGAGGAAATGACTCACAGACTTTCAAAAACTCTGACATGGGACAATGTTTGTATGGCAATAATTTTAATTTTCCACAGCCACAACCTCTTCCGATCACTGAAGGACCACCAATGCCATTTATTTTTGTTGGGGATGAGACGTTTCAAATGTGTGCCAACCTCATAAAACCATACTCAAGTCGGGACTTGATTCACACGATAAGGATTTTCAACTAGAGACTGACAAGGGCATGAAGAACTGTGGAGTGTGCCTTTAGTTTGCTGGCAGCTAAATGGTGCTAAATGGCAGCTAAATTTTGGGAACACTAATCAAACTTAAAATAGAGACAATTGATGAGGTTGAGCGTGTGTTGTTCTGCATAATTACATCCTGTCAAAAGAGCAACCCCACTTAAAACTTGAGGAACCTGTTAATACCACATTGCAGGGTTACCATGCTCACCCTCTGAGGACTACAGTGGAAGTTGCCCAAATGAGGTTTAAATTGGCTGCCTACTTTGTTTCTGATATTGGACGTGTGGCATGGCAAGATGAAATGGTTTAAGATGTAAATAAGTCAACTGTACCTGTAATGTACCTGTACTGTTTTCTGACTGTAACACCCGTTAATACTTCACGCAACAATACACATGCTTAAATAAAGAGATAAAGAAAACACAGGGAGTCAGGTATTGTGAAACAAAAGAATTTTTGCTAACAAAAAAAAAACAATTTGAAATTTTAACGAAAAAAGGAAAATAATGTGATTTACTTTCAGGGTCTGTGGGAGGGCTGTGATGGTAGGCTAGGAGTGGTTGGGGAAGTTGTTATAGGGGAAGTGAAAGTGGCAGTCAATTGGAGGATTGGGTCAGAAACATTGGCAGATCACACATTGGGGAAGAGGACACATTAGGAGTGGAAAACAAGTTTTCAGGGATTGACACATTGGATGTGAAAGAGCCAAGGGAAAGTGTGGGCAGACTTGAAAACAAAGACACATTCGTGAGGGTAAAGGAGGTGGGTAATGTCTCTTTCCTTTTTGCTTCCTGGCCTTTGTTTTGCTGCATCCTCTGCCTTTTGTTTCCTGTTGCTGTGTGGTGGGAGTGCAAGTCTGGGGGACTGCACTTGGTTGCATGGTTGAAGAGGAAGGTTGGGCTGCTGCACTCAGCTCATGGTGTAGCTGGGTACTGTTGGAACAGTCCTAATGTCCAGTGGTGGTTGTGGTGGTGGTGGATAGGTCTCTTGGTGCCACTGATGCTGTGCTGGAGCTTGTTGCCCTGTAGGGAATGAAGTTTGTGCCTGCTGCTGATATCGGAACCGCTGCATGGCCTCGGTGTAAGTAGCCTGACAGGCCTTTATCACATACAGCTGGAGATCAGGACTAAGGTTTTCCATCACGCCCTTTTTTACAGCGGAAAAATAATGTTGCGCCAGTCTACTAAGGTTGGCTTCCAGGCAGTCAAGGCGTTTGTGGACTTCCTGGAAAAGTGTGTTCACCTGAGTGAACCCACTATCCAGTCTTTCTACAACTGCCTTCATTCCAGCCTGGAAGACCGAGCTTAAGTGAATAAACTCAGGCATGACTGTCTTCTCCCAGGCCCTCTGCCGCTGGTGAGCAGACCCAAGTAAAGTAGTGGCAGAGGGCTGGGAGAGGGGAAAACCAGATGGACCGGCTTCCTGTTCCGCAGCCTGTGAAGCCTGCCTGGTTGCTCCATCGCTGGTGGATGATTGGGCCTGTTCGCTGGCTGGTCGATGAGGGGCCGCTCACGCGACCAATCACAAGCCGCGACGTCATCTAAGGTCTTTCAAGAGCTCATTCTTAGGAACGGAAGCTGCCGGTTACATCGGTAAGGTCCAGGCTGCGTCGGAGAGGTGAGTATATCAATATTTTTTATTTTTATTCTTTATTTTACACATTAATATGGATCCCAGGGCCTGAAGGAGAGTTTCCTCTCCTTCAGACCCTGGGAACCATACAGGATACCTTCCGATACTTGGTGTCCCATTGACTTGTATTGGTATCGGGTATTGGCGATATCCGATACTTTTCGGGTATCGGCCGATACTATCCGATACCGATACTTTCAAGTATCGGACGGTATCGCTCAACACTAGTCATGTCTATTTTCTGAAGCTTCAGTGGAGGACATGGTGGAATAGCAGCAGCAGTCAAGTGAAACACTAGAGAAAAGAACAGATAAGAAAAATGTAACTTGTTAAGAGCCAAATACAATGTCGACCCCTCAAAAAAATAGCAATGGACACCAATACTTACATTATAGGCAGTAGTCCAACAGCACAGCAGTCAGGCAGCACCAGGATGGCAGCACAAGGAAGACTGCAGCACCAGGAAGACAGCAGCACCAGGACGGCAGCAGCACCAGGACAGCAGCAGCACCAGGACGGCAGCACCAAGAAAGAAGCAGCACTAGGATGGCAGCACCAGGAAGAATGCAGCACCAGGAAGACAGCAGCACTAGGACAGCAGCACCAGGACAGGAGCAGCAAACAGTCTACAAGGAACAGAAAAAAAATTAGTACAGTATACAGACTGCAAAGAAAGAAATTTTCAAAGCTTCTATACTTACATCCAGAGTCTTGTCCAGAGTCTTCTGCTTGCATCCAGAGTCTTAAGAGTAATGGTCTACCTGTCTCCAAACCCCCTTTTATACATCAGGGATTTTGCAGGTGTTGACATCATTTCCTGGACATGACGTGACGGGTACATGTGACTCATGACCGCCTTACCACCGGCCTAAAAACACCCCCCCTTTTTCACTTTAATAAGGATACACCCGACTTATCAAAACTTAACCATCATACTAGAACTCAAATAACTGACATGATACTGATTTTGGATTAAATGGCCACAGCAGCCTTTTTATTAAACATAACATTACAAACATTTCAACAATAGCCCCCCGAGGAGGGGTGGTCCTCGAAGCCTCAAAATAACACAACATACACTCACTGGCCACTTTATTAGGTACACCTGTCCAACTTCTTGTTAACACTTAATTTCTAATCAGCCAATCACATGGCGGCAACTCAGTGCATTTAGGCATGTTACATAGTTATTACATAGTTATATAGTTATTAAGGTTGAAAGAAGACTGTAAGTCCATCTAGTTCAACCCATAGCCTAACCTAACATGCCCTAACATGTTGATCCAGGGGAAGGCAAAAAAACCCCATGTGGCAAAGAGTAACTCCACCATGGGGAAAAAATTCCTTCCCGACTCCACATACGGCAATCAGACTAGTTCCCTGGATCAACGCCTTATCAAGGAATCTAGTGTATATACCCTGTAACATTATACTTTTCCAGAAAGGTATCCAGTCCCCTCTTAAATTTAATTAATGAATCACTCATTACAACATCATACGGCAGAGAGTTCCATAGTCTCACTGCTCTTACAGTAAAGAATCCACGTCTGTTATTATGCTTAAACCTTCTTTCCTCCAGACGTAGAGGATGCCCCCTTGTCCCTGTCTCAGGTCTATGATTAAAAAGATCATCAGAAAGGTCTTTGTACTGTCCCCTCATATATTTATACATTAACATAAGATCACCCCTTAGTCTTCGTTTTTCCAAACTAAATAGCCCCAAGTGTAATAACCTATCTTGGTATTGCAGACCCCTCAGTCCTCTAATAACCTTGGTCGCTCTTCTCTGCACCCGCTCTAGTTCAGCTATGTCTTTCTTATACACCGGAGACCAGAACTGTGCACAGTATTCTAAGTGTGGTCGAACTAGTGACTTGTATAGAGGTAAAATTATGTTCTCCTCATGAGCATCTATGCCTCTTTTAATACATCCCATTATTTTATTTGCCTTTGTAGCAGCTGCCTGACACTGGCCACTGAATATGAGTTTGTCATCCACCCATACACCCAGGTCTTTTTCATTGACGGTTTTGCCCAGAGCTTTAGAATTAAGCACATAGTTATACATCTTATTACTTCTACCCAAGTGCATGACCTTACATTTATCCCCATTAAAGCTCATTTGCCATTTATCAGCCCAAGCTTCTAGTTTACATAAATCATTCTGTAATATAAAATTGTCCTCCCCTGTATTGATTACCCTGCAGAGTTTAGTGTCATCTGCAAATATTGAAATTCTACTCTGAATGCCCCCTACAAGGTCATTAATAAATATGTTAAAAAGAAGAGGGCCCAATACTGACCCCTGTGGTACCCCACTGCTAACCGCGACCCAGTCTGAGTGTGCTCCATTAATAACCACCCTTTGTTTCCTATCCCTGAGCCAGCTCTCAACCCACTTACACATATTTTCCCCTATCCCCATTACTCTCATTTTATGTAACAACCTTTTGTGTGGCACCGTATCAAAAGCTTTGGAAAAGTCCATATATACTACGTCCACTGGGTTCCCTTGGTCCAGTCCTGAACTTACCTCTTCATAGAAGCTGATCAAATTAGTCTGACATGAACGGTCCCTAGTAAACCCGTGCTGATACTGGGTCATGAGGTTATTCCTCTTCAGATACTCCAGCATAGCATCCCTTAGAATGCCCTCCAGGATTTTACCCACAGTAGAGGTTAAACTTACTGGCCTATAATTACCGAGTTCAGTTTTTGCCCCTTTTTTGAATATTGGCACCACATTTGCTATACGCCAGTCCTGTGGTACAGACCCTGTTATTATGGAGTCTTTAAAGATTAAAAATAATGGTCTATCAATGACTGTACTTAGTTCCTGCAGTACTCGGGGGTGTATCCCATCCGGGCCCGGAGATTTGTCAATTTTAGTTATTTTTAGACGCCGCTGTACTTCCTGCTGGGTTAAGCAGGTGACATTTAATGGGGAATTTTTATCACTAGTCATTTTGTCTGCCATGGGATTTTATTTTGTAAATACTGATGAAAAAAAGTCATTTAGCATATTGGCTTTTTCCTCATCCTCATCCACCATTTCACCCAGACTATTTTTAAGGGGGCCAACACTGTCATTTTTTAGTTTCTTACTATTTATATAGTTAAAGAATATTTTGGGATTATTTTTACTCTCTCTGGCAATGAGTCTCTCTGTCTCAATCTTTGCTGCCTTGATTTGCTTTTTACAGAATGTATTTAATTTTCTGTATTTATTTAATGCCTCCTCACTACCTACTTCCTTTAATTCTCTAAATGCTTTCTTTTTGTCCCTTATTGCGCCCCTTACAGCTCTATTTAGCCATATTGGTTTCCTCCTATTTCTAGTATGTTTATTCCCATACGGTATATACTGTGCACAGGTCCTATCCAGGATGCTAATAAATGTCTCCCATTTTCTTTGTGTATTTTTGTGTCTCAGGATATCGTCCCAGTTAATTGCACCAAGATCCTCTCTCATCCGTTGGAAATTTGCCCTCCTGAAGTTTAGTGTCCTTGTCACCCCCCTACTACCCATCTTATTAAAGGTTACATGAAAACTTATTATTTTGTGATCACTATTCCCCAAGTGACCCCCAACACTTATATTTGATATGCGGTCTGGCCTGTTGGTCAATATTAGGTCTAGCAGTGCCCCCCTCCTTGTTGGGTCCTGAACCAGTTGTGAAAGGTAATTGTCTCTCATAGTTGTCAAAAACCGATTACCTTTGCTGGAACTGCAGGTTTCTGTTCCCCAATCTATTTCAGGGTAGTTGAAGTCCCCCATAATAATGACTTCTCCTTGAGTCGCAGCTTCATCTATTTGCTTTACGAGGATATTCTCCATTGCTTCCATTAGTTTTGGAGATTTATAACAAACCCCTATCAGTAATTTATTATTTTTTCCCCCTCCCCTTATCTCCACCCACAGAGACTCTACATTTTCATTAGATTCACCTATATTATCACGCAGGATGGGTTTTAAGGTCGATTTTACATACAGACACACCCCACCCCCTCGCTTATCTGTACGGTCATTTCTGAAAAGGCTATAGCCCTGCAAGTTAACAGCCCAGTCATGGCTCTCATCCAGCCACGTCTCAGATATCCCCACCATGTCATAATTATGCTCCAACAACATTAGTTCTAATTCATCCATTTTGTTGGCGAGGCTTCTGGCATTAGTATACATGCACTTGATGTTACTCTCTGTACCTCTATTCTTTCTTAAATTACTAACTGTTCTAACCCCACCCCCCATGCCACCGCCACCCCCAACTTCCTTATTTGTGCCCAGGTCTCTATCTGCACTATCTTCCCCTCCTATAAAATGAATACCCTCCCCCCCAATCCCTAGTTTAAACACTCCTCCAACCTTCTAACCATTTTCTCCCCCAGCACAGCTGCACCTTCCCCATTGAGGTGCAGCCTGTCCCTAGCGTAGAGCCTGTAGCCAACTGAGAAGTCGGCCCAGTTCTGCAGGAACCCAAACCCCTCCTTCCTACACCAATTCTTGAGCCACTTATTAACCTCCCTAATCTCCCGTTGTCTCTCTGGCGTGGCACGTGGTACAGGCAGTATTTCGGAAAATACCACGTTGGAGGTCCTTGCTTTCAGCTTGCAGCCTAATTCCCTGAAATCATCTTTAAGGACCTTCCACCTACCTCTAACTTTGTCATTTGTGCCAATGTGCACCATGACCACTGGGTCCTCACCAGCCCCTCCCAGTAATCTGTCCACCCGATCAGCGATGTGTCGGACTCGAGCGCCAGGTAGGCAGCACACCGTCCGACGATCCCTGTCTTTGTGACAGATTGCCCTATCTGTTCCCCTAATAATTGAGTCCCCCACTACCAGCACCTGTCTGGCCTGCCCTGCTCTCCTTTTTCCCTCCTTACTGGAGCAGTCACTCCTCCGGCTTTCAGAGGACATGCCTGGCTGCAGCAGTGCTACCCCTGTACTGGCACCCCCCTCATCTGCCAACTTAGCAAACTTATTGGGGTGTGCCAGATCAGGACTAGCCTCCCTGGCACTCTTCCCTCTACCCCGCCTTCTATCTGTCACCCAGCTAACTGCCACACTGTCCTGCAGCTCCATCCTACCATCCCGCTCCTCATCTATCCCATTGAGCGTCTGCTCTGTGAGCAGAAGACTCCTCTCCATGTTGTCTATGGATCTCAGTGTTGCCAGCTGCACATTTAGATCCAGTATCTGGGTTTCCAAATGCACAATGTGCTCACATCTCGCACAGCAGTATGCACCCTCGACCGGCTGGTCAAGGACTGCATACATGTGGCAAGATGTACACTGGATGGCATTAACAATTGTGGAGCACATTTCCTAATGGGGATTGCACCACACAGAAACGTTAATTAAAAATAAATACAAAGTATTAATTAAACCAAAAAAAAAAAAAAACAGAAGCAATTCCTCCCTTGGAAACTCCCTGATTCCAAAGTCACTGAATCACAAGTCACACACTTACCGCCGTTCACACTTACGCTCAGGTCACACTCGCTGTGCTGAAGATTTATAGATTTTTTTTTTTTCTCTCTATCTCCCCTCAACAGCAACAGCAATCCACCTTGCTGTAGACATGGTCAAGACAATCTCCTGCAGTTCAAACCGAGCATCAGTATGGGGAAGAAAGGTGATTTGAGTGCCTTTGAACGTGGCATGGTTGTTGGTGCCAGAAGGGCTGGTCTGAGTATTTCAGAAACTGCTGATCTACTGGGATTTTCACGCACAACCATCTCTAGGGTTTACAGAGAATGGTCCGAAAAAGAAAAAAAATCCAGTGAGCGGCAGTTCTGTGGGCGGAAATGCCTTGTTGATGCCAGAGGTCAGAGGAGAATGGGCAGACTGGTTCGAGCTGATAGAAAGGCAACAGTGACTCAAATCGCCACCCGTTACAACCAAGGTAGGCCTAAGAGCATCTCTGAACGCACAGTGCGTCGAACTTTGAGGCAGATGGGCTACAGCAGCAGAAGACCACACCGGGTACCACTCCTTTCAGCTAAGAACAGGAAACTGAGGCTACAATTTGTACAAGCTCATCGAAATTGGACAGTAGAAGATTGGAAAAACGTTGCTTGGTCTGATGAGTCTTGATTTCTGCTGCGACATTCGGATGCTAGGGTCAGAATTTGGCGTAAACAACATGAAAGCATGGATCCATCCTGCCTTGTATGGAGCATCTTTGGGATGTGCAGCCGACAAATCTGCGGCAACTGTGTGATGCCATCATGTCAATATGGACCAAAATCTCTGAGGAATGCTTCCAGCACCTTGTTGAATCTATGCCATGAAGAATTGAGGCAGTTCTGAAGGCAAAAGGGGGTCCAACCCGTTACTAGCATGGTGTACCTAATAAAGTGGCCGGTGAGTGTATATGCAAAAATGTTTAACCTTGGCATCCAGGCTTAGTCTTACCCCCAGCCGCTATGCACCAGCTCGGGGGCGGATAGTGATCAAACCCGGCCAAACCAACCGATTACCAAACCCTTTAATCATCCCTTCCACGGGATGATCTACCACATCCACTCGAATCCACTTAGGGGGAGTCCAGGACCACTAGAGATCCCCCCACTACAAACCACCAGTCCCACTTTTCACCAACCTTGAGGACCTCCCTCCCCTGCCACACTGCCATGACATATTTCAACTTCTATCTGATAAACCCAAATTAGATGCCAGTTTCACCCGTAAATAAAAAATAGAGGGAAGGGTGGGTGGGAGCTTTGTCCGCTTTCTAAGAATGAGGTAACTATAACGGTTACCTCCAAAGAATGGTGGGCTTTTCGGTGTCCAATCATTGTGTCCCACCTCCCATCCTCCAGCCCCACCCCCACCCCCAGGCTAACACAATCCCCTTCTTTTCAAAAGCTGGCTAAACCCGAATTTAACCCCACATTGCCCCATTAACCTGAAGGCTCCTAACATTCCCACGTTACCCCATCATGTTGGCCTCCCTCAAGGGCCAGGGGCCCAGTACAGCCATTCTTGACGTGAGGGGTACACGTGACTCATGACCACCTTACCACCGGCCTAAAAACACCCCCCCTTTTTCACTTTAATAAGGATACACCCGACTTATCAAAACTTAACCATCATACTAGAACCCAAATAACTGACATGACACTGATTTTGGATTAAATGGCCACAGCAGCCTTTTTATTAAACATAAAATTACAAACATTTCAACAATATCCCCCCGAGGAGGGGTGGTCCTCGAAGCCTCAAAATAACACAACGTATATGCAAAAATGTTTAACCTTGGCCTCCAGGCTTAGTCTTACCCCCAGCCGCTACGCACCAGTTCGGGGGCAGATAGTGACCAAACCCGGCCAAACCAACCGATTACCAAACCCTTTAATCATCCCTTCCACGGGATGATCTACCACATCCACTCGAATCCACTTCGTGGGAGTCCAAGACCTCTAGAGATCCCCCCTACAATCCACCAGTCCCACTTTTCACCAACTTCGAGGACCTCCCTCCCCTGCCACAAACATAAATGTTCTGACCCCTCAAACATTTATGTCCCTCCATATTTTTAAACCAGTTTCGATACCCTCTTGAACGGCCAGACACCACATGTCAGTGCCTATCGCATTCAAGTGCACGCCATCCGATGTCCAATATTCACCTTTTCCCAATTCCAAATTTACATGACGCACTACCACGGCCCCATTCCGCACCATGAAGAGAGATACTGCCCTATTCACTTTTATTCATGCCTTACTTATCCCGTCAATAGAACGCGCCCCTCGCCACACCTTCCTAGGGATAATGTCCGACCAAATGACTAGAACCTTTGGAAACAAAGACCAAAGCCTCAACATGTCAATTTTGACATCCTTTATCAATTCCCTACAGGGTCTTTTGCCTAAGTTATTCCCTCCCAAATGAATTACCACTACATCCGGAGCCCTATCTAACCGCACAAACTGGTGAAACTCAGGTAAAAACTGACTCCAAACCATCCCGTGCTTTCCAATCCAATGTAGTGTCGCTGTTTCTCGCGGGAACCCCAGCTGCCGCCCTTCAGGCCAAACCGCTGCTCGCAATGCCGCCCAAAAAACTAAAGAATGGCCCATAATTCAAACAAGCCGATGCTCGCAGCCTGCAACAAATAATAAAACATTAAGTATTAACAACTGAAATACAAACCATCATCAAGCTAGACTCGGGCGAATGTATGATCTAAATCTCACTGACTCCCACCGCCCAATTCTCTTCACCACATCTTCCCCTAGTCCCCTTCTGGCCGCCTCTGTCACTGTGCCGATCCTGAATGAATGACCACTGTAATCTATTGGTGAAATTCCACCCGACACCAAGCATTGTCTAAATACCGCAATGAATTGGAAACGGGATAAAAAAGAACTATCTTCATGAACCAATAAAGGGTTAGACAAAGACCCGCTGCGATCCACAAAATTCTTTACACATAAAACCGGACACATAACAGAACCTGCTACCCTAAACAGAACCACTTTACAACCTTTTCCTAGCACATCTGTTTTGGATGAGCGCAGAAACACAACTACTCTATCATTATATACATCCACCTCCTCTCTCAATAAGCCTCCTTTTTTAATTTTAGAAGGGATAACCAATTCTTCAAGACGCAAAGCTCCGAAGAAGGCTAGCGCAAACGCCACCCTAAAAAGATCTACCTCCCAACGTGATGAACATACCGCTGACAACTGCTTGCCCAAAATTAGTAACACTTCGTAAGAAACGGAGCGTCTCTTGTCCATTACCGACCAACCTTTTCTACACCCTTTTAGTGTTTGAGTCACTAAAAAGGATTTTGTCATGTCGCTGAGGCCTCTAGCTTTAAAACCAAATGCCAAACCTGACATTAATTTATTCAATTTTGACATGGACCAACCAGCTTCTTTGTAATGACCGATCAACAACAGCAATCTGCTCTCATCCTGCAAACCTTCGCCCAACGACATGATACATTCCTCCCAGATACCCCACGGTTGCTCATATTGCCTCCACGACCTGGCCGACAGAGAATTTGCAAACAAATGATTTACGGTTCGCCAGGAAGATTCCACAATTCCGCTGGACATTCTAGGCCTTCCAAATCCGCTTGAGGAATTAGTTCTCGAAAACGATCCACCTGGAGATGAGAAGGAGCAACAACGACAGGGTTAAGTGCCATCGGCCTAACTTCAGCCATGATCCACAGATTGCAAGATAACCCCAAGAAAACGAGGCGTTGTAACACCTTGACCACAGCCGGAGAAGTTGCCGACAAAGAATTTAATGCAACTGCCGCCCCTTCGGCCACGCATGGAAAACGGATCTTTTTATTTTGCACACTGGTGCCCCATACGGATAGCGCGACAACAATTGGAAACAGATGAAGCAACACCCGATTAGACAACCAACCCAGCTCTCTCCAAAAAACTGGCCACTCAGCCAACAACCAACTTCCTTGGAAAAACAAACCAAAACCACGATCGTCTACTACGGTAAAAAACAAGCCTAATGTCTTGGCATTCACTACCGGATCGATCCAGATAGATTTTCCGTTATAATTCTGCAAAAATTCCACCCAGACTGCCAAATCATCGCGCAATTCTCTCTTTAATCTGATAAAATGAACAGGTGAACTGATGCCTACCGTCGCCAAAGATAACCTTCCACAGAAGGCCCGGCCCATCGGCATGATCCGGCAGGCAAAATTCAACTTGCCTAGCAAGGATTGTAATTCCCGCAGCCTTAGCTTCTTTGCTCTGCGTGCAATCGACACTACCTTGCGCAACGCGATAACCTTGTCGTCTGGCAATCTACAAACCATTTCTATGGTATCGATCTTGATACAAAGAAAACTCAAAACAGTGACTGCACCCAAGGTCTTATCCGCAGCCAACGGAACCCCGAAATGTTTTGCCATTCTCTCCATCGTACGCAATAACAATGAACAATCAGCAGACTGCACAGAACCTATAAATAGAAAATCGTCCAGATAATGAATACACGATTCCAAACCCGACACATCTTTGACCACTAGTGTTGAGCGATACCGTCCGATACTTGAAAGTATCGGTATCGGAAAGTATCGGCCGATACCGGCAAAGTATCGGATCCAATCCGATACCGATACCCGATACCAATACAAGTCAATGGGACTCAAGTATCGGACGGTATTCCTGATGGTTTCCAGGGTCTGAAGGAGAGGAAACTCTCCTTCAGGCCCTGGGAACCATATTAATGTGTAAAAGAAAGAATTAAAATAAAAAATATTGCTATACTCACCTGTCCGACGCAGCCGGGACCTCAGCGAGGGAACCGGCAGCGTTGTTTGTTTAAAATTCGCGCTTTTACTTGGTTACGTGAGGTCCCGGCTTGTGATTGGTCAGGGCGGCCATGTTGCCGGGACGCGGACCAATCACAGCAAGCCGTGACGAAATTACGTCACGGCTTGCTGTGATTGGTCCGCGTCCCGGCAACATGGCCGCCATTAACCAATCACAAGCCGTGACGTCACGGGAGGCTGGACATGCGCGTATTTTGAAAAGCGCGCGTGTCCAGCCTCCAGTGACGTCCCGGCTTATGATTGGTCATGGCGCCATGTTGCCGGGACGCGGACCAATCACAGCAAGCCGTGACGAAATTACGTCACGGCTTGCTGTGATTGGTCCGCGTCCCGGCAACATGGCCGCCATTAACCAATCACAAGCCGTGACGTCACGGGAGGCTGGACACGCGCGTATTTTAAAAAGCGCGCGTGTCCAGCCTCCAGTGACGTCCCGGCTTGTGATTGGTTAATGGCGGCCATGTTGCCGGGACGTCACTGGAGGCTGGACACGCGCGCTTTTCAAAATACGCGCATGTCCAGCCTCCCGTGACGTCCCGGCTTGTGATTGGTTAATGGCGGCCATGTTGCCGGGACGTCACTGGAGGCTGGACACGCGCGCTTTTCAAAATACGCGCATGTCCAGCCTCCCGTGACGTCCCGGCTTGTGATTGGTTAATGGCGGCCATGTTGCCGGGACGTCACTGGAGGCTGGACACGCGCGCTTTTCAAAATACGCGCATGTCCAGCCTCCCGTGACGTCCCGGCTTGTGATTGGTTAATGGCGGCCATGTTGCCGGGACGTCACTGGAGGCTGGACACGCGCGCTTTTCAAAATACGCGCATGTCCAGCCTCCCGTGACGTCACGGCTTGTGATTGGTTAATGGCGGCCATGTTGCCGGGACGCGGACCAATCACAGCAAGCCGTGACATAATTTCGTCACGGCTTGCTGTGATTGGTCCGCGTCCCGGCAACATGGCCGCCCTGACCAATCACAAGCCGGGACTTCACGTAACCAAGTAAAAGCGCGAAATTTAAACAAACAACGCTGCCGGTTCCCTCGCTGAGGTCCAGGCTGCGTCGGACAGGTGAGTATAGCGATATTTTTTATTTTAATTCTCTTTTTTACACATTATTACATTAATGTTGTTGCGATACCCGATACCCGATACCACAAAAGTATCGGATCTCGGTATCGGAAATTCCGATACAGCAAGTATCGGCCGATACCCGATACTTGCAGTATCGGAATGCTCAACACTATTGACCACCCATTCCAAAAATGTGCTGAAAGTTTCAAAATAAGCGCAAGACAGAGAACAACCCATAGGAAGACAGCGGTCAACAAAAAATCCTCCATCCCAGTAACAACCCAATAGATGCATGCTATCAGGATGAAAATGCAAAAGCCTAAACGCCGCTTCAATGTCTGTTTTTGCCAATTTTGCACCCTCACCACATAAGCGGACCCAATCCATTGCTGTATCAAATGATGTATAAACCACAGAGCACAATTGAGGATCAATACCGACATTTACCAATGACCCTTTTGGAAAGGACAAGTGATGTATGAGCCTGAATTTATTAGGTTCCTTCTTAGGTACTACCCTGTTGTGAATTCCGTTCTGGAGCTCCCTCCTGTGGTTGCTAATGGTATTTTTGTGAGTTCTGCCCTTGGGCTCCCTCTGGTGGTTTCGAGTGGAACTGCTGCTTCTTGGGTAGCTGTGGCAGCTGCCTTCACTAATCGCCTTGCCTGGGTTTGTTATTTAAACCTGCTCTGGGCTTTAGTTCATGCCAGCTGTCAATGTCCTTGGCTTGGATTTGGTTCTCTCCTTGGATTTCTCATATGGCCTGTCCTTGTCAGCAAAAGATAAGTTTTTGCTAGTCCTTGTTTGTCCATTGGTTTGGACTCTATTGCTTTGCAAATATGTCTCTTTTTGTCCAGCTTGTCACTTTGTCATATTCAGGCTAGCTGGAAGCTCTGGGAAAGCAGATTTGCCCCTCCACACCGTGAGTCGGTGTGGAGTTCATTTTTGTAAACTCTGCGTGGATTTTGTAGTTTTTAATACTGACCGCACAGTATCCTTTTCTCTCTGTCTATCAAGTTTAGTATTGGCCTCCTTTGCTGAAATCTGATTTCATTTCTGTGTACGTCATTTCCCTCTTCACTCACAGCCAATATTTGTGGGGGGCTATCTTTCCTTTTGGGGTTTTCTCTGAGGCAAGATAGCTTTCTATTTCCTTCTTTAGGGGTAGTTAGTTCTTAGGCTGTGAAGAGGTGTCTAGGGAGAGTTAGGAACATCCCACGGCTATTACTAGTGTTGTTGTTAGGATTAGGGACTGCGGTCAGTAGAGATACCACCTTCTCAGAGTTCGTCCCATGTTGTGTTTTAGCCACCAGGTCATATCAGTGTGGCCTCTTAACCACCAGGTCATAACACTACCCCTAACGGGGAGACCCTCAGATTAGGCATGGGAGCTGATGGGAACGGACCCGCCATCCTACCCAGGGTGACCTCCTCCTGTAACTTTTCTGCGACTACCTCGGGAAATTGTAATGCCGATTTCAAATTCTTTTTGGACAAACACGCTGAAGACTCAACAAATGGGATCCAAAAACCTTCCCTTAAACCCCTATCCAACAAGGCAGCCGCCTCTGCATCAGGGTATCTATTTAGAAAGTGTACCATCTCTTCCAGACAAATTGGGGTTGCTCCTTTTTTCAACTCCATCCCCCCCTTGTCTGTTTTCCTTAAAACATTTTGCTGATCCATGCGCGCCCCCACATGACGCACACTCGTGTTTGAACTTGCATTTCGCACCAAATCTGCACGCCCCTTCATTAAATGCGATACACAGCCCTCTCTGCATCGCCGCTGAGTGTCCTGACTGTCCTGAACCCCCAGCGTTCCCTTGAAAGGACTGGGTACTAGACCCCAACCAAGATGGGGCCATCACCCTCATCCATAAGGCTATGTCCTTGTGGTCCTAACGGATGTTAGGCCTGATTGCCTTTTGTTGACGAAATTGTTCGTCGTATCTCAACCAGCCTTGACCCCCGTAAACCCAATAAGCTTCCCCTATAGCGTCCATATAACAAAAAAGGCCTGAGCAATTTTCAGGGGCCTTCTCGCCAATAACGCTAGCCAAAATGGCGAAGCCTGGAGTCAGTTTGAAAAAGTCCTGGGAATCAAACGGTATCTCCTCTTTTCCTCATCTTCCTTTTTAGAATCGTCTTTCCGTAATCTATCTAAATTAATACTCCAAGGGGAGTAAAGAAAATATTTCAACGTACTCCCCTTTCCATATTTTTTCCCTCATCTCATTTTTTAGATGCGCGACCAACGGGCCTTTGAAACATACATATACTTCACCCCGTGCCGTATCATCTAAGCGAATTGCAACCTCCTTTTCCTTCTCCCCTTCCGATGAATTAACCAACGGCGAACTAACTCCCGACATTACATTATCATTCCGAGAAACATCTGACAGCCCATCCCTGGAGCACACACTGCTGCCTAGTGGACCCCGAGAAACTGATGTCTCACCGGCATTCCCGATCCACGCCGC
This sequence comes from Ranitomeya variabilis, assembly GCF_051348905.1. Taxonomy (NCBI): domain Eukaryota; kingdom Metazoa; phylum Chordata; class Amphibia; order Anura; family Dendrobatidae; genus Ranitomeya; species Ranitomeya variabilis. Next base: position 84,905,350 of record NC_135239.1, read on the forward strand.
AGACAGTGGTGCCCCTACTTGAGCCATCCCTGACCCCCATAGCAAAGACAAGTCTCTAAGCCCGTAAACAAACTCCCGCTACTATTCACAGAGGAAGTTAACATAGGAGTATAAGAAAAATTTTGGTCACTCTCACCTAGCTGCCCGAGTGCTGTGGCCCTGGCAGCCGCAGATCCTGAAGCCTAACAATGTTGGTTGTCTTCCGTATTCCCTCTGCGCAGATCCTCTGTTACTTCGGACAGTCGACCGTCCTGAGGTACCCCCACTAAGCGAGGTGGAGCCCTTGCCACTGGTACTGCCTGTGTATTAGTGTCTAGGCCAGCGTAGTGCTGCCCATGCTGGTAATCACTGCTGGCAACGGAGGGTGAATTGGGACTGCCAGACCTCTGCGCCAAAACTACATCCGGCCTGTGTAGCTGCGCCACGCTCTGCCCTGTTGCTCCCTGCTCCGTTGCCTGCAGAGCGCTGCTGACTGGGCCGGCAAGACGCCGCCCGCTATCTACTCCGTGCCGAGAGGCCTGCTGATAGGGCCCCCATCTCCTGGATCCCCTCAATGATCCCCGCCGAGCAGGCTCACCTGTAGTGGTGTTGCCCGCCGCTGCAGCTCTGGATCCCCTGCGCGCACTCTCAGAAGAGGAGGCCGACACCTCCTCCTGTCACAGGCCCCGCCATGCTGCAGGATTCCACCCGGCTCTGCCGCGAGCCTGCGCCGGTCCGCTGCTCGCTCCAACAGCCGGAGGGTCCCTGGAGGGGCTCCTATTTTGGCACCGGGCCTGGGGGGTGACCTTGGGGCTCAGGCGTGCCGGAGGCCTGGACCTCCGTGGCCGACGTCCCTCCATGGGGACCTGGGCAGATCCCATCACCGCTTCCCCTAGAAGGCTACATACAGACCACTGTAGCCAGACTGTGCCCTGAGTGCCTGCCACATCGCGCAAGCTTTGCAGCAAGTCTTCTACCTCCCTGCTCGCCATTTCCCTGCAGAGAGCTTCGTCCACTTTCTAAGAATGAGGTAACTATAACGGTTACCTCCAAAGAATGGTGGGCTTTTCGGCATCCAATCATTGTGTCCCACCTCCCATCCTCCAGCCCCGCCCCCGCCCCAGGCTAACACAATCCCCTTCTTTTCAAAAGCTGGCTAAACCCGAATTTAACCCCACATTGCCCCATTAACCTGAAGGCTCCTAACATTCCCATGTTACCCCGTCTGTTATGGTTCTCAATGGCAAGAGAACATAGCCCAGCAAACATAAGTACTAGCTCTTGGAAGGATGGAAACTAAACTGACCATGAACTAAACCTGCCGCACAACTAACAGTAGCCGGGTAGCGTTGCCTACGTTTTTTATCCCTAGACGCCCAGCGCCGGCCGGAGGACTAACTAATCCTGGCAGAGGAAAATATAGTCCTGGCTCACCTCTAGAGAAATTTCCCCGATAGGCAGACAGAGGCCCCCACATATATTGGCGGTGATTTTAGATGAAATGACAAACGTAGTATGAAAATAGGTTTAGCAAAATTGAGGTCCGCTTACTAGATAGCAGGAAGACAGAAAGGGCACTTTCATGGTCAGCTGAAAACCCTATCAAAACGCCATCCTGAAATTACTTTAAGACTCTAGTATTAACTCATAACATCAGAGTGGCAATTTCAGATCACAAGAGCTTTCCAGACACAGAAACGAAACTACAGCTGTGAACTGGAACAAAATGCAAAAACAAACGAGGACTAAAGTCCAACTTAGCTGGGAGTTGTCTAGCAGCAGGAACATGCACAGAAAGGCTTCTGATTACAATGTTGACCGGCATGGAAGTGACAGAGGAGCAAGGTTAAATAGCGACTCCCACATCCTGATGGAAACAGGTGAACAGAGGGGATGATGCACACCAGTTCAATTCCACCAGTGGCCACCGGGGGAGCCCAAAATCCAATTTCACAACAGTACCCCCCCCTCAAGGAGAGGGCACCGAACCCTCACCAGAACCACCAGGGCGATCAGGATGAGCCCTATGAAAGGCACGGACCAGATCGGAGGCATGAACATCAGAGGCAGTCACCCAAGAATTATCCTCCTGACCGTATCCCTTCCATTTGACCAGATACTGGAGTTTCCGTCTGGAAACCCGGGAGTCCAAGATTTTTTCCACAACGTACTCCAACTCGCCCTCAACCAACACCGGAGCAGGAGGCTCAACGGAAGGCACAACCGGTACCTCATACCTGCGCAACAATGACCGATGAAAAACATTATGAATAGAAAAAGATGCAGGGAGGTCCAAACGGAAGGACACAGGGTTAAGAATCTCCAATATCTTGTACGGGCCGATGAACCGAGGCTTAAACTTAGGAGAAGAAAACCTCATAGGGACAAAACGAGAAGACAACCACACCAAGTCCCCAACACAAACCCGAGGACCAACCCGACGCCGGCGGTTGGCAAAAAGCTGAGTCTTCTCCTGGGACAAGTTCAAATTGTCCACTACCTGCCCCCAAATCTGATGCAACCTCTCCACCACAGCATCCACTCCAGGACAATCCGAAGATTCCACCTGACCAGAAGAAAATCGAGGATGAAACCCCGAATTACAGAAAAAAGGAGACACCAAGGTGGCAGAGCTGGCCCGATTATTTAGGGCAAACTCCGCTAAAGGCAAAAAAGCAACCCAATCATCCTGATCTGCAGACACAAAACACCTCAAATATGTCTCCAAGGTCTGATTCGTCCGCTTGGTCTGGCCATTAGTCTGAGGATGGAAAGCAGACGAGAAAGACAAATCTATGCCCATCCTAGCACAGAATGCTCGCCAAAATCTAGACACGAATTGGGTTCCTCTGTCAGAAACGATATTCTCCGGAATACCATGCAAACGGACCACATTTTGAAAAAACAGAGGAACCAACTCGGAAGAAGAAGGCAACTTAGGCAGGGGAACCAAATGGACCATCTTAGAGAAACGGTCACACACCACCCAGATGACAGACATCTTCTGAGAAACAGGAAGATCCGAAATAAAATCCATCGAGATGTGCGTCCAGGGCCTCTTCGGGATAGGCAAGGGCAACAACAATCCACTAGCCCGAGAACAACAAGGCTTGGCCCGAGCACAAACGTCACAAGACTGCACAAAGCCTCGCACATCTCGAGACAGGGAAGGCCACCAGAAGGACCTTGCCACCAAATCCCTGGTACCAAAGATTCCAGGATGACCTGTCAACGCAGAAGAATGAACCTCAGAAATGACTTTACTGGTCCAATCATCAGGAACAAACAGTCTACCAGGTGGGCAACGATCAGGTCTATCCGCCTGAAACTCCTGCAAGGCCCGCCGCAGGTCTGGAGAAACGGCAGACAATATCACTCCATCCTTAAGGATACCTGTAGGTTCAGAGTTACCAGGGGAGTCAGGCTCAAAACTCCTAGAAAGGGCATCCGCCTTAACATTCTTAGAACCCGGCAGGTAGGACACCACAAAATTAAACCGAGAGAAAAACAACGACCAGCGCGCCTGTCTAGGATTCAGGCGTCTGGCGGACTCAAGATAAATTAGATTTTTGTGGTCAGTCAATACCACCACCTGATGTCTAGCCCCCTCAAGCCAATGACGCCACTCCTCAAAAGCCCACTTCATGGCCAAAAGCTCCCGATTCCCAACATCATAATTCCGCTCGGCGGGCGAAAATTTACGCGAGAAAAAGGCACAAGGTCTCATCATGGAACAATCGGAACTTCTCTGCGACAAAACCGCCCCAGCTCCGATTTCAGAAGCGTCGACCTCAACCTGAAAAGGAAGAGCAACATCAGGCTGACGCAACACAGGGGCGGAAGAAAAGCGGCGCTTAAGCTCCCGAAAGGCCTCCACAGCAGCAGGGGACCAATCAGCAACATCAGCACCCTTCTTAGTCAAATCAGTCAATGGTTTAACAACATCAGAAAAACCAGCAATAAATCGACGATAAAAGTTAGCAAAGCCCAAAAATTTCTGAAGACTCTTAAGAGAAGAAGGTTGCGTCCAATCACAAATAGCCTGAACCTTGACAGGATCCATCTCGATGGAAGAGGGGGAAAAAATATATCCCAAAAAGGAAATCTTTTGAACCCCAAAAACGCACTTAGAACCCTTCACACACAAGGAATTAGACCGCAAAACCTGAAAAACCCTCCTGACCTGCTGGACATGAGAGTCCCAGTCATACGAAAAAATCAAAATATCATCCAGATACACAATCATAAATTTATCCAAATAATCACGGAAAATGTCATGCATAAAGGACTGAAAGACTGAAGGGGCATTTGAAAGACCAAAAGGCATCACCAAATACTCAAAGTGGCCCTCGGGCGTATTAAATGCGGTCTTCCACTCATCCCCCTGCTTAATTCGCACCAAATTATACGCCCCACGGAGATCTATCTTAGAGAACCACTTGGCCCCCTTTATGCGAGCAAACAAATCAGTCAGCAGTGGCAACGGATATTGATATTTAACCGTGATTTTATTCAAAAGCCGATAATCAATACACGGCCTCAAAGAGCCATCTTTCTTAGCCACAAAGAAAAAACCGGCTCCTAAGGGAGATGACGAAGGACGAATATGTCCCTTTTCCAAGGACTCCTTTATATATTCTCGCATAGCAGCATGTTCAGGCACAGACAGATTAAATAAACGACCCTTAGGGTATTTACTACCCGGAATCAAATCTATGGCACAATCGCACTCCCGGTGCGGAGGTAATGAACCAAGCTTAGGTTCTTCAAAAACGTCACGATATTCAGTCAAGAATTCAGGAATCTCAGAGGGAATAGATGATGAAATGGAAACCACAGGTACGTCCCCATGCGTCCCCTTACATCCCCAGCTTAACACAGACATAGCTTTCCAGTCAAGGACTGGGTTATGAGATTGCAGCCATGGCAATCCAAGCACCAACACATCATGTAGGTTATACAGCACAAGAAAGCGAATAATCTCCTGATGATCCGGATTAATCCGCATAGTTACTTGTGTCCAGTATTGTGGTTTATTACTAGCCAATGGGGTGGAGTCAATCCCCTTCAGGGGTATAGGAGTTTCAAGAGGCTCCAAATCATACCCACAGCGTTTGGCAAAGGACCAATCCATAAGACTCAAAGCGGCGCCAGAGTCGACATAGGCATCCGCGGTAATAGATGATAAAGAACAAATCAGGGTCACAGATAGAATAAACTTAGACTGTAAAGTGCCAATTGAAACAGACTTATCAAGCTTCTTAGTACGCTTAGAGCATGCTGATATAACATGAGTTGAATCACCGCAATAGAAGCACAACCCATTTTTTCGTCTTAAATTCTGCCGTTCACTTCTGGACAGAATTCTATCACATTGCATATTCTCTGGCGTCTTCTCAGTAGACACCGCCAAATGGTGCACAGGTTTGCGCTCCCGCAGACGCCTATCGATCTGGATAGCCATTGACATGGACTCATTCAGACCCGCAGGCACAGGGAACCCCACCATAACATCCTTAATGGCATCAGAGAGACCCTCTCTGAAATTCGCCGCCAGGGCGCACTCATTCCACTGAGTAAGCACAGCCCATTTACGGAATTTCTGGCAGTATATTTCAGCTTCGTCTTGCCCCTGAGATAGGGACATCAAGGCCTTTTCCGCCTGAAGCTCTAACTGAGGTTCCTCATAAAGCAACCCCAAGGCCAGAAAAAACGCATCCACATTGAGCAACGCAGGATCCCCTGGAGCCAATTCAAAAGCCCAATCCTGAGGGTCGCCCCGGAGCAAGGAAATCACAATCCTGACCTGCTGAGCAGGATCTCCAGCAGAGCGAGATTTCAGGGACAAAAACAACTTGCAATTATTTTTGAAATTTTGAAAGCAAGATCTATTCCCCGAGAAAAATTCAGGCAAAGGAATTCTAGGTTCAGATATAGGAACATGAACAACAAAATCTTGTAAATTTTGAACTTTCGTGGTGAGATTATTCAAACCTGCAGCTAAACTCTGAATATCCATTTTAAACAGGTGAACACAGAGCCATTCCAGGATTAGAAGGAGAGAGAGAGAGAGAGAAAGGCTGCAATATAGGCAGACTTGCAAGAGATTCAATTACAAGCACACTCAGAACTGAAGGGAAGGGGAAAAAAAAAAAAAAAAAAAAATCTTCAGCAGACTTCTCTTTTCTCTCCTTTCTCTGTCAATTAATTTAACCCTTTGGGGCCGGTCAAACTGTTATGGTTCTCAATGGCAAGAGAACATAGCCCAGCAAACATAAGTACTAGCTCTTGGAAGGATGGAAACTAAACTGACCATGAACTAAACCTGCCGCACAACTAACAGTAGCCGGGTAGCGTTGCCTACGTTTTTTATCCCTAGACGCCCAGCGCCGGCCGGAGGACTAACTAATCCTGGCAGAGGAAAATATAGTCCTGGCTCACCTCTAGAGAAATTTCCCCGATAGGCAGACAGAGGCCCCCACATATATTGGCGGTGATTTTAGATGAAATGACAAACGTAGTATGAAAATAGGTTTAGCAAAATTGAGGTCCGCTTACTAGATAGCAGGAAGACAGAAAGGGCACTTTCATGGTCAGCTGAAAACCCTATCAAAACGCCATCCTGAAATTACTTTAAGACTCTAGTATTAACTCATAACATCAGAGTGGCAATTTCAGATCACAAGAGCTTTCCAGACACAGAAACGAAACTACAGCTGTGAACTGGAACAAAATGCAAAAACAAACGAGGACTAAAGTCCAACTTAGCTGGGAGTTGTCTAGCAGCAGGAACATGCACAGAAAGGCTTCTTATTACAATGTTGACCGGCATGGAAGTGACAGAGGAGCAAGGTTAAATAGCGACTCCCACATCCTGATGGAAACAGGTGAACAGAGGGGATGATGCACACCAGTTCAATTCCACCAGTGGCCACCGGGGGAGCCCAAAATCCAATTTCACAACACCCGTCATGTTGGCCTCCCTCAAGGGCCAGGGGCCCAGTACGGCCATTCTTGACATGAGGGGTACACGTGACTCATGACCACCTTACCACCGGCCTAAAAACACCCCCCCTTTTTCACTTTAATAAGGATACACCCGACTTATCAAAACTTAACCATCATGCTAGAACCCAAATAACTGACATGACACTGATTTTGGATTAAATGGCCACAGCAGCCTTTTTATTAAACATAAAATTACAAACATTTCAACAATAGCCCCCCCGAGGAGGGGTGGTCCGAGAAAGGCTCAAAATAACACAACATACAGTACATGCAAAAATGTTTAACCTTGGCCTCCAGGGTTAGTCTTACCCCCAGCCGCTACGCACCAGCTCGGGGGCAGATAGTGACCAAACCAACCGATTAAACCCTTTAATCATCCCTTCCACAGGATGATCTACCACATCCACTCGAATCCACTTAGGGGGAGTCCAGGACCACTAGAGATCCCCCCTACAATCCACCAGTCCCACTTTTCACCAACTTCGAGGACCTCCCTCCCCTGCCACAAACATAAATGTTCTGACCCCTCAAATATTTATGTCCCTCCATACTTTTAAACCAGTTTTGATACACTCTTGCACAGAAACGCATATGTGAACCCGGCCTTATAGCTACAATTTTTGTGTATCCTGTAGAAGTGTGTATACTGCAAAACATACCGACAATAAAACCACAGAAACAAGTTTCTTCCATACATGATCCTTTCATTATTCCTCCAGCATCGCGTAAAATCCACAACCTGGTCAAATGGAATAAAAATAAATATTTGCCAGATTTGCCGCATTTCCAACAAAAAATACAAGGAAAACATCATAAGTACCCCAACATGGTATCAATATATGAATGTCAGCTCAGTCCATAAAAAACAAATTCTCTCCTATCTGTATGGATAGAATAAAAAACAATTACAGATCTCAGAAAATGGCTTCACAAAACAATTTTTTTTTTGACAAATTTATAATTTGATATAACCTTAATTGAACTGATCTGTAGAATCGTGCTTCTAGGTAATTTTAACCGCACAGTGAACGAAGTAAAAACATAACCCAAAAAAACAAATGCAGAGTTATGGGGTGTAGGGTTGAGGTTTTGCCACACTTGAAATTTAATCTCTTTACCACCCCAAGCCTGTTTTCACCTTCACAACCAGGCAAAATTTAACAATTTTGACCAGAGGTAATAACTCTAGAATGCTTAGACATATCCCAATAATTCTGAGAACGCTTTCTCGAGACATATTGTATTTCATGATATTGGTAATATTTGTTCGATATGACTTGCATTTATTTGTAAAAATATCAGACATTTGGTGAAAATGTCACAATTTTCACATTGTAATTCCTATGCCCTTAAAGCAGAAAATTATATCACGTAAGTTAGTTAATAAATAACATTTACCACATGTCTATTTTACATCTGCATCATTTATGAAACATATTTGTTTTTGCTAGGATGTTAAAGGGTTAAAAGTTGATGACCAATTTCTCATTTTACCAACATTTTTTTTTACAAAACCATTTGTTTAGGGACCACATCACATTTGAAATGACTTTGGGGGGCCTATATGACAGGAAATACCCAAAAGTGACACCTTTCTAAAAACTTCAACACTCAAAGTCATCAAAACCAAGTGTACTAACTCTTCAGATGCTTCACAGGAATTGATGCAACATGGAAGAAACATTTTAATTTAACCTAATTTTTTTTTATTATCACAAGGGCAACAGGAGAGAATATACAGTAAATTTTGTTGTACAATTTCTCCTGACTACGCAGATACCCCATATGTGGTGAAAAATAGTGTGTGCGCGCACGGCAGGGTTCAGAAGGGAAGCAGCAGCATTTGACTTTTTGAATACAAAAAAGGTTGTAATCAAGAGCGGACACCATGTCGCATTTGGAGAGCCTCTGATATGTCTAAACAGGAGAAACACCCAACATGTGACCCCATTTTGGAAACTAGACCCTCAAGGAATGTATCTAGATGTGTGGTGAGTAGTGATGAGCGAATATACTTGTTACTCGAGATTTCCCGAGCACGCTCGGGTGACCTCCGAGTATTTTTTAGTGCTCGGAGATTTACTTTTCATCGCCTCAGCTGAATGATTTACAGCTATTAGCCAGGCTAAGTACATGTGGGGGTTGCCTGGTTGCTAGAGAATCCCCACATGTACTTATGCTGGCTATCAGATGTAAATCATTCAGCTGCGGCAAAGAAAACTAAATCTCCGAGCACTAAAAAATACTCGGAGAACACCCGAGTGTGCTCGGGAAATCTCGAGTAACGAGTATATTCGCTCATCACTAATAATTACATTTTTAACACTAAAATATTGTTTTAACCCCATGTTTTTAAGTTTTTCTAGGGGCTAGTAGGAAAAAATGGACCTTAATTTGTTGTGCAATTTCTCCTGTGTGTGCCAATACCCTACATGCAATCAGGGAATACTTTTCAGACACAGTGCAAAGCTTAGAAAGGAAGGGGCATCATATTATAGTGCATATTTTACTGTTATAGTTTGCGGTGCCATGACCCACTGAGTGAGCACCTGAGGTGCCTGAACAATAGAACCCAACTTTATAAACTACACCTCTCAATGTATTAATCTAAGAGTGCAGTGGTAATATTAACACCACAGGGGTGTCACAGAATTTTATGCCATTGGTAAAAATGGCTCCAAAATTTGTCCCACAATTTCGGCTGAATGTAGATGCGGAGCGCCCCCACACCGCCGCAGGGCCGAGGGGTACCCGGAGCCGGGCCTCTGGGATCTCAGTCCTGGGGTTGTCACGGTGGCTAGACCCGGTCCGTGGCCCTGTCTGTCAGTGGGGGACGTCCGTTGCAAATAGGTGCTGTTAACGGTGCAGGTTGTGGGGTGTAAGTCGTGGTAAATAACGAGGACACCAGGTTGCAGTCTCTTTACCTCTTTACTGGAGATCTCTGAGTCCTCAGTCCAGAACACGGTTCACCAGGCTACGCAAGTCCGGCCGGTCCAATGGCACCTCCAGAGTTCTCCTCTCAGGTGGAAATCTGTGCCTTCCTTCTAGCGCTATGTGTTGTAGTCCTTCCCTGCTGTGCTCACGGAAAGTAACCCCACAACGGTTGTGTCTGTTTCTTAAGTTCCCTCACAACTCGATTTGATGTTCCTCTGTAATCCACCCCTTCCCTGTATTCAGGTTGGAATGGCACCCGTTTGTCAGGTAGGCCTGGAGTTCTTCCGGGACCCTAGAGTCGCCCCTCTCCCGCAATTGCCCCCCAAGACTTCATAGGTGATATGTGGTAGACAGCCCGCCTGAGACCGACTGTCCTGCCGCTGTTTGGAGTATAGCTTGAAGCTGTATTCTAATCCACTCCCTCGGCGTTCCGGCCACCGGTATTGCGCCTCAGCAGGGTGCTGCTTCTTTCAACAAAACCCCTGCTGGTATTCTCCTTCTGCTTGATCTCGTTTCTCACTCAGCACAATCTATCTCGCTTCTAGTCCTTTCTTGAGTCCCGCCGCTTCCAGGAGCCTGCGCGGACCCGTTACGTTCTTTCAATGCCAAGCCTCTGCCAGGATCCCACCCCTGGCAGAGACCCTACAGTCTCTCCCTTCACAACACCCCCTGCCACAGGGTGTTGCTCCGTTCAATCCCGTCAGCGTTCTGTCTAACTTCCTGCCTGACCCCCAGTTTACCCACTATGGTGGGGAGTGGCCTAATGAATAGCACCCTTAGCTCCCCCCGGAGGCCCAGCTGTGAAACATATTGGTGTCTGTGATACCTGATTGGAGGAACTCCTTCGGTGCCATCGAACGTACCATGGCTCCCCTTAGCGGCGAAGCCACAGCACTGCAACGACCAGGACTCTGGGGCGCTGCATAGAAATACCCCATATGTAACTGTACAGTACTGCTTAGCTATACGGAGAGACTCAGGAGGGAGAAAGCGCTATTTGCCTCCTAAAGCACAGATTTTCCTAGAAAAGCTTGCAGACTCCATTTACAAAGCTCCTAAGTGCTAGAAGAGCAGAATTTCCTCTCAAATGACCCCATTTTGTAAATTATAAGCCTTTGGGAAGTTATGTAAGGTGCAGTGATGATTTTAACTCCATGGTTTTTTTGCCAGAAACAAGCAGCAGTGAATGTTGCTGAGTGAAAATTGCAAACTTCCATTGTAGTGCCCAGTACGTTGTAGTACCCAGCTCATGGTTCTGGAGACACGCACCTCTAAATTAGGCTGACACTCACAGCTGCAAAAAAGATAAACATGTGGATGCTAAAAGTTGTTTAGGCACACTTAGAAGGGAGAGGAGCATTTGGATTTGGGGAGTGCAGAATTTGTTATGCTTCTTTAGGGGAGCGAGGAGCCATTTAACTTTCCCCCTATATTTCCCTTAACAAATGACAGACCTGAGTGGGGACTTGCTTTTTTGTGTATTGATTTGAAGCTATTGGGAACATTTTACATAACATTTTTTATCACATTTATCCTGCGCTTTACATTGAGTATTTTCTTTGGGGTTTCCATCTAAACAACATGATTGAGATGAAACACCCGAGGGATCCATTCATTAGAATGATGCAGCAGAGTTACTCTGGACTCCGTCTGGCCTATGTTCAGCATTATCCTTCTTTTCAGAAGTGCACAAAACTGTGGTTGACCACACTTTTATGCACGCCTAAAAATCATCATAGGACAGACAGCTTCCACTGTGTCCCCATCTGCCTCATTATAGGGAATAGTCCGCCAGGGGTTCTTTCTGAATCACATATTTCAGAGATTTATATGGAGACCCTGGCGCTCAGCATAGAGTATACAGTATAAATGTGAGCAGAGCCTTACTGCAAACTTTTGGGGGCAGAATGAAAAAATCAACAGCAGGTGAAGAATTGGTGTTATTTATTTTGTATGCCATTACTCATGTGGTATACGTGATTAGATGACTATTCTTTGGGTCGATGCCATTGCAGTAATATCAGCTTCTTTTTTGCGGGATGAGTTGACGTTTTTATTGGTAACTTTTTCAGGCACATAACTTTTTGATCGCTTTCTATTCTGATTTTTGGGAGTCAGAATTAACAAAAACCATCAATTCAGGTATTATTATTTTGAGGTTTGTTTTATGCCGTTCCGCGTGAGAAAAAATTGATAAGACTGCTTTATTCTTCAATTCAGTGTGATGACAGTGACACCACATTAATATTATTTTTTTATGTTTTGGCGCTTTTACACAATAAAAAAAACTATTTTAAAGAAAAAAAGAATTATTTTTTGATCACTTTATTCTAAGAGCTATAACATTTTTATTTATCCGCTGATGGAGCTGTATGGTGGCTTGTTTTTTGCAGCACAAGATGACATTTTGAGCAATAACATTTTTATTTACATTCATCTTTTTTAATTGCATTTTTTTCCACTTTTTGTTCGGCGGTATAATGAAAAGGCATAGTTTTTGCCCCCTTTTTTTTCCACGGCGCTCACTGAAGGGGTTAACTAATGTGACCGTTTTATGGGGCTGTCAATACCAAACCTGTACTTTGATGTGGGTCTACCACCATGAGCATGACAGCCTCACAGAAGTATGTGAAGTTGTCATGCTCCGGTCAGAAGATCCACGACCAGTCTGTGCATTGCGGCCCGTGATTTGACCGATTTGCATGAATGTCTTAATTAGCCCTAAGAATTATTTTATATGAGAAAATCAGATGCTGCAAGGATTGCAAAAGGAAATCTAGCGCCTACACTGTAACTGTAAACGCTGATTCCGTGTGCAGTTCCCAAACCATTACTAGTTGAGAATATCATCAGGTTATTTACCTGATGTAACAATTGGGTAAATTATTATTGCCATGTCTATACCTATTATTTAATATTTAGGGTACGTTCACACAGGACTTTTTTGCTGCGTATTTTTGCTGCGTTTTTTTATGCTAATTTTCAGCTGCTTTTTAGGGTATGTTTCCACGTTCAGTTTTGCTTCAGGCTTTGGTCAGGATTTTATGCAGGTAAAATCCTGACCAAAACTGCACCTGAGGTCACTGGCAGGTCACCTGCGGTGTGCCTGCGTGTTTTGCTCATAGTAGCAACATGCTGCGTTTCGAAAAAACGCACCACGCATGCGTTTTCGCGGCAAAAAACGCATGCGTTTTTTAACGCATAGTGGAGTCTGGATTTCATGAAATCCCATCCACTATGCTGTAACATCTGGACGCTGCGTTTTTGACGCTGCGGAAAAACGCAGCGTCAAAAACGCAGCGTTTCCTGAACGTGGAAACATACCCTTACAGTACCAGCAAAGCCTATGAGACTTCAGAAATCTCATGCACACACATTGGGTTTTTGTTTGATCAGTATTTTCTGTTTTGCTGCGTTTTTTGGACATAGGGCATGTCACTTCTTTCAGTGTTTTTGCAGCGTTTTTGCAGCGTTTTTGCAGCGTTTTTTCACCCATTGACTTGAATGGGTGATGGAAAAAACGCTGCAAAAACGCTGCAAAAACGCATGTAGCATTATTTGCTGCGTTTTTTGTGCAGAAAAATCATGGCCAGCAGGAAGTGATCTCACAGCCAAGAGCTTAGGGGTGTGGTTAGTGAGGTGTGAAGAGCCATTGTGAGCCATTGTGAGGTGTGAAGAACCATTGTGAGGTGTCTTGATTGTGATCTATTGTGAGGGAGTTCCTGGTAGTGAGGTGTGGTGAGCCATTGTGAGGTGTCCTGATTGTGATCTACTGTGAGGGAGTTTCTGGTAGTAAGGCGTGAAGAGCCATTGTGAGGTGTGAAGAGCCATTGTGAGGTGTCCTGATTGTGATCTACTGTGAGGGAGTTTCTGGTAGTGAGGTGTGAAGAGCCATTGTGAGGTGTGAAGAGCCATTGTGAGGTGTCCTGATTGTGATCTATTGTGAGGGAGTTTCTGGTAGTGAGGTGTTAGCCATGTCTTGGTATAGGAGGATGAGCATTAATGATTCCCAACTAATCATGGAGGTAATATTTTTTTTAATTTGTGATGTATCTATCTATCCGATTGTTTGCAATGGTACACTTTGCGATGCTCATGTGCTGTTATGTACATGTTCATGTGTTCTGCATGTGTATGTCTGTATCTTCCTTGCACCTATAAGCAGCTGAAAATTGGCATAAAATACGCAGCAAAAATACGCAGCAAAAATACGCAGCAAAAAAGTCCTGTGTGAACGTACCCAAAAAACGCACCAAATACGCACCAAAAAAACGCACCTAAATTAGCATAAAAAAACGCAGCAAAAATACGCAGCAAAAAAGTCCTGTGTGAACGTACCCTAAACCTTCAGGAGACAAAATACCCCTGAGGAAACAAATGGTGATGCATGCAAGGTTTCTGTGGTCCCTTTTCTAACTCCTCATTTAGACATCCATTTTCACATATATATTTTATCCATATATTATTTAGATAGAACACATATCCATTACATTCTATGGATATGTTCACATCTTTGTTCTTTGCAGACCGTTCATCTGCACCACAAAATACACATAAAAGTACGTCAATTTTTGATCCCAGCCACAATTCAAAATCACCCATACAAGTTTATTTATTGCTGTTGTACTTCTCTGTATACTGACCAATTATTTTATTATTATTATTATTATTACTATACTGGTAGCTCTGTTGCATTATTGAGCGAAGAGATCAATATTCCTTGACCTTCCCATCCTGATATCATCAGATTGGTGCTGTCCCTTGCTCTCCAGCCACAATTCAAAATCACCCATGCAGGTCTATTTGTTGCTGTTGTACTTCTCTGTATACTGACCAATTATTTTATTATTATTATTATTATTATTATTATTATTACTATACTGGTAGCTCTGTTGCATTATTGAGTGAAGAGATCAATATTCATTGACCTTCCCATCCTGATAGCATCAGATTGGTGCTGTCCCTTGCTCTCCAGCCACAATTCAAAATCACCCATACAGGTCTCTTTGTTTCTGTTGTACTTCTCTGTATACTGACCAATTATTTCATTATTATTATTATTATTATTATTATTATTATTATTATTATTATTACCATACTGGTAGCTCTGTTGCATTATTGAGTGAAGAGACCAATATTCATTGACCTTCCCATCCTGATAGCATCAGATTGGTGCTATCCCTTGCTCTCCTGGCAATCTTTGTTCCGGTAGCGTACCCTCCTTTACCACAGCTTCAGACTATTTTATGCCTGGGCTCTCGGCCCGTTTTCCCCTCAGAGGGCAAAATAAAGGAAGGCACTTCCCAACCTTTTCCAGACCGTAGGTCTCAGACGTTCCTGGATTTCCCACTGAACCTAATCGCTGCCACCCTCACGCTGCTCTTGTTCCCTTGTGCTCGTGTGACTTCCAGCCCTGAGTCCCTGAACTGCTGGACTCCTCTTCTTAAACTTGTTCATGAAACAATCTTACTGTTCTTCATCCCACTCTCTAACTGACTAAACCCAGGAAGTGTCTCAACTATCACTACTCTCACTACTCTGGCCCCTCCTAACTTGAAAATCCCATATTCCCTTAACCAGTTCCTATCCTAACCTTCTCTAATCTCCTAATCAACAGAGCCCCCCACTGTACTAAGTCCAACATTACCCGTTACTATTAATCTCACTCCTAATTTATTCTATTTAAAGATAAAAAGAACAACTTACCTTTTTGGATGCCCTCTCCCCCAGCTTTATTGATTCCTTCTTTTTTTGGCTACTGGGTACATGTTAAATGATGCATCCGACATCAACATCATTGCGCTGGCATAGAGTCATAGAGAAAAAGTTGGATTCCTGTAGCTTTGCTGTGTTTCTCTATTGCTGGCAGTGGAGCTACAGGAAATAAGACATGGATCCTGGTCACCACAACCTGGGATGAACAACCAACATGTTTCAGCTAAGAGCCTTAATCATGGCATGCTAAATATGGTCAATGTTTCTCCCTGGAGCCTCAGAACTTGGATGGTAGCCCAGATAGACCTCATTATAATGCACCCCTGCTAACAGCTGCTCTTTAGTATCAAAAGTTTGGACTAGAGTTATGGTACCGTAGAGCTTCCCTGACCACCTTATATTCTTATCTATAACCCATTAACTACCGGAGGTATTTTTGTTTTTGCGGTTTCGATTCTTGCTCTCCTTCTTCCCAGAGCCATAACTTTTTTATTTTTTGTCAAAATGGCCATGTGAGGGCTGCTTTTTTGCAGGACAAGTTGTGCATTTGAACAACATGATTGGTTTTAAGATATTGTGTGCTGCAAAACAGGAAAAAAATTCCAAGTGCAGTGAAATAGCAAAAAAAAGTGCAATTCCACAGTTGTCTTTTTTTTTTTTTACTATGTTCACTAAATGCTAAAACTGACCTGCCATTATGATTCTCCTGGTCATTACGAGTTTATAGACACCTAACATGTCTAGGTTCTTTTTTATTTAAGTGGTGAAAAAAAATCCAAACTTTGGTAAAAATAAAGAAAAAAGTCGCCATTTTCCAAGACCCATAGCATCTCCAATTTTCGTGATATGGGGCTAGGTGAGGGCTTATTTTTTGTGCACCGAGCTGACATTTTTATTGATACCCTTTTTGTGTACATACGGTCTTGATCGCTCATTATTGCATTTTATTGCAATGTAGCAGCGACCAAAAAAATGTAATTCTTGCATTTTGATTTTTTCTTGTTACGCTGTTTAACTCCTTCCCGACATGTGCCGTACTAGTACTGCTCTGTGGGAACTGAGTTCCCGCAAACCGCAGTACTATTATGGCGGCACGATTGCGCGGCCTCACGCTGAGTGCCGCAGCGATTGCGTGCGTGTGGCAGCTGTATATGACAGCTGACACCCCACAGCAATGCCTATGATCGGCGCTAGCGCCGATCATGGGCATTTAACCCATCTGATGCCGCTGTCAGTAGTGACAGTGACATAGAGGGGCATCGCGCAGGGACGAGGGCTCCTTGCGCTCTCCCAATGGAACAACGCAAGGTGATCACGTTGTTCCGGTGTTCTGGAAGGAGCCCCCGGACCCAAGATGGCCGTGGGGCTCCTTCCGGGTCCTGAAGTGAGGTGGCTAGCCGGAAAGCCTCCTGTACTGCCTGTCAGATCACTGATCTGACACAGTGCTATGCAAAGTGTCAGATCAGCAATCTGATCTAATATAGTGATGTCCCACCCTGGGACAAAGTTAGAAAGTAAAAAAAAAAATAGAATGTATAAAAAAAAAAATTCCCAAATAACGGAAAAAAAAATTTCCCAATAAATCCATTTATTTATGTAAATAAAGAAATCAAACAATAAAAGTACACATATTTGGTATCGCCGCGTCCGTAACGACCTGCTCTACAAAACTATCCCACTAGTTAACTCCTTCAGTGAACACCGCAAAAAATAATAATAAAAAAACGAGTCAAAAAACAACGCTTTATTATCATACCGGCGAACAAAAAGTGGAATTACACGAGATCAAAAAGACAGATATAAATAAACATGGTACCACTGAAAATGTCATCTTGTCCCGCAAAAAAAAAGCTGCCATACATCATCATTAGCAGAAAAATAAAAAAGTTATAGCTCTCAGAATAAAGCGATGCAAAAACAATTATTTTTTATATAAAATAGTTTTTATTGTGTAAAAGCGCCAAAACATAAAAAAATGATATAAATGAGGTATCGCTGTAATCATACTGACCTGTAGAATAAAGCTGCTTTATCAATTTTACCACATGTAGAACGGTATAAACGCCCCCCCTAAAAGAAATTCAGGAATTGCTGGTTTTTGTTCATTCTGCCTCACAAAAATCGGAATAAAAAGAGATAAAAAAATGTCATGTGCCCGAAAAAGATACCAATAAAAACGGCAACTCGTCCCACAAAAAACAAGACCTCACATGACTCTGTGAGCCAAAATATGGATAAATTATAGCTCTCAAAATGTGGTGATGCAAAAACTATTTTTTGCAATAAAAAGCGTCTTTTAGTGTGTGACGGCTGCCAATCATAAAAATCCACCAAAAAAAGCTATAAAAGTAAATCAAACCTCCCTTTATCACCCCCTTAGTTAGGGAAAAATAATAAAATTTTAAAAAATGTATTTATTTCCATTTTCCCATTAGGATTAGGGTTAGGGTTGGGGCTTAAGTTAGGGTTGGGGTTAGGGTTTGGGCTAGAGTTAAAGCTAGGGTTAAGGTTAGGGCTAGGGTTAAGGCTAGGGTTAGGGTTAGGGTTGGGGTTAGTGTTGGGGTTAGAGTTAGGGTTGGGGTTAGGTTTAGGGTTGGGGTTAGGGTTAGGGTTGGGGCTAAAGTTAGGGTTTGGATTACATTTACGGTTGGGATTAGGGTTGGGATTAGAGTTAGGGGTGTGGTTAGGGTTATGGTTGGGATTAGGGTTAGGGGTGTGTTTGGGTTAGGGTTTCAGTTAGAATTGGGGGGTTTCCACTGTTTAGGCACATCAGGGGCTCTCCAAACGCAACATTGTGTCCGATCTCAATTCCAGCCAATTCCACGTTGAAAAACTAAAACAGTGCTCCTTTCCTTCCGAGCTCTCCCGTGCGCTTAAACGGGGTTTACCCCCACATATGGAGTATCAGCGTACTCAGGACAAATTGGACAACAAATTTTGGGGTCCAATTTCTCCTGTTACCCTTGGGAAAATACAAAACCGGGGTCACTTGGGGGTCTCTACTGTTTAGGTACATCAGGGGCTCTGCAAATGCAACATGACGCCTGCAGACCAATCCATCTAAGTCTGCATTCCAAATGGCACTCCTTCCCTTCCGTGCTCTGCCGTGCGCCCAAACAGTGGTTCCCCCCACATATGGGGTATCAGCGTACTCAGGACAAATTTGACAACAACTTTTGGGGTCCAATTTGTCCTGTTACCTTTGGGAAAATAAAAATTTGGGGGCTAATATATCATTTTCGTGGAGAAAATATATTTTTTATTTTCACAGCTCTGCGCTATAAACTGTAGTGAATCAATTGGGCGTTCAAAGTTCTCACAACACATCTAGATAAGTTCCTTGGGGGGTCTAGTTTCCAATATGGGATCACTTGTGGGGGGTTTCTACTGTTTAGGTACATCGGGGCTCTGCAAATGCAACGTGACGCCTGCAGACCAATCCATCTAAGTCTGCATTCCAAATGGCGCTCCTTCCCTTCTGAGCTTTGCCGTGCGCCCAAACAGTGGTTTCCCCCACATATGGGGTATCAGCGTACTCAGGAGAAATTGGACAACAACTTTAGTTGTCCAATTTCTTCTGTTACCCTTGGAAAAAAAATTGCGGGCTAAAAGATCATTTTGTGGAAAGAAAAAAATGATTTTTAATTTTCACGGCTCTACATTCTAAACTTTAGTGAAACAATTGGGGGTTCAAAGTGCTCACCACACATCTAGATAAGTTCCTTAGGGGGTCTTATGTCCAAAATGGGGTCACTTGTGGGGGTTTTCACTGTTTAGGCACATCAGGGGCTCTCCAAACGCTACATGGGTTCTGATCTCAATTCCAGCCAATTTTGCATTGAAAAGTCAAACGGCGCTCCTTCCCTTCCGAGCTCTGTCATGCGCTCAAACAGGGGTTTAACCCCATATATGGGGTATCAGCGCACTCAGGACAAATTGAACAACAACTTTAGGGGTCCAATTTGTCCTGTTACCTTTGGGAAAATAAAAAATTTTGGGTGAAAAAATCATTTTTGTTTTAAAATTTTTTTTTTTATTTTACAGCTCTACATTATAAACTTCTGTGAAGTACTTGGAGGTTCAAAGTGCTCACCATACATCTAGATTAGTTCCCTAGGGGGTCTACTTTCCAAAATGGTGTCACTTGTGGGGGTTTTCTACTGTTTAGGCACATCGGGGTTTCTCCAAACGCGACATAGTGTCCGATCTCAATTCCAGCCAATTTTGCATTAAAAAGTCAAACGGCGCTCCTTACATTCCGAGCTCTGCCATGCGCCCAAACAGTGGTGTACCCCCACACACAGGGTATCAGCGTACTCAGGACAAATTGCACAACAACTTTTGGGGTCCAATTTGTCCTGTTACTCTTGGGAAAATAAAAAAACTTGGTGCGAAAAGATCATTTTTTGTGAAAAAAATATGATTGTTTTTTACGGCTCTGCATTATAAACTTCTGTGAAGTACTTGGGGTTTCAAAGTGCTCACCACACATCTAGGTTAGTTCCCTAGGGGGTCTACTTTCCAAAATGGTGTCAATTGTGGGGGGTTTCCACTGTTTAGGCACATCAGGGGCTCTCCAAATGCGACATGGTGTCCGATCTCCATTCCAGCAAATTTTGCATTGAAAAGTCAAATGGCGCTCTGTCCCTTCCGAGCTCTGCCATGTGCCCAAACAATGGTTTACCCCAACATATGGGGTATCGGCATAATCAGGACAAATTGTACAATGACTTTTGTGGTCCAATTTCTCCTGTTACTCTTGGTAAAATAAAGCAAATTGGATCTGAAGTAAAAATTTTGTGAAAAAAAGTTAAGTGTTCAATTTTTTTTAAACATTCCAAAAATTCCTGTGAAGCACCTGAAGGGTTAATAAACTTTTTGAATGTGGTTTTGAGTACCTTGAGGAGTGCAGTTTTTAGAATGGTGTCACTTTTGGGCATTTTCTGTCATATAGACCCCTCAAAGTCACTTCAAGTGTGAGGTGGTCCTTAAAAAAAATGGTTTTGCAAATTGTGTTGTAAAAATGAGAAATCGCTGGTCAATTTTTAACCCTTATAACTTCCTAACAAAAAAAATTATATTTCCAAAATTGTGGTAATGTAAAGCAGACATGTGGGTAATGTTATTTATTAACTATTTTGTATGATATGACTCTCTAATTTAAGGGCATATAAACTAAAAGTTTAAAAATTGCAAAATTTTCTAAATTTTCTACAAATTTCTATTTTTTTCACAAATAAACGCAAGTCAAATCGAAGAAATTTTACCGCTATCAAAGTACAATATGTCACGAGAAAAAAATCTCAGAATCAACAGGATCCGTTGAAGCATTTCAGAGTTATGACCTCATAAAATGACAGTGGTCAGAATTGAAAAAAATGGCCTGGTCAGGAAGTTGAAAACAGGCTTCGGGGTGAAGAGGTTAATGATCTTTTTTATGTTTTAATATTTTTTAAAAACTTTTTTTATTTTTGCATGCTTCAATAGTCTCCATGGAAGAATAGAAGCTGCAGTTGTCCGATCGGCTCTGCTACATACAGGCGATGATCAGATCACCTGTATGTAGCAGAAACGCTCACTTGCTATGAGCGCTGACCACCAGGCTGCGCTCATAGAAATCTGGCTATGACAACCATAGAGATCTGCTGGAGAACCCTGGTTGTCATGCCAACCCATTGGTGACCTGCAATCACATGACGGGGTCACTGATGGGTGGGATTTCGGCTGCTTTTCCAGAAGTGCGAGTTAAATGCCACTGTCAGAGATTGACAGTGGCACTTAATGGGTTAACAGCCGTGGGTGGATCGCGATTTCACCAGCAGCTGTTCAAAACAGTTCCTGGGCAGGGAAGAAGCAAAAGAGTATTCAGACATTACAGCATGGGATCACAGCTGATTCTTTCTGCGAGGTAAAATGTTTACTTTCTGTGAAGTAAAAAAAAATGTTTTCAAGCAAGCAGAGAAATATTTTACCTCAGAGAATTAATCATCTGTGATCCCATGCTGTAATGTCTGTATACTCTCTTTTGTGTCCCCCCCCCACCCAGAAGGTGTGGTATGATCAGACTATGTTCCTGCACCATCAGACACAGCCATTACACAGTACACAGCAGGGGACTTTCATAAGATTACCTCAGCACAGGAACATTTTTTAACACATTCAAATGTGGAAATTATTATTATTCCAAGACCTGTTGATGGGAAAACCCCTAAAAGTGTACTGAGTAAGGATGTGGGAGCTTACTCCATTACAGGATCCCACCGAGGGATTCACCTATTCCTCTGTGGTAGAGTTTGAACCTGGTCAAAGCCATAGCTAAATTTATTTCCCAGATTACAAAAATATTGATTGCTTTTTTTTTTACCTTGCAAAGCCACTACTGTTCTTTGAAAAACTAATAAACATATCCGATGGTAATAATTCCATAGTTTTGGAATAATGCAGCAATGACTTAATAAACCTAGACAATCCCAAAATATACTATTATTGTTTGATCAGTGGGAGTTAAATGAGCAGGGGAACAATGAATCAGTTAAATTGAATGTGGATGGTTGTGTCACTGTGTGTGCTTCAGAATTTGCTTACAACTGTAGTTATCATCTGATCCAGGAGGGGGTGATATAGGATCATACTATTTAAACAAAAAAAACATTTCTTACATTTTCAGCAAATCTGCAAATGAAAATATACTTTTCCCCACTGTCTTTATATGTAATTGAAAGCATTCTGTGCAAAAAGCAGCAAAAATAATGTAATTTATGCAAGATGTTAGTGAAGATGCAGTTAAGAAGATGATTGCTGAAAACTATTAGGGTATGTGCAGACGATCAGTAATCGCTGCAATATTGACACTGTATACTTGTACAGCGTCCAACCCACAGCGTCCAGATGTTACAGCATAGTGGATGGGATTTTAAGAAATCCCATGCCCACTATGCGTCCAGATACACCTGCGGATCACCCGAGGAGACGGAAATGCAGTGCGTCTCTCCAGTTCGCAGCATGTCAAGAGCCAAATGACTCCCAAGTTCTCATGATATATACTGTAGATATCTGGGCACTAATTCATCATTAATTAGTGTTGAGCGAGTATACTCGTTGCTCGGAGATATAGTTTTCATCGCCTCAGTTGCATGATTTACGGCTTCCAGATACGCTGAATACATGTGAGGAATGCCTGTCTGTTAGGGAATTCCCACATGTATTCAGCGTATCCGTAAATCATGCAACTGAGGCGATGAAAACTATATCTCCGAGCAATAACAAATACTCGGACGTCACCCAAGCGTGCTCAGGAAAACCCAAGCAACGAGTCCACTCGCTCATCACTAATGACTATGTCAAATTTTACAATTCTGACCACTGTCACTTTATGAGGTAAGAACTCTGGAAGGATTCAACGGATCCCACTGATTCTGACATTGTTTTTCAAGACATGTTATACCTAATGATAGTGGTAAAATGTATTCGATATCACAGAATAATAATCAATAATCATAATAATAATATCACAGAATTTTACAACGTTGATCTGTGGAAATGGAAACAAATATTTTTCATTCAAAAATGTTGTTTAAGTCCCAAATGTTTTATATCAGGAGAAAATAGAGCTGATCATTTGTTGTGCAATTTCTCCTGATTACAATGATACCCCATCTGTGGTCAAAAACTACTTTTGAGGAACCATGTACAGCTCAGAAGAGAACAATCGCCATATTTGAGGTCAGATTTTGATGCACTTGCTTGAGGGTGCCATGTCACATTGGCAGAGCCCCAGAGGTGTCAGAACAGCAGAGCCCCCATAAGTGACCCCATTTTACAAACTACTCCTCTCAATGAATATAGTGGTGCAGTGATCATATTGAAACAACAGGTGGGTCGCAAAATTTTATACCCTTGGGCAGTGAAGAAAAAAATAATATCATTTTTTTCCACCAGAATTTGGTTTTAGCCTCAGATTTTACATTTTCACTATTGAAAATCGGTAAAAATGGCACCAAAACGTGTCCCACAATTTCTGAATGTAGAAATACTCCATATGTGGCTGTGCAGTGCTGTTTAGCCATACAGAGAGACTCAGGAGGTACGG
Organism: Ranitomeya variabilis; assembly: GCF_051348905.1. Classification (NCBI taxonomy): domain Eukaryota; kingdom Metazoa; phylum Chordata; class Amphibia; order Anura; family Dendrobatidae; genus Ranitomeya; species Ranitomeya variabilis. The sequence goes on from NC_135239.1 coordinate 84,929,075, forward strand.
AGAACTATTTGCCTCCTGGAGAGCAGATTTTCCAAGAATAGTTGGTGGACTCCATACAGAGCCCCTAAGTGCTAGAAGAGCAGAATCCCCCTTCAAGTGACCCCATTTTGGAAATTATACCCTTGATACCCGGTGGCAATCGAGTGCACACAGCACATGTGAGCTGAGCGCAAAATCCCCATGACATAACCATACGTCCAAGGTCACTACTTTTGAAACATTTTGTTTAGATCAGTAATTGCATACATTGCAAATGTATGTCATAGGGGCCAATAAATAAAAAAAATCACAGAAAAAAAAAGAGTACACCCAACCAACATTAAAAGGCCTGACTGCATGCTGTATAAAAATGGAAAAAAAAGTGCAATAAAAAAAGATGAATAATTTATAAGATAAATACATTACATAAGGTATTGGTCAATATTTTAGCCAAAATAGGTAAACTTGCAATCCCCACACTTGCAAGTCCTAACATTGAAATTAAAATGGCTAACCTACAACAAAATTTACAAAAACATCACAGAACAAAGATACAGCCTTACCAAAACCAGGTCAGAATACCAATGCACTTAGCAGGATGCAGCAGACCCCCATGATAAAGGTGAGGGCAGCCCAGGTGCAAACTACTGATGCAAACAGCCACTCACAAACGTACCAATTCACGGAGGGGGTGGCTGTGTAGTATTTAAAACATGCGCACAGATAGAGCTTGCATAGGACGCCAGTCACAGATATGTGTGATGCACAGTGTCTGGCATACAGCCTATTGATGACCCCCATACTATTAGATCAGGTGGGCTGTCCAGCATTATGTAAGTGCACCCCACAAGGACAGACACCCCAGCACACCAAAACAACAATAACAAGTAAAGAACTTGGGGTAATAGCAGGAAGGAGAGTTTCCATAAATCGGTATGAGGTAAGGAGGTTGCTGGCATATTAAGTAGCCAATGATATCTGGGAAGCACACTATGCAGACAATAGAAGAAAAACCCTCCCTTCACCTTACAGACCGCCAGAACCACCCATCCTTAAATACAGTTATATAAGAAGTAGGAAGAAGCACTATTGCGAAACAACCCTTGTCAAGCATGCGGGTGATCGCAGCCGCACTGACCCTGGTACCACTCTTCCAAAATTTAACAAATAGTGATGGGCGAGCACTAAAATTCTCGGGTGCTCATTGCCCGGCTCAAGCAAATTGGAATACTTGGGTACTTGACCCTTGCAACGAGCCCAATGTAAGTCTATGGGAAACCCTAGTATTTTTACCGTGATCCCCCCCCCCCCGGGAGTCCTTTTAAGGTCTAAAAACGTCTGAAAATGATGGAAGTGCAGCGCCCCAGAGTCCTGGTCGTTGCAGTAATGTCGCTCTGCCACTAAAGGGGAGTGATGATACGTCTGATTGCACTAAAGGAGTTCACCTGACCAGGTATCACAGACACACACTACACTCCACACTCCGGCCACCAGGGGGGTGGTTCTATCTATTAGGCCACTCCTCACACTCTGGTAAAACTGGGGGTTAGACAGGAAGTTAGGGAGAAAGGAGCCCGAGAGAGTTCGGGAGAGGACCTGTCAGGGGTGGGATCCTGACAGCGGTCTAGCGAAAAGGACAGATCGTTACGGGGCTGTGCCTGTAAGGTATAGCGGCAAGCTCCTTAGAAGGGACACGAAGCGGAGTATATTGCGGAGAAGTGAGAAGAGAGATCATAGCACAGAGGCGAGAGAACCAGAAGGAGTCATGCCTGTTGTGAATTTGCTTTTTGCTCCCTCTAGTGGTTACTAGTTTTTTGACTCTGGTTTTTCTGTCATTCCTTTTATCCGCACCTGGGTCGTTAGTTAGGGGTGTTGCTATATAAGCTCCCTGGACCTTCAGTTCAATGCCTGGCAACGTAGTTATCAGAGCTAGTCTGCTGTGCTCTTGTCTACTGATCCTGGTTCCAGTTATATCAGCTAAGTCTGCCTTTTGCTTTTTGCTATTTGTTTTGGTTTTGTATTTTTGTCCAGCTTGTTCCAAATCTGTATCCTGACCTTTGCTGGAAGCTCTAGGGGGCTGGTGTTCTCCCCCCGGACCGTTAGACGGTTCGGGGGTTCTTGAATTTCCAGTGTGGATTTTGATAGGGTTTTTGTTGACCATATAAGTTACCTTTCTTTATTCTGCTATCAGTAAGCGGGCCTCTCTGTGCTAAACCTGGTTCATTTCTGTGTTTGTCATTTCCTCTTACCTCACCGTCATTATTTGTGGGGGGCTTCTATCCAGCTTTGGGGTCCCCTTCTCTGGAGGCAAGAAAGGTCTTTGTTTTCCTCTACTAGGGGTAGCTAGATTCTCCGGCTGGCGCGTGTCATCTAGAATCAACGTAGGAATGATCCCCGGCTACTTCTAGTGTTGGCGTTAGGAGTAGATATATGGTCAACCCAGTTACCACTGCCCTATGAGCTGGATTTTTGTATTCTGCAGACTTCCACGTTCCTCTGAGACCCTCGCCATTGGGGTCATAACAGTTTGCCAGGACCGTATTAAATGTTTAATGCATTGCAGAAGAGGGATTATAAGAAAGAAGATTCTGAGTTTTTTTTTTCTCCTTCCCCTTTACCTCAGAGTGGCTATGCTTGCTGCAGACATGAATGTCCAGACCTTGATTACAAGTGTGGACCAGCTGGCTACTCGTGTGCAGGGCATACAAGACTATGTTATCAGAAATCCTAGGTCAGAACCTAAAATACCGATTCCTGAACTGTTTTCCGGAGACAGGTTTAAGTTTAGGAATTTCGTGAATAATTGTAAATTGTTTTTGTCCCTGAGACCCTGTTCATCAGGAGATTCTGCTCAGCAAGTAAAAATTGTTATTTCGTTCTTACGGGGCGACCCTCAGGATTGGGCTTTTTCGCTGGCGCCAGGAGATCCGGCTTTGGCTGATCTTGATGCGTTTTTTCTGGCGCTCGGTTTACTTTATGAGGAACCCAATCTTGAGATTCAGGCAGAAAAGGCCTTGCTGTCTATGTCTCAGGGGCAGGACGAGGCTGAAGTGTATTGCCAAAAATTTCGGAAATGGTCCGTGCTGACACATTGGAACGAGTGTGCACTGGCCGCTAATTTTAGAAATGGCCTTTCTGAAGCCATTAAGAATGTTATGGTGGGTTTTCCCATTCCCACAGGTCTGAATGATACTATGGCACTGGCTATTCAAATTGACCGGCGGTTGCGGGAGCGCAAAACCGCAAATTCCCTCATGGTGTTGTCTGAACAGACACCTAATTCGGTGCAATGTGATAGAAAAACCGCAAATTCCCTCATGGTGTTGTCTGAACAGACACCTGATTTAATGCAATGTGATAGAATCCTGACTAGAAATGAGCGGAAAATTCATAGACGCCGGAATGGCTTGTGCTACTACTGTGGTGATTCTACACATGTTATCTCAGCATGCTCTAAACGTATAGCTAAGGTTGTTAGTCCTGTCACCGTTGGTAATTTGCAACCTAAATTTATTCTGTCTGTAACTTTGATTTGCTCACTGTCATCTTATCCTGTCATGGCGTTTGTAGATTCAGGTGCTGCCCTGAGTCTCATGGATCTCTCATTTGCTAAGCGCTGTGGATTTACTCTTGAACCATTAGAAAATCCTATTCCTCTTAGGGGTATTGATGCTACACCATTGGCAGCAAATAAACCGCAGTATTGGACTCAGGTTACCATGTGCATGACTCCTGAACACCGCGAGGTGATACGTTTCCTGGTTTTACATAAAATGCATGATTTGGTCATTTTAGGGCTGCCATGGTTACAGACCCATAATCCAGTCCTGGACTGGAAGGCTATGTCAGTCTCAAGTTGGGGCTGTCGTGGTATTCATGAGGATTCCCTGCCTGTGTCTATTGCTTCTTCTACGCCTTCGGAAGTTCCGGAGTATTTGTCTGATTATCAGGATGTCTTCAGTGAGTCTGAGTCCAGTGCACTGCCTCCTCATAGGGACTGTGACTGTGCTATAGATTTGATCCCAGGCAGTAAATTTCCTAAGGGAAGACTGTTTAATCTGTCGGTACCTGAACATACCGCTATGCGTTCATATATCAAGGAGTCTCTGGAAAAAGGACATATTCGTCCGTCTTCTTCCCCTCTTGGTGCGGGATTCTTTTTTGTGGCAAAAAAGGACGGATCTTTGAGACCTTGTATTGATTATCGGCTTTTAAATAAGATCACTGTCAAATTTCAGTATCCTTTACCGCTGTTGTCTGACTTGTTTGCCCGGATTAAGGGTGCCAAGTGGTTCACCAAGATAGACCTTCGTGGTGCGTACAACCTTGTGCGCATTAAGCAAGGTGATGAATGGAAAACCGCATTCAATACGCCCGAAGGTCATTTTGAGTACTTGGTGATGCCTTTTGGGCTCTCCAATGCGCCTTCAGTTTTTCAGTCCTTTATGCATGACATTTTCCGGAAGTATCTGGATAAATTTTTGATTGTTTATCTAGATGATATTTTGGTTTTTTCTGATAATTGGGATTCGCATGTGGAGCAGGTCAGGTTGGTCTTTAAAATTTTGCGTGAAAATTCTTTGTTTGTCAAGGGCTCAAAGTGTCTCTTTGGTGTACAGAAGGTTCCCTTTTTGGGGTTCATTTTTTCCCCTTCTGCTGTGGAGATGGACCCAGTCAAGGTCCGAGCTATTCTTGATTGGACTCAGCCCTCGTCAGTTAAGAGTCTTCAGAAGTTCTTGGGCTTCGCTAACTTCTACCGTCGTTTTATCACTAATTTTTCTAGCATTGTGAAACCTTTGACGGATATGACCAAGAAGGGCTCCGATGTAGCTAACTGGGCTCCTGCTGCCGTGGAGGCTTTCCAGGAGTTGAAACGCCGGTTTACTTCGGCGCCTGTTTTGTGCCAGCCTGACGTCTCACTTCCCTTTCAGGTTGAGGTGGATGCTTCGGAGATTGGGGCAGGGGCCGTTTTGTCGCAGAGAGGCCCTGGTTGCTCTGTTATGAAGCCTTGTGCCTTTTTCTCTAGGAAATTTTCGCCTGCCGAGCGAAATTATGATGTGGGCAATCGGGAGTTGTTGGCCATGAAATGGGCATTTGAGGAGTGGCGTCATTGGCTCGAGGGTGCTAAGCATCGTGTGGTGGTCTTGACTGATCACAAAAATCTGATGTATCTCGAGTCTGCTAAACGCCTTAATCCGAGACAGGCCCGCTGGTCATTGTTTTTCTCCCGCTTTGATTTTGTTGTCTCGTATTTACCAGGTTCAAAGAATGTGAAGGCCGATGCTCTTTCTAGGAGCTTTGTGCCTGATGCTCCTGGAGTCGCTGATCCTGTTGGTATTCTTAAAGATGGAGTTATCTTGTCAGCTATTTCTCCGGATCTGCGACGTGTGTTGCAGAGATTTCAGGCTGATAGGCCTGAGTCTTGTCCACCTGACAGACTGTTTGTCCCGGATAAGTGGACCAGCAGAGTCATTTCCGAGGTTCATTCCTCGGTGTTGGCAGGTCACCCGGGAATTTTTGGCACCAGAGATCTGGTGGCCAGGTCCTTTTGGTGGCCTTCCTTGTCAAGGGATGTGCGGTCATTTGTGCAGTCCTGTGGGACTTGTGCTCGAGCTAAGCCTTGCTGTTCTCGTGCCAGCGGTTTGCTCTTGCCCTTGCCTGTCCCGAAGAGACCTTGGACACATATCTCCATGGATTTCATTTCTGATCTTCCGCTATCTCAGGGCATGTCCGTTATCTGGGTGATATGTGATCGCTTCTCCAAGATGGTCCATTTGGTTCCTTTGCCTAAGCTGCCTTCCTCTTCCGATCTGGTTCCTGTGTTTTTCCAGAACGTGGTTCGTTTGCACGGCATCCCTGAGAATATTGTGTCAGACAGAGGATCCCAGTTCGTTTCCAGGTTCTGGCGATCCTTTTGTAGTAGGATGGGCATTGATTTGTCGTTTTCGTCTGCTTTCCATCCTCAGACTAATGGACAGACGGAGCGAACCAATCAGACTTTGGAGGCTTATTTGAGGTGTTTTGTCTCTGCTGATCAGGACGATTGGGTGACATTCTTGCCGTTGGCTGAGTTTGCCCTTAATAATCGGGCTAGTTCCGCCACCTTGGTTTCGCCTTTTTTCTGCAACTCTGGTTTCCATCCTCGCTTTTCTTCGGGTCATGTGGAGCCTTCTGACTGTCCTGGGGTGGATTCTGTGGTGGATAGGTTGCAGCAGATCTGGAATCATGTGGTGGACAACTTGAAGTTGTCACAGGAGAAGGCTCAGCGCTTTGCCAACCGCCGCCGCGGTGTGGGTCCCCGACTACGCGTTGGGGATTTGGTGTGGCTTTCTTCCCGCTTTGTTCCTATGAAGGTCTCCTCTCCCAAATTTAAACCTCGTTTTATTGGGCCTTACAAGATATTGGAAATCCTTAATCCTGTATCTTTTCGTCTGGATCTTCCTGTGTCGTTTGCTATTCACAATGTATTTCATAGGTCCTTGTTGCGGCGGTACATTGTGCCTGTAGTTCCTTCTGCTGAGCCTCCTGCTCCGGTGTTGGTTGAGGGCGAGTTGGAGTACGTGGTGGAGAAGATCTTGGATTCTCGCCTCTCCAGGCGGAGGCTTCAGTACCTGGTCAAGTGGAAGGGCTATGGTCAGGAGGATAATTCCTGGGTGGTCGCCTCTGATGTTCATGCGGCCGATTTAGTTCGTGCCTTTCATGCCGCTCATCCTGATCGCCCTGGTGGTCGTGGTGAGGGTTCGGTGACCCCTCACTAAGGGGGGGGTACTGTTGTGAATTTGCTTTTTGCTCCCTCTAGTGGTTACTAGTTTTTTGACTCTGGTTTTTCTGTCATTCCTTTTATCCGCACCTGGGTCGTTAGTTAGGGGTGTTGCTATATAAGCTCCCTGGACCTTCAGTTCAATGCCTGGCAACGTAGTTATCAGAGCTAGTCTGCTGTGCTCTTGTCTACTGATCCTGGTTCCAGTTATATCAGCTAAGTCTGCCTTTTGCTTTTTGCTATTTGTTTTGGTTTTGTATTTTTGTCCAGCTTGTTCCAAATCTGTATCCTGACCTTTGCTGGAAGCTCTAGGGGGCTGGTGTTCTCCCCCCGGACCGTTAGACGGTTCGGGGGTTCTTGAATTTCCAGTGTGGATTTTGATAGGGTTTTTGTTGACCATATAAGTTACCTTTCTTTATTCTGCTATCAGTAAGCGGGCCTCTCTGTGCTAAACCTGGTTCATTTCTGTGTTTGTCATTTCCTCTTACCTCACCGTCATTATTTGTGGGGGGCTTCTATCCAGCTTTGGGGTCCCCTTCTCTGGAGGCAAGAAAGGTCTTTGTTTTCCTCTACTAGGGGTAGCTAGATTCTCCGGCTGGCGCGTGTCATCTAGAATCAACGTAGGAATGATCCCCGGCTACTTCTAGTGTTGGCGTTAGGAGTAGATATATGGTCAACCCAGTTACCACTGCCCTATGAGCTGGATTTTTGTATTCTGCAGACTTCCACGTTCCTCTGAGACCCTCGCCATTGGGGTCATAACACATGCCCTTAAGACCGTGGCAACATCCTTCTGAGGCGCGTAGCCGGTGGCAGGAGCACCGAAGAAGTAACAGACTCTACGTATTACTTCAAACAGTGGCAGGACAGTTAATTATAGGTTGGCTGTCTCACCCTTTACACCTAACGAAGACAAAGGAGGCAACTGTGGGAGAAGGGCGTCTCTAGGGTCCCAGATTAACTCCAGGCCTACCCCGTCATACAGGTGCGTCCTAGCCATATCATCTGGGGGACAGAGAAGAACATCAGAACAGATACGACAGTTGTGAGGACTATCCCGTGGTGCTCAGCAGGGAGGTACTACAACACACAGGCGCTAGTAGGTAGGCACTGATTTCCACCTGCAAAGGGAACTTCTGGATGTGCCTTCGGACCGGCCGGTCTCAGCCAGCCCTGTTAGCAGTGCTCTGGATTGCGGATTCCGAAGCCTTCAGTAAAAAGGTAAAGAGACTGCAACCCTGTGTCCTCGTTATTCATCGCGACTTGCACCATGCACCACCATCACACCTTTCATTGGACGCCCCTTAGCAGGGTCACGGACCAGGTCTAGCCACCGTGACATCCCCAGGACTGAGACAGAGAGGCCCGGTACCGAGTGCCCCGCAGCCCTGCATCTGGGGGCGCTCCAGAAACACTAATCAAATGACACAGGAACATTATGGGGATCGCCCCTGGAAGCATTTCTGACTCCTTTGTCACAGCTGTAAGCAATGTTGTCATAGTTTCACGCCATTTTTACAGGTGCACCAAAAAGCATACAAAAACGAAGCCAAAATGGATTTTGCTGGGAAATATGTTAAGGTACATCCAGGCTAAGGACTTGTATATAAGGCAAAATAATTAACCCCAGACCAAAATGTTCCTCCACCACTTGGGCTATGTTCACACGCAGTGTTTTTGATGTGTTTTTTAACTTTAACATTGCTTTCAACCAATACAAATGCATTCACTGGGAAATGTCATTGTAACATTTAACAACCCGAGCTGGCCATGTGTTGTGTGACACATAAGGAGACAGATCTTGTTTCATTTATGAAGGATGGACTCTTAAAGTCACAAAGCCTATTTTTAGAGGGGCATGAGATGGCATTAATATTCTTAAAGGGCCATTATTAAACAGTGGGTCTCCTATGCTGTTATTGCCTATGCAGTGACTGGCTGGGCTGCCAAGAATTACGATGCACCCCAATACCCCTTTCATGAGAGGTACAGGAGGGCTTCCAGAAAAAATGTTGCATTGAATGCAATGCCTGCCTTGCTATCAAGTCATATGCACCCCAGAAACCTTTGAACCCGGGTACTGGATGGCAACAGGAAAATCCACTTCACATTATTCAGTTGGTCCTGCCATACTGTTTTCTTATGTATTACCTGCAAGGCATGCCCTGCTACCACGTCATATGCACCCCAATAAGCCTTTGAACCCAGGTACTGAATGGCCACAGGAAAACCCACTTCACATTCTTCAGTTGCAAGGGCCGCCTTGACCCAATTTTGCACGCAACACAATTTCCCCCTTGGAAGAAACATGGAGGAGGGCCTCATAAAAAAATGTCCCATTACAAAGGAGCAGGTCTCCTACACTTGTAATGCCAATACACTAAGTGCATGGGCTGACAAACATTTCCCCATGTGGGGTACATTTTTTAAAAATATTTTTTTAGGGTGATCATAAGACGCCCTTGCCCCAAAATTGACTGGCTGTAGCAGCACGGAACACGTTAACCCTGATGATCTAATGGAGGAGAATGAAGAGACGTTGATGAAGGCCTCATCAAAAAGTAGGCCCAATGTAACAGAGCGGGTCTCCTAGACTTGTAATGACCATACACTAAGTGCATGGGTTGACAAACATTTCCTCATGGGGAGTACATTTTTAAAAAATATTTTATGGCGATCATAGACACCCTTGCCTAAAAATGGACTGGCTGTAGCAGCACGGAACATGTCAACCCTGGTGATCTAGTTTCGGAGAATGATGAGACATTGATGAAGGCCTCATTAAAATGTAGGCCCAATGTAAAGGAGTGGGTCTCCTAGACTTGTAATGCCCATACACTAAGTGCATGAACTGACAAACATTTCCCCATGTGGGGTACATTTAAAAAAAATATTTTATGGGGATCATAGACACCCTTGCCCAATAATTGACTGGCTGTAGCAGCACAGAACACGTCAACCTTGGTGATCTAACATTCCCCCCTGGGGGAGTAAAATTATTTTGGGTTTCAAATTATTAATGGCATCATAAAAACACCAACATTTTGTGACTTTTGCATTGCGGAATATGTTCACCCTCGTGTTCTAGTGGTTGTGGATGATGAGGATGAGGATAAGGAGGAGGATAACACCAAACAGACCAAATCATGATGCGAATACCCATGTGTGGTTGTGAAGAGGTGCTTGAGAATACGCCTCCACAAAAAAGACAATGTATTGGCAGTTATGTTTCGCTGTTTTCATTCGGTGGTGTATAGAAGTCTTACCCAATCCAGCCCTTATTCATTTTTTTAAGAGTCAGCCTGTCAGCATTTTCAGTTGACAGGCGGATGCGCTTATCTGTTATAATTCCACCAGTGGCACTAAAAACCCGCTCTGACAGAATGCTAGCAGCAGGGCAGGCCAGGACCTCCAAGGCGTAGAGAGCCAGTTCATGCCAAACGTCCAGCTTGGATACCCAATAATTAAAAAGCACAGAGGAATCCCGGAGGACGTTTGTACGATCTGCAAGGTACTCCTTCAGCATCTTCCCAAACATTGCACTTCTTGTGACTGCCTCTGTGCCAGCACAATGGGAGGGTCTGAGAAAACTGTCCCAGAACTTTGCCATTGTTCCCCTGCCTGTGATGGATTGCACTTCTGTCTCTCTCGCTTGGACTCCTTGGTTGAACAACAAACTCTGACATCTGCTGCCAGCATTCTCAGATGGAAAATTTTTTAATTAACTCTGCTACAAGGGCCCTCTGGTACTGCAACAGTTTAGTACACCTGTCTGCCTCTGGAAGAAGAGATTGAAAGTTGTCCTTGTAGCGTGGGTCTAGAAGTGTCACATACCAGTAATGATTGTCACTAAAAATTTTAATAATGCGAGGGTCATGGGAAACGCAGCACAACTTAAAGTCAGCCGTGCCTGCCAGACTGCTAACAGGCAAGACTTCAGTGTCCTCACCAACAGGACAACTGACCATGCTAACCTCCTCATCCTCCTCTTCCTTCCTGTCCTCAGGCCATCCACGCTGAACAAATGGTATGACAGCTGTGCTTATAGTCCCGTCTATAGCGCATGAATGTAGCTCCTGTTCTTCCTCCTCCTCCTCTTTCTCATTGTCTACCAATCCACGTTGGGACAATATGAGGCTGGGCTGAGTGTAATCACCCTGTATGGTAACTTGCTCCATGTCCTTGTGCTTTACCTGCAATGCATCCTCTTTAATTGTGAGCAGGGAGGTTTTCATAATGCAGAGAAGTGGGATGATGACACTAGTTATGGCGTCATCGCCGCTCACCATCTTGGTGCAGTCCTCAAAGTTTTTGAGGATTTTACATATGTCTGACATCCATGTCCACTTCTAAGGTCTTATGTGTGGAGTCTGAACTGAATAACGACGTCCTTGTTGATGCTGAGTAGCATTTGAGAAAAGGTTGAATGACGAGGTTAAGCACATGTGCCAGGCAAGGTACGTGTGTGAGCTCTCCTTGCCTCAGAACCGCCATCATGTTCCGGCGATTGTCACACACGACCATGCCTGGCTGTAGGTTCAGCAGTGTCATCCAAAAATCTGACTGCTTTTTCAGCGCTGTCCACAACTCTTCAGCATTGTGCGGTTTGTCACCTAAGCAGATTAGCTTTAGCACAGCCTGTTACCACTTGGCTGAGGCAGTGCTGCAGTGCTTCCAGCTTCTTACTGATATGCTCATTTCAGAGATGGAGGCTGAAGAGGAGGAGGAGGTGCAGGAGCTGTAGACTGTGGGGGCAACCCTGATTGACGTAAGGCCCGCAATCCTTGGCATCGGGAGGATGTGTTCCATCCCAAAGTCCGACTGGGTCCCGGCTTCCACTATGTTAACTCAGTGTGTCAGCAGTGAGATGTACCATCCCTGGCCACAAGAACTTGTCCACGTGTCTATGGTTAGGTGGACTTTACCAGTAACAGCATTGTTGAGGACACGGGTAGTGTTTTGTGACATGTGCTGGTGTAATGCCAGTACGGCACGTATAAATAGTGGTGACAGGGGGCTGAGTACCTTGGGATGGCCATTGCCCTCAGGTTGTGGATAGCTTCCAACTCATCGAGCCTAAAAGGCAACAGATGAGAAATGTTAGAATTTAGTACTGTGGCCTGTGGGGCATTGGCTGAGTATTTCTGCTTGTGTTCCAATGACTGGGGTATAGACAACTGAAGGCTGCGCTGGGAAAAGGACGTGGATGGGCTTGATGATGGTGCTGCTTGACTGTGAGCAACAACAGGTGCAGAGCTAGAGGCATCTTTGCATGCACCATGGACTGTGGATTGGCTTCTACGCAAAACAGTGGAAGCAGCAGTGGTGTCACCTGCAGACAGTATTCCTGGAGCGTGGGGTTCGGCCCACAAAGTCGGGTGCTTTGCTGCCATGTGCCTGATGATGCTGGTGGTGTTCAGGCTGGTACTTTTGCTAACCCTGCTGATGCCGGCATGGCAGGTGCTGCATATGGCCTGTTTGGGGTTATCGGCAGAGTCTTTAAAAAAATAACCAGACTTGGGAAGTTCTAACAGCTGGAATGGCAACTTCCGTCATGCTGGTGTTACATGGAGCGGATGCATGCCTTCTGTCTGCGGCCACCACACTGCTTCTTCCTGCCTATTGGGGAGCTCTGCCTCCTTCCCCATGTGTGCTGCTGTCATCGCTCTGCATGTCCTCCTGCCAGGTTGGGTCAGTTACTACGAGATCCACCACCTCATCTTCCACATATGCACCCTGCTCCTCCTCCTGACTTTCTGGCAATTGTGTCTCGTCATCGTCCACCTCTTGTGACACTTTCCCACCATCGCCTTCGTGTGACTGTGGCTGTTCAAATCTTTGTGCGTCGCTACATGCAATCTCATCTGTTCCCACTTCAAGTTGACTGGCTGAGAGTCCGGAATCTTTAAAGGGAAAACTGAACAGCTCTTCGGAGTGTCCAATTGTGGGATCAGTTGTCTCAGGGCACTCGGCATGGTGGGAGGAAGGAGGATCAGTGTGAGTAATATGTGGTCCACACTCACAGCTACTCAGACGTGGTGGTGGTGGTGGCTAAGTGACTGGAAGCATTATCCGCTATCCAACCAACAACTGTTTCACACTGCTCTGGCTTCCATAGTGGTGTGCTGCAGTCCCCTAGAAACTGGGATAGGAAGGTCGAGTGAGAAGATGTGGGTCTTTGTTGTGGCCCACTTTCAGCTTGGCCACAGCCTTGTCCTCTGCATGCACCATCAGCATCACATCCACTTCCCCATCCCTTGCCTTGCCCATTTTAAATGGACTACTGAAATATTTTAAAAGTTCAATACAAATGGATTAATTTTGAGAAAACTTATATGTGATCACTGATCAGTATGCCTGAAAAGCAAGCGGTTGGAAACCACAGATACACCGGGTGTCTGACAGAGATAGCAGACTGTTTAAATATGTGGCCTTTTGTTAAAAAAACATTTTAAATCACAAAATAATGAGTAGAACAAGGCTAGCAGACAAAACAATGCAATTTATGCCTGCAGAGCGAGGATTTTGACACCACAGATATGTAACACCCCAGGTAACCGGTTGTTATAGTGGCATTGCTTTCCTCATGGGGAGAGTGATGTCATGCTTGGAAGCGAGGAAGGATCCCTTTAACAGGTATTCAGCACATACAACACTGTTCTGACTCCATGCCAGAAGGGGGAGCTCTACACCCAACTTCAGGGGAGCTGCACTCTCTCTCTCTAGGCAGTTGGAGAGAGTCAGTTTGTGAGAGGAGAGCGAGGAGTGAGGAAGGAAAGCTGGAGCCATGCAGATGAGTGATTCTGCAGCTTCTGGGAAGGAAAAAGAGAGTAGAGCAACCTGTAAAGAGACTGAAAGGAGGAAGGCGCAAAGGCGAAGTGAAGAGCTGCAGAGAGATGCTGTTAGTAAGCTTCCTCCATGCTGAGCGCAGATACCGGTATCTGGAAGACCGAGGTTGTGGGGGTAACTTGATGCCCCATGGCAGAAACCGGCAGACAGCTGGATTTCAGGTTACCTGTCCACCATTAACACCCGAGGACACAGTAGCAGATAGAGCCCAGGTCGTGATAGAGATCCTGTCAAAAGGCTCGTGTTGCCTGTCATACGGGTTAGTGTCCTACCAACCTGGTGGACTGAGAGAACGTGAGCACCTTGTGTCAGGCCTAAGGCACTAATGGACTAGAACAACTCAGCGTGAGAAGGAAGGCTTCCAACTCCACCTGGTTGGGGGATTCCTGAGACGCTTCCAAGCCGGCCAGACCACCACCAGCACCTGTGATCCGGTACCCTGTACTGTGGCTGCCTGAATCATACAGTAAAGAAGTAAAGAGACTGCAACCCTGTGTCCTCCATTTATTTCTGGCACTACACCACCCTTGCCAAATACACCGGGAGTCATGGGGACCCAGCTTCACCTGTGGGAAGCCATACCATCCCTGCTGCCATAGCAGCACCCCAGTGGACAGCTTTAAGCAGCGTCGGTCACCCCTGACTGAATACCACAGGTGGCGTTACGAACTATTATTATTTCATACACCCTTTTAAAGACCTTTCCTTTAACATGGGCGCCCAGGGCTCTGAGGGTCTCAGGGAAGCACGCAGGGAGACCCTCCCTGCGTGATGCTTCCCTGTACTGCCGGAACACTGTGATGATCTTTGATCGCAGTTTGCCGGGGGTTAATGTGCCAGGAGCGGTCCGTGACCACTCCTGGCACATAGTGCCGGATGTCAGCTGCGATAGTGAGCGCGGCCGTTCCACTATGATGTACTATCCCGTCACTGGGAATTAAGTCCCAGGTCACTTCGACGGGATAGTACATCATATGAAATTAAGGGGTTAATATATTAGTTACTTGAGCACCGATTCAGGAGTGCCATGATTTTTCTTCATTATATTATTGAGATCATGACCTGGGAACCTGACCAGTAAAAACCTTATAGTACTTCCTTAAAGAGGTTACGAGTAAAGAATGGGAAAATGCTTTAGACTCCACACACCAGTCTCGCCAATGTCAGTAGTCGTAGCTGTAGCTTGCAGAAAGCACACAGACAACATTATGTAGTCTGGTTGCTTACCAACATTATGTAGACACCTGGCAGAGCCAGCAAAAGACCAAGCCCAGGAGTGAAGATAGCAGGGTGACTTTTGTGGTTCAGTGATCTATTGTACAAGTTTGATTATATGACTATTCTGTTATAACCTAGTGATTAAATGTTACATTTTCCAAAAGTGCTTGCTGCTCTATATATCACACACTGTGAGAATCTGCCTGTCCGAGTGTTTTGCCTACCTTCAGGGCTGCCACTATGAATTTCAGGGTTCCGTAGTGGCAACATTTTTAGACCCTTTTGAGACTTCACCCAGGCTCCACCCCAGCTTCTCCTCCACCCTTCCAACCTTCCACAGTCCCACCTCCCACTCTTGGAAAAACTTTATTTCTGTACCACGTCCTCACCAATCACACATTCAGTGTTCACACTGAACATCATATCACATACTTAACCATCAGCTTTTGATTTTTTAAGACACCACCATGACAAGGTATACTCTTCTGTAACCTATTAACATTTCTTAAAGTATCCAATACTCTTTTGGGTTTATTTTTCTTTATTTTTCTTTAAGGGAATGTGGCTCATCCATTTTTAATGTTCCAGTTAACTGCTACTCCTTAATTACATTTTGATCTGAGTACAGGGCAACTTGAAAATGCTTTGCTATATTCTTATAACCTTCTCCTACTTTGTGGGCCTCCTCCATTTTCATTTTCAGAGTGCTATGCAGCTGCTTAGAAGGACCCATGGCTGCTGTTTTTGGCACAAGGTTAGAGGAGGCTGGGTTTTTATAAATCTGGGAATTTTGCATCATCTGGCCTTTCCTAACGATGATAGTGAACAAGCCATAGCACTAACAGGCTAAGGCCGGTTTCACACGTCAGTGGCTCCGGTACGTGAGGTGACAGTTTCCTCACATACCGGAGACACTGACACACATAGACACATTAAAATCAATGTGTCTATGCACATGTCAGCGTGTTTTCATGGACCGTGTGTCCGTTTGGAAAACACGGAGACATGTCAGTGTTCGTGGGAGCGCACGGATTACACGGACCCATTAAAGTCAATTGGTCCGTGTAAAACACGTACCGCACACGGATGTTTTCCGTGTGCAGTCCGTGTGCCGTGCTGGAGACAGCGCTTACAGTAAGCGCTGTCCCCCCCGCGTGGTGCTGAAGGCTTAATTCATCTCTTCTCTCCCGCAGCGTTTGCTGGAGAGAAGAGATGAAAGATCAATTTTTTCTATTTTTTTGTTAAAAATAAACTTTGGTGGTGTCCTCCCATCCCCAGTGCACCGCCCGGCCCCTTGCAGATGCAGAGCAATACTCACCTAGCTTCCGTGATGTCTCCTTTCTCCTCTCCGCGCCGCTGCTTCTCCTGTATGAGCGGTCACGTGGTGCCGCCCATTACAGTGATGAATATGCGGCTCCACCTCCCATAGGGGTGGAGCCGCATATTCATCAACTGTAATGAGCGGCACCACGTGACCGCTCATACAGGAAGAAGCTGCGGCGCTGACAGGAAGCAGCGAGGGAGCCGGGTAAGTATTTTATTAACAGTGGGCAGGCGCACAAGGGGTGGGGACAGGGATCTTTATTTTAAAAAAACAAACAAACAAGATTTTTCATATCTTCTCTCCAGCAAACGCTGCTAGAGAGAAGAAATGAATGGCGGCTTCAGCACCAGATGCAGGGGACAGCGCTTATCTCTAGCGCTGTCTCCTGCATGGTCCGTGTGGTACCCAGGCGGCACACGGCTGCCGCACGTGTGCCACACGATGGCCTACGTGAGCTCACGGACACACGGACACGGATAACTCCGGTACCGATTTTTCCGGTACCGGAATTATCTGGACGTGTGGGACAGGCATCATTAAGGTCTGAAACCTTGGTCAAAGTTATCTGATCACACAAATCTCCAAGGGTGCCAAAACTTTTGCATTGGCTTATTTTCCTGTTTGTAATTTTTTAAATATAAAAGATTCTTTTTTTTCCTAAAATCTAAAAGAAATGTGTTATCTTTAACTTTAAGCCTTTTAGAGATCATTTCATCTTCAACTTGCTTAAGGCTATGTGCACACGTTGCGGATTTTGCTGCGGATCCGCAGTGGATCTGCAGCTGTGGGTCCACAGCAGCTTTCCATGCGTTTACACTACAATGTAAACCTATGGAAAACGCAATCCGCAGTGCCCATGCTGCGGAAAAAAACACGTGGAAATGCTGCGGGTTACATTCCGCAGCATGTCAATTCTTTGTGCGGATTCTGCAGCGGTTTAAACCTGCTCCATAATAGGAATCCACAGGTGTAAAACCGCAGGTGGAATCCGCACAAAATCCGCAGTAAATCTGCTCACAATAGCAGAAATTTTGACCAGCGGTGCCCTGACTTTTACATGCCACTGTATTTGTCATCTGAACATGCCCTAGGAGAGTCCATTTTGATATTAATTTTTTATGGCATATTATGATGGTCGAGTCTGTTTATAGCAGAAAGCTTCGACAAATGGTATTTTTCCTTTTACAAGCCCTGGGTTATCTGTCCATTACAACTCACTGGTTTCGCTGAACATAATATATTAATTAATTTACTGAAGTCTGGCAACTAGTTAGAACCATGAACAGCTTAGTGGAGATTTTTTTTTCCTTTTACATGGATATGAGTTTTTCCAAACTGAACATGGTTTTATGGATTCCAAAAAGTAGCTAGAGAATAGAGACATAATGAAAGGAGGCAGTCAGTATGAGAAAGGTAAATAGAAGAAAGACAGTAGAATGTTTCTTTGTCCCATGAGCTATACAAACCTCTGGAAGACTAGATACATACTGCATTTGTACACTAAGGCTGGGATCACACATGCGAGAAATACGTCCGAGCCTGGTGATATGCGGCCGCACTCTCCGCTCCTGAGTGATGGCGTCAATGCCGGGTATTAACATGCGAGCCTCGGACGTATTTCTTGCATGTGTGATCCCGGACTTAGTGTACAAAGTTAAGAGCTTTTCCAGTGGCTGCTGAACCTTTATCATATGCCCCTATCTATCAGAGGAGGCCGAAAGTGTCATTTCGGTATTCATCTGGAGAGTATGTGCCTCCACGCCATTTATTTTGCTATGTAAGAAAAGCAGACTACAGTTTTCTATGCAGAGAGAAACTGCAACTAAATATTTAGGCTATGTGCACACGTTGCAGATTTGGCTGCGGATCCGCAGCGGATTGGCCGCTGTGGATTCGCAGCTGTTTTCCATGGTGTTTACAGTACGATGTAAACCTATGGAAAACCAAATCCGCTGTGCCCATGCTGCGGAAAATACAGCTCGGAAACGCAGCGGTGTATTTTCCAAAGCATGTCAATTCTTTGTGCGGATTACACCTGCTCAACAATAGGAATCCGCAGGTGTCAAACCGCAGGTGGAATCCACACAAAAAACGCAGGAATTCTGTGGTAAATCCGCAGGTAAAACGCAGTGTATTTTACCTGCGGATTTTGCAAAAACAGTGCAGAAAAATCCATACACAAATCCGCAACATATGCACATAGCCTTAGCAGTGCATTCTTGTAGTGGATGCCTGGCTCAGTATCCATCCTGACTGTGGCCACTGTCAGATACATAAAGATGAAATTGTACCCAAGGATGAGTCAGACTTGTGCAAGTCCACAATTCTCTTACCAATATCTTGGCTGATTTCTTGAGAATTTCCCATGATGCTACACAAAGAAGCAGTGTGTTTCAGGTGTACACTAAAATACATTCACAGGTGTGCCTGTAATTAACTCAGATTCTGCCAAAAAACTTTCAGAAGCTTCCAAACACATGACATCATCATATGGTCAGTCCAGAGTTGTTTAAAGGCATAGTAATCTTAGTGCATGTAAACTTTTGCATTTCCAGTAAGTAATAAAAATTCCTTAAAACATTCTCTCTCTCTCATCGTTACATAGTGTATGTATTCAGAAAAACTCCCACGCTAGAGTTCATATGAGGTTATGCTACCAGGGGGCGCATCACTGCAAGTCTACGAAGCTATGTTCCCCTGTATTCCATTCATTCCCCAGTTTTTACAGCCAGGGGCAGCTGCATTATCAGAGCTCCTGGCTGTAAAATTATTTAACCCCTACAGATGGATTTACATCATGGGACATGACTGTATGACGGATAGGTATGGTATATTGCTGCTTTTTCATTTTCCCTTTTTTTCAGATGACAAGGGTCGTCAGTTGGATTGAGCATACAATAAAGATGTTACTTCATTAAAATACTTTATTCATAATGTGTGTGTTTTTTTAACCCTTTATTACTATTACTATTATTGACATCTCTCCATTATTAACCAGGCTTAATGTCACCTTACGTTAGCAAGGTGACATTAACCCTTTATTACCCCATATCCCACCGCTACTCGGGAGTGGGAAGAGAGTGGCTAAGTGCCAGAATAGGCGCATCTTACAGATGTGCTTTTGCTGGGGTGGCTGGGGGAAGATGTTTTTAGCCGGGGGGGGGGACAAAAACCATGGTCCCTCTCTAGGCTATTAATATCTGCCCTCAGTCACTGGCTTTCCCACTCTGGCGGAGAAAATTGCTCAGGAGCCCACGCCAGTTTTTTCCTTGATTTAACCCTTTAGTTTAACACCTAGAGCTCCCATATTTTGCACACAGACACTTCTAACATTAGTAGTGAGGAATATGTCAATTATGTCACCTCTCCATTATTAATCCAATTGTCTGAAAGGGTTAAAAAACACACACACATGATTAAAAAGTATTTTAATGAAATAAACACACAAGTTGTTTTAGTATTTTATTGCTCTCTCAATCCATCCGGAATATGACCTGGAGCGTGGGAAAAAGTTCACAGGCTGCAGTTCATGAGGACATCCACCAGGGGGCACATCACCGCGACTGAAGGTAACTATAGGTCATTGACCTACATTTCCTTCATTCGCCGGGGCTTACAGGCACGAGCACAGCTGCATTAGCAGGGCTCCTGCCTGTAAAATATTTTAACCCCTTCAGATGGATTATCTCATGGGACGTGACAGTTCATCAGAGAGGGTATGTATATTGTGGGTTTATTATTTTGCCAAGCGAGGGTCTTCCGGATGGATTGAGAGAGCAATAAAATACTAAAACAACCTGTGTGTTGATTTCATTAAAATACTTTTTAATCATGTGTGTGTGTGTTTTTTAACCCTTTCAGACAATTGGATTAATAATGGATAGGTGACATAATTGACGCCTCTCCATTATTAATCTGGCTTAATGTCACCTTACAATAGCAAGGTGGCATTAACCCTTCATTACCCCATATCCCACCGCTACACGGGAGTGGGAAGAGAGTGGCCAAGTGCCAGAATAGGCGCATCTTCCAGATGTGCCTTTTCTGGGGTGGCTGAGGGCAGATGTTTTTAGCAACGGGGGGGCCAATAACCATGGACCCTCTCCTGGCTATTAATATCTGCTGTCAGTCACTGGCTTTACCACTCTGGCGGAGAAAATTGCGCGGGAGCCCACGTCAATTTTTTCCGTGATTTAACCCTTAAATTTAATAGCTACAGCGCCGAAATTTTGCACATACACACTACTAACATTAGTAGTGTGGAATATGCAAAAAAAAGGGGGATATGAGATGGTTTACTGTATGTAAACCATGTCTCATATCCTGTCGGGTTTGGGAAGGAGAAATGAGAAGCCGGCAATTGAATTACCGGCTTTTCACATATATCGCGCTGAATTAAATATAAATACAGAATATATATATATGTGTCTCAATGACATATATATATATATATATATATATATATATATATACTGTATATATGTTTTAACGAACATTTGAGCACATAAATCCATTAGATGTCGGTTTTGCAAGCCTGCGAGAAAATCTCGGCATACGGATGCCATACGGATGACACACGGATGTCACACGGATCATTTGATGCGAGGAAATCGCATCCTCGCACTGCACACAGATCACTGTTTTGGAAACATTTGTGCGATTCTCGTCCGTGAAAAACGGACCGTTTTTTTATACGTTGTGTGTGTCCCCGGCCTTAGTCATACTCACCAATGGGGGAGGCAGCACTTAAAGTGCCTAGGACGGCATAAACTCTAAATATGGCCCTGCATAAGTGGCCAGGCAGGGTTTGAAAGGAAAGCAGCTCTATTTGATTTTAGGAGCACAAATTTGGCTGGAATAGATTGTGGACGACATGTCGCATTTGCAGACTCCTCAAGATGTCAAAACAGCAGAAGCCGTCAAGGAATTTGTCTAAGGATGTAGTTAATATTTTAACAGCACAGATATCTCACAGTATGTTATTCAGCATAAAAAATGAAAAATTACATTTTTACCACTAAAATTATGTTTTATGTTTTTATGCTTTAGCATCATTTTTTTTTTATTTCCTCAAAAGGCAATAGGAGAAAATTGACCTCAAAATGTACTATGTAAATTCTCTAAATATGGCAGCACCCAGTGCATGATTGGAAAATATTATTTGGCCACACAGTCCTTATCTTAAGAGAAGAAGCGCTGTTTGACTTTTTTATCTTCCCAGTGACAGAGATGTTTGGGGGCCTTGCTTTTGCAATATGAGTTGACGTTTTCAGTGACACATTTTTTTTACATGCAACTTTTTGACTTTTTAAATCTTTTCTATACCAGTTTTGTGAGTTAGTATGATGAAAAGCAACAGTTTTGTTTTTATTTATTTTCTTTATATACTTTTTTCTACAGTGTTTGGGTACAGGTTAAATAAAGTGAGAGTTTTATAGCTCAAGTCATTCCAGATGTGATTATACCAATTATGAGTACTTTTTTGTTTGTATTTGACTTTTACATAAGCGTTTTTATCATTATGACATGCAGAAATAGTACTAACCGTTGTTGCTTCAAAAGCATCCAGCAACTAGAGGGGTTAACACAGTCACAGGAGACAGGGAGTGGTTAGTAGAGCCCCAGGGGGATTGTGGTAAACCTGTTTTCTGTTCTGGCAGCAGCGAAAGGGATGAGTGGTGTGTAGTGTTGAGCGATACCGTCCGATACTTGAAAGTATCGGTATCAGAAAGTATCGGCCGATACCGGCAAAGTATCGGATCTAATCCGATACCGATACCCGATACCAATACAAGTCAATGGGACTCAAGTATCGGACGGTATTCCTGATGGTTCCCAGGGTCTGAAGGAGAGGAAACTCTCCTTCAGGCCCTGGGAACCATATTAATGTGTAAAATAAAGAATTAAAATAAAAAATATTGCTATACTCACCTCTCCGACGCAGCCTGGACCTCACCAAGGGAACCGGGAGCCTTCTTTGCTTAACATGCGCGCTTTTCCTTCCTTCCGTGACGTCACGGCTTGTGATTGGTCGCGTGCCGCTCATGTGGCCGCGACGCGACCAATCACAGCAAGCTGTGACGTAATTTTCAGGTCCTTCTAGGCATTCAGTATTTTAAAATTACGTTCCGGCTTTGTGATTGGTCGCGTCGCGGTCACATGGGCGACGCGACCAATCACAAGCCGTGACATCACGGGAGGCAGGAGACGCGCGCATTTTTAAAATTACGTCACGGCTTGTGATTGGTTGCGTGCCGCCCATGTGACCGCGACGCGACCAATCACAGCAAGCCGTGACATAATTTCAGGTCCTGATGCCTATTTCTGCATTCAGGACCTGAAATTACGTCACGGCTTGCTGTGATTGGTCGCGTCGCGGTCACATGGGCGGCACGCAACCAATCACAAGCCGTGATGTAATTTTAAAAATGCGCGCGTCTCCTGCCTCCCGTGACGTCACAGCTTGTGATTGGTCGCGTCGCCCATGTGACCGCGACGTGACCAATCACAAAGCCGGAACGTAATTTTAAAATACTGAATGCCTAGAAGGACCTGAAAATTACGTCACGGCTTGCTGTGATTGATCGCGTCGCGGCCACATGGGCGGCACGCGACCAATCAGAAGCCGTGACGTCACGGAAGGAAGGAAAAGCGCGCATTTTAAGCAAAGAAGGCTCCCGGTTCCCTCGGTGAGGTCCAGGCTGCGTCGGAGAGGTGAGTATAGCAATATTTTTTATTTTAATTCTTTATTTTACACATTAATGTTGTATTTTACACATTAATGTTGTTTCGATACCGATACCCGATACCACAAAAGTATCGGATCTCGGTATCGGAATTCCGATACCCGCAAGTATCGGCCGATACCCGATACTTGCGGTATCGGAATGCTCAACACTAGTGGTGTGTGATCTCTCTCTCACAAGAGTTCAGGCAAGTGAACCATAGGGACATAGGATGCCATTACAGAGTGGAGTTGGGCTAACTGCCTGTACTGCAAGGAAAGAAAGTCTATCAGGAACAGGAAGATAGTTATTGGAAGATATTGTGTCACTGAGATCATCTCCCTCAGCGAACCCTCCTCCATTACACTGTGCTAGAAGGAATGCTGTGTACTACTGTGCTTTTGTAAAGAGTCTTGATCTGTGCTGAACTGTGCTATCAAAAGAGACTGTTAGTAAATATACCTCTAAGAAGCAGCTGTACTGTTTATAAAGCCTGTACTTAAGAGACTTGAATTGTACCGAATGTGCTGTGACATTAAACTATCCGGTTCATGTTTATGAGGACTCTATCAATTGTATCTCTGTGAGCAAATGGATCCATCTTGTGCCTGAGGAAGCTGCAGTACATGGTTGCCCTGAGTAACGGTTCCCCCAGAGTTCCAAAGAATTCATGAGACCTGTTCCATCCATATCTGTACCTAGCGGCATACACGTAACATTGTGGCCCATACGGGGAGTTCTGAGCGGGAATTAGCGTGTAGACGGAAAAGAGGCAAAGTGACTGGAAAATACAGCAGCACAGCACCTCAATTCAACTTTGCTACACCAGTAAAAGGGGACCAGCCCTAAAGAAAACTTACTAGCAGCAATGGATGTGGAAACACAAATGAACAGGATCAGTGAACTGCTTCTTCAGTTAAAATGTGAAGAATTGAGAACAGTGGCAGGACATATAAAGATGTCAGAAGAACAGATCTCTAAAGCACGCTCCCGCAGACAACTTGTAGCCGCCATTAATTCACAGATGGATGAGCTGGGGGGGAAAGAAGCTGAAGATGTCATGAAGACATTCCTCTATTTGCTATCACAGTTTCTAACTGGGTAGAAGTTGGAAGATGGAGGGGAGGCACCAATTACCAAGAGCGAGAATCTCCTTCGGCAGACAGAACTACTGTACAGGAATTGAAAGAACAATTGAAATTCTTAATAACAGCCCTGCAGAAATCTACCCAACCCTCTGAACATGTGACAGACTCTGACAGAACCTTTATCCTGCTTGGGTTTGATAAATCAGGAAAACAGGACTCTCCAACACCACAAATCACGATAAGGAAAGAGTTCTAGATCCTGGGACAGATTGGAGAGTGTGAGCAGAAAGAGAAATTGTCTTATATGAACTTATTGCAGCAGATCAATGCAGGATTGTTGAAAGGCTACCAGCCAGATGAGATCATTGAGGGGGTGGTGAGAGCGATCAGACCAGGACTGAACCTCCGCAGTATGCTAGAGATGAAAAGTCAATTGACCCTACCACAGTTGAAGATGATTTTAAAAGGACACTATAAAGAAGAGAGTCCTTCAGAATTGTTCCACCTACTCATTAACATCTCACAGAACAATAATGAATCACCCCAAAGTTTCTTGTTCATAGCGATTGAACTTAAGGATAGACTGTTGTTCGCATGAAGAGATATAGGGGCGCAGGAGAACTTTGATGCTGGGCTAGTCCAGAAGAAATTCTTGAGATCTTTGGGAACAGGCTTAATCAGCAAAGATTAAGTTACAGTTTAAACAGTACCTGGAAGATCCTGGCATTCTGGACGAAGTCCTAATTGAAAAAATGAATGAGGCAGCTAGTTTGGAGTCAGAGAGCGAACAGAAGTTAAAGAAGGGCTCCGCTCCTAAAACCACAAAAATGAGTCAGCTGAAGTTGGAGACCCCCGGTTGCCTGTCCAAAGATCATGATGAAAACCCTCCAGTACCACTGCTGAGAATGAACCTTAAACCACCAACAAAAGGGAGAACAGCCAGAGCTGACTGGGAAGAAGTAATAGGAGAACTGCGAGCTGAGCTGATGGAGGTGAAAGAGATTACTCGTTCCAGGCCAGAATCTGTATCTCTCAGACCCAGGAGTGGGTTTCAAAACAGAAGATACCCAGCTTGTGAGGCGTGCCGGTCATCACATCAGAGTGTGGTATGTGTCCACTATTTAAGATGTGGTGAGGAAGGACATTATGCCAAGGAATGCCAATGGTCACGGTCATTTGGGTTAAAAGACAAGAGGTTGCCAGTGCAGGGTGGAGAATGGAGAAGGTGCCACCTGCCACATACCTGCCTTCAGTCGCTAAAGGAACTCTTAGGACCAGTGGAACTCCATGGCAAAGCCGTCAACCTGACCAACATTCCTTTCATAGGCTGTGTGGAAGTGACTTTGCTACTCAGGGCCACGAAGAACAGCAACATCATCGAGCTTTTGGTACCTTTTCTCGTGACCAGTGATAAGAATATGGCACAGGATCCTATCCTGGGTTATAATGTAATTAATGAGGTCATCACAAAACACAAGACAGGGACACTGATAGTGGATGCAATTGCCACATAATTTGCCATACCCAATGCTATGACAGAAAATGTGATTCACAGAGTAAAGAAAACACAGAATACAATGGACCTGAAAGAAGTCAAGGTAGGCCTGCACCCAACCATCATCCCTGCAAACCAAATGGTGGAAGTGAGGTGTGGAGTTTGGTTGGAACCGGGAAGAAAAGTCCAGAAGAGACTTTTCATGCCAAAAGACTCCTCTGAACTTCCAGAAGGACTAGTTCAAGGTGAGACTGTGCTTATGATTCCTACTGGTGGGTTTGCCCGAGTGACAGTGCCAGTGATGAATACCACGAAACACGAAGTTAGATTGGATCCAAAGACTGT
The DNA here is from genome assembly GCF_051348905.1 of Ranitomeya variabilis. Lineage (NCBI taxonomy): Eukaryota > Metazoa > Chordata > Amphibia > Anura > Dendrobatidae > Ranitomeya > Ranitomeya variabilis. The sequence goes on from NC_135239.1 coordinate 84,954,858, forward strand.
GTTAGGTCACATTGAAACCGTCAAAGTGGTGTATCCTGCCAGTGTGAGACCCGCCCAGTGGTCTACCGTGAATTCAGTCCCCCCACCATGGAACAGGAGTTGCCCAGGGAAGGAAATTGCACTACCCACCGCAGGACCCTGGGATCCCCAGTACTCCTTGAACACTTGTGTGTTGAAGATCTAGCGGTAGCCAAACAGATGCTAACAGAAGAGTGTCATGCATTCTCTAAAGATAACTCTGACATAGGCTGTATTCCGTCTTTGCAGTTGACAATTAATTTGAAGGACACGACCCCAGTAACCAAAAGTTACATGTGGGTGCTGAAACCATTACACCATGAAGTGAAAGAGTATTTACAAGATCTAATCAACAGAGATTGGGTCTAAAAGTCGAAGTCATCTTATTCCTCTGCCATTGTCTGTGTTAGGAAGAAGGACGGTACATTGAGACTCTGCTGTGATTACCGGGAACTAAACCGAAAGTCAGTACCTGATCGACACCCAATACCAAAGATCCAAGATATGCTGGATAGCCCCTGAGGAAGTACCTGGTTCTCTGTCCTCGATCAGGGTAAGGCATACCACCAAGGGTTTGTCGAGTCCAGTAGACCCTTGACGACACTCATCACACCATGGGGATTATACGAGTGGATCCCCATACTGTTTGGGCTCAGTTCAGCTGCAGCAGAATTCCAGAGGAGCATGGAGACATGTTTAGAAGGATTGAGGGATGATATCTGTCAGCCATACTTGGATGGCAATGTTGTACACAGCAAAACCTTCCTAGAGCATGTTGAACATGTCAGGACCGTACTTCAGCGACAACAACAACACAGAGTTAAGTCAACAACAACACAGAGTTAAGTTGACCCCAAAGAAGTGAGAACTGTTCAAAAGGCACATCCTTTTTCTAGGCAAAATTGTATCCAGAGAAGGATATACCATGGCCAGGAGAAATCGCTCCAGTACGGGCCTTAAAAGACAAGCGGCCTTCTACTGTCAGGAGGTGAGGCAGATCATAGGATTCCTCTCCTACTATTCTACTTATATCTGAAACTTCTCCGGATTGCCCCCCACTGTATCTCCTCTTGGAGGGGATGACAGAGTCAACAACACCCATGGAGAAAAAGAAGAATGCAGGTAGGACCAAACTTAAAAGAAACAATGCCATTTCATCCCAGCAGCCCATTGTATGGACATCAGACCACCAGGAGGTATTGGAAGAACTAGTGGATTACCTGGTAAAACCACCCAAATTGGGATATCCTAATTTCAACTTACCATTTGTTCTTCATTATGATGCTTCTCAAGTTGGACTGGGAGCTGCCCTGTATCAGCATCAAGATGGGAAATTGAGAGTCATCGGTTACGGTTCCAGAAAAGTGACAAACGCCGAGAGAAATTACCATCTACATTATGGAAAATTGGAGTGCCTGGCATTGCAATGGGCTATCTTTGAACGATTTAGAGATTATCTCTATTACAGCAAAGAGTTTGAGGTTTACACGGACAATAAACCCTTGACCTATGTTCTCACTGCAGCCAAACTGAATGCAATGGGTCAGAGATGGGTAGCTGAACTAGCTGACTTTAATTTCAGTATTAAGTACAGGCCAGCGAAATGCTGATGGATTGTCGAGCATTCCACTAGAACCTGAGGAGTTCATGCAAGAATTCCTAGAGGAAGTCAGTCTGGAAGCTATTGAGAGCACTACCTATGCAGTAAAAGCTCATCAAGAGGAAGATACACCATTGTGGTGTCCATTGACGGTGGAAACCACCATAAAAGCAAAAGAACGAGATCACCCCCTGTCCATTCAGCAACTACCAAAAAGAACAGTCAGTAGAGCACAACAGGAAGATCAGATAATTGGCAAAGTACTTCCTTATGTGGACCAAAATCGTTTTCCAAGTAAATGAGAGAGAGTTGAGTCACCAGCAGTATTTGTTTTAGTTAAAGAATGGACAAAGCTCTACCCCAGTGAAAACAGCATCCTGTATAGTAAAGGAGGACAAAAACAGCAGTTGGTGCTACCCAGAGTGTACAGCAGGTTGGTCTTCAAAGAATTCCATGAAAACATGGGACACTTATGAGTGGAAAGAACAAGCAACTTGATCCGTGAACATTTCTTCTGACCGTATATGCAGAGTGATAATGAGAGGTACATGACCAGGGAGTGTGGGTGCCTGAAAGATAAGCATCCCAACACATCAACCCGGGCACCTATGTGCTACATCAAGACTACATATCCATTTGAGATGGTCTCAATAGACTTTTTACATCTTGAGACATGCAAGGGAATTTACGAATACATCTTGGTAGTGATGGACCATTTTACTCAATTTGGTCAACCGTATACCACCACTAATAAATCTGGTCGAACAGCGGCAGGAAAAATCTTCAATGATTTTGCTTTGAAGTTTGGGTTCCTACGAGGTTACACCATAACTAAGGAAGAGAATTTGAGAACAAGCTCTTTGCCAAATTAGGAAAGTACTGTAGAATTCAGAGATCCTATACAACACCCTATCACCCAGAAGGTAATGGACAAGTGGAACATTTTAACCGGACATTATTGTCAATGCTGCGCACTTTAACAGCTGACGAGAAGAAAGATTGGAAGAGTTCTCTGTCAAAAGTGGTACATGCATATAACTGTACCAAGAGCAAGGCAACGGGTTACTCACCTTTCTTCCTGTTGAATGGACGATCGCCAAGACTGCCAATTGACATCATGTTCAACACTCTGGTGTCAGAGACTTACAAAACATATCCAGAGTACATTCAGAAATGGACGGAACGGATGACAGAGGCATACAAAATAGCCTCCAAAGTGGCTACTCAAGGGCAGAGCAAGAGTAAGGACTAGTATGATCGAAAATGTTATGGAGATGAATTAACACCCGCAAGTTGGGTGCTAGTTAAGAACGTATGTGAAAAAGGTGGTCCAGGAAAACTTTGTTCATACTGGGAAGACAAGGTGTATGTGGTCATAAGGAGGAAAACCAATGACAGTCCAGTGTATAAAATCCAATTGGAAACAGGGGACAAGAAAACCAGAATAGTCCATTGGAATTTACTACTACCCTATGATTATCTCCCACAACAATTCTCCCCAGAAGTAGACCGACATCGATCAAGATCGACTACGGGACTAACAGACTGAAGCTCCTGAGGTGGATAGTGACCTTGAAAGTTTAAATGAAGAAGAGCACATTGTTGTACCTCTCAGACTGGCAAGGATAGGGATGTACTATCCTCAGGAGAGTGAACTAAGTCCAGAGGCTCCAGAGTTTGTACCAAAGAGTACAGATGAAGTCCAATTCAGTTCTGATGATCGAACACGATCACTGCAGAGACCAATCGACACTCAGGGGGACCAGTATTACCAGACTGTACGAAAAGAAATTATTCAGAAGAAGTACAGGAACTTACAGAGGCAGTTCCAAGAGCATCTGAGGAAGTACTAGAAATGAGTGCGGCTGAAGCAACTCCTGCAACCGAAGAACCCGGGGTATCTGAGGAACAACCCATCAGGAGGATGTCAACTTGAGAAGTGAGGAGGCTTGTGATGCTGATGTAAAAGACACTTGGTGAACCGAGTCGAGTGCCAAGGACTGTCGATTGGAAACAGGTATCCCTGCCTATGGACCAGGTATGTCCACTTGAGTGGTATCCACCCCTGAGAGGCAGTATGGAAGATGTTGCCTGGTGGAAAGACTTGTTTTCACGCTCTGATTTTGCTTAAAAGACTTTGTAGAAACAAAGACCTCTTAAGGTCTAGTGAGAGAGAGAGCTGGTTGAAGACGTACGCAAAGCTCCAGCTGAAGAGATGCTGTTTGTTTTAATTGTTTATTCTTACAGGAGTCCTACAAGTAAAAGGTTGTAAGAATAGGTTGTTATTGATGTTTATGAATGTTATGCCAATATTTACATGAAATTACATGACTTCCACCATGGTCTTAGAATTGGTCAGATCGATCAATTGAGGCAAATATAGAGGACGACATTCAAAAAGGAAGGAAGAGTGTGACATGCAGAAATAGTGCTAACTGCTGTTGCTTCAAAAGCACACAGCAACTAGAGGGGCTAGCACACTCACAGGAGACAGGGAGTGGTTAGCAGAACCTCAGGGGGATTGTGGTAAACCTGTTTACTGTTCTGGCAGCAGCGAAAGGGATGAGTGGTGTGTGATCTCTTTCTCACAAGAGTTCAGGCAAGTGAACCATAGGGACACAGGATCCCATTGCAGAGTTGAGTTGGGCTAACCTCCTGTACTGCTAGTGGAGAAAGTCTATCAGGAACAGGAAGATAGTTATTGGAAGAAATTGTGTCACCGAAATCATCTCCCTCAGCAAACCCTCCTCCCCTCCGTCATTACACTGTGCTAGAAAGAATGCTGTGTACTAGAGTTGAGCGACTTTTACTTTTTTCGGATCGAGTCGGGTTTCGCGAAACCTAACTTTGTCAAAAGTCGGGTCGGGTGAAATCGGCCGATTATTGCGAAAAGTCGAGGGCCGACTGAAACACGAAACCCAATGCAAGTCAATGGGGAATCAAAGTCGGCAGTGAGTGGAGGACAGGAAAACACCTACAGTGCTCATTTTAATGCCAAAAACATCAATTCTTATTACTGAAACTTGTCAATCTTAATTTACTTTATAATAATAGTTAGGCATTGAAAACTGGGGGTCATTTGGCTAAAGTTGTGGGGGGTAGGGCTGGCTCAAGATTTTTGTGGGCCCAGGAAACGCGGAATACGTCACGGCGGTGGAGCAGGGAAAGGTAAGTATTTCAACTTTGCAAGTGCTGTGATCCTGAGCAAGCAGGGGGGCCCACTCATAGTACGGTGGTGTGTTTGATGGTGGGTGGCGCCTCCCACTGGCTGAGACACTTTTGCATACTATGAGGGGCCCTGTGCCAGTGATGTTGCCAACGAGTATGCCCCCTCACCTGATGAAGGAACCTGCACTTTCATCTGCACCTTCCTCTTTGTCCCCATGTAAGGTGGTATAGTATGTGGGAAGGGGAACCTGACTTTCAGCAGGGTCAGATTCTGGCTGTGCAGAGTGCAAGGGGAATGTAGTGGTCTGGGTCAATGTACCAGCAGACTCATCTAGCAGTGGCTGGGCAATGGGTAGGATGAGGATGATACACAGATATAGGCCCAAATAATAAAGTAAGCTAAATGCATTTCAAAATTGGTAACAGGACTAAAAAGGCGGCATTGCTTTGTTTAGTGGAGGAAAACTGTAATGAATGTCAGACACAGTTAGTAGGCCCAAATAATAAAGTAGGCTAAATGCAGTTCAAATATGGTAACAGGACTAAACAGGCGGCATTGCTTTGTTCAGTGGAGGAAAACTGTAATGAGTGGCAGACACATTTAGCAGGCCCAAATAATAATGTAGGCTAAATGCAGTTCAAATGTGGTAACAGGACTAAACAAGTGGCATTGCTTTGTTCAGTGGAGGAAAACTGTAATGAGTGGCAGACACAGTTAGTAGGCCCAAATAATAAAGTGGGCTAAATGTCTGCCAAAAAATTGTTCATAAATAAACAGGCGACATTGCTTTGCGCAGTGTTGGAAAATTGTAATGAGTAGCAGACTAAGTTAGTAGGCCCAAATAATAAAGTGGGCTAAATGTTTGCCAAAAAATTGTTCATAAATAAACAGGTGGCATAGCTAGGTACAGGGGTGGGCTCTTCTGCTGAGTAGCAGACAGTGGTAGTAGGCGCAAATTATTAACTGGTCTAAATGGAGGCCAGGGCCCATGTATATTTTAACTATCATCTATCATTTCAACAAATTTGTATTGGCAGTGCCATTGAAGGATTTAACAGCACAGACTACACAGTGGTGGAGCAGGGAGAGGTAAGTATTGCAAGAGCACTGTTCGAGCTGGGGGGGGAATACTCTCTCGTGGGCGGCGGTACTGGCACAGGACCCCTCATATTATGACGGTCTGACGTTGGTTGTGCACCACCACCGTCAGAGACACTTAATTGTACTATGAGTTAACAATTTCCCTTTCTAACCCAGGCACGGTATGTGTAAAGAGCTCCATGGAGTAACCTGTAGTGTCGCCTGACGCATCCTTCAATTTTGGTTTGGGTGAAGGACACAAGGAAACGTCTTGTTCTTGATCGGGAGCATCCACTGACGACTCGCTGCTTTTATATTTGGAACTTTCTGAAGAGGAGGCGAAAGAGCTAGAGGCTGAGTCAGCAAGGAAAACCAAAACTTTTTCCTGCTGCTCTGGCTTTAAAAGCTGATTTCCTACTCCCAGATAAGGGAGCCTTCGAGGCCTTGTGTAGCCAGACGATGATGCTAGCTCAACACCTCCAGCCTTAGGTGCTATTGTGCTTTTGCCACTACCACCAGATGCACCACCACCACCACCATTAGTACCAGCTGGCAACCACCGCCCATGGGCTCTTCCACCAGACTTCCTCATTTTTTGGAAAATCTAACCAAAATAACAACCGTTATATGGTACTATAAAACAAGGTAGAAGGTGTATATAAACTTGTTGAGAATTTAAATCTCTCTTTTTTTGGGGAGACTGAACCAAAACTCAGGCCCTGTGCATAAAACAACACAATGTAAGTGGCAGAAAGTGGCTGGCTGATATACGACAAACTAACAGGACTGAAGTATATCCACTTTGTGAGAATTTGAATCTCACTTTTTTTGGGGGGAGACTGAACCAAATCTAAGGCCCAGTGTATAAAACAACACAATGTAAGTGGCAGAAAGTGGCTGGAGGATATATGAAGAAATACAATTTCAATCTCCCTACAATGATCTCAGGACAAGTATGGCAGCAACAAAAAGGACTGCTGCACACAAAAGTGTGGACAAATAAACAAGATAACTGTGCAGAAAGGAGCAACAGGATTTTTGCTTTTAAAAAAGCAGTTGGTTTGCACAGCAGCGTTCAAACAGAAATGCAGCTATCAGGGAGCCTTATAAGGCAGCCTAATAAGCTACAGAGCTGATGCACAAAAATATAGCCTCCACTGTCCCTGCAAAAAAAGGTGGTGTTGGACAGTGGAAATCGCTACAGCACAAGCAGTTTGGGGGTTAATCTGCCCTCCCTAACTATATCCCTTCTTCTGATGAAGCTGCAGCAACCTCTCCCTATGCGAAGATCAGCAGAAGTAAGATGGCGGTCGGCTTGCACGCCCCTTTATAGCCCCTGTGACGCCGCAGAAAGCAAGCCAATCACTGTTATGCCCTTCTCTAAGATGGTGGGGACCGAGACCTATGTCATCACGCTACCCACACTCTGCGTCCTCCTTCATTGGCTGAAAAATGGCGCTGAAAGCGTCATACGAAACGCGACTTTTGCGCGCAGATCTCCGACCTCATGGCCGATCCCACACTAGGATCGGGTCGGGTTTCATGAAACCCGACTTTGCCGAAAGTCGTCGATTTTTGAATTTGTCCGATCCGGTTCGCTCAACCCTACTGTGTACTACTGTGCTTTTGTAAAGATGTGTCAATGTTAGTGTTGAGCATTCCGATACCGCAAGTATCGGGTATCGGCCGATATTTGCTGTATCGGAATTCCGATACCGAGATCCGATATTTTTGTCGTATCGGGTATCGGTATCGAAACAACATTAATGTGTAAAATAAAGAATTAAAATAAAAAATATTGCTATACTCACCTCTCCGACGCAGCCTGCACCTTACCGAGGGAACCGGCAGCGTTGTTTGCTTAAAATTCGCGCTTTAACATCCTTACGCGAAGTCCCGGCTTGTGATTGGTCGCGCGCCGCCCATGTGGCCGGGACGCAACCAATCACAGCAAGCCGTGACGTAATTTCAGGTCCTTCAGGATTTTAAAATTACGTTCCGGCGTTGTGATTGGTTGCGTCGCGGTCACATGGGCGACGCGACCAATCACAAGCCGTGACGTCACGGGAGGCAGGAGACGCACGCATTTTAAAATGCGCGCGTGTCCAGCCTCCCGTGACGTCACGGCTTGTGATTGGTCGCGTCGCCCATGTGATCGCGACGCAACCAATCACAACGCCGGAACGTAATTTTAAAATCCTGAAGGACCTGAAATTACGTCACGGCTTGCTGTGATTGGTTGCGTCCCGGCCACATGGGCGGCGCGCGACCAATCACAAGCCGGGACTTCGCGTAAGGAAGTTAAAGCGCGAATTTTAAGCAAACAACGCTGCCGGTTCCCTCGGTAAGGTGCAGGCTGCGTCGGAGAGGTGAGTATAGCAATATTTTTTATTTTAATTCTTTATTTTACACATTAATATGGTTCCCAGGGCCTGAAGGAGAGTTTCCTCTCCTTCAGACCCTGGGAACCATCAGGGATACCGTCCGATACATGAGTCCCATTGACTTGTATTGGTATCGGGTATCAGTATCGGATTGGATCCGATACTTTGCCGGTATCGGCCGATACTTTCCGATACCGATACTTTCAAGTATCGGATGGTATCGCTCAACACTAGTCAATGTACCTCTAAGAAGCAGCTGTACTGTGTATAAAGCCTGTGCTTAAGAGACTTGAATTGTACTGAATGTGCTGTGACATTAAACTACCCGGTTCATGTTCATGAGGAATCTATCAATTGTATCTGTGTGAGCAAGTGGATCCATCTTTCGCATGAGGCAGCTGCAGTACATGGTCGCCCTGAGTAATGGTTCTCCCAGAGTTCCAAAGAATTCATGAGACCTGTTCCACCCCTACCTGAACCTAGTGGCGTACACTTAACATCATACAACATTTTCCTGTTACTTTTTTTGGTTTTGTCTTTTATTTTAGATTTTTACAAATACATTTTTTCTTACTAAATCCCATTAAAGCACTTGAATGTTTAACACTCTGATTACAATAGTCGGTAGGCTGCTGTAAGGAATTGTGCATTTTTTGGTAAAAGTATGAAACTTTGCATGCATGTTCATTGACGGGGACTGATGATTTTCAGTGTTGTAGGCACTGTGTAGACCCAATCTGAGCGACCATATTGGAAAGAGGCGGCCAAATACATATTGCAGTACATTTGTCCTGTTAGTTTTTCACTAACAGAAGACCTGTTAGACCCTGCTTATGATAAGGTCTACCAGGCCATCATAGCTGGCAGACCCCACCATTAATTATCCTCAGGATGCAATAGCAGCCATTGTCTCCTCAGAATCCCATTACAGGTAAGCCTATGGGGTTAAGCAGGGAACCTTTTCTCTCTGATACCAATTGTGGCTTATACAATAGATTGCAATGTGTATTATACATCGATTCAGTCAGTTACCAACATGTGGCACTTTACGGTTATTCCTCAGCACCATAAAAAGGTGACACTGAAGAATAAAGACACATAAATGGGTAGCCTAAAACTAATTTTGATTTTCTTTCTAAATGTCTATTTATTATCTACTATATAATTGTCTAAGGGTAATTTCTGTCTGTCTGTCCTTCTGTCTGTCTGTTACGGATATTAATTGGTCACGGCCTCTGTCTGTCATGGAAACCCAAGTCGCTGATTAGTCGCGCCAAAATAGTCACGACCAATCAGCGACGGCCACAGTCCGGAAAAAAATGGCCGCTCCTTACTCCCCGCAGTCAGTGCCCGGCGCCCGCATACTCCCCTCCAGTCACCACTCAAACAGGGTTAATGGCAGCGTTGACCACGGAGTAACGCACTCGATTAACGCTGCTATTAACCCTGTGTGACCAACGTTTACTATTCATGCTGCCTATGCAGCATGAATAGTAAAAAGATCTAATGTTAAAAATAATTTAAAAATTAAAAAATAGTTACATACTCACCCTCCGTTGGCCCCCAGATCGAAGCGGTTACCGATGCTCCCGGATCGAAGTGGTTACTGACTCTCCTCGTGACGCCCCGGTGACCGCTCCATGCATTGCGGTCTCACGAGATGATGACGTGCGGTCTCGCGAGACTGCTACGTCATCATCTTGCGAGACCGCAATGAAGTCTTCAGACCAGAGCGCACGAGGACGATCGGTAACCGCTTCGATCCGGGAGCATCAGTAACCGCTTTGATCCGGGAGCCAACGGAGGGTGAGTATGTGACTATTTTTTATTTTAATTATTTTTTTAACAGGGATACGGTGCATACTACGTGACTGGTCAATATACTATGTGGCTCTGTGCTGTATACTACGTGGCTGGGCAATATACTACATCGCTGGGCAATATACTACGTGGTTGGGCAAAATACTGCGTGGCTGGGCAATATACTACGTATATTCATGAATCTTACCAGCCTGATAATACCAGGCTGCAGCAGTCTGCTTACCTTGGATAGTTAGCAAAAATAGTGGGGTCCTCCTATTTTTGTTAATCAGCCAAGGAAAAAACAGATAGCTGTGGCCTGGTATTCTCAGGCTGGCAAGGCCCATGGATTTTGGTCCCCTCAGCTTAAAAATAGCAGCCCGCAGCTGCCCCACAATTGGCACATCCAAAGATGCACCAATTTTGGCACTTTACCTGGATCTTCCCACTTGCCTTGTAGCAGTGGCAAATGGGGTAATATTTGTGAGGTTGATGTCACCTTTGTATTGTCCGGTGACATCAAGCCCACGTATTACTGATTGGAGAGGCGTCTATAAGACACCTATCCATCACTAATCCTATAGTAACATGGTAAATAAGACACAGCAAGAATAAAGTCGATGCCCTTGTTCTCCTGTAAGAGAATTAAAATAAAAAAGCAACAATATCCTTACCTGTCCGCTGAGAAGATATACATACTGTCCCACAACGAATGCAGCTCTGCTACATCTGAATGCCTTTGGCTGAATGGTGGCATTATGCCACCATTCAGCCTGACATCCAGACACAGAGGAGCTTGAACATGATCACCAGAGATAACTAGGTCCACGGCAGTCACGTGCACAGCAGTTCTCGCAATCAGCTCACCTCATCGCGAGAACTGGAGTGTAGGTGTACTTCTGGCTGAAACCAGGTGCAATATTATTTAAATTAGTACATATGCGTAGTCCCACACTTAATATGCATGTGAATAACAAGATAATGCGGTTTTACTGCATCTAATGAAAGTGTAGGGGAAATTTACAGCGTCTCGGCTACATAAATAGACATGCTGCAGTCTGGAAAGACGCGCCACATGTCCGTCTCCGCAGGGAAGCCGGAGGTGTCCTTGCATACATAGTAGAGATGGGATTTCTTGAAATCCCATCCACTATGTTGCAACATCTGGCCGCTGCGGATTTGACACTGCAGATATAAGCAGCGTCCAACCTGCAGCGTTTACTGACCATGGGAACATACCCTTATGAACTCTGATGTATTCTCATTACAGGTTCACTGTTTACTGTGCAACATTGTTCTCAGACCACAGTGATAGTGCACTCCTTTACCGACTCTAATGAGAAGTGATGAGCTGGCAACAGAGCGCACTGTCAGTGCACATTGTAAGAAGAGAATGCGGTGAGTAGGGAGAACAGAGCTCTCAAATTGACATCAGTTACACGGTCGGGGCTAGTCTCTTAAAAATGGAAATAGGTGTAAAAATAAAAAAGCAGATTAGAGAGGGAAGGATAGTGACTTTTTAATTGAACCATATTAGAAAAATTACAATAAATGAAATTGACATTTAAGATGAATATCAAAATTAGTTTCAGACCACCCTTGTAATATATGGCATAAAAAGGATTTTGGTCATCATTAAGGGATTAAACAAGATAAAGTCAACCAGCTCATTTAAATAGAACTTTTCAGTTAATGATTAATTACATGAAACTGTCATAATGTTTATTACATTTGGCCAAGATATTAAAGTCAGTCATTAAAATACTGTAAGGCATGTAAAAATATATTGTATGATTAATTTCCTGTGATTACATATAAACATATGTGAAAACCAAACATCTCCACATAACGACTACCTATTGAATCCTTATCCAATATTTCACACTGCACTTTGCCGAGGTCATATTTTATTTTATATTATTTTACTTATTTGGATTTGAACCATGTCCCAGTTTGAACGTTTTTTGTTTTTTCAAATCCGTTGGTCAATTTGCACTAAAAACACCCCAAAGTATAAGCAGTTAGTCATGAAAAAGCAGGATATTATAACATTATTATTGGGAAATTGCCATATGACCTCAGCATCCTTGGGAAATCGTTGACATATTTGCAGTAATCTGAGCGTTTGCTGGAAAGAAGAGTTCTGGTTTGGATAAAATAAAGACAACTGGATGTGGAAAGCACTCTGTGTGGTTCTCGAGACATACATGTATTAGGGAAGATGAATAGCTTTTTCTGATAGATGATCTCTATTCATCTGAAGAAGGCGAGTGTGTAGTGCAGAGTATGTAAGCATATGTACTTGGCAATAATGAAAAGGATATGGGAGTGTGGTTGCCAACAGCAGCATCATGCCTGTGGTTTTCTCAATCTCCAACCCAAAACAGAGATTTCTTCTGTGAGGTATTTAAATGAGTCTACACAGCACAGCATTCTGCAACTTACCTCCAGGGGAGAGACGTATACACCAAATCCCGAGATGAAGTCTTCATAAGCAATAAAACTGAGTCATTCAGAGGGAGAGATAATTCTGGTAGTGTATTATCCCTTTTGAAACCTACTGTAACGCGCCATTACATAGCTGTTTGGATGAGCAGAAGACTTTGTAAATGTGTGTGGTAGGGGAATACTGTATTGCTTCCCAGCAATTGAGTTGTAGCAACGTTTTCCTTCAACTAGGTTCAGATTCTTACATAGTCTAAGGCTAAGTTCACACCGTTCGTTATTGCTGTGTTTTTTATGTGTTTTTATGCTAATTTTCAGCTGCTTTGTACAGAACCAGCAAAGCCTATGAGATTTCGGAAATCTCATGCACATACCTTGGTATTTTTGTCATCACGATTTTTTGCTTTGCATTTTTTTTAGACATAGAGCATGTCACTTCTTTCAGCGTTTGTTCAGCCTTTTTTCAGCATTTTCCACCCATTGACTTGAATGAGTTGTGAAAAAAAAGCACCAAAAACGCAGGTATCGTGTTTTGCAGCTTTTTTTGTGGCAAAACCTCATTGTTTGGAATAGGACTTATTTTTTCAATATTAAACTTTATGAGCATGCACAGGAGACAAATCTAGCATTCAAAAACCTCATAAAAAATGCATTGAAAAATGCAAGAGAAACCAACGCTAGTGTGAACTTACCCTAAGGCCGGCGTCACACTGGCGAGTTTTACGGACGTAAGAGCGCAGAAACTACATCCGTAAAACTCGCATAACATACGGCACAATTATTCTCAATGGGGCTGCTCCTATCAGCCGTATATTACGGTTCAGTATTATACGGCTTTCTACGGCCGTACAAAATCGCAGCATGCTGCGTTTGTCAGCGTATTGCGCAAAAAAATCGCCAATGAAAGTCTATGGGGGCGAGAAAAATACGGATTCCACACGGACCAGCAGTGTGACTTGCGAGAAATACGCAGCGGTGTTAGTGAAAAGTCAGTAATTCAATTGCCGGCTTTTCATTTCTCCTTCACAAACCCGACAGGATATGAGACATGGTTTACATACAGTAAACCATCTCATATCCCCATTTTTTGGCATATTCCACACTACTAATGTTAGTAGTGTGTATGTGCAAAATTTCAGTGCTGTAGCTGCTAAAATAAAGGGTTAAATGGCGGAAAAAATTGGCGTGGGCTCCCGCGCAATTTTCTCTGCCAGAGTAGTAAAGCCAGTGACTGAGGGCAGATATTAATAGCCAGGAGAGGGTCCATGGTTATTGGCCCCCCCTGGCTACAAACATCTACCCCCAGCCACCCCAGAAAAGGCACATCTGGAAGATGCGCCTATTCTGGCACTTGGCCACTCTCTTCCCACTCCCTGTAGAGGTGGGATATGGGGTAATGAAGGGTTAATGTCACCTTGCTATTGTAAGGTGACATTAAGCCAGATTAATAATGGAGAGGCGTCAATTATGACACCTATCCATTATTAATCCAATTGTATGAAAGGGTTAAAAAACACACACACACACACACACATGATGTAAAAGTATTTTAATGCAATAAACACACAGGTTGTTGTAATAATTTATTGCTCTCTCAATCCATCAGCAACACCCTCGCTTGGAAAAATAATAAACTCACAAGATACATACCTTCTGATGTCCTATCACATCCAACGAGGAAATCCATCTGAAGGGGTTAACTAATATTACAGGCACGAGCTGCGATAAACCACTCGCTCGTGCCTGTAATCCCCCGGGTGCTGAAAGGAAAGCAGTGATCTATACTTACATTGAGTCGCGGTGATGCGCCCCTGCTGGATGTTCTCATGAACTGCAGCCTGGGAACTTTTTCCCATGCTCCAGGTCATATGAGGACATCCACCAGGGGGCGCATCACCGCGACTGAAGGTAACTATAGGTCATTGACCTACATTTCCTTCATTCGCCGGGAATTACAAGCAGGAGCACAGCTGCATTTGCAGGGCTCCTGCTTGTAAATTATTTTAACCCCTTCAGATGGATTACCTCGTGGGACGTGACGGTTCAGCTGAGGGTATGTATCTTGTGCGTTTATTACTTTTCCAAGCGAGGGTGTTGCTGATGGTTGTTATTAAAACAACCGCTGTGTTTATTGCATTAAAATACTTTTAAATCATGTGTGTGTGTGTTTTTTAACCCACATACACACTACTAACATTAGTAGTGTGGAATATGCAAAAAAAATGGGGATATGAGATGGTTTACTGTATGTAAACCATGTCTCATATCCTGTCGGGTTTGTGCAGGAGAAATGAAAAGCCGGCAATTGAATTACCGGCTGTTCACAGATATCGCGCTGAATGAAATCTAAATACAGAATATAAATATATATGTGTCTCAATGACATATATATATATATATATATATATATATATATATATATATATATATTCTGTATATATGTTTTAATGAACATTTGAGCACATAAATCCATTAGATGTCGGTTTTGCAAGCCTGCGCGAAAATCTCGCAGTACGGATGCCATACGGATTACATACGGAGGATGCCATGCGCAAAATACGCTGAAACACCCTGACTACGGATCACTATTTTGGGAACATTTCTCCGTATTACGGCCGTAGTACGGACGTATAATACGTGGCGTATTGTCTTACGCCAAGTGTGACTCCAGCCTAACACTAATGTATAGCAGATATTTACCCTAACTGGCCACGCCATGTCATACATGATATTCCAGAGAGGGGTGATTTAAACTGATCCAATTGGGATACCTTAACCCTGACTTTTTTTCAGATTTCAGAATTCTCCCTGTGAAATTGATGCTTTTCTTATTTGCTCTTTGTGACTTTGCTTCCCATAATATAACTCCATTTTTAGCTGTCTGTTAACTCTGAATATTTTGAATCTTCAATTATTGATCTGTTTTTACTGTTTGTGATCAATGCTTCAATAAAATAAGTATATTTTAACTGCTTGTGATTGTAGTTCTCCAATTATGTATTTTTTAGGATTTAGTAATAAGATAAAACTGCATGGATTAATGTGACCTGGTCTAAATGAACATGTATTGCATTGCAAGCTCTAAAAGATAACATTACTTAATTTATTTTTGCAAGTGAAATAAAATAAGTTTGACATCCATGATGTGCAGGAAAAATGTTACATCTCAAATACAGCCGTTGCCGTGCTCCATATATTTATACAACCAGAAAGGATTTTATGTTGTGTTTTTTTTTCTTTTAAAGGAAAGTGAAAACTTGAGATGAACTAAGTATCGTTTTATTTAAATTCTCCTGCCTTTTTATGACTGATTAACAAGGATTCACCACATTTGTGGGTTAAACTGCCTTTTAAGCTACTGTGAATTATTGGCAGTGGGAGAAGTTCACTGATTAATCATTACAGTCTGGGACCATAATTCATTTTAAAAACTTAAAAACTGGTCTGCATTGTTAAAAGTGTCTTTCGAATGTGTCTTACAGCTCAAGAGAAGTCATCTCCAATTTGTTTCCTATGAATTATGCTTCTCTGGAGAACTTTACTTGGCAAAGCTGTATTTTTGGGAACGAGACTTAAGATCTTTGCAACATCTCCAGCCAAAAACGATATATTATAAAAATATCAGTAGTGATTTCTTAACACAGTCATAGTTTATTTTCTCCCAGCCAACCTCACAGATCCGGCAGGATTATTCCATTCTGTCATATTGCAGAATTTCCTTTGGTTGGAAGGGCGTCCACTGAGACCTTTGAAACAAGTTTACTGGTGGAAGATGGCCAGAGAAAAGATGTAAGAAATGATCAAAGCAGTTCACATAAGAAATAAGCTTACGCTATATACCCTTATTCTGTGCATCTAACTAGAAAATAATAAGCCAATACTGCTGCTTACACAATATATTCAAGTAATCACTTAAATCCCCTTCATACCTTTTGCGGGATCAAGTAATTTGGTCATAAACACATATAATGTTAATATGATGTCAGTTTTAGATGGAATTAGTAATTGATAAACTTTACAGTCCCTTTTTAGATGGGACATCGACATCACACAAATAGGCATCCCTTTCTTCACAGCCAAAATAGAAATCATTGGTATAAATATGTAGAGAAAGATGCATCTTAAGCTCTGCTGGATGCCCAAAGACATCATCAATGAGACCGAAATGTTGAAGAATGGTTTTGATTATTGTAAGAACAGTAATGTTAAACGAGTCCTTCCCCCTCATCAGACTGAACATAATAGAGGATACTTTTCACATCGTCTAATTGTTAGACTAAACAGTTTTAAAATGACCCATATTTCTATAATAGTTTATGCTGTTTGATACATCTGGCACATCTTTATGCTGTCTAACTTAAGTTTACATGATCTATTAGTTGGCCTCCTATGTACCAGAAATTTACGCCAACTATTTGGCACATTTTTGGGTATTCAGTATTGCATGTTACATCATACTTTCGCCCAGTCAAGCCTCTTTTAAGCAAAACTACACCTCCTTGTGGGCCAAGCACCCACAAAAAATTGTTGTGCTTTATCGGAAACAAAGATCAGCAGCACAATCCACTGGCAAAGAAATCCTTCTAGGATAGTAGCCAGAGAAAATCCTCTAAATAGAATTACAAAAATAGAGAAAAATAGAGAAAGTAATCCAAAATGTTCAGATGGAAAAACACACAAATTTGATTCACTCCGATGCAATTTTTCAGCTTCCTTTGAAGCCTTATATCAAGCATGAAAGCATTAAAATTATGCTATGAATAAATATAAATAGATCCAAATGATTATTCATATTTATATATAAATCTATATATACTGTAGATTTGCATTGGTTGAAATAAGTATAGAGCACGTCACCAGTTTTCAAAGTAAATAAGTGTCTAAAGGTGTTATTGGCATGAAATTGTCACCAGATGTCGGTAACCAATACTAACAACCCATTCAATCCACACAGGCAAAGAAATAAAGCCATAGATGTCCATATATTAAGTTATGTATAATAATGAGAAATGACACAGGGAAAATATATTGAACATGGTTACTGAAATCTGTTTAATACTTCATACAAAAGACTGTTTGGTTTGGGTACTAGAACGGTATCCGAACTGGAACCCTAACGTGGACCCCAAGCAAATGAGTGGGGTGCCCAAACATTAGCTGTTTCTCTTGTCTTTGTGACAGCGTGGGAAACACCGGCTCTGATCAGCAGTAAGTTCTTTACCCCCACTCAGATCAATGTGGTTCCCACCATGTCATATGTGTGAGCTAGCAGCTGTGACCGGCAGTAAAACAGTTACCGCTAGTCACAGGCGTTGGCTGATAAGAGAACTGCTGTCATCATTGTATGCCTGGACTCGATGATGGCAGCAAGAGCAGGCATACGATGATGAGAGTATTCATCAGCTGGCACCTGTGCAATAAATAAATTAATAAAAACTAAAAAATGGCATGGGGTCTCCTCTATTCTTGATAACCAGCGCAGGTAAAGCTGACACCTGCGAGCTGCAGCCCTCAGCTGTAAGCGTTCTCTTGGCTGGTTATCAAAAATAGAGGGCTTCTCACACAGTTTTATTAAATGATTTAAATTAATAATTTAAAAAAAGGCACAGGGAACCCCCAATTTTTGACAACCAGCCAAGCAAAAGCAAATAACTAGGGTATTCTCAGACTTGGTTGGGGCCATGTATATTAGCCCTCCCCAGCCTAAAAATTGCAGCTATTTGCTGCCCCAGAAAAGGTGCATAGTTTAGGCGGTAGAAACCCCAAACTTTACCATTCAGGTTCACCAATACCTACTCACAAACATTACTGAATTTGGATTTGCCTAAATGCTATACGATAAAGCTTTGTTGAATTCTAGAAAAGGTCATTACTCCTTATTTGCCAAAATACCTACAATGCCTATTCCATACTCTTGTACCTAACATTTCTATTCTACAGGGTGGGACATTTATATGGATACACTTAAATAAAATAGGAATGGTTGGTGACATCAACTTCCTGTTTGTGGCACATTAGTATGTGGGAGGGGGAAAACATTTCAAGATAGGTGGTGACCATGGCAGCCATTTTGAAGTTGGTCATTTTGGATATAACTTTATTTTTTCAATGGGAAGAGGGTCATGTGACACATCAAACTTATTGAGAATTTCACAAGAAAAACAATGGTATGTTTGTTTTTAACATAACTTTATTCTTTCATGAGTTATTTACAAGTTTATTTTGTTTACAGCCATTGACATGTCACAGAGGTTAACACGTGAGGAGCGGATAGAAATTGTGTGGATGTCTGGTGAATGGAGTACCTGGGTCACTGCAGCAGATTTCAATGCAAGACACCCTACAAGACCACCCATCTCCCATGCTACAGTTAGCAAACTGCTTGCCAAATTTCGTGAAACAGGTTCAGTGTTGGATTTGCCAAAATGTGGACGCAAGAAAACTGTCACTATTGAAGAAACATCAGTGGCTGTCCTAGCTTCATTCAGCAAGAGCCCACAGCGTCACACTTCCTGCATGTCACTGGAGAGTGGCGTCAGTTGAACATCCCTTTTGGTGGATATTAGCTACTCACAAATGGCACCCTTACAAAATCCAGCTGCTGCAGCATCTCAATGAGGATGTCCCAGATCGGCTCGCTGAATTTGCAGAATGGGCAAAACAAAAATTGGAACAGTACCCTCAATTTACACAGAACATTCTGTGATGAGGCAAACTTTTTTGAAACAACGGATAATGGAAGCCTGTGCTAGCATTTCTTCTGTGGTGTTGCTATCAGCGTGTCAAGAGTGGGAGAAGAGGGTTGCATTGACAATCCAACACAATGGGCAGCACTTTGAACACATTTTATAAGTGGTCATAAACTTGTAAATAACTCATGAAAGAATAAAGTTACATTAAAACCTAGCACACCATTGTTTTTCTTGTGAAATTCTCAATAAGTTTGATGTGTCACATGATCCTCTTCCCATTGGAAAAAAAACCGTTGGATCCAAAATGGCTGACTTCAAAATGGCCACCATGGTCACCAACCATCTTGAAAAGTTTTCCCCCTCCCATATACTAATGTACCACAAACAAGAAGTTGATGTCACCAACCATTCCCATTTTATTTTGGTGTTTCCATATAAATGGCCTACCCTGTAGATCTAATGCTTTACATAGTGGAGGTGATGGCTAGATGTGTTGACTTGTGCTGAGGGGCACTACTCCCTTGCAAGCAGCATATTACTGATGAATTTGGTTGGCCAGGATCAGCTGTTGAGGATGTCAATGAGGGAGACCACCAATCAAAAATAAACTTTTACTTAGCGATAACTTTGTGGGATTATGTACAATAGGTAGTGGGTAGACAACTTTAGAAACATTTCCTTCACAATATGAAGCATCTTCACACAGTCTCAATTCCTTTATCATTACTCATTTGGTCTCTATATCCTGTTTCCACTATCCCTCAACCAAGCTCAGTACTACAGTACAGTAAGCAAGAGTCCTATTCTCAATGCGTATCACCCCTACTCTGGAACCCTCTACCACAATACATCAGACTCTCGCCTACCATCGAAACCTTCAAAAAGAGCCTGAAGACCCACCTCTTCCGACAAGCCTATAACCTGCAGTAACCACCGATCGACCAAACCGCTGCATGACCAGCTCTACCCTCGCCTACTGTATTCTCACCCATCCCTTGTAGATTGTGAGCCTTCACGGGCAGGGTCCTCTCTCCTCCTGTACCAGTTATGACTTGTATTGTTCAAGATTATTGTACTTGTTTTTATTATGTATACCCCTCCTTACATGTAAAGCGCCATGGAATAAATGACGCTATAACAATAAATAATAATAATAATAACACACGGTTCCATGTCCTCTTTCCCCTAAAGGGAAGTTTGTTGCCAGTATGGCCGGTCCTTAGCATCTCTGCTATTGACCCCTTGGAAGTCCCTCCCCGGGCACTCTTTTTGTCTCATGCTCTATGTCCCATCTTGGCACGTTAACTTTCTGAGTTATAAAATCAGCCGTACTGAGCTGTACTGTTAATCATCCTCTCCCAGGACCCATCTCTGATTGATCATTCTGTTTCAGTTCTCCTTTTCTTTTTACTCTAGTTCACGCTAACGACTGTCTTGGTCTCATCTCACTTTGGAACAACTACGTCATGCAGCACAGCTTGCTCTTTAAACGTTAGGTTCATTTTGTTCAAACACTGGGCCCTAACTAACTTCCTGACAGGAAACGGTTTCTGTCCCTTAACTTTAGCCTCTCCTACTCTGGGAAAATCCCAATTATTAACTCTAACTCTTCCAACTGTCAAACAAAACACAATTGTAACACTTTTAACTCATGTCACAATTAACATTATGCAATACAACAATACATGTGTTCTTCAAGGGGGAGTGTTTTTAAATGTAGTTTCCTTACACTTATTATTAGTTTTTACTTGCAGACTTCAAGTGATTTTATCTCAAATGGATGCCTCCTGAATAGTGTTGAGCGATACCTTCCGATATTTGAAAGTATCGGTATTGGATTGGATCGGCCGATATCCAAAAAATATCGGATATCGCCGATACCGATACCCGATACCAATACAAGTCAATGGGACACAAATATCGGAAGTGATCCTGGATGGTTCCCAGGGTCTGAAGGAGAGGAAACTCTCCTTCAGGCCCTGGGATCCATATTCATGTAAAAAATAAAGAATAAAAATAAAAAATATGGATATACTCACCCTCGGACGAGCCCTGGTGTCAGTATTCCGGGTTTTCCAAGTTACCTTGTGAATGTTTTTGCCCTTTGTTAAGATGGAGTTTGCTGTTTTTGTCTGCCCTACTTCCTGTTCATTTGTTTAAAACCCGGGTCAGGTGTCAGCCTCACTGCTGGAGTATTCTGCTTGGTTTCTCCATCAGCTCAGCTGCTTGTCTGCTGTACTTCTACCCGTGGCTCTGGACATTCTCTGCCTATGTAAGTTACGCTCTCAGTCTGTTGGCTTGGGAACTTAACCCTTGGTTCTCTCCTCCGGGTAAGAACTCTGTTTGGAACTGTGTTTGGGGCTTTGCTGCTGGACTTAGACTGTGTTTGCTACTTAATCCTTATTTACTCCCCCCGGTGGGAGCTACTGGAAATTACACCAGTATAATTCTTTATGTGAACTTGTTTCTGGACTTACCCGTGTTTATGCCACAACTGAGATAAACTTATGAACTTGTTTCTGGACTTACCCGTGTTCGTCCCACACCTGGGATTAACTTGTGAACTTGTTTCTGGACTTACCCGTGTTCGTCCCACACCTGGGATTAACCTGAGGACTTGTTTCTGGACTTCCCTGTGTTTACTTCATACCCGGATTTGACTCTTTCTGCACCAGCTGTGTTTGGATCTGCACGTCACCCATCTCACTCACCTTGCCAAGGACTTTGGCCTAAGAACTCTTCTGTTTTGCTGTATATGGCTAAGAGACTTGTTTCATTGCAAGTTATCAGTATATTGTTTGTGTGTTTTTGCTGTGTTACAAATACACTATTTTGCACTAAAGAAACCCGTCTCTGTCTGTTCATTGCCCCATGCTACCAGAATCTTAAGAGTTCCTACAATAGTATTACACCTGGCTGTCACCGCTGCAAGTGTCTGCCTCCGTTCCTAAGAATGCAGAGAGTGAAGGACCTTCGATGATGTCACGGTCACGTGAGCGGTCACATGAGCGGTCACGTGACCAATCACAAGACTGCAATGTCATCGCAGGTCCTACACTCACTGAATTCTTAGGAACGGAGGCTGCCGGTTGCACCGCTGAGGTCCAGGGTCCGTCGGAGGGGTATATCCATATTTTTTATTTGTATTCTTTATTTTTTACATGAATATGGATCCCAGGGCCTGAAGGAGAGTCTCCTCTCCTCCAGACCCTGGGAACCATAGGCACCGCACATGCCTGGGAAGTTATAGGAACTTCCGATTCCGATTTCCGATATCACAAAAATATCGGAACTCGGTATCGGAATTCCGAAACAGCGAATATCGGCAGATACCCGATATTTGCAGTATCGGAATGCTCAACACTACTCCTGAACACAACCTGGTGCTGTTTAATTTAGGGAAATGTAGACATATTCATGACTTCATAGACAACTAAAGGACCCTTCATCAGTTTTAGCATGTTAAACTGCTTACATCATGGAATAGTGGCTGGAAAGATAAATAAAATGTAGTTTAATTTTGTCATCTCTCTGTAGCAGACATTAGATTTGAAAGTTTAGGTAGTAGCTTATGAAAAGCCCAACTGGAAGAATTTTCTCTGGGAGCGTGTACTTGTTCCCTTCCATGGCATTGACCAATCAAAAGAAGAAAACTTCTTGCAGGGCAAAAACAACAAAAAACATGCCCAACTTCCAACACCCAACTGATCAGCTAATATCTTATCCAGCAGTGGCATGACAAAATCAACTTTTGGGGTTGAACACCACAGCTCTATACAATGTTTAGTGACCACTGCCAAAGAATGCAGTACTCTACTGGAGCAAATATATGTTGTTTAGTTCAAGCGCCAGGTGTCAGACCACCACTAATCTCATATTGATGATCTACTATAACCTATTGATAGATCATCAATATGTATGTCCTGAATAGCCACTTTATTATGTAATACGTAGCCATGAACAAAAAAATATTCCTTGTTTGGTAAAGGACTTAATTTATGTTTAGACACTGTAACAATGCTACTAAATTGGGAGCTATCTGAGGTATCAAAGGAACCATTTCTATTTAAAATCCAGCTGGTTTACTTCAGTCCTCATAAACCAATATCAAAACTTAAATACAGTCTTTGTCTGGTACAAAATGAAACATAAAGTAACAGGTCCATACAATAGTGCTGGTTACCCACCTAGCTTAGAGTCCAGCTTCTTAGTCCTTTAGCAAAGGCATTCAGTCCAGGAGAGCTGCACACCTCCATACATACAGACATGTGCGAGACAAACAGGTCTCATTTTACAAAGTTAACCACACGAGTATTGGAGATATGTTATAAACTTATGAGAAGCACCTAGGGATTCAAGGTGCTCACCACACATCTATATAACTTCCTAAAGGGGTCTTGTTTCCAAAATGGTGTCACTTGTTGAGAGTTTAGGCACATCAGGGGCTCTCCAAATGTAACATGATGCCCATGCCCCCTAATTATTCCAGCAAATTTTGCATTCAAAAAGTCAAACGGCGCTCCTTCCCTTCTGTGCCCTGTCCTGTGCCCAAACAGTGGTATCTCAGGAGAAATTGTACAAATTTTGGGGTCCATTTTTTTTCTGTTACCCTTGTGAAAATTAAAAAAAATTGGGTCTAAAGTAAAATTGTTGTAAAAAAAAGTTAAATGTTCATTTTTTCCTTTCGCATTCCCCAAATTGCTGTGAAGCACCTGAAGTATAATAAATCACTTGAATGTGGTTTTTAGAACCTTGAGGGGTATAGCTTTTAGGATGTGTCACTTTGAATATTTTCTGTCACTTCAAATGTAATGTGGTCCCTAAAAAAATGGTAGTGCACATTTTGTTGAAAAACGAGAAATCGCTGGTCAACTTTTACCCCTTATGACTTCCTAACAAAAAAAATGTTTAAAAAATTGTGCTGATGCAATGTATACATGTGGAAAATACTATTTATTAACAATTTTGTGTGACATAACACTCTGATTTAAGGGCATAAAAATTAAAAGTTTGAAAATTGCAAAATTTTAAAAATGTTCGCCATTCTTTTTTTCACAAGTAAATTCAAGTCATATCATATATATTTTACCACTATCATGAAGTACAATATGTCATAAAAAAACAGTCTCAGAATCAGTGGGATTCGTTGAAGCGTTCCAGAGTTATTACCACTTAGGGTCCCTTTCCACTTGCGAGATAAAAAACGGTCCGTAATCTGGACCGAAAAAACGGATGGAACGTATGCGATTGTCATGCGAGTGTCATGCGAGTGCCATGCGATTTTTTAATCGCACCATCCGTATGACATCAGTATGACATCCGTATTGCTGTCCGATTTTTATGCACCAGTGTCCTTTGAAAAGCCGGCAATTCAGCGCCATGTACAGTAAAATCACACTGACAGGTTAGAATAGAGTAGATATATACACATAGAATAGGTATATATACATATATATATGTCAGTGAGACACCTATATATGTATATTTATATTTAATGCAGCGCTAGATAGCTTAAAAGCCTCTAATTCAATTGCCGGCTTTTTCCTTCTCCTGCACAAACCCGACATGATATGAGACATGGTTTACATACAGTAAACCATCTCATATCCCCATTTTTTTTGCATATTCCACACTACTAATGTTAATAGTGTGTATGTGCAAAATTTGGCCGCTGTAGCTGCTGAAATAAAGGGTTAAATGGCGGAAAAAATTGGCGTGGGCTCCCGCGCAATTTTCTCCGCCAGAGTGGTAAAGCCAGTGACTGAGGGCAGATATTAATAGCCAGGAGAGGGTCCATGGTTATTGGCCCCCCCGTGGCTAAAAACATCTGCCCCCAGCCACCCCAGAAAAGGCACATCTGGAAGATGCGCCTATTCTGGCACTTGGCCACTCTCTTCCCACTCCCTGTAGCGGTGGGATATGGGGTAATGAAGGGTTAATGCCACCTTGCTATTGGAAGGTGACATTAAGCCAGATTAATAATGGAGAGGCGTCAATTATGTCACCTATCCATTATTAATCCAATTGTTGGAAAGGGTTAAAAAACACACACACACATGATTTAAAAGTATTTTAATGCAATAAACACAGCGATTGTTGTAATAATTTATTGTTCTCGCAATCCATCAGGAACACCCTCGCTTGGAAAAAATAATAAACGCACAAGATACATACCTTCTGGTGAACCGTCTCCTCCCACGAAGTAATCCATCTGAAGGGGTTAACTAATATTACAGGCAGGAGCCCTGCAAATGCAGCTATGCTCCGTGCTTGTAATTCCCCAGCGAATGAATGAAATGTAGGTCATTGACCTACATTTCCTTCAGTCGCGGTGATGCGCCCCTGCTGGATGTTCTCATGAACTGCAGCCTGGGAACTTTTTCCCACGCTCCAGGTCATATGAGGACATCCACCAGGGGGCGCATCACCGCGACTGAAGGAAATGTAGGTCAATGACCTACATTTCATTCATTCGCTGGGGAATTACAAGCACGGAGCACAGCTGCATTTGCAGGGCTCCTGCCTGTAATATTAGTTAACCCCTTCAGATGGATTACTTCGTGGGACGAGACGGTTCACCAGAAGGTATGTATCTTGTGCGTTTATTATTTTTTCCAAGCGAGGGTGTTCCTGATGGATTGCGAGAACAATAAATTATTACAACAACCGCTGTGTTTATTTCATTAAAATACTTTTAAATCATGTGTGTGTGTGTTTTTTAACCCTTTCCAACAATTGGATTAATAATGGATAGGTGACATAATTGACGCCTCTCCATTATTAATCTGGCTTAATGTCACCTTCCAATAGCAAGGTGGCATTAACCCTTCATTACCCCATATCCCACCGCTACAGGGAGTGGGAAGAGAGTGGCCAAGTGCCAGAATAGGCGCATCTTCCAGATGTGCCTTTTCTGGGGTGGCTGGGGGCAGATGTTTTTAGCCACGGGGGGGCCAATAACCATGGACCCTCTCCTGGCTATTAATATCTGCCCTCAGTCACTGGCTTTACCACTCTGGCGGAGAAAATTGCGCGGGAGCCCACGCCAATTTTTTCCGCAATTTAACCCTTTAATTTAACAGCTAGAGCCCCCAAATTGTGCACACAGACACTTGTTACATTAGTGAAGAGGAATATGTAATTAAAAAAGGGATATGAGATGGTTTACTGTATGTAAACCATGTCTCATATCATGTCGGGTTTGTGAAGGAGAAGGAAAAAGCCGGCAATTGAATTAGGGGCTTTTATGCTATCTAGCGCTGCATTAAATATAAATATACATATATAGGTGTCTCACTGACATATATATATGTATATAGACACATTCTATGTGTATATATCTAGTCTATTCTAACCTGTCAGTGTGATTTTACTGTACACCGCGCTGAATTACCGGCTTTTCAAAGGACACCGGTGCGTAAAAATCGGACAGAACTCGCATGGTGCGAGTGCTGTGCGATTTTTTTCTCGCACCCATTGACTTGCATTGGCGAGTCTCGTCCGAGAATCGCAGCAATACGCAGCATGCTGCGATTTTTTTCTCAGCCGATCCAGATTTTTCTCAGTCCGATTTCGGCTGAGAAAAAAATCGCAAATCAAAAGACACCTATTAACTAACATTGGTCCGAGTGCAATCCGATTTTTTATCGGATTGCACGCGTCCGTTTTCCTCGCAAGTGGAAAGGGACCCTTAAAGTGAGACTGGTCAGAATTGTAATATTTGGTCTGGTCATGAAGATGAAAATAGGCTTTGGGGCTGAAAGGGGTAACATTTGTTTTTCCAGCTCTTCTTTTTCTTTAGTTTGGTGTTAACAGTTGCTTATTTTTACAAATTTATAGTAACACTGAGTCAAGCAACAACTACTTTTTGAACAAATTTTTATTAAATATTAATATTTACTCTCTTTTCACAAACACATAAAAAATTAAGAGGGGCAACATATTACAACCCTTCACCTCATTACCTCTAGTGTAACAGTGGTTACTAAACAAAGGCATAAAATTGATTTACAGATACACAACTGTCTATTGTAGTGCTTTTTGGTAAACAATGTTTTTCATTTTACTTTTAGGTGCATACAGTACAGACAAAAACTTTGGACACACCTTCTCATTTAAAGATTTTTCTGTAATTTCCTGACTATGAAAATTGTACATTCACACTGAAGCAGGGGCGGACACAAGCAGCAATGGGCCCCTGTGCAGGAAATACGTCGAGGCCCCCCTCATGCATGTACACTGTGTATAAAATGCCTATAATAACATGCGTATGCACAGCGGAAGATACAGATATACACACACACACACACACTAGCCCTATATACCTAGCAGCACACACACACTAGCCCTATATACCTAGCAGCACACACACACACTAGCCCTATATACCTAGCAGCACACACACACTAGCCCTATATACCTAGCAGCACACACACACTAGCCCTATATACCTAGCAGCACACACACACTAGCCCTATATACCTAGCAGCACACACACTAGCCCTATATACCTAGCAGCACACACACACTAGCCCTATATACATAGCAGCACGCACACACTAGCCCTATATACACACACAGCAGTACACACACTAGCCCTATATACACGCACACAGCAGTATACACACACACTAGCCCTATATACACACACAGCAGTACACACACACATTAGCCCTATATACACGCACACACTAGCCCTATATACACGCACACAGCAGTATACACACAGCAGTATACACACACTTGCCCTATATACACACAGCAGTACACACACACACACTTGCCCTATATACACACACAGCAGTACACACACACACTAGCCCTATATACACGCACACAGCAGTATACACACAGCAATATACACACACACACTAGCCCTATATACATGCACTAGCCCTACATACACGCACACAGCAGTATACACACACACAGCAGTACACACACACACTAGCCCTATATACACGCACACAGCAGTATACGCACACAGCAGTATACACACACACTAGCCCTATATACACACACTAGCCCTATATACACACACAGCAGTACACACACACACTAGCCCTATATACACACACTAGCCCTATATACACGCACACAGCAGTATACACACACAGCAGTATACACACACACTAGCCCTATATACACACACAGCAGTACACACACACACTAGCCCTATATACACGCACACAGCAGTATACACACAGCAATATACACACACACACTAGCCCTATATACACGCACACAGCAGTATACACACACAGCAGTATACACACACACAGCAGTACACACACACACTAGCCCTATATACACCCACACAGCAGTATACACACAGCAATATACACACACACTAGCCCTATATACACACACACTAGCCCTATATACACACACACACTAGCCCTATATACACGCACACAGCAGTCTACACACACAGCAGTATACACACACACACACTTGCCCTATATACACACACAGCAGTACACACACACACTAGCCCTATATACACGCACACAGCAGTATACACACAGCAATATACACACACACACTAGCCCTATATACACGCACACAGCAGTATACACACACAGCAGTACACACACACACTAGCCCTATATACACGCACACAGCAGTATACGCACACAGCAGTATACACACACAGCAATATACACAGCAATATACACACACACTAGCCCTATATACACACACAGCAGTACACACACACACTAGCCCTATATACACACACTAGCCCTATATACACGTACACAGCGTATACACACACAGCAGTATACACACACACTAGCCCTATATACACACAGCAGTACACACACACTAGCCCTATATACACGCACACAGCAGTATACACACAGCAATATACACACACACACACTAGCCCTATATACACGCACTAGCCCTACATACACGCACACAGCAGTACACACACACAGCAGTACACACACACACTAGCCCTATATACACGCACACAGCAGTATACACACACAGCAATATACACACACACAGCAGTATACACACACACACTAGCCCTATATACACACAGAGCAGTATACACACACAGCAGTACATACACACACACACTAGACAGACCAACATACATCACATGGAATGTGTACCTACAGAGACTGCAGTTGCAGGGAGCTGGTCTGTCCCAGAAGAACACAGGAAATGAGCAGGGGAGACATGGAGCCTGTCCACTGCTCTCAGCCTTACAGACTCCCGGCGGGCCGGTCCTTCACCTACCTAGAGTAGTGATTCCTCCTCCCCATATTTTCATGTGTATCCCAGTCCCGTGGATCACTGAGGCTCTGGGAAGAGTGCGCACGTGCACAGCAGCAGTCAGTCACAAGCAGAGCCGCAGCTTCAGTGACTCACTGAGGGACCCACCCCCTCCATTCCTGCATCTGCTGTCACCGCCAAGCACCAGTGACAGCCGGACAGCAGCGAAATGTATGCTAACAGGTGAGGTCAGGAAGGGGGCCCCTTTTGACCGTCATATCACATGTGCGCAGCAGAGCGGGCCCCCTGCTTCTCCTGTTAGCAATAATACTGCCGCCGGCTGTCATATTCACCTCATTGCTTTGTATCTCCGTCTGGGCCCCCTCCCACTCTGGGCCCCGGTGCAACTGCACCGGTTGAACCGGCGGTATGTCCGCCCCTGCACTGAAGGCATCAAAACTATGAATTAACACATGTGGAATTATATACTTAACAAAAAAGTCTGAAACAACTGAAATTATGTCTTATATTCAAGGTTCTTCAAAGTAGCCACCTTTTGCTTTGATGACTGCTTTGCACACTCTTGGCATTCTCTTGATGAGCTTCAAGACATCACCGGGAATGGTCTTCCACGATCTTGAAGGAGTTCCCAGAGATGCTTAGCACTTGTTGGCCCTTTTGCCTTCACTCTGCGGTGCAGCTCACCCCAAACCATCTCGATTGGGTTCATGTTAGGTCACTGTGGAGGCCAGGTCATCTGGCGTAGCACCCCATCACTCTCCTTCTTGGTCAAATAGCCCTTACACAGCCTGGAGGTGTGTTTGGGGTCTTTGTCCTGTTGAAAAATAAATGATGGTCCAACTAAACGCAAACCGGATGGAATAGCAAGCTGCTGCAAGATGCTGTGGTAGCTATTCTGGCTCAGTATGCCTTCAATGTTGAATAAATCCCCAACAGTGTTACCAGCAAAGCACCCCCACACCATCACACCTCCTCCTGCATGCTTCACGGTGGGAACCAGGCATGTAGAGTCCATCTGTTGACCTTTTCTGTGTCGCACAAAGACACGGTGGTTGGAACCAAAGATCTCAAACTTGGACTCATCAGACCAAAGCACAGATTTAAACTGGTCTAATGTCCATTCCTTGGGTTCTTTAGCCCAAACAAGTCTCTTCTGCTTGTTGCCTTCCTTAGCAATGGTTTCCTAGCAGCCATTTTACCATGAAGGCCTGCTGCACAAAGTCTCCTCTTAACAGTTGTTGTAGAGATGTGTCTGCTGCTAGAACTATGTGTGGCATTGACCTGGTCTCTAATCTGAGCTGCTATTAACCTGCGATTTCTGAGGCTGGTGACTCGGATACACTTATCCTCAGAAACAGAGGTGACTCTTGGTCTTCCTTTCCTGGGGCGATCCTCATGTGAGCCAGTTTTTTTGTAGCGCTTGATGGTTTTTGCCACTGCACTTGGGGACACTTTCAAAGTTTTCCCAATTTTTCGGACTGACTGACCTTCATTTCTTAAAGTAATGATGGCCACTCGTTTTTCTTTACTTAGCTGCTTTTTTCTTGCCATAATACAAATTCTAACAGTTTGTTCAGTAGGACTGTCAGCTGTGTATCCACGAGACTTCTGCACAACA
Organism: Ranitomeya variabilis; assembly: GCF_051348905.1. Classification (NCBI taxonomy): domain Eukaryota; kingdom Metazoa; phylum Chordata; class Amphibia; order Anura; family Dendrobatidae; genus Ranitomeya; species Ranitomeya variabilis. The sequence continues at coordinate 84,985,912 of NC_135239.1, forward strand.
CAACTGATGGTTCCAACCCCATTAATAAGGCATGAAATCCCACTTATTAAACCTGACTGGGCACACCTGTGAATAGAAAACCATTCCCGGTGACTACCTCTTGAAGCTCATCAAGAGAATGCCAAGAGTGTGCAAAGCAGTCATCAAAGCAAAAGGTGGCTACTTTGAAGAACCTAGAATATAAGACATTATTTCAGCTGTTTCACACTTTTTTGTTAAGTATATAATTCCACATGTGTTAATTCATAGTTTTGATGCCATCAGTGTGAATGTACAATTTTCATAGTCATGAAAATACAGAAAAATCTTTAAATGAGAAGGTGTGTCCAAACTTTTGGTCTGTACTGTATATAAAAAGATTTTTGGGGTTACCCACCTTAGAGCAAGCAATGCAGAGTTGTCCATGTGAAAAACACAGTCACCTAAACATAGTAACATAGTAACATAGTTTTTAAGGTTGAAGGAAGACTTTAAGTCTATCTAGTTCATCCCATATCCTAACCTAACATGCCCTAACATGTTGATCCAGAGGAAGGCAAACAAAACCCATGTGGCAAACAGTAAGCTCCACATTGAGGAAAAAATTCCTTCCGGACTCCACATACGACAATCAGACTAGTTCCCTGGATCAACGCCCTATCAAGCAATCTAGTATATATAACCTGTAACATTATACTTTTCAAGAAAGGCATCCAGTCCCCTCTTAAATTTTAGTAATGAATCACTCATTATAACATCATACCGCAGAGCGTTCCATAGTCTCACTGCTCTTACAGTAAAGAATCCGCGTCTGTTTTTATAATTAAAACTTGTTTCCTCCAGATGTAGAGGAAATACAGAATACTTTAAGTAAATAACCTTGTGCTTTTGTATTTAGTCACAGCAAATGCAAGTTGGATTGCATATGTTGGCAGTAAAATGTAAGTCTAGGTCTGCATTAACTCTCCTGTATAGTGTTGAGCGATACCTTCCGATATTCAAAAGTATCGGTATCGGATTGGATCGGTCTATACCGGCAAAATATCGGATCTCGCCAATACCGATACCCGATACCAATACAAGTCAATGGGACACAAATATCGGAAGGTATCCTGGATGGCTCCCAGGGTCTGAAGGAGAGGAAATTCTCCTTCAGGCCCTGGGATCCATATTCATGTAAAAAATAAAGAATAAAAATAAAAAATATGGATATACTCACCCCTCCGGCGGACCCTGGACCTTAGCGATGTAACCGGCAGCCTCCGTTCCTAAGAATGCAGTGAGTGTAGGACCTGCGATGACGTCGCGGCTTGTGATTGGTCGCGTGAGTGGTCACATGAGCGGTCACACGACCAATCACAAGCCGCGACGTCATCGAAGGTCCTTCACTCTGCATTCTTAGGAACGGAGGCTGCCGGTTACTTCGCTAAGGTCCAGGGTCCGCCGGAGGGGTGAGTATATCCATATTTTTTATTTTTATTCTTTATTTTTTACATGAATATGGATCCCAGGGCCTGAAGGAGAGTCTCCTCTCCTCCAGACCCGGGGAACCATACACTGGGAACTTCCGATTCCGATTTCCGATATCACAAAAATATCGGAACTCGGTATCGGAATTCCGATACAGCAAATATCGGCCGATACCCGATACTTGCGGTATCGGAATGCTCAACACTACTCCTGTACACTCTAAGAATATATTTGGTAATGTATTCTTTGTATTTGTCCCAAAGAGCAGGGGGATTGAATGGTGCATATGTTGTAATTATTACAGCGAACAGGTTTCAAAGTTGAGGTGGAAAGTGAGTGAGGGATGCTTCCTGCAATGTCATGTCCCAGTGTTGATCATCTTTGATCAGATCACGCTTTTGGCATGCCTCCCTGTAAGTTTGACACAGCTCACTATTAACAGTGTGAAGCAATAAGCGTAGGTAGTAACACTCTGCCTTGTTTGTATGAACTGTATACACGCATCCAAGAGCATCACTGGAACATCCGTCCCACCCTTGGACCATTGCAGCTTATTTCCTATCGCAAAATATTTTTCTTATTCTACATGCAATATTTTGGAACATTTGAATATAATAAAGTCCTCTCAAATGGTCGGCTTGATATAGCAGAAAGAAAGCTGTTAATGTTGTATCAGATGGTCAAGCAGCTCTTTCTTCTGCATTGTTGGTAGTGAAATAAACTTGTCAATTTTTAAGATGGATGCTAAGTTGAACTGCAGTTGGATGACTTTCATGAATGGAAAAATGTAGTAATGGCCACACTGATTCATTAATACTTATACTTTTGCACTTGATAGAGCATAATCTCATCAGATGCACATTTTTGATTGTGTAGCTAAAAAAACTCCAGGTTTCCATCTTCTGTAAAGAGGATAGCCATCATCTCCTGTCTGTGTTCCTTCAAACAAGTTGCGAACATTTTCTTTCCTTCATGCATGAAGCTCAGTCGAAATAGCACTGTCAATTTGATAGGTTCGTATCTTGGACCTTTAGCCATATCAGAATGTGTGCATGCAGAAGACCTCTATTTTGCCACTTAATTGAATTCATCCAACATCGAGTTTCACCGTAAATGTGATACTTTGTAATGACTCCATGACCTTGACCAGCTTTTGTTTAAACATCCTTGACGTTAAATCATTTCAATCGGAGGGGCTCTGACCATTCTGAATTTCTTCCCCTGTCTCTGGCAAAGTTGGATTATACGTAACTATAATAAACAAATTTGGAAGGCCATAATCAGAACAAATGTCATGGCATCCTGAACATACTTGTACATATGTCTGGGACTTCCTGCAAATGTAGCCAATAAAATAACCATACCCCCCAATGTCCTCCACATTGCTATCATTAGCAACAGAATATCTTAAATAAATGTATTCATCCACGCAAATTTTGTTGGTTCAGTCTGATGTACAAAAGATGCTCACTTTCCACCTTGGCAGACATATCTACTATAAATTGATGAAAATGTTGCCTACACTGTAAAATGTGGTTTGATGAACCATGTCTGATCATTATTTGGTAGGCGTAGAAGTCCATAGCTGATTTTTTTTATCTGCCTAGCAGAATTAGTATCAGTCTGCATTCGATTAAAGTGATAGCCATCTTGGAAATTCCAAAATATTATAGGATATTGAAGAACATCATATGATCTATGTGTTTCTGCAATACACTGAAGATTTTTGCTTCTTCGTTGAATAATTAAATCTTGGCTAAGAAAGTCCTGTCCAACCATTACAATAGCTACTTCGTTAACACTGGGATAATTAATCACTTTTTATGCTCAGCATCGGTGTCTTGTCTGCTCTTATTACAAACTGATGTTCACCACTTGGCATTCTTTGTTTTAAAAAGGATTACTAAATACTTGTGTAGATGGAAAAATCTTTGCAAATTCAAAATAAACTCATTTTTTTGTCTCAAGTATAGCTTCACGACATCTATCAGCTTGCATCTGTTCGTCTCCCAAAAAATAAATTTGTAAAAATGTTGGGTCTTCATTTTCTACAGGAATCATCAAACCTATTTTGTGATATACAGCTCTGGCAAAAAGTAAGAGACCACTGCAAAATTTTCAGTTTGATTTTTCTCTTTATAGGTATATTTTTGAGTCAAATGTAAATTGTTATTTTGTTCTATAAACTACTGACAACATGTCTCTGAAGTTCCAAGCATTCAATTTTGTATTTATTTTCTGAAAATGAGAAAAAAAAACAAGTTCATAATCATTTATAAACAATAATACTAATGTTTTAACTCAGGAAGACTTCAGAAATCAATATTTTGTGGAATGACAATGATTTTTAATCACAGCTTTCATGTGTCTTGGCATGTTTTCCACCAGTCTTTCACACTGCTTTTGGGTGACCTTGTGCCACTCCTGGTACAAAAATGTAAGTAGTTCTTCTTTGTTTCATAGCTTATTACTATCCATCTTCTTCTTGATTACATTCCATAGGTTTTCAATGGGGTTCATGTCTGGAGAGTGGGCTGGCCATGACAAGAATTTGATGTGGTAGTCCTTCATCCACACCTTGATTGACCTAGCTGTGTGGTATGGCGCATTGTCCTGCTGGAAAAACCAATCCTCAGAGTTGGGGAACATTGCCTGAGCAGAAGAAATCAACTGTTTTTCCAGGATAACCTTGTATTTGGCTTGATTCATACGTCCTTTGCAAAGATTAACGTGCCCAATTCCAGCCTTGCTGAAGCATCCCCAGATGTGATTGCTGTGAGCCATGACTGCGCAGCATGTAGGTGAGGGAGATTCTATCTGCAGTGTTGGAACACGTGTCTGATTAAGGTAAAGGCTGAGGGCATAGGTGGAGGAGGCAGAAGCAGTGGAGGAATTGTTAGATACAGAGGTTTGTCCCGCAAGTCTTGGAGATTCAAACACTTGTGGAGCAGCCCCTTGACCGCCTGCTCCCACAGCCTCCAAAATCACCCAGTGCCAAGTCAGTGAGATATAACACTCCTGCCCATGTTTGTTAATCTAGGAGTCAGTGGTGAAATGCACCCTGGCAGACACAATTTTTTTTCAGGGAACGGGTGATGTTGTCGGTGACACGCTGGTGTATCACAGGCACAGCTCTCTTTGAGAAGTAATGGTGACTGGGCAACTGATACTGGGGTACTGCGATGGCCATCAACTTTCTGAAACCATCTGTACCATCTGTACCTACCAGGAGGAAAGGCAGCATTTCCATGGGCAACAGATGGGGGATGGTGGAGTTCAAGCTCTTAGCTTTTGGCATTTGTAAGAGGAAACATTCTTTTACGTGACCACCACTGTGGGACCGATGGCTGGCTGCAGTGCTGAGAGAGGGTAGAGTATGGAGAACAGGACAAACTGCTGGATTGTGAGTGAGGTGCAGGTAGCAACGTTATGTTGGATTGAGAAAGAGTTCTGTTACGTGACACATAAGCAGCAGTTATGTCAACGTCTGTAACAGCTGCCAGGCTTTCACTATCCCTGACTGTAGAAGGTAACCAAGTGTAGTTTCTGCACCTGTGTGAGAAGAATTGAAATGGTGACGGAGGAGGAAGAAGCAGCAGATGTGTTTGATGGGATGGCCGGTGGTTGGCGACACCCACAAGTCAGCATTTTAGCTCAGTTAGATTCCCAGACTAACGCATGTTGATTGTGCATGTGCCGGTTTATGCATGTAGTAGTCACTTTTTTGGAATTCTTGTCTCTACTGAGTTTTATTTTGAAAATTTGACAGATAACGTGTTGGGTCATCCTTTGTGGTCTCTAAAAAGGACCAGGCTAGGCAACCCTTGTCGCCCCCTGCAAATTACAGACCCATGACCGCTACTGGCCACAGCCAGAGTTGGGGCTGAGGATGCAGTACTTGTCGTAGTTGTGTCATGCTGTGTCTGTGTGGGAAGCCATAATGTTACCTCCTTGTCTTCCTCCTCCTCAGTTACTCAGCAGCATGTCTCTGGGTTCACACCAAGTGGAATCTGCAAGCTCATTGTCATCCTCTATGTTCTCCCACTCCTTTCTCTGACTCCTCCTCCTCTACCGGCCCTGACAGTACCTGAGTCTCATCAGGATTATCTCCACCCCAGGAGTTAACGTCTGGTGACAAGGGTTTAGAGTCTGCTCCGGCCCCGGATCCACTTGATGCAGCGTTCGCCATCCACTGGAGCACATGCTCTTTCTGGTCCTCATCTGCATGGCATACCAATGTAAGCAGATACCCCAGCTGCATACTAGATGCAGGGTGGAGACACTAATAGTGGCCCACCCTATAAGAAAAAACACATCAACTCCAAAAACACATGTAAAATAGGAGAATAAGGAGTAATCAGGTGAATGAAGTAAAAAGATATACATTTTATTAGAGAAACTTTAAAAAGATTGAGATAACAAGTAGTGATGAGCGAGTACTAAAATGCTCAGATGCTCGTTGCTCGGGTTGAACAATATGTAATACTCGGGCACTTGGACAGAACAACGAGCCCAATGTAAGTCTATGGGAGACCCAAGCATTTTTATCGCGATCCCCTCGGGGGTCCTTTTAAGGTCTAAAAACATCTGAAAATGATGGAAACAGTGCTCAAATTACACGGGAACATAATGGCAAATGTCCCTGGAAGCATTTCTGACTCCTAGGTCACAGCTGTAAACAATGTTGTCAGAGTTTCACGCCATTTTACAGGTGCACCAAAAAACATCCAAAACCGAAACCCAAATGGATTTTGCTGGGAAATATGTTAAGGAACATCCTTTCCAGGGTAAGGACTTGTATATAAGGCAAAATAATTTAACCCCAAGCAAAAATGTTCCTCCACCACTTGGGCTATCTTTACAAGTTTTTGATGCGTTTTTCAACTTTAGCATTGCTTTCAACCAATACAAATGCATTCACTGGGAAATGTCATTGTAACATTTTAAAACCCTAGCTGGCCATATGTTGTGTGGCACACAAGCAGATGCATCTTGTTTGATTTATGAAGGAGGGACTTTTAAAGTCACAGAGCCTAAAAATTAGGACACACCTCAATACCCCTTTCACAAGATGGGCAGGAGGGCCTCCTGAAAAAATGTTGCATTGAATACAAGGCCTGCCCTGCACCAAAGTTACATGCACCCCAATAACTGTTTCAGCAGACGTACTTGAGGGCCTCATGAAAAAATTGTTCCCATTAGAAGAAAGTGAGTCTCCCATACTCTTTGCTTATGCATTGAATGCACAGCCTGGCCTGCACCAATGTTACATGCACCCCAATTTCCATTTCAGCAGATGTACTTGAGAGCCTCGTGACAAAATTGTTCCCATCAGAAGAAAGTCTGTCTCCCATAATATTTGCTTATGCATTGTATGCACGGCCTAGCCTGCCCCAAAGTTGCATGCACCCCAATAAGCATTTCAGCAAACCTACTTCACGGTCTCATGACAAAACTGTTCCAAATAGAAGAAAGTGCGTCTCCCATACTGTTTGCTTATGCATTGAATGCAAGGCCTGCCCTGCACCAATGTTACATGCACCCCAATAACTCTTTCAGCAGACGTACTTGAGGGCATCATGACAAAAGTGTTCTCATTAGAAGAAAGTGTATCTCCCATACTGTTTGCTTATGCACTGAATGCAAGGCCTGCCCTGCACCGATGAAACATGGACCCCAATAACAGTTTCAGCAGACGTACTTGCGGGCCTCATGAAAAAATTGTTCCCATTAGAAAAAAGTGTGTCTCCTGTTATGGACCTGGTGGTTAGGAGCACCCGGAATGACCTGATGAGTAAACTAGTAATCAGAACAAGCTCTGGGAAAGTGGGAACTCTGCTGACCGCAAACCCTACTCCTATCACACACACTAGAAATAGCCGTGGAGAGTACCTAACTCTCCCTAGACGCCTCTTCACAGCCTAAGAGCTAACTACCCCTAAAGATAGAAATAGAAGCCTAACCTTGCCTCAGAGAAATTCCCCAAAGGTAAAGGCAGCCCCCCACATATATTGACTGTGAGTTAAGAGGAAAGTCACAAACACAGGAATGAAACAGGTATTAGCAAAGGAGGCCAGACTTCACTAAATAGTCAGAGGAAAGAAAAGGAAACTATGCGGTCAGCACAAAAAACTACAAAAAACCACGCAGAGTATGCAAAAGACCCCCACACGGACTCACGGTGTGGAGGTGCAACACTGCACCCCCAGAGCTTCCAGCTAGCAAGGAAATATCATGATAGCAAGCTGGACTAGAATTTAGCAGTACTAAGAAATATATTCAGGCAGCAGTAACAACAAATGAACTAGCAGGGACTTAGCTTCTGCTGGAGTAGACAGGTCCTCAGAGAAGTCCAAGAGAGATCTGAACCAATACTGAAACATTGACAGCTGGCATGAAGTAACGATCTGAGTAGAGTTAAATAGGGAAGCAAGCATAACAATAAACGAGGGCAGCTGACAAAGCAAACCTCAGAGACCAGCAGTTCCGCTCAAAGCCACCAGAGGGAGTCCGAGAAATGGAATTCACAACAGTCTCCCATACTGTTTGCTTATGCATTTAATGCAAGGCCTTGCCTGCACCAATGAAACCTGCACCCTAATATCTGTTTCAGCATACGTACTTGAGGGCCTCATGACAAAATTGTTCCCATTAGAAGAAAGTGTGTCTCCCATACTGTTTGCTTATGTATTGAATGCAAGGCCTGGCCTGCACCAATGTTCATGCACCTCAATAACCGTTTCAGCAGACGTACTTGAGGGCCTCATGACAAAATTGTTCCCATTGTAAGAAATTGTGCCTCCCATACTGTTTGCTTATGCACTGAATGCAAGGTCTGCCCTGCATCAATGTTACATGCACCCCAATAACCCTTTCAGCAGACGTACTTGAGGGCATCATGACAAAATTGTTCTCAGAAGAAAGTGTGTCTCCCATACTGTTTGCTTATGCATTGAATGCAAGCCCTGGCCTGCACCAATGTTGCATGCACCCCAATAACTGTTTCAGCAGACGTACTTGAGGGTCTTAGGACAACATTTTTCCCATTACAAAAAAATGAGTCTCCCATACTGTTTGCTTATGCAGTGAATGCAAGGACTGAATGTTACATGCACTCCAATAACCCTTTGAAACCACTTACTGGATGGCCACAGGAAACAAAAGTTCCCATTATTTTTTTTTTGTTTTTATTACCATAATTTTTGTCCATGAAGTGAATGCAAGGCCTAGCCGTAATTTGGACGCACCACAATCTCTCTTGGAAGAAACGTGAAGAAGGGTGTCATAAAAAAAAATTCACATTACAAAGGTGCACTTCGCCTATACTTGGAATGCCCATAAACTAAGTGCATGGGCTGAAAAACATTTCCCCATGGGGGTAAATGTTATTAAAAAATGTGTTTATGGCCATCATACACCCTTGCAAAAAATTAGAGTGGCTGAAGCATCACGGACTATGTTCACTCTCATATTCTAGTGGTGGTGTCTGAAGAGACGTTGAGGATGTCCTCCTATGAATGTTTTCCCAATTTAAAGGAGCGGGTCTTCTATACTTGTAATGCCCATACACTAAGTGTAAGGGCTGACAAACATTTCCCCCTGGGGGTCTATTTTTTCGTTTAAAAAAATTATTTACGGTATCATAAACACCCTTGACAAAAATTAGAGTGACTCTTGCATAACGGAATACGTTCACCTTCGTGTTCTAGTGGTGGTGTCTGAAGAGACGTTGAGGATGTCCTCCTATGAATGTTTTCCCAATTTAAAGGAGCGGATCTCCTATACTTGGAATACCCATACACTAAGTGCATGGGCTGACAAACATTTCACCATGGGGGGTACATTTTTAAACATTTTTTACGGGCCTCATAGACACCCTTGAAAAAAATAGACTGGCTGTAACATCACAGAACACAGATCAACGTATGATTTTTGGAGGTGCGGTTCATGCTCTTTTTTTTCTTTTTGTACAAAGCATGCTCTTGTCTCTTTCTTGGACCAGCACTCCTCCCATTTGGCAAAGGTGATTTTAATTAGCAGGCTAATTGGCTCTCACTGAAGAGCTGGAAGAAGGTGAGTCTCAGTTCTCCTTTCATTTTGGTGCTGGTGATGTGTGGCGGCCGTTGTTGCCATAGCTTTGTGTTGGTGGGGCGGTGCGGTCTGGAGTTATGGGGGCTCAGTCTTGCAGCATGAGTGCTGTGGGGCAATAGGCCCCCCGCCCTGCTGGTGCATTGCTGCCGTGGCGGTGGTCACCGCATGGCTCCGCTCCATTAGGGCGGTAGGACCCACCACGAGGTTTGCCATGACATGGCAGTGGGCTTCATACAGTCTGATCAGAATGTTAAACTGAAAACCTCATGTTCAGTTATATACATTTTTGCCTAGCGGCTAGTGTTGAGCGATACCTTCCGATATCGGAAAGTATCGGTATCGGAAAGTATCGGCCGATACCGTCAAAGTATCGGATCTAATCCGATACCGATACCCGATCCCAATGCAAGTCAATGGGACGAAAATATTGGAATTAAAATAAACCCTTTATTTCCTTGTAGGTTAATTCTACATGAAGGAAAACAACTAAGAATAATGTAGGATGTATTGGGGGAGGTGGCGGAGACATTAAAGGCACAGAGGTTTAGCCCAATCAAATAGAATAGCAGGAATTTTTTTTTTTTTTATGACGTTCGGCGTTAGAAAGATTTTGACTATGTTATTTTTTTTTTTATTTTGTCAGATATTGATGTTTCACTACTTCCACGCCCTTCACCTTCTTTTTTACTTCTCCCACACTTTCTTCTTCATTTTCCTCATCATCAGCTTCTTTGACATCAACTTCTTCACCTAATTCATCTTCTTCTTCATCTTCTACCTATTATTTTTTTTGTTACATTGTTCATATTCTTTTTATTTTACTATTATCTTCTTCATATTCAACTTCTTCATCATATTCTTATTTGTGACAGGCATTCCCGTAGTTGTTATCTATAAAAGTTTGAAGATTACACCTTCCGTTCTGCCTGTCACAAAAGAGTTACATTTGTCCGCGTTCAGTTTGGCCTGCAGCATTAGGCTTTATCCAGGGGCACCACGAGGAGGAACGGACTCACCCCCATACACTGCTTAGTCTTCTTCTGCTTATAATTTAGATAATATCTTTTGCTCTGATATTTAGTCTTATGCTTAATGTTCTTCTGCTCTTTGTTCTGCAGCCTCTTGTTCTTCTGCTTCTCGGTCTTCCAGGTCGTCGTCGTCTCCAGGGTCGTCGTCTCCGGGGTCGTCGTCATCAGGGTGGTCTTCAGGGTCATCGTCTCCAGGGTCGTCGTCATCACGGTGGTTGTCGTCTCTGGTGTCGTCGTCATCTTAGGGGTGGTCTTCCGGGTCATCGTCTTTAGTCTCTTGAACTTGGAAATGTAGCAGAAGGTACAAGAAGGCTGAGTAAATGCCGAGAAACAGCTGATGGAACTGGAACTCGGATGGCTACCTGAAGGTCCAAGAGCCAATGGAACTACCGAGGACCAGCTGACATTACTGGAACCCGGTTACTAAGCAGGAGGTACCCATGCCTGAAAGCACTACCAAGGACCACCTGACGTTGGTGGAACTCGGATACCCAGAGGGAGGCACCTAAGCCAAAGGCTCTGCCCGGAACCAGCTGACGGTACTGGAACCAGGATGGGGAGCAGAAGGTACAAGAGCAAAAGACACTGCCGAGAACCAGCTGACGGTGCTGGAACCCGGATGGGTAGCCGAAGGTCCAAGAGCCAATGGAACTACCGAGGACCAGCTGACGTTACTGGAACCCGGTTACTAAGCAGGAGGTACCCGTGCCTGAAAGCACTACCAAGTACCACCTGACGTTGGTGGAACTCGGATACCCAGAGGGAGGCACCTAAGCCAAAGGCTCTGCCCGGAACCAGCTGACAGTACTGGAACCAGGATGGGGAGCAGAAGGTACAAGAGCAAAAGACACTGCCGAGAACCAGCTGACGGTGCTGGAACCCGGATGGGTAGCCGAAGGTCCAAGAGCCAATGGAACTACCGAGGACCAGCTGACGTTACTGGAACCCGGTTACTAAGCAGGAGGTACCCGTGCCTGAAAGCACTACCAAGGACCACCTGACGTTGGTGGAACTCGGATACCCAGAAGGAGGCACCTAAGCCAAAGGCTCTGCCCGGAACCAGCTGACGGTACTGGAACCAGGATGGGGACCTATTCAAGCTTGTCTTCCTAGAGCCCCAACTAGCAGTGTTGGAGCAAAGGGTCAGCAGGAGGAGGAGAGGGAGCAGAGTGTAGGCCGAAGCCTGCACTGGCGGCAGCTTTGGGTCTGTTGTGTCTGTGTGGCAGTTGCAGGACACGTTGCCGGCTACATAGCAGGGGAACAGCTGGCGGTGCTGAACCCCACTGACACATTGGCGAGGTGTTTGGCTCTGTGCAGCCAGCACATCTGGGCCCCAACTGGCGGTGTTAGAGCCCAGGGTCAGCAGGAGGAGGAGAGGGAGCGGAGTGTAGGCCGAAGCCTAATTGAACCAATAAGGTAACCTTTAACCCCCCCTCAGGTGTTCCAAACTAGAAGAGCCACAGCTTATGCAGCAGTAGTGCTGCACAAGTCAAAGGTTGCTCTTTTAATTTTGCTCCTTGCACACGCTGAAAGGAACACGTATAACATTTAGGCCCTTACACAGTCAAACTGATTTTGAGGCGTGAGTTCCCTTCGTAAAGAGACGCAGTACAGCTGGCAAAAATGCCACCTTGGTGCTTTGCGCGGCCTCCTGAGCATCGTTATTTGTTGCACAGGAGTCTGCGCTGTCGTGTTATCCCTTGGCCTTGCGCTGTTAGCACTGCCCATCCTCTGACATCATGTAATGTCGGCCGTTGCGATTTGCGATGACCATGAATCCCAGCCCCGCAGTGTCTTAACATTGTTAAAACACTGCGGGGCTGGGATTCATGGCCTGGCGCAGTACATATGTTCGCCTCTCGCTTGGGTTCTTACACCCGCTTCAGACTATGCGGCGTCAGCTGATCCCTTATCGCATGCCACGGCCATGAAGACGCACAGTCCGAAGACATGCACTGCGCATGTCCATGGATCTCAGGCCCCCAGTGGGATTAAATCAGAAGACACTACGAGGCGGGATCTCGTCCAGCGCGGCCGCACAGGCGCAGCCAGCCTGACACCAAATGATGTCAGAAGACGGGCAGCGCAAAATGTGTGCATGGCCAAGGGCTAACCTAACAGCGCAGGCTCCGGGACTGATTCAAACAACGCTGAGGAGGCGGCGCACGGCGCCAAGGGGGTAAGAATGACGGCTGTGCTGCGTCACATCACAAAGGAAAGTTCCACCTACCGGACGGTATCACGGTAGGAGGGGACACATTTCATAAGTGTTAGGTTCAGCATGTGCAAGGAGCACCACAAAAAGAGGCACTTTTTCCCTTTGCATCATTACTGCTGCACAAGGTGGCTCCTTCAGTAACAAACGCCTGGGGAGGGGGGACAGGTTCCCTTAAATTTAACTTGTTGTGCCTGCGTGGCGGTCGCAGTACACGTTGCCGTATACACAGCAGGGGAACAGCTGGCGGTGCTGAACCCCACTAACACATTGGCCATTGTTTGGCTCTGTGCGGACAGCATTTCTGGACAGCAACTAGCGGTGTTGGAGCCCAGGGACAGGAGGAGGAGGTGGAGGAGATAGGAGGGATTGCCACACACACAGCTGGGGAACAGCTGACGTTACTGAACCTCAATAACAGAGGAGGGACTGTTGACTGTGCGTACAGCACTACCAGGCAACAACTAGCGGTGTTGGAGCCCAGGGACAGGAGGAGGAGGAGGTGGAGGAGATAGGAGGGATTGCCACACACACAGCAGGGGAACAGCTGACGTTACTGAACCCCAATAACAGAGGAGGGACTGTTGACTGTGCGTACAGCACTACCAGGCAACAACTAGTGGTGTTGGAGCCCAGGGACAGGAGGAGGAGGTGGAGGAGATAGGAGGGATTGCCACACACACAGCTGGGGAACAGCTGACGTTACTGAACCCCAATAACAGAGGAGGGACTGTTGACTGTGCGTACAGCACTACCAGGCAACAACTAGTGGTGTTGGAGCCCAGGGACAGGAGGAGGAGGAGGTGGAGGAGATAGGAGGGATTGCCACACACACAGCAGGGGAACAGCTGACGTTACTGAACCCCAATAACAGAGGAGCGACTGTTGACTGTGCGTACAGCACTACCAGGCAACAACCAGCGGTGTTGGAGCCCAGGGACAGGAGGAGGAGGAGAGGAACACAGTGTAGGCCGAAGCCTGATTGGAGAAAGTCTAAAGGGAACCTTTAACCCCCCCCCCCAAGGCGTTTGTAGCTGAAAGAGCCAGCTTGTGCAGCACAAAGGATGCAAAAGGAAAAGGTGGCTCTTTTCATTATGCTCCTTGCAAACACAAAACTGAACACTTATAAAATGTGTCCCCTGATACCGTGAGACCGTCCCGGAGGTGGGACTTTCCTTCGTAATATGACGCAGCACAGCCGTCATTCCTACCCCCTTGGCGCCGTGCCCCGGCTCCTCAGCGTTGTTTGATTCCTTCCCGGAGCCTGCGATGTTATGCTATCCCTTGGCCAGGCACACTTAGCGCTGCCCATCTTCTGACATAATTTGGTGTCAGGCTGGCTGCACCTGTGCGGACGCGCTGGCCGAGAGCCCGCCTCGCAGTGTCGTCTAATGTAATCCCACCGCGGGCCTGGGATCCATGGCCATGCGCAGTGCATATCCTCGCCTCTCACTCCCCTCCCCACGGCTTCTTCAGACTGTGCGGTGTCATGGCCGTGGCATGCTATTAGGGACCAGCTGACACCGCACAGTCTGAAGAAGCCGTAGGGAGATGAGTGAGAGGTGGAGGTTCAGATATGCACTGCGCATGTCCATGGATCTCAGGCCCCCAGTGGGATTAAATCAGAAGACACTGCGAGGCGGGCTCTCGGCCAGCGCGGCCGCACAGGCGCAGCCAGCCTGACACAAATGATGTCAGAAGATAGGCAGCGCTAAGTGTGCCTGGCCAAGGGATAACATAACAGCGCAGGCTCCGGGACGGAATCAAACAACGCTGAGGAGCCGGGGCACGGCGCCAAGGGGGTAGGAATGACGGCTGTGCTGCGTCATATTACGAAGGAAAGTCCCACCTCCGGGACGGTTTTACAGTATCAGTGGACACATTTTATAAGTGTTAAGTTCTGCGTGTGCAAGGAGCTAAACAAAAATAGCTACCTTTTCCTTGTGCAGCATTACTGCTGCACAAGGTGGCTCTTTCAGTAACAAACGCCTTGGGGGGGGGGACAGGTTCCCTTACATTTCAGTTGTTGTGTCAGCGTGGCGGTCGCAGGACACATTGCCGGCTACACAGCTGGGGATCAGCTGACGTTACTGAAACCCAATAACACTGGGTCGTATGTTTTGACTGTGCAGACGGCACTTCTGAGCCTCAACTGGCGGTGTTGGAGCCCAGGAATTTAAGTTCAGGTGGTAGAAAGATGAACACAACAGGAGACCTGGATAACGTAGACAGTGACCTAATTATTTAATCAGGAAGAGGAGTGGCAAATTCCTGCGAGATCCAGGCCTTGTTCATTTTCAGGAAAGTAAGCCGGTCAACGTTATCGGAGGATAGTCGCATGCGACGGTCAGTTAGTACACCACCTGCAGCACTAAAGACACGTTCCGATAATACACTAGCCGCAGGGCAAGCCAGCACCTCCAATGTATACTGGCTTAGCTCTGGCCATGTATCCAGCTTTGAGACCCAAAACTTGAAAGGTGAAGAGCCGTCTGGGAGTACAGCAAGAGGGCAAGACATGTAGTCTGTCACCATCTGACGGAACCGTTGCCTCCTGCTGACTGGAGCCGTCTGTGATGGTGTAGACTTTTGTGGCGGGCACAGAAAACTGTGCCACAGTTCGGCCATACTGGTCTTGCCTTGGGCAGAGGCACTGCTTCTGCTCCCTCTTTGTGCAGAGCCTCCACCACTGCCTGGACGCACTGAGCTGCTTTGTAATGCACTAGCAGCACTTCTCTCAGTTGGAATGGAGAAGATGATGGAATTCACCAGTGTGTCTTGGTACTCCCGCATTTTTCGCTCCCGGTTCAACGGTGTGATGAGGCTTTCTACGTTGTCCCGGTAGTGAGGATCGAGGAGGGTGAACACCCAATAATCAGACATGTTGAGAATGTGGGCGATGCGGCGGTCGTTTCTCAGGCACTGCAGCATGTAATCCACCATGTGCTGCAGACTGCCAACTGCCCAAGAAACGCTGTCCCCTGCTGGAGGCGTGATCTCTGCCCGCTCGTCATCACCCCACCCTCGCTGTACACACTGAGTACTGGACAATTGTGTAACTCCCTCCTCTGGACGGATGTCTTCCTCCTCCATTGACTCCTCCTCATCCTCCTCACAAACTGTCCCCTGCCTACGCGTTTGTGAGGAACCACGTGGCGCTGACTGTCCAGAAGATGATGGAAATGGTGAATCCTCATCCTCCACCTTTTCCACAACATCATCCCTTAGCGCTTGCAGTGATTTTTCAAGCAGGCAGATAAGGGGGACAGTCATGCTGACTAGTGCATCATCTGCACTCGCCATCCGCGTGGAATAATCGAAGGGACGCAAAACCTGGCAGACGTCCTTCATAGTGGCCCACTCTGTTGTTGTGAAGTCTGAACGGCGCGGAGTGCGACTTCTTTGCGCCTGATGCAGCTGGTACTCCATTACAGCTTGCTGCTGCTCACACAACCGCTCCAACATATGTAACGTGGAATTCCACCTGGTAGGTAGGTCACATATGATACGATGTTCCGGCAGGTGGTGTCGGCGCTGCAGAGCCGCAATGCGCGCTTTTGCCGTGCTGGAACGCCGCAAGTGAGCACACTCTAGGCGGACCTTGTGCAGCAGTGCATCAAGATCCGGATAGTCCCTCAAAAAACTCTGCACGACCAAATTGAGCACATGTGCCAGACATGGGATGTGAGTGAGGTTGCCGAGGCCCAGAGCTGCCACCAGATTTCGGCCATTATCACACACTACCATGCCTGGCTGGAGATTCGCTGGCACAAACCACACATCGCTCTCCTGCTTGATGGCATTCCAGAGCTCCTGCGCTGTGTGGCTTCGATTCCCCAAAGAAATTAATTTCAAGACGGCCTGTTGACGTTTGGCCACGGCTGTGCTCATGTCGGTCGTAACAGGTAAACATTCATCACGGTTCCATGTGGAGGTGGACTGTGACGGCTCCTGCAGCGATGATTCTGAGGAACTGGTGTAAGAGGAGGAGTCAATGCGTACAGAATGGATTCCTGCAATCCTTGGAGTGGGCAGGACACGTCCTGTGCCACTTGCACGGTCTGTGCCAGGCTCAACGACATTAACCCAATAGGCAGTGAGGGAAAGGTATCGCCCCTGTCCATGTTGACTGGTCCACGCATCGGTGGTGAGGTGGACCTTGCTACTGACGGCATTCAGTAGCGCGTGTTTTATGTGTCCCTCCACATGCTTGTGCAGGGCAGGGACGGCTTGCCTGCTGAAGTAAATGCGGCTGGGCACATTGTACTGTGGGACTGCCAATGACATCAAGTCACGGAAGCTGTCAGTCTCCACCAGCCTGAATGACAGCATTTCCAGTGACAGAAGTTTGGCAATGCCTGCAGTCAGAGCCTGTGCTCGTGGGTGGTTTGACGAGAAAGGCCGCCTTTTCTCCCATGCCTGTACTACCGATGGCTGTAGACTGGGCTGGGCGTGTGTGGATGACTGGGAAAGTGGTGCTGCGGGTGGAATTACAGCGGGTCTCTGGACAACAAGGCCAGAAGTTCTTCCACGGCGATCCTGGGAGGAAGCCGAACCAGCTGCGTGTGAGCTGGAGGAAGAGGCAACACGAGCTGAAGAGATGGTAGCTGCCGCTGTTGGTTGGCCTAGCTCTTCAGTGTGTTTTTCTAACTCCGCCGCGTGCCTGGTGCGCACATGTTTCCACATGTTGGAGGTATTGAGGTTGCTGACATTTCGACCTCTTTTGACTTTGTGATGACACACCTTGCATTTGACATAGCAAATGTCATCTGCAACTGTGTCAAAAAAGGACCAGGCACTGCAAGTCTTGGGAGCGCCCTTTTTGGCTTTTGGAAGAGACATGCTCCTAATGGGTGCCAAAGCGGAGGCTGCAGGATCCGCAGTCTTCCCCCTCCCTCTCCCTCTTTGGGCCGTACGGGGAATCTCTTCCTCAGAGCTGCTCCCACCACCTTCCTGTCCCTCACGCCAAGATGGGTCAAGGACCTCATCATCTACACTACCCTCTGCCCCCAACTGCTCCTCCTGGGTAGTCTCAGCAGCAGAGCACGCACCAGAAAGTGGCACCTGAGTGTCATCATCAGCGGATGCGGCCTGCGATGTGGTGACCGGAGGCACTGGCCCACCCGCCTCTTCAGAGGAAGAGAGAAAAAGCTGTTGGGCATCACTGCACCCTGCCTCTTCTTCCATTTCTCCAATGCTGCTTGGCTGGCCCCCTGTTTCCAAGCCAAGAGATTCAGAGAACAGAAGTAGAGACGGCTCCTGTCCTGGGCTCTCTGTCTGCCTGGGCAATTTGGCAGGTGGTGAAGAGACAGATGGCTGCTCTCCAGTGCTCTGTGTCTGAGAGGATGTGGCACTAATTGAAGTTGATGCATTAGCTGCCATCCATCCGACAACGGCTTCAATTTGGTCTTCACGCAGCAGCGGTGTTCGGCGCTCTGCGACAAAGCTGCGCATGAATGACTGTTCCCTGGTGAAAGTGGGTGCTGATGAGTCACCGGTGCCCGCAGCAGGCACAGAATCCCAACGTCCTCTCCCTGCTCCGCGCCCATGCCCACGTGCCTTACTCACTGCCTTCTTCATCTTGGTTGACTGATAAAGATAAGCAGAAAAGTACTAACGGCTTTGTGTGCTTATTCCTGAACAACTCCTAACAGGTATAAGAAACACTAATTTTCTAAAGTGTGGACTAGACTTTAATATGAGCTAATGTGGCCTACACAAATGTAAAGTGGTGTCACTGGTGTGTTTGGTGAACTTTATTATTTATTTATTTTTTGGGGGCTGAACTGACAACAGAGAGAGCTGCAGTCACACGGAGACCGTGCAGACAGCCATAAACGGCGCTGCAAGGCCCAAAAACCCTCCTCTACGTTATCCTATGTAGTGTTTTTCCACAAGTTAGCTGGAGACGGGTGGAAAGACACTAATAGGAATTTTTTGAAAAAATGTGCAGCAGCCTGCACTACTTAAAAGAAAAGGAAAATTGATTTTACGGTATGACGCAGTGAAGAACCCTGAGCTGGAGACAACCAGGCTATGGCTGCTCACAGACTACAGGGTGAGCTGCAGTCACACGGAGACCGTGCAGACAGCCGTAAACGGCGCTGCAAGGCCCAAAAACCCTCCTCTACGTTATCCTATGTAGTGTTTTTCCACAAGTTAGCTGGAGACAGGTGGAAAGACACTAATAGGATTTTTTTGAAAAAATGTGCAGCAGCCTGCACTACTTAAAACAAAAGGAAAATTGATTTTGCGGTATGACGCAGTGAAAAACCCTGAGCTGGAGACAACCAGGCTATGGCTGCTCACAGACTACAGGGCGAGCTGCAGTCACACGGAGACTGTGCAGACAGCCGTAAACGGCGCTGCAAGGCCCAAAAACCCTCCTCTACGTTATCCTATGTAGTGTTTTTCCACAAGTTAGCTGGAGACGGGTGGAAAGACACTAATAGGATTTTTTTGAAAAAATTAGCAGCAGACTTCACTACTTGGAAAAAAAAAAAAAAAAAGAACAGTATGAGGCAATGAACCACCCTCCCTGAACTGAATACAACCAGCTATGGATGGCCTATGTGGCTGCACTCAGACTAGAGAGTGGGCTGCACTCACACACACACACACACACACACACACACAGACCTTGCAGATCACTGTGAAAACAGTGCTACAAGGCAAAAGCAAGGTGATTAGTAGGTGAACACAGCGGTTGCTAAATTAGCCTTGGAAAAGCACAAAGAAGCAAATCGCTATCTCTAAACTGGCCCTCAGTCAGCAAACAGCGTCCTGTCACTAACTGAATTCACAGCAGAGTGAGCGCAAAATGGCGCCAGCGACTTTTAAACTGCATCATGACATCATTTCAGCAGCCAATCACAGCCTTGCCAGTAGTTTCAGGCCCTCCATGCTGAACAGGATGTGCCCACACTTGGAATCAGTCTCATTGGCTGATTTCGTACAAAGTTGTGCAGTTTGAATCCTGGGAACTTCCGATTCCGGTATCCGATACGCGGCAAGTATCGGATCTCGGTATCGGAATTCCGATACCGCTAAGTATCGGCCGATACCCGATACTTGCGGTATCGGAATGCTCAACACTACTAGCGGCTTTAGATCAACGTATGATTTTTGGAGGTGCGGTTCATGCTCTTTTTTTTTTTCTTTTTGTACAAAACATCACAGAACACATTCACCCTGGTGTTCTAGTCATGGTGGATGATGAGGATGAGGAGAAGGAGGAGGAGGACACAAAATAGCCAAACTCAGGAAGCGTATATCTATGTGTGGGTGTGAAGACGTGCATGGGAACACACCTCCCAAAAAGACACTGTATTGGAGGTTATGTGTCGCTGTCATTTGATGGTGTACAGAAGTCTTGCGCAATCCAGTCCTTGTTCATTTTTATAAGAGTCAACCTGGGTGAATTTTCATTTGACAGGCAAAATGTGCTTATCTGTTATAATTCCACCAGTGTCACTAAAAACCCGCTCTAGCAAAATGCTAGCGGCAGGGTAGGATAGGACCTTCAAAGCATAGAGAGCCAGTTCATGGTACATGTCCAACTTGGATACCCAATAATTAAAAGGCACAGAGGGATCTCGGAGAACGTTGGTACGGTCAGCAAGGAACTCCCTCACCATCTCCCCAAACATTCCATTCCTTGTGACATTACCCTCTGGGCCAGGGCGATGGGGGGTCTGAGAAAACTGTCCCAGAACTTTGCCAGTGTTGCCCTGCCACTGATGGATTGCTGGATTGGAGTTGTGTCTCTCTCACCTGTACTCCTTGGTTGTCCAACGCACTGTGACTGTCACGACCGCACGTGTCTGCCCCGTGTTCCTGCCTTGCCTGCCTTATGTACCAAACTTGTCTGCCCCATCTCTCCGCCGTGTCTGCCCCGTGTTCCTGTCTTGCCTGCCCTGCATACCAGCCTTGTCTGCCCTGTCTCTCTGCCATGTCTGCCCCATGTTCCTGCCTTGCCTGCCCTGTGCCTGCCCTGTATCCCAGTCTTGTCTGCTCCATCTCTCCGCCGTGCCTGCCCTGTATACCAGCCTTGTCAGCCCCTTGTCTCCGCCATACCAGCTCCATATCTTTGTCACACCTATCCTGTGTCTCCGCCTTATCAGTCCTGCGCCAGTTTTTCTGCCTCCCCTGCTCGTAGCCCTATTATTCTAGTCCTTACTCCTAGTCTAGTCTTTTCCTGGCTTTATTAATTTTTGTCTCTTCTTGCAGCTTCGTGTTTGTCCGTGTCCTTCTCCTGAGGCTCCTTCATAAATCCTGCCGTTCCAGTTCCCTCCTGTCTGTCTCCTGTCTTCTTCTTGTGTTCCAGTAGTCGCCCCTTTGGCTCTAGCTGTTGTGTCTCCATCCCCCTTGGGCCTGCTCCTAACACTCCCTGTATAGGGGGTGTTTCCATCTGGTCCGCTCGTCCTCGGGGGCTCTAGAGCCACGACCCAGAGGGTCCACTCTCGGGTTCTTCTCAGAATCCTAACAGTGACGTCTGCCGCCAGCATTTTCAGATGGGAATTTTTTAAATAATTCTGCAACAATGGCCCTCTGGTACTGCACCATTTTTGTACACCTGTCTGCCTCTGGAACAAGAGATTGAAAGTTCTCCTTGTAGCGTAGGTCTAAAAGTGTCACTATCCAGTAATGATTGTCACTCAAAATTTTTACAATACGAGGGTCACGGGAAAGCAGCGCAACATAAAGTCAGCCATGCATGCCAGACTGGTTACATTAAAGCCTTCTGTGTTCTCAACAACAGGATGAGTGACCAAGGTATCCTCCTCCTCCTTTTCCTCTCTGTTCTCAGGCCATCCAAGCTGAACAGACGGTATGACAGTTGTGCTTGTAGTACCATCTATACAGCATGAAAGTAGCTCCTGTTCTTCCTCCTCCTCCTCTTCCTCATTGTCAACCAATCCATGTTGGGACGACATGAGGCTGGGCTTTGTGTAATCACCCTGCATGGTTCCTTGCCCCATGTTCTCGTGCTCCACCTGCAATGCATCCACTTTAATTGTGAGCAGAGAGCTTTTCAGAATGCAGAGAAGTGGGATGGTGATGCTAATTATGGTATCATGGCCGCTTACCATCTTGGTGGACTCCTCAAAGTTTTGCAGGATGGTACAGATGTCTGACATCCATGTCCACTGAGGTTTTATGTGTGGAGTCTGAACTGAATAATGACGGCCTTGTTGATGTTGGTAGTCAACACCTGCCATCTTCTGCTCACAAATCCTTTCCAACATATGCAGTGTAGAGTTCCAATGTGTGGGGACATCACACACCAGTCAGCGAGCTGGAAACTGCAAACGCTGTTGAAGCACGGCAAGGACGGCTGAAGCTGTAGTTGACTTTCTAAAATGGTCACACAGTTGGCGTACTTTCATTAGCAGATCCGGCAGCTCCGGGTAGGTTTTGAGAAATGCTGAACCATGAGGTTAAACACATGGGCCAGGCGAGGCACGTGTGTGAGCTTGCCTCGCCTCAGTGCCGCCACCAGGTTCCGGCCATTGTCACACATGACCATGCCTGGCTGTAGGTTCAACAGTGTCAGCCACAGATCTGACTGCTCTTTTAGAGCTGTCCATAACTCTTCAGCATTGTGCAGTTTGTCACCTCTGCAGATTAGCTTCAGCACAGCCTGTTGGCCCTTGCCTGAGGCAGTGCTGCAGTGCTTCCAGCTTGTGACTGATGTGCTACTTTTGGAGATGGAGGCTGAAGAGGAGGCGGAAGAGGAGGTGCAGGAGTTGTAGACTGTGGGGGCAACCCAGATTGATGTAGGGCCCGCAATCCTCGGGGTTGGGAGGACGTCCACAGTCCCAAGGTCTGACTGGGTCCCGGTTTCCACTATGTTCCACTATTCCATGCCTCAACACGTCCGACTATCCACCACCCTCGGATCCTTCAGATGGAACCTGAAAACCCATCTCTTCAAGAAAGCCTACAGCCTGCAATAACCATTCTGACGCCTCGCCATCGCCAGAGCCGCCGCCTCTCCATCGCCAGAGCCACCACATCGCCATCACCTCGCCCCCTACCTTCTGTCTCTTCCCCACTATCCCATAGAATGTAAGTCCGCAAGGACAGGGTCCTCTCCCCTCTGTACCAGTCTGTCACTGTAAACGTGTTTACTGTAAACTATATCTGTAACTCTGTATGTAACCCCTTTCTCATATACAGCACCATGGAATTAATGGTGCTATATAAATAAATAATAATAATAATATGTTAACCCAGTGTGCCATCAGCGAGATGTACCATCACGGCCCACAAGCACTTGTCCATGTGTCTGTGGTTAGGTGGATTTTCCCTGTAACAGCATTGTTGAGAGCACGGCTAATGTTGTGAGACACGTGCTTGTGTAATGCCGGGATGGCACACCGGGACAAATAGTGGCAGCTGGGGACCGAATACCTTGGATCAGCCGTCACCATCAGGTTGCGGAAAGCTCCCGTCTCCATGAGCCTAAAAGGTAACATTTCGAGCACAAGCAGATGAGAAATTAGTGAATTTAGTACTGTGGCCTGTGAGGCATTGGAGGCGTACTTCCACTTGCATTCCAATGACTGGGGTATGGACAACTGAAGGCTGCACTGGGACGTGGACGTGCTCGATGATGGTGCTAGTTGATTCTGGGAAATGGCAGTTCAGGGCAGGAGGTATCTTCACATGCACCGTGGACAGGGGTTTTGCTTTGCATGCACAACAGTGGAAGAAGGAGTGATGTTACCTGCAGCCACTGTTCCTAGTGCCTGTGGTTCGGCCAACAAAGTTTGGTGGTTTGCTGCCAAGTGCCTGATCATGCTAGTGGTGGTCAGGCTGATAGTTTTGCTACCCCTGCTGATGCAGGCAATGCAGGTGTTGCAAATGGACTGTTTGAGGTTATCGGCAGAGTCTTTAAAAAAGAACTAGACTCGTGAGGACCTTACAGTTGGACTGGCAACTTCCGTCATGTTGGTGTTGCATGGAGCGGTTGCCTGCCTTCTGTCTGCGGACACCACACTGTGTCTTCCTGCCTGTTGGGGTGCTACTCCTTCATCCCCCTGTGTGCTGCTGTCCTCACTCTGCATGTCCTCCTGCCAGGTTGGTTCAGTTACTATATCATCCACCATCTCTTCTTCTACTTCCGCACTCTGGTCCTCCTGATTTTTTGGCAATTGTGTCTCATCATCATCCACCTCTTGTGACACATTAACACCGTTGCCTTCATGTGACCGTGGCTGCTCAAATATTTGGGCATCGCTACATGGAATCTCATCTTGCCTAGCTTTAAGTGGACCGGGAGAGAGGCCAGAATAGATAAATGGAAAAGTGAATGACTCTTCAGAGTGTTCAAGTGTTGGATCAGTTGTCTCAGGGCACTCAGCATGGTGGGAGGAAGGAGGATCAGGGTGAGGAATGTGGTCCAAAATCACGGCTACTCAGACTTGAACGTGTGGAAGACAGGGTGCTGATGGTGGTGGCAAAGTGACTAGAAGCATTATCCGCCATCCAACCAACTACCTTTTCACGCTGCTCTGGTGTCAAGAGTGCTGGCATGTCGTTCCCAATGAATTCTGACAGGAATCTGTTGCGAGAAGATGTGGGTGTTTGTTGTGGCCCATTTTCAGCTTGCCCATGGCCTTGACCCCTGCATGACCATGACCATCACCATCACGTCCACTTCCCCATCCCTTGCCACGTGCCTTGCCCATTTTAATAAAAAGGTGAATGCAAGCCTCAACTCTAATCTAATGACACAATTTGTAGGCCACAGACACAGTAGATGAGGAGTGTCACAGAGATACCAGACTGTTCAATATGTGGCTGGTATTTTTTTATTTTTTACCCCAAAATAGTGTTTTGAGCTAGGGTAGCAGACAGACAAAAAAAGTGGAATGTAGGCCTGAAAAGCAACTATTTATAGAGCACAGATAGACCAGGAGTCTGATGGAGATATCACACTCTTCAAAATGTGGTCTGGAGTTTTTTTTTATTTTTTTTAACCCAAAATTTTGTATAGACCTAGTGTAGCGGACAGCCAAAAAAGTGGAATGTAGGCCTGAAAAGAAACTATTTGTAGAGCACAGATAGACCAGGAGTCTGACAGAGATAACAGACTGTTCAATACATGGCCTGTATTTTTTTATTTTTTACCCCAAAATAGTGTATAGACCTAGGGTAGCAGATAGCCAAAAAAGTGGAATGTAGGTCTGAAAAGAAACTATTTTTAGTGCACAGATCGACCAGGAGTCTGACAGAGATATCACACTCTTCAATATGTGGCCTGGAGTTTTTTTATTTTATACCCCAAAATAGTGTACAGAACTAGGGTTACAGACAGCAAAGACAGTGGAATGTAGGCCTGAATTGCCACAATTTGTAGGCCACAAATAGATCAGGCGTCTTCAGCGATACCAGACTGTTCAATACGTGGCCTGTATTTTTTTATTTTTTACCCCAAAATAGTATATAGACCTAGGGTAGCAGGCAGCCAAAAATTGGAATGTAGGCCTGAAAAGAAACTATTTGTAGAGCACAGATAGACCAGGAGTCTGACGGAGATATCAGATTCTTCAATATGTGGCCTGGAGTTTTTTTTTTAGTTTTTTTTTACCCCAAAATAGTGTATAGACCTAGGATAGCGGACAGCCAAAAAAGTGGAATGTAGGCCGGAAAAGCAACTATTTGTAGAGCACAGATAGATGTGGTGTCTCACAGAGATAGAACACTGTTAACCCTGCTGTTTTGTTCGCATTTACTATACACTTGTAGTGTTCCGGGTCACTATGACACGGCTTATTAAACCTTGATTTTAGACACTCTAACTCCATTTTTTTTATACTTTTTGCTTACTAGACTGTTTGTGAACATGTTTGGTAGTAAAAAAAAAAGAAAAATGAACTAGCATTTTTTTTTTTTTTTATTCTGAAAAAACAGATCAATGAGCAAAACGAAAATGGAAAACTACACATATTTTGTAAAAAAAAACAAAAAAAAAAACAATCAAATCAAATCAATGAAAACAAGCAGATAAGCTTGGAAGACAGACTTACTTAGCAAAAAAAAATTATTTGCAAGACTTTACAGCTCAGCTTTACAAAAAAAAAAACGTCTTAGACAGCGCGTTCTGAGCAGTCCGTTCTGCGCATAATATACACATGTAGTGCACACCTAGTGATCTCTCCGGATGCACTCTACATTTTAGAATAGACTGCGCACCAAAAATAATCAATATAAAGCCATTTTTATGGTGCGCAGATCTCAATGCATAGCCCCGGTAGAGCACGTGTACGACCCCATTGAAATAATTTAGGAACTAAATCAATTGATATACAATAGTAGATGCAATAAATAGACCCAACTGAGGTTATAACTCCTTTATTTCACTGAAAATATGGCCTCACAGCTGTAAAAAACGATGTCGGGTCACTATGACCCGAACACAACAAGTGTAACTTTTTGCGTGTAGCAAAAAGTAAACGGAAAAAAAAAAAAATACTCATAGGTAGGTCCCCCCAAATGAGGAAAAGTCAAGGAGTCTCAAGTTTTATAGACTTACAGAAAAAAATCTACAGGGCCGCAAAAAGTCTGTTCGGGTCACTATGACCCGAACAGAACAGCAGGGTTAAATATGTGGCCTGGATTTATTTTGGCCCTCCAAAATTGTGTCAATAAGTAGGCTATGACACTAAAAAAATAAAATGTAGGAGTACTAAATCTAAAATATTTAGCCCAAAGATATGTGTTGCGTGTGGTGTACAAAACACAGTGATAAATATAAGAACTGTAGCTAAATATTTTTTGGCCAGATAAAGATTTTTTGGTCAGCAAAATGGTGTCCAAAAATGTTGTAAGGTATTCCAAAACATATTGCAGTACCAAGAAAAAGGAGAGAATTTTCTGCTCACTCACATCTGATACCTGTGACAAAAAAGCAGTTTTAAATTGCTAGATTTTCACCCTGTTGTATTAAATTGACCTGGCTGTAGTCTGCAGTCTGACAAAGCAATTAAATGTAGAAAAAAAAGGGGGCTCTGGATTGATTTGTAATAAAATTAGCAGGATTCAGGTGCCAAAAAAAAAATGTATCCTAGCCACAGATACCTGCAGCTAGGTGTATATAAAATAGGCAGCAACAGACAGTAATGGACCCTCTTGATATATGCAGTGAGATCTATATACTCACATACAGTGCCTACAAGCCTTGCACTGATGTGGATATGCGCACATAGACCCCCCCTGCCTACCTAGCCCTGCAATCAATATACCCCTCAATTAGCCCTAAAATGGACTGTTGGTTTATCTGGAGTTGAGGATTCTGTGATGGTAGACCCATACTAACTAATAAAAGAACAAATCTGACCCTATCTCAGCAGCAGCTCTCCCTACACTAGTTGAGTCCGGAGCTGAATGCGCCGATCAGGGTGGCGTCAGGGCTCTTATAGACCTGATGACGCTTTGCGGCCAGTCAATCACTGTAAAACCACAACAAAGATGGCTGCGGTATTACAGTACATGGCAGACACCAAAGACCGCCAAAATTGCAGGACGGAGACCCGAGCTCCCGCCGAATAATCCCAAAAATGCTCGGTACTCGCCGAGTACACAGAGTACCGTGATACTCAGGCGAGTAACGAGTAGTGGCCAGCACGTTCACTCATCACTAATAACAACATAAAATGATACTATGATGCAAGAGTGAACAGATACACCAGGGTCACCACTCAAAAATACAACAATGATTTAGCAATGTCTGTACTCCTATGAATAAAGCATGCAGAGTACAAATGTATCAGAGAATGAACTCTGGTAAAGACCATCCCAAAATATAAAGACAACGTAAGAGAAAGTAAACCGGATAATCAGGGAGAGTCACTCAAATGAATCGAGCTTTCCATAAGTAAGAGAGGGACCCTGGGCTGGGTGACAGTACCCCAAAGCGCGTTTCGTGTGTTTAGAATATCGCTTTCTCAAGGGAATGTGGTGAGTGAAAAGGACCTTCTTATGGCTCAAGTGGTCAGTCACAAGATCGCTATGGACCAATAGCAGTGGCGCGATTTTTGAATTTATGGACACTTTTTATTTATTGCATTTTAGGGACACTTTATTTGCAGAAGCGCGGCACCTGTGCCCCACATATGCCAATCTCTTCCTAGGCTCCTGGGAGTGATCCCTCTTTGGTGATGGGGCCGTGCCTGCCATCTCTCATGTGCTGTGCTGGCTTAGGTATATTGATTATGTTTTGCTTTTGAGACATGGGACGATGCATTAGCGCGAGGAATTCATGGCACGCTTGAAGGGCAACTCCTGTAATATCTGTCTCACTTACAATTTTGAATATAAGAAAATATATTTCTTTGACATTTCTCTGGAAATCGACATTAACAGGTGTATCCAGACCAATGTCTACAGGAAACCTACATCTGTTAATGCCCTGACACATGCCAAATAAGCTCTTAACCCTGCCACTATTAGGGCCACTTTATAATGTCACTTTAGTGGTGTGTGACAATATTTTTTTTAAATGTTGAGACTCCAAGTCGGGTCTCCATCTGTGGGGTTGCCTGTAGTGGAAGAAGTGTCAGAGCCCCATTGTACTATTTCTACACTGAGGAAATCAATACCACTTTAGTGGTGTGTGACAATAATTTTTTGAAATGTGGAGACTCCAAACTGTGTCTACATCTAGTGGGTTGCCTGTAGTGGAAGGGGTCTCAGAGCACCAGGCCTACACCTATCACTCATTCACCTCTTACTGTTCAATTTGTAAGCTAGAAATGTTGGGCCAGGCCCTGTACCATCCATCCAGCCATCATTATAAAGTTTCTACTGTGGGTCAATTGATACCACTTTTACTGGTATCTGCCACTAATTTTTGGAAATCTTTAGACTCCAAGTTGCCTGTAGCAGTAGGTCCCCCAAACCGTCAGGCCTGCACTTACTTTCAGTCAACTACCTATGTGGCTATCCTTAAATTTTTCCAACAATAGTAGTCTACGAAGCTGATATTTGTGCCACCTAAGTGTGACTGAGCAGCAAAGCAGTTTGAGCTGTTGCATGAGGTGTCAGGGCTTCCAGCACAGCAGGCCTACACTGGTCCCTTACCCACCTTTTAATTTTAACTTAAATTCAAAACTGTAAATGCTGACCCAAACCCTGTCTCATGCCTGACTGCTGCGCCATTATAACATCTCTACTGTGGGCCAATTGATGCCGCTTTTCCACATGTCTAACCCTAACATTTTGGAAATTTTTGGACTCCAGGTTGAATCTAATTCATGTGTGTTGCCTGAATTTGGCAGAGCTTTCAGAGCACAAGGTCTACACCTGTCACTCATCCACCTGTTACTGATCAATCTTTAAGCTAGAAATGCTGATCGAAGCCCTGTCCCAGGCCCTGTTCCATGCATCCATACTGTGCAATTATACTATCTGTACACTAGGTCAATTGCTGCCACTTTTCCTTGTGTCTGTCTCCAGTTTGAACTGTTTTTGGCAGCTTTTGCCCCCCCTGAAGGTGTTGTCTATGCTTTTGATTTTGCCTCTCATTGAATTCAGTGAGGCTTGGAAGTCCGCCAGTCCTAACCGAACTGAATCTTAAGGGTATGTTCCCATGGTCAGGAACAGTCGGCTACTTTCACACTAGCGTCGGGCTCGGCCCGTCGCGGTGCGTCGGGCCGAGGTTCCCGACGCTAGCGTTGTCTCTGCCGCACAACGGGGGCAGCGGATGCATTTTTCCAGCGCATCCGCTGCCCCATTGTGAGGTACGGGGAAGTGCGGGGAGGTGGGGGCGGAGTTCCGGCCGTGCATGCGCGGTCGGAAAAAGCAGACCGTCGTGAGCAAAAAACATTACATGTAGCATTTTTTGGTCCCGACGGTCCGCCACAACACGGCGCAACCGTCGCATGACGGTTGCGACGTGTGTCAATCCGTCGCAATACGTCGCTTAATGTAAGTCTATGGGGAAAAAACGCATCCTGCAAGCACTTTTGCAGGATGCGTTTTTTCGGCAAAACGACGCATTGTGGCGGATTGCAGTTAACGCTAGTGTGAAAGTAGCCTTAGCGGTTTGGACGCAGCACATGTATGCTCTGTCCAAAGCGCTGCCAGCTTTTGAAAGCAGGTGATTCCGCATGTGTTCATTGATCCGTGCGGAATCACCGCATCCAATACACTGGATGGGAAATTTATTTTGCAGAGACTGAGCGTCTCCGCAAGATAAATTGACATGCTGCGGACTCGAGAGACGCGCCACATGTCCATCTCTGCAGGGAAGCTGGAGGTGTCTCTGCACGAATAGTGGAGATGGAATTTCTTCAAATCCCATCCACTATGCTGTAACATCTGGCCTCTGTGGGTGGGACGCTGCGGATGTACCCGTAGCCTTTACTGACTG
The DNA here is from genome assembly GCF_051348905.1 of Ranitomeya variabilis. Taxonomy (NCBI): domain Eukaryota; kingdom Metazoa; phylum Chordata; class Amphibia; order Anura; family Dendrobatidae; genus Ranitomeya; species Ranitomeya variabilis. The sequence continues at coordinate 85,016,075 of NC_135239.1, forward strand.
TGGGAACATACCCTAAAAGGTTTGCTCATTTCTACTGACAACCCTTTTAACTTGCAGTTTCTATGGGAATCTAAGGTAGTCTGAGATTCATTTCTGGTCTTCTACTGATTCTGGCTTTTGCAACTCTCTCCCTTTTGCTGCTGTTTTGTGTAAAACACAAGTCCATCTCATTCTGAGAAGAAAGTCACTACATGGAGAGCTGGTTTCCATCAGGACAAGGGCAAACAATGGCACAGTACAGATGATATGCTATGACTTAGGCTACTTTCACACTAGCATTAACTGCAATCCGCCACAATGCGTCGTTTTGCCGAAAAAACGCATCCTGCAAAAGTGCTTGCAGGATGCGTTTTTTCCCCATAGACTTACATTAAGCGACGTATTGCGACGGATTGACACACGTCGCAACCATCATGCGACGGTTGCGCCGTGTTGTGGCAGGCCGTCAGGACCAAAAAACGCTACATGTAAAGTTTTTTGCTCACGACGGTCCGCTTCTTCCGACCGCGCATGCGCGGCCGGAACTCCGCCCCCACCTCCCCGCACTTCCCCGCACCTCACAATGGGGCAGCGGATGCGCTGGAAAAATGCATCCGCTGCCCCCGTTGTGCGGCGGAGACAACGCTAGCGTCGGTAACCTTGGCCCGACGCTAGTGTGAAAGTAGCCTTAGGGCAGTACTGCCTGAAACGCGTCAGCTTGTTTTTACAATGCACTAATAAAGGACAAGATTTTATTCTATTTTCATCTCCCCCATTTAATATTTGCATGAGCTGGACAAGTGAGTGATTTACAGTACAGATGAGAAAAAAATCTTGAAACTTTTTGATCTAAAAAGGTGCAGAAAAGGAGCATTTTTGATTTTGCACAAAATCATGAACCTGTGCCATTTTGAAGAGTTTGGTGCTAAAGACAACTATGAATTTTACAACATAAAAAGAAAAGCTACTTAAAAAATTCTGCAAATCATGAATTGGTCCCAATGTTGGGAGATAAAATAAAATTGTCCGACATTTAGACAAAGCAGTCTTAAACTAGATAATCTTAAAATGCCTGAAATTTATCAAAGTGGTTTATGCCGTTTAATAAATTAGTTATTTTGGTGCATGTTTAGACTGTCTTGTCTAAGTATATACACATTACTTATTAGTTTGTTTAATTTGTGTCAATAATTTGTACCAAATTGAGTGAATTTTTTACTTTGGTTTCACAAGTAAGTCACTTTGGCTGGACTGTACAAAACAAGCAATTGTTACCATCCACCTTTCGTGTCTCCCCTATTTCCTCATAGATTGTAAGCTTGCAAACAGGAATCTCATTCCTCTTGGTATCTGTTAAGTGTTATTCTGTAATGTCTTTATTGTCTTTAAACGTCCCCTCTAAAATATAAAGTGCTGTGTGATATGTTGGCACTATAGAAATAAAATTATTATTATTATTAGTTCTAGTAGTAGTAGTAGTAACCTTTTCTTTGCAAGCCACGCCATTCTTTCAATTAATCCATGCCCCTTTGTCACAAAAAGTGCCTACAACATACAAGTGGGGTGCAAGTAACTTGTTCTGTGCAAATTAGGCTGGAATTCTGTCACATTTGGAAAATTTACCCCTCTGTACAATAGAATTCTGAATGACTATCAATTATACACTTAATTAGATAAATATGAAAACCCCTTTGGCGGTCACAATACCACAGTGTCAAACATATGACAAAGTTTTTCTTTCGGCAGTTTTTGTACCCATTCTAGTACATATGTGTGAAATTGCAAACTGGATCATGTTTCCGGGGTGGAATGGTATAAACCCCTGAAGCTGTGGTTAAACAGAGGCGTTGATCACTTCCATGTCTAATTAGATTTCTGTGGAATGCATAAAGTCACAATAATTCAAACTTGTCTTCTGCATACTGGCCTGTAGATGTCAGTCTCATTCCTAAATAAAAAAGGTTCATTCACACAGACTCATTAACTATGCTGAAGCATGTAATTAACAGCAGCTGACTAATTATAGCTAATTAGACCTGTATGTGAGCGCGGAGAGAACACTCAGCATGCATTACAATGACGTTTAACCTGAAATTATAAATCAGATGATTATCAGTTTCCATGTCAAAGGATTGTGTAGCGCTTCCTGTGAGGATTCTGGCACTGATAAAACAGAGCTCTGAATATAGTACCCTTCTCTTTGTCTAATGTATTTCATGAAGTAAATTATGTTCTAAAATGCCATTTAATTTAAGCCATATTGGTACCATTTTCATCACTAGCTGCACATTGTAGATGACATTCGATAAATTATTCCTTTTTAGATGATAAATAGAACTAAATACATCTTTTGAAAATGTAATCTGCTTCAACAAAATTTTCCATAAAAACTAAATTTGCAGAGGACATTTGCCCTGAATCTCAATAATACAAAGTCTCCAATTGCCTAGACAGAAAAGTATATAACATTTCAAGGCAGTGAAATTGCAAAAAAAAGTGCAATTCCACAATAGTTTAGAAAAAGGAGGGTGATTTCAACTTTTATATTTTTTTAATTTTGTAATGTTTTTGGAAACATTTTTTTTCTACTTTTTACTTGCTTCAATAGTCCCCTTAGGAGACTTGAAGCTGCAATCTTCGGATCTCTTGTGCTACACCTAGCAAGGCTTCATCCCTGTTAAGTGCAGCAGAAATCATAACCTTCTGTGAACGGCGACCATGGGCCCTCATTCATGGGAGATCTGCAATGACAAGCACGGGGGTCTTCTGCAGATCCCGAGCTGTTATGCCAACCCATCAGCGTCCCTGAATCATGTGACAGGGGCACCAATAGGCGGGATTTGTGACATGCATCTGGTTTTCGCTAGTTCAATGCAGCTGACAGAGAATGACAGCGGCATTTAACCCACCGCTGCTAGGCTCACATAGTTTTAGTTATGGGGTGCTCTCTGTGTATAGTGGTGGTGCTCTGAAGAAAGAATAAGTTCAATAAGAAATAGAAATCTTCGGTACTCAAAAAACTAAAGGTTTATTCAAACAAAGGGTAACATCAAAATGTTCAGACCCATGTGAATACAGATAACATTCATCGACGTTTCGGCATCTAGTTGCCTTTTTCAATATATTACTGCATACAAGCATAAATGATAGTATTAGTAATAAATCAGAAGATAATAAACAGAACATGTTATTTTCTGGGTTCAAGAAAAAATACTGGAACTTAAATTGTGCTTTCATAATCCTAATAATTAAAGCCTATACGGTATACTCAGAAACAATGTGCAATGAAGAAGTATAAATTACATCTGCATAGCTGAATAATTACACAATAGATTTAAAAAAGGGGCTCATATGTATATGCGACTATGGAACAAGATGAAAGAAATGGAATGAGGAAAAGGTCTACTAGAAAAGAACGTAATATAGACATATGTTGCCCATGGTAATTTCATAATCTATTTGTGCTTTGCTTCCCTGGCATTACTCTGCATGTCTGTGCTCTTACCCTTTGCTCCTTTCCCCTAATCAGCTGGGATACTGTTGTCTGTTACCTGTATGGATTCTGCTCAGTTCCATGCTCTGCTGCGTAGCTGTACATGTGATGTAGAGTTGTTGCTCTTCTACATGACCATCCGCATGTGCGGTCCCCGGCTGCCGCTGTGGAAGCTCTTCGCGGGTTGCGAGGTCCTCTGCAGCTGGTGCATGACTATCCATGTGTGTCCAGGCTTGCAGCTGCTGCTAGGTGCCTTATGCCTCAGTTCCTGTGCTGGCTATGCTATACTGGTTTCTGTCTGTGCTTAGTGCACGCGTCCACACCTTCCCCACTTTTATTAGGGGCAGTGTATGCGCTTGAATTGCTGTCCTCTGCCTATTGCTGAGGGGCAGCTACTATTTAATTTCATCTTCCCTGTTGGGTGTGGCCATAGCTTCTCATTAGGTTTCTGAACCTAGCCATGTGTGTTTGGTCCTCCATGTTGCTCCTGGTCTGCCTGGTCTTCAGCTCTTGTTCTGCCTGCTATCAGTTCTAGGAAAGCTGATGTATTTGTCCCTGGACCCGCCCTGTCTATGTGGTGGTACCAAAGTCCTTGCCTTGAATGTGGATTCCTGCTGTGTGATATTCTTGAAGTCCTTCTGTATCTTGAACCAAGTACCCAGTGACTGTGAGTTTCTTGTAACCTGTGTCTTGAAAATAAACCTGTTTTTGTCTTTTGAAGATGGAGTCTGGTGTTCCTGCTGAGTGTTTACTATGCTGTGCTCAGCCTACTATGTAGTTTTAGCTCTGTCCAGCTCCGGTCCAATGCTGCGGTCATTTCACCATACCACTTGAGTTACGTTCTATGTCTTGTTCATTCTCTCTAGCCTGACGACCACTGCCTGGTGCCTGTAGCCTGATGACCACTGCCTGGTGCAGGAGCCTGACGACCGCTGCCTGGTGCCTGGAGCCGGATGAAGGTCTTGTGATTAGACCAAAAGCATTTAAAATCTTTGAACTGGATGCACAAATAAACTAAATATTCACTTTCATCTTGCAAAAGAACCTTTGAGTGCCAAGTGATTTGTTATTTACTGACAGGCTGGAAACCTGACTTGTGCACCACCAAGGAGCCTTGAGTGCCGTGTGTATTTCTTGGAGCCTGATGACTGCTAACTGGAGAGTGAAGACCGCTACCTGGTGCCTATAGCCTGATGACCGCTGCCTGGTGCCTGAAGCATGACAACCACTGCCTGGTGCCTGGAGCCTGACGACGACCGCTGCCTTGTGCCTGGAGCCTGATAACCTTTTTCTGATGCCTGCAGTCTTCCCTGATATTCTGTAGGTGTCTCTGATGTCCTGCTTGTGTCCTGATGTTCTCTGCCTGGAGCTGTGTCTGTTTTACAGAGTCCAGATGTCCTGTCTTTGTCCTAGATGTTCAGCCTTTGTCCAGATATCCAGTCCGTGGTCCTGGTGGTCCAGCTGGTGTTTCAGAGTTGGTTCTACTCATGTTCCTGGATGGGCTCCTCCTCCGTGTTTCTGGGGAGTTGCTAGTCTACTTGTGTTCCTGGACGGGCTCCTCCTCTGTGTTTCTGGGGAGTCTCCAGTCTACTTGTGTTCCTTGGTGATGGCTCTGCCTGTGTGTCCTGGATCTGACCAGCTGATGTTTTGAGCTTTTATGTTGGTGTTCCTGGATCTATGCTTTCTGTGTATTGCTTGTGTCCCGATGTCTGGTCTGTTCCCTGGGGTCCATTGTGTGATGACGTCTGTCCGAGGGCATGTCTGATGTTCTCCTACTGTGCTTGTGCTACACCTGAGGCCTAAGAGAGAGGTTCTCTTGATATGCCCGTGCCAGATGACCCTGGACTGCATCAACCTGTGATGACCTCTTGCAATCATCTGACATCTGCTCTCCTGTGATGTTCACCTATGCTTGATGAGCGGAATTGGGAGCCTGGCATTGTAATGTCTTGTTACTGTATGTGGCTTTGTTCAGTAAACTTTATGTTTCTTCATAACTGAAGTTGTGTGGTGTCATCTAGTCCTGCATGTTACCACCTTGCCCACATGCTCAGCTGCCACAGATCCCAGTCGCTGCCCTTCACTAGTCCGGGTAGGCCTGGGTCCCCCCTGTGGTCCAGTGTGTCCTTATTCTATTACCAGCTGGGACGCACGCCCCAATTTGTCATGGCCTGGAGATGAGGGAGCGTAAGCTAACCCGCATCACCATGACATAATCCGAGGAAACTATGTTTAAACAGTCTTCAAAACAAGGAACATTGTAGAACATGCTATAAAGACATAACATGGAAAGGTATAATGTACCATGGTAATGGTGTATCTAAGTGTAATACTATATAGCACGATGATAACACCTGAAAACAAATGAGAGACTTCGGTATGTTATGGAAATAAGCAGTCCTTTACCTGTACAGGTCCTTCTCAAAAAATTAGCATATAGTGTTAAATTTCATTATTTACCATAATGTAATGATTACAATTAAACTTTCATATATTATAGATTCATTATCCACCAACTGAAATTTGTCAGGTCTTTTATTGTTTTAATACTGATGATTTTGGCATACAACTCCTGATAACCCAAAAAACCTGTCTCAATAAATTAGCATATTTCACCCGTCCAATCAAATAAAAGTGTTTTTTAATAACAAACAAAAAAACCATCAAATAATAATGTTCAGTTATGCACTCAATACTTGGTCGGGAATCCTTTGGCAGAAATGACTGCTTCAATGCGGCGTGGCATGGAGGCAATCAGCCTGTGACACTGCTGAGATGTTATGGAGGCCCAGGATGCTTCAATAGCGGCCTTAAGCTCATCCAGAGTGTTGGGTCTTGCGTCTCTCAACTTTCTCTTCACAATATCCCACAGATTCTCTATGGGGTTCAGGTCAGGAGAGTTGGCAGGCCAATTGAGCACAGTAATACCATGGTCAGTAAACCATTTACCAGTGGTTTTGGCACTGTGAGCAGGTGCCAGGAAGCATGAAGTGCTCCAAAATCTCCTGATAGCTAGCTGCATTGACCCTGCCCTTGATGAAACACAGTGGACCAACACCAGCAGCTGACATGGCACCCCACACCACTGACTGTGGGTACTTGACACTGGACTTCAGGCATTTTGGCATTTCCTTCTCCCCAGTCTTCCTCCAGACTCTGGCACCTTGATTTCCGAATGACATGCAAAATTTGCTTTCATCAGAAAAAAGTACTTGGGACCACTTAGCAACAGTCCAGTGCTGCTTCTCTGTAGCCCAGGTCAGGCGCTTCTGCCGCTGTTTATGGTTCAAAAGTGGCTTTACCTGGGGAATGCGGCACCTGTAGCCCATTTCCTGCACACGCCTGTGCACGGTGGCTCTGGATGTTTCCACACCAGACTCAGTCCACTGCTTCCTCAGGTTCCCCAAGGTCTGGAATCGGTCCTTCTCCACAATCTTCCTCAGGGTCCGGTCACCTCTTCTCGTTGTACAGCGTTTTCTGCCACATTGTTTCCTTCCAACAGACTTACCATTGAGGTGCCTTGATACAGCACTCTGGGAACAGCCTATTTGTTGAGAAATTTCTTTCTGGGTCTTACCCTCTTGCTTGAGGGTGTCAATGATGGCCTTCTTGACATCTGTCAGGTCGCTAGTCTTACCCATGATGGGGGTTTTGAGTAATGAACCAGGCAGGGAGTTTTTAAAAGCCTCAGGTATCTTTTGCATGTGTTTAGAGTTAATTAGTTGATTCAGAAGATTAGGGTAATAGGTCGTTTAGAGAACCTTTTCTTGATATGCTAATTTATTGAGACAGGTTTTTTGGGTTATCAGGAGTTGTATGCCAAAATCATCAGTATTAAAACAATAAAAGACCTGACAAATTTCAGTTGGTGGATAATGAATCTATAATATATGAAAGTTTAATTGTAATCATTACATTATGGTAAATAATGAAATTTAACACTATATGCTAATTTTTTGAGAAGGACCTGTATGTGTGAGAAAGTCCTTACTGAGAGCTGGAAGAGCTGGGAAAAATATGTAGACAATCCTCTTATCAAGCTGAGACTGAAGTTTATTCAGAGATTTTGCAGCAGAACAGTTTCATGGAAAGTCAGTGAGACAAGGCATGCAGTCACAAACAGGTGTCCAGACAGACAAAGTGACGCTGGGATATCTGGTGATGGTCTGGCCATACCCTGGTCATGGTGTGGCATAGCGGCAGAATGGGGATGTTATGGCCCCAAACAACAGCAACAGGGGCTTTTTATACATGGTTTAGACAAAGAAAGCACATTGCAGCAAAAGGGAGTATACATGACAACATCATACTGTGGAAAAAAAACATATATTCAAGGACAAAGCATAAAATGGTTAAATGTTATGACTTTAAGACTCTTTTCTCCAAACTTCATTAGAACTCGTAAATCTCCATGTTCCTCTTAATTACTGTCATTAAACTCATGACAGCTCTTAGGCTGGTCACATAAATCTGTACATATTGACAACTGTATATGTCTGTTTTCCAATATTACTACAACAAATACACTTATTTATTACCCTTTTTCTATTATCTCATTGCCCTGCAACTGATCCAATTAACCTGTGTGTATTCAAGCTATACATGCTAATAGCCATGATCTCATCTTGTGTCTCCAATCTGTCAAGGGCTTTCAGAAATACATCTTATTAGCTTTTTAGAAGCTTTTTAGATGCTGAATTAGTTGATTTACAACTTTGCACAAGATGGCTGCTCAGTATATTATAGCTGACCATTCTCTTACAGCCTGGTGTGGGTCCGCCAAGTGAGAGGAAGGTGTTGCCCCTGGTGCCTCTGTGGTGAACGGAGTGTGTCCGTGCTTTTTGTGACCCCAAAGGAAGTGAAAGCAGATGTTTCTGGTGTCATGACTGCCAGCACAGGGAAAATTGGTCTGTGCATGTACACATTGCTAGTGTGGTATTGATCAGTTGTTGTTCAGCTCCGTGATCTCCTTCTGCAGAAAATCAATGGTAAGAATGATTATGTCTATTGTGCTAGGGGCATATGAGAGCTGATCAAATCAGCTGTCATGTTTTGGGTGAGATGCGGGATCTGGTGCTGAGGGATCTGTGACGTACTTATGTGTTTTTGCAGCATAATGGGTTGTTATCTTGGATGACAGGGATGCAGGATAATTGAACAATAGATGTTTGTTAATATGTTGATTACACATTGTTACAGGCTAGATAGTTTGTTGACCTGCAAAACATAGAAGGATGAAAAATGCAGACTGATTAAATACTCAAACAATGACAGTTAAATTCATCCCATCTCCCCCCTGACCTGTGGAAGATGACATGAGCCACACTGTTATGATCCGGTGACCTTGGAGCCACATGAGACTTTCTCAGGAGTAGGTGGAACCTGTACTGACCGCAAACCCTAAACTGTCACTGCAACTAGAAGTAGCCGTGGGGTGTACCTAACACATCCTAGACACCTCGACACAGCCGGAGGACTAAATACCCCTTTAGATGGAAATGGGAATTCTTTCTTGCCTCAGAGCAGAACCCCAAAGGATAGTTAGCCCCCCACACATATTGACAGTATTAGAGGAAAGACACACGCAGGCAGAAATCAGGATTTAGCAAAAGAGGCCACGCTAGCTAAATAGGAAAGGATAGGACAGAATACTAAGCGGTCAGTATTAACACCCTAAAAATATCCACAGCAGATAATACAAAAATTCCACCATCTAACTAAAGACATGGAATGTATATCTGCATCTCCTGAGAATCTAACTTGGCTGAAATATCCAAACACAGTCTAAGCTGGACAAGAAAAAACATTGAATAGTACTGAATTGTAAAGCACACAGCATGAGTGCTACAAAAACAAAACCAGACACTTATCTTTGCTAAGTTGGCAGCAGGGCAGGAGGAACCAGACAGAGATGCAAAGCCTCCAAGAACAATGGACAACTGGCAAGGGCTAATGAATCCTGCACACCTAAATATCCCAGTCAGAGCTGCAATCAGCAGGGACACCTGCCCAGGATTGCAACCCAGGGACAACTGCATTACTACCAACAACCACCGGAGGGAACCCAAGAGCAGAATTCACAACAGTACCCCCCCCTTGAGTAGGGGTCACCGAACCCTCACCAGAGCCCCCAGGCCGATCAGGACGAGCCAGATGAAAGGCATGGACCAAATCAGCAGCATGGACATCAGAGGCAAAAACCCAAGAATTATCCTCCTGGCCATAACCCTTCCATTTGACAAGATACTGAAGCCTCCGCCTCGAAAAGCGAGAATCCAAAATCTTCTCAACCACATACTCTAACTCCCCATCAACCAACACAGGGGCCGGAGGATCAACAGAGGGAACAACGGGCACCACATATTTCTGCAATAAAGATCTATGGAAGACATTATGGATAGCAAAAGAAGCCGGAAGGGCCAATCGAAAAGACACCGGATTAATAATCTCAGAAATCCTATAAGGACCAATAAAGCGAGGCTTAAACTTAGGGGAGGAAACCTTCATAGAAACATGACGGGAAGACAACCAGACCAGATCCCCAACCCGAAGCCGGGAACAGACACACCGACGACGGTTAGCTAAACGTTGAGCCTCCTCCTGAGACAATACCAAATTGTCCACCACATGAACCCAAATCTGCTGCAACCTGTCAACCACAGAATCCACACCAGGACAGTCAGAAGGCTCAACCTGCCCCGAAGAAAAACGAGGATGAAAACCAAAATTACAAAAGAAGGGTGAAACCAAGGTAGCCGAACTAGCCCAATTATTAAGGGCAAACTCGGCCAATGGCAAGAAAGCCACCCAATCATCCTGATCAGCAGACACAAAGCATATCAGATAAGTTTCTAAAGTCTGATTAGTTTGCTCGGTCTGGCCATTTGTCTGAGGATGAAATGCGGAAGAAAAAGACAAATCAATGCCCAGCTTAGCACAAAAGGCCCGCCAAAACCGAGAAACAAACTGAGAACCTCTGTCGGACACAATATTCTCCGGAATACCATGCAAACGAACCACGTGCTGAAAAAACAACGGAACCAAATCAGAAGAGGAAGGCAATTTAGGCAAAGGCACCAAATGGACCATCTTAGAGAACCGGTCACAAACAACCCAGATGACAGACATCTTCTGGGAAACCGGAAGATCAGAAATAAAATCCATACAAATATGCGTCCAGGGCCTCTCAGGGACCGGCAAAGGCAAAAGCAACCCACTAGCACGGGAACAACAAGGCTTGGCCCGCGCACAAGTCCCACAGGACTGCACAAAAGAACGCACATCACGTGACAAAGAAGGCCACCAAAAGGACCTACCAACCAAATCTCTGGTACCAAAAATACCAGGATGGCCAGCCAACACAGAACAATGAACCTCAGAAATCACTCTACTAGTCCATCTATCAGGAACAAACAGTTTCCCCACTGGACAGCGGTCAGGTTTGTCAGCCTGAAATTCCTGAAGAACCCGTCGTTAATCAGGGGAAATGGCAGAAAGGACCACCCCTTCTTTCAGAATGCCGACCGGTTCAAGGACCTCAGGAGAATCAGGCAAAAAACTCCTAGAGAGGGCATCAGCCTTAATATTCTTAGAACCCGGAAGATACGAGACCACGAAACCAAACAGGAAAAAAACAAAGACCATCGAGCCTGTCTAAGATTCAGCCGCCTGGCAGACTCGAGGTAAATCAGATTTTTATGATCGGTCAAGACCACAATACGGTGCTTAGCTCCCTCGAGCCAATGTCGCCACTCCTCAAACGCCCACTTCATAGCCAACAACTCCCGATTGCCGACATCATAATTGCGTTCAGCGGGCGAAAACTTACGGGAAAAGAAGGCACACGGTTTCATCAAGGAACCAACAGGATCCCTCTGAGACAAAACTGCCCCTGCCCCAATCTCAGAAGCGTCAACCTCAACCTGAAACGGAAGAGAAACATCCGGTTGACGCAACACCGGGGCAGAAGTAAATCGGCGTTTAAGCTCCTGAAATGCAGAGACAGCCACAGAGGACCAATTCGTCACATCAGCGCCTTTCTTCGTCAAATCGGTCAAGGTTTTAACCACACTGGAGAAGTTAGCAATGAAACGGCGATAAAAATTAGCAAAGCCCCAAAATTTCTGAAGGCTCTTCACAGATGTAGGTTGAATCCAATCATGAATGGCCTGAACCTTAACCGGATCCATCTCTATAGATGAGGGAGAAAAAATTAAGCCCAAAAAAGAAACCTTCTGCACTCCAAAGAGACACTTAGACCCCTTCACAAACAAAGCATTATCACGAAGGATCTGAAATACCATCCTGACCTGTTTCACATGAGACTCCCAATCATCGGAAAAAATTAAAATGTCATCCAAATATACAATCATGAATTTATCAAGATAAGTCCGGAAGATATCGTGCATGAAGGACTGAAAAACAGATGGAGCATTAGAGAGCCCGAATGGCATCTCAAGGTATTCCATAATGGCCTTCGGGCGTATTAAACGCAGTTTTCTATTCATCACCCTGCTTAATACGAACAAGATTATATGCCCCCCGAAGGTCAATCTTCGTAAACCAACTAGCCCCCTTAATCCTAGCAATCAAATCGGAAAGTAGAGGTAAAGGGTATTGAAACTTGACAGTGATCTTATTCAAGAGGCGATAATCAATACAGGGTCTCAAGGAGCCATCCTTCTTAGCAACAAAAAAAATCCCGCTCCCAACGGTGAAGAAGATGGCCGAATATGTCCTTTCTCCAAAGACTCCTTAACATAACTCCGCATGGTGGTATGTTCAGGCACAGACAGGTTGAAAAGCCGGCCCTTAGGAAACTTACAGCCTGGAATCAAGTCAATCGCACAATCACAGTCCCTATGCGGTGGAAGGGAACTGGACTTGGGCTCATCGAATACATCCTGAAAATCAGACAAAAACTCTGGAATTTCAGAAGTGGAAGAAGAGGAGATTGACATCAAAGGAACGTCATTATGAACCCCCTGACATCCCCAACTAGTCACAGACATAGACTTCCAATCCAACACAGGATTATGTGCCTGCAACCACGGAAAACCCAGCACGATAGCATCATGTAAATTATGCAACACCAGAAATCGACAATCTTCCTGATGGGCTGTGTTGTGAACTCCGTTTTCAGGCTCCCTCTTGTGGTCACAGATGGTATTGTGTGACTTTGGTTTTTTGGCTCCCCCTGGTGGTTTGGTTTATTATCTTGCGGGTCTGCTGGATCAGCTGCCTCGTTATTCACCAGGGAGGCTCCTATTTAGCTCTGCTTCACTTCCACTTGTTGCCGGCTGTCAATGTATTCAGTGCTATTCTGATTACTCCTGATTATCTCGTTTTCTGCCTCTTCAGGATAAGCTAAGTTCTGTTTGAATATTTTTTGCTCATCTGCCTGCAATATGATTTCTGTGTATGATGAGTCTAGTCCAGCTTGCTAACATGTGATTTCTTTTTGCTGGTAAGCTCTGGGGTACGGAGTTGCTTCCCCCGCACCGTTAGTTGGTGCGGGGGCTCGAGCAATCTCTGTGTGGATATTTTGAATAGGGTTTTTTATTGACCGCACAGTTTCCTTCCTATTTTCTGCTATCTAGTATTAGCGGGCCTCATTTGCTAAATCTGATTTCATCTCTGCGTTTGTGCTTTCCCCTTAACTCACCGTTAATATTTGTGGGGGGCTATTCTATATCTTTGGGGTCATTCCACTGAGGCAAGTGAGGACTTACTTTCCCTCCAGGAATAGTCAGTTTCTCAGGCCGTGACGAGACGTCTAGGATTTTTAGGTAACGTTCCACGGCTGCCTATAGTTGTTTGCGGATAGGATCAGGTTGCGGTCAATCTAGTTACCACTTCCCCAGAGCTAGTAGTCTGTTCAGTTACTTAGCTAGTCCGACCTGCGATCCTTGCCACTAGGATCATAACAGTACAGCCGGCCTATAAAGTGTTAATTGCATGGCAGAAGCAGGAGAAAAGAAGCTTGGAGATATATATATTTTTTTTTTGCTGCCGTGTGTCTAGCTGCTGTGTGTCTGGCTTCTCTCCCCCTCTTAATCTTGGTGTGGCTCTGAGTTCAGCTGCTGATATGGATATCCAGAGTTTAGCCTCCAGTGTGGATCATCTTGCTGCAAGGGTACAAAGTATTCAGGATTTTGTTGTGCACAGTCCTATGACAGAGCCTAGAATACCTATTCCGGAGTTGTTTTCTGGAGATAGATCTAGGTTCCTGAATTTTAAGAACAATTGACAATTGCAAGTTGTTTCTTTCTTTGAAACCTCGTTCCTCTGGGGATTCTGTTCAGCAAGTTAAGATAATTATTTCTTTCTTGCGTGGCGATCCTCAAGATTGGGCTTTCGCATTGGCTCCAGGGGATCCTGCATTGCTCAGTGTGGATGTGTTTTTTCTGGCCCTTGGATTGCTCTATGAGGAACCTAATCTTGAGAACCAGGCTGAAAAAGCGTTGTTGGCCCTCTCTCAGGGGCAAGATGATGCAGAGGTGTACTGCCAGAAATTTCGGAAATGGTCGGTGCTTACTCAATGGAATGAGTGTGCCCTGGCTGAAAATTTCAGAAAAGGTCTTTCTGAAGCCATTAAGAATGTCATGGTGGGGTTCCCTACGCCTGCAGGTCTGAATGAGTCAATGACTCTGGCCATTCAGATTGATCGGCGTTTGCGGGAGCGCAAACCTGCGCACCATTTGGCGGTGTCTTCTGAACAGACACCTGAGTCTATGCAATGTGATAGAATTCTGACCAGAAGTGAACAGCAAAATTATAGACGGCAAAATGGGTTGTGCTTTTACTGTGGTGACTCAGCTCATGTTTTCTCAGCATGCTCTAAGCGCACAAAAAAGATTGATAAATCTGTCACCATCGGTACTTTACAGCCTAAGTTTATTTTGTCTGTTACCCTGATTTGTTCCCTGTCATCTTACCCGGTAATGGCTTTTGTGGATTCAGGTGCTGCCCTGAGTCTGATGGATTTGTCATTTGCCAGGCGCTGTGGTTTTGTTTTGGAGCCTTTAAAATTCCCTATTCCACTAAGGGGAATTGATGCTACACCATTGGCTACGAATAAACCTCAGTACTGGACACAAGTGACCATGTGCATGACTCCTGTTCATCAGGAGGTGATTCGTTTTCTTGTATTGCATAATTTGCATGATGTTATCGTGTTGGGCCTGCCATGGTTGCAGACTCATAATCCAGTCCTGGATTGGAAAGCAATGTCTGTGTCAAGTTGGGGTTGTCAGGGAATTCATGGCGACGCTCCTGTGGTGTCAATTGCTTCATCCACTCCTTCTGAGGTCCCTGCGTTTTTGTCAGATTACCAGGATGTATTTGATGAGCCCAAGCTCAGTTCTCTACCTCCTCATAGGGATTGTGATTGTGCTATAAATTTGATTCCTGGTAGTAAGTTTCCTAAGGGACGACTTTTCAATTTGTCAGTGCCGGAGCATGCTGCTATGCGGAGTTATATAAAGGAGTCTTTGGAGAAAGGACTTATTCGCCCCTCCTACTCCCCTCTTGGTGCGGGGTTCTTTTTTGTGGCTAAGAAGGATGGTTCCTTGAGACCTTGTATTGATTATCACCTTCTAAACAAAATCACGGTCAAATTTCAGTATCCTTTGCCATTGTTATCTGATCTGTTTGCTCGCATTAGGGGGTCTAGTTGGTTCACCAAGATAGATCTTCGTGGTGCGTATAACCTTGTGCGTATTAAGCAGGGTGATGAACGGAAAACTGCATTTAATACGCCCGAAGGCCATTTTGAGTACTTGGTGATGCCTTTTGGACTTTCTAACGCTCCTTCTGTCTTTCAGTCCTTTATGCACGACATCTTCCGCGAATATCTGGCTAAATTTATGATTGTGTATCTGGATGATATTCTGTTTTTTTCAGATGATTGGGAGTCCCATGTTAAGCAGGTCAGGATGGTGTTTCAGGTCCTGCGTGACAATTCTTTATTTGTGAAGGGCTCAAAATGTCTTTTTGGAGTCCAGAAGGTCTCTTTTTTGGGTTTCATTTTTTCTCCTTCTGCTATTGAGATGGTCCCAGTCAAGGTTCAGGCTATTCATGACTGGACTCAGCCTACATCTGTTAAGAGTCTTCAGAAGTTCTTGGGTTTTGCTAATTTTTATTGTCGCTTCATCGCTAATTTTTCTGGTGTTGTTAAGCCATTGACGGATTTGACCAAGAAGGGTTCTGATGTTACTAATTGGTCTCCTGCGGCTGTGGAGGCCTTTCGGGAGCTGAAGCGCCGGTTTTCTTCGGCTCCGGTCTTATGTCAGCCAGACGTCTCCCTTCCTTTCCAGGTCGAGGTTGATGCTTCTGAGATTGGAGCGGGGGCTGTTTTGTCGCAGAGAAGCTCTGATGGCTCTGTGATGAAGCCATGTGCTTTCTTTTCAAGAAAGTTTTCGCCTGCTGAGCGGAATTATGATGTTGGTAATCGGGAGTTGTTGGCTATGAAGTGGGCATTTGAGGAGTGGCAACATTGGCTCGAGGGAGCTAAGCATCGTGTGGTGGTCTTGATTGATCACAAGAATTTGATTTATCTCGAGTCGGCCAAGCGGCTGAATCCTAGACAGGCTCGTTGGTCGTTGTTTTTCTCTCGTTTTGATTTCGTCGTCTCATACCTGCCTGGTTCGAAGAATGTGAAGGCTGATGCTCTTTCTAGGAGTTTTGTGCCTGACTCTCCTGGTGATTCAGAGCCAGCTGGTATCCTCAGAGAAGGGGTGATTTTGTCTGCCATCTCCCCAGATTTGCGACGAGTGCTGCAGGAGTTTCAGGTGGATAGACCTGACCGTTGTCCACCGGAGAGACTGTTTGTCCCGGATAGATGGACCAGCAGAGTTATTTCCGAGGTTCATTCTTCGGTGTTGGCAGGCCATCCTGGGATTTTTGGTACCAGAGATTTGGTGGCTAGGTCCTTCTGGTGGCCTTCCTTGTCGCGGGATGTGCGTTCCTTTGTGCAGTCTTGTGGAATTTGTGCTCGGGCTAAGCCTTGCTGTTCTCGTGCCAGTGGCTTGTTGTTGCCCTTGCCTGTCCCGAAGAGGCATTGGATGCACATTTCCATGGATTTTATTTCAGATCTCCCTGTCTCTCAGAGAATGTCGGTCATTTGGGTGGTGTGTGATCGTTTTTTTAAAATGGTCCATTTGGTGCCCTTGCCTAAGTTGCCTTCCTCCTCCGAGTTGGTTCCTCTGTTTTTTCAAAATGTGGTTCGTTTGCACGGGATCCCTGAAAATATTGTTTCCGACAGAGGATCCCAGTTTGTGTCTAGATTTTGGCGGACCTTTTGTGCTAAGATGGGCATTAATTTGTCTTTTTCGTCGGCCTTCCATCCTCAGACGAATGGCCAAACCAAGCGCACTAATCAGACTTTGGAAACCTATTTAAGATGTTTTTTTTCTGCTGATCAGGACGACTGGGTGACTTTTTTGCCATTGGCCGAGTTTGCCCTTAATAATCGGGCTAGTTCTGCTACTTTGGTTTCGCCTTTTTTTTGTAATTCAGGGTTTCATCCTCGTTTTTCCTCGGGTCAGGTGGAGTCTTCTGACTGTCCTGGAGTGGATGTTGTGGTGGATAGGTTGCATCAGATTTGGAATCATGTGGTGGACAATTTGAAGCTGTCACAAGAGAAGGCTCAGCGCTTTGCCAACCGCCGTCGCTGTGTGGGTCCCCGACTTCGTGTTGGGGATTTGGTGTGGTGTGTAGGTCCCCGACTTCGCGTTGGGGATTTGGTGTGGTTGTCTTCTCGCTTTGTTCCTATGAAGGTCTCCTCTCCTAAGTTTAAGCCTCGGTTTATCGGTCCTTATAAGATTTTGGAAGTCCTTAACCCTGTGTCATTTCGTTTGGACCTCCCGGCATCGTTTGCTATTCATAATGTGTTCCATCGATCGTTGTTGCGGAGGTATGTGGTGCCTGTGGTTCCTTCGGTTGAACCTCCTGCCCCTGTGCTGGTTGAGGGAGAATTGGAATACGTGGTGGAGAAGATCTTGGATTCTCGTATTTCTAGACGGAGGCTTCAGTATTTGGTTAAGTGGAAAGGCTATGGTCAGGAGGATAATTCCTGGGTTGTCGCCTCTGATGTTCATGCGGCCGATTTGGTTCGTGCCTTCCATGTGGCTCACCCTGATTGCCCTGGGGGTTTTGATGAGGGTTCGGTGACCCCTCCTCAAGGGGGGGGTACTGTTGTAAACTCCGTTTTCAGGCTCCCTCTTGTGGTCACAGATGGTATTGCGTGACTTTGGTTTTTTGGCTCCCCCTGGTGGTTTGGTTTATTATCCTGCGGGTCTGCTGGATCAGCTGCCTCGTTATTCACCAGGGAGGCTCCTATTTAGCTCTGCTTCTCTTCCACTTGTTGCCGGCTGTCAATGTATTCAGTGCTATTCTGATTACTCCTGATTATCTCATTTTCTGCCTCTTCAGGATAAGCTAAGTTCTGTTTGAATATTTTTTGCTCATCTGCCTGCAATATGATTTCTGTGTATGATGAGTCTAGTCCAGCTTGCTAACATGTGATTTCTTTTTGCTGGTAAGCTCTGGGGTACGGAGTTGCTTCCCCCACACCGTTAGTTGGTGCGGGGGCTCGAGCAATCTCTGCATGGATATTTTGAATAGGGTTTTTTATTGACCGCACAGTTTCCTTCCTACTTTCTGCTATCTAGTATTAGCGGGCCTCATTTGCTAAATCTGATTTCATCTCTGCGTTTGTGCTTTCCCCTTAACTCACCATTAATATTTGTGGGGGGCTATTCTATATCTTTGGGGTCATTCCACTGAGGCAAGTGAGGACTTACTTTCCCTCCAGGAATAGTCAGTTTCTCAGGCCGTGACGAGACGTCTAGGATTTTTAGGTAACGTTCCACGGCTGCCTATAGTTGTTTGCAGATAGGATCAGGTTGCGGTCAATCTAGTTACCACTTCCCCAGAGCTAGTAGTCTGTTCAGTTACTTAGCTAGTCCGACCTGCGATCCTTGCCACTAGGATCATAACAGGGCTGGCGCCATGCACATGGTCACCTGTGTCCAGAACTGGGGCTTATTTTTAGCCAAAGGTGTAGCATCAATGCCCCTTAACGGAATAGGGTTCTGCAAAGACTGCAAGGGAAAACCACAACGCCTGGCAAACTCAAAGTCCATTAAGTTCAAGGCGGCGCCTGAATCCACAAATGCCATGACAGAAAATGATGACAATGAGCAGATCAAGGACACAGATAATAAAAATTTTGGTTGTACCGTACTGATGGTAAATTAACTAGCGATCCTCTTTGTACGCTTAGGGCAGACTGAAATGACATGAGAAGCATCGCCACAATAAAAACACAACCTATTCTGATGTCTGAATCCCTGTTGTTCCATTCTAGACAGAATCCTATCACACTGCATTGACTCAGGCATCTGCTCTGAGGACAACGCCACAGCGCGCACAGTTCTGCGCTCCCGCAAACGCCGATCAATCTGAATGGCCAAAGACATAGAATCACTCAGACCGAAAGGTGTGGGGAACCCCACCAAAACATCTTTAACGGATTCAGAAAGACCCTTTCTGAAAATTGCCGCCAAAGCATCATCATTCCATTTAGTCAACACAGACCATTTTCTAAATTTCTGACAATACAATTCTGCCTCTTCTTGACCCTGAGACAGGACCAACAAGGTCTTCTCCGCTTGATCCACAGAATTTGGTTCATCATATAATAATCCTAAAGCCTGAAAAAAGGCGTCTACATTAAGCAAGGCCGGATTCCCAGATTCCAGGGAAAATGCCCAATCCTGAGGATCGCCACGCAGCAGGGAGATGACAATTTTAACCTGCTGAATGGAATCACCAGAGGATCGAGGTCTCAGAGCAAAAAACAGTTTACAGTTGTTTTTAAAACTCAAAAATTTGGACCTGTCCCCAAAAAACAAATCAGGAGTAGGAATCTTAGGCTCTAAAACTGGAGTCTGAACAATATAATCAGAAATACCCTGTACCCTAGCAGCAAGCTGGTCTACACGAGAAGCTAATCCCTGAACATCCATGCTAGCACAAGGCTCCTCAGCCACCCAGAGGAAAAGAGGGAAGAAAAGACAAAGTAGGCTACAGAAAAAAAATTGCTCTTTTTTCCCTTATTCGGAGATGCATTTAACTCATTGTTGGCCAGTTGTACTATTATGATCCGGTGACCTTGGAGCCGCATGAGACTTTCTCAGGAGTAGGTGGAACCTGTACTGACCGCAAACCCTAAACTGTCACCGCAACTAGAAGTAGCTGTGGGGTGTACCTAACACATCCTAGACACCTCGACACAGCCGGAGGACTAAATACCCCTATAGATGGAAATGGGAATTCTATCTTGCCTCAGAGCAGAACCCCAAAGGATAGGCAGCCCCCCACAAATATTGACTGTGAGTATTAGAGGAAAGACACACGCAGGCAGAAATCAGGATTTAGCAAAAGAGGCCACGCTAGCTAAATAGGAAAGGATAGGACAGAATACTAAGCGGTCAGTATTAAAACCCTAAAAATATCCACAGTAGGGTTGAGCGAAACGGGTCGTTCATTTTCAAAAGTCGCCGACTTTTGGCTAACTCGGCGTCTCATGAAACCCGATCCGACCCCTGTGCTTGTCGGCCATGCGGTACGTGACTTTCGCGCCAAAGTCGCGTTTCAATGACGCGAAAAGCGCCATTTCTCAGCCAATGAAGGTGAACGCAGAGTGTGGGCAGCGTGATGACATAGGTCCTGGTCCCCACCATCTTAGAGAAGGGCATTGCAGTGATTGGCTTGCTGTCTGCGGCGTCACAGGGGCTATAAAGGGGCGTTCCCGCCGACCGCCATCTCACTGCTGCTGATCTGAGCTTAGGGAGAGGTTGCTGCCGCTTCGTCACAAGCAGGGAGAGCGTTAGGCAGGGTCCATAAACCACCAAACCGCTTGTGCTGTAGCGATTTCCACTGTCCAACACCACCTTCGGTGTGCAGGGACAGTGGAAGCTAAATTTTTTTTTTCTCTCAGCGCTGTAGCTCATTGGGCTGCCCTAGAAGGCTCCGTGATAGCTGTATTGCTGTGTGTACACCACTGTGGAAACCAACTGCTTTTTTCAAAGCACATATCCTCTTGTTCCTTCCTTTCTGCACAGCTATCTTTTTTGTTTGTCCACACTTTTTATTTAATTTGTGCATCAGTCCACTCCTATTGCTGCCTGCCATACCTGGCTGAGATTACTGCAGGGACATAGTAATTGTAGGACAGTCCCTGTTTTTTTTTTTTTTTTTGTGGGAGATTAAGATTGGCATTTCTGCTAGAGTGCCATCCCTGTGTGTGCCATCTCTCACTCAGTGGGCCATAGAAAGCCTATTTATTTTTTTCCTTGATTTGGGTTTTAAAATCTACCTTAACAAAAAAACACTACATAAATCAGTGGGAGAAAAATATTGGCCTCAGTCAGGGCTTGTGTGCCACTCCTGTGTGTGCCATCTCGCATTCAGTGGGCCATAGAAAGCCTTTTTTTTATTTTATTTTATTTTATTATTTGGTTTCTAAAGTCTCCCTGAAAAAATAAAAAATAAAAAAAAAAAACAGTGGGAGATTAATATTGCCCTTTCAGCTTGTGTGCCAGTCTTGACTCCTGGGTGTGCCACCTCTCTCTCTCTAATTGTGGGCCATAGAAAGCCTATTTATTTTTTTCCTTGATTTGGGTTCGAAAATCTACCTTTAAAAAAATCACTACATCAATCAGTGGGAGAAAAATATTGGCCTCAGTCAGGGCTTGTGTGCCACTCCTGTGTGTGCCATCTCTCACTCAGTGGGCCATAGAAAGCCTATTTATTTTTTTGCTTGATTTGGGTTCTAAAATCTACCTTAAAAAAAACACTACATCAATCAGTGGGAGAAACATATTGGACTCAGTCAGGGCTTGTGTGCCACTCCTGTGTGTGCCATCTCTCACTCAGTGGGCCATAGAAAGCCTATTTATTTTTTTCCTTGATTTGGGTTCGAAAATCTACCTTAACAAAAAAACACTACATCAATCAGTGGGAGAAAAATATTGGCCTCAGTCAGGGCTTGTGTGCCACTCCTGTGTGTGCCATCTCTCATTCAGTGGGCCATAGAAAGCCTTTTTTTATTATTTTATTATTTGGTTTCTAAAGTCTCCCTGAAAAACAAAAACAAAAACAAAAAAAAAACTGGGAGATTAATATTGCCCTTTCAGCTTGTGTGCCAGTCTTGACTCCTGGGTGTGCCACCTCTCTCTCTCAAATTGTGGGCCATAGAAAGCCTATTTATTTTTTTCCTTGATTTGGGTTCGAAAATCTACCTTAAAAAAAAAAAACTCCATCAATCAGTGGGAGAAAAATATTGGCCTCAGTCAGGGCTTGTGTGTCACTCCTGTGTGTGCCATCTCTCACTCAGTGGGCCATAGAAAGCCTATTTATTTTTTTCCTTGATTTGGGTTCGAAAATCTACCTTAAAAAAAAAACACTACATCAATCAGTGGGAGAAAAATATTGGCCTCAGTCAGGGCTTGTGTGCCACTCCCGTGTGTGCCATCTCTCACTCAGTGGGCCATAGAAAGCCTATTTATTTTTTGCTTGATTTGGGTTCTAAAATCTACCTTTAAAAAAAACACTACATCAATCAGTGGGAGAAAAATATTGGCCTCAGTCAGGGCTTGTGTGCCACTCCTGTGTGTGCCATCTCTCATTCAGTGGGCCATAGAAAGCCTTTTTTTTTAATTTTATTATTTGGTTTCTAAAGTCTCTCTGAAAAAAACATTTTATCTTATTTGGTTTCTAAAGTCTCCCTGAGAAAAAAAAAAAAAATAGGTGGGAGATTAATATTGACATTTGTGCTTGAGTGACAGTCCTGCGTGTGTGTCATCTCTGTGATTTTGTGCCACAGAAAACAGAGTGTGTAACATTGTGCCCGATTTTCCTTGTGGTCTCACC
This sequence comes from Ranitomeya variabilis, assembly GCF_051348905.1. Classification (NCBI taxonomy): domain Eukaryota; kingdom Metazoa; phylum Chordata; class Amphibia; order Anura; family Dendrobatidae; genus Ranitomeya; species Ranitomeya variabilis. The sequence goes on from NC_135239.1 coordinate 85,038,486, forward strand.
AACCTGTTAAGGGATATTGAAATCATACTGAAGTTATAGCTCAACGTGTAAGTTGTTTGACAGCAACAAATAAAGTTAATTTGGTTAAGTTTTTCAAACAATGAGGAAGTCTGGTGCAAGAGGTCGTGGCCGTGGGCGTTCATTGTCAGCTGGTAATGATGGTAGTGGTAGTGGAGCATCAGGTGGTCGTGGGGATAAAAATATTCCACCTAAGTCTGGAGCTGTGGAGGCTGTTTCGTCGTCTGGCTACACAAGGCCTCGAAGCTTTCTTTTCTGGGAGTAGGAAAACCGCTTTTAAAGCCGGAGCAGCAACAGCAAGTTTTGGCTTACATTGCAGACTCAGCCTCTAGCTCTTTTGCCTCCTCTTCTGAAACTGGTAAATGTAAAAGCAGCGCGTCGCTTGTGGATGTTCACGGTCAGGGACAAGTCGCTTCCTTGTCCTCCTCAGCAAAAACAACAACAAGAGAGAAGGATGCAGCAGGCGACACAACGGGTTACTCCATGGAGCTCTTTACACATACCATCCCTGGCTTAGAAAGTGAAACACTTAACAGGCCATGCCCATTACAAGTAGATTCTGACATGGAGTGCACTGATGCACAGCCAGAGTACTATGCTGCTCCTTTGACTGAGACCACAACATTGCCCTCTCAGGGTACTGATCCGCAATCAGACCCTGATGAGACTATGTTGCCCAGCCACGAAAGCTATACCACCGACCGACACAGTGACACAGACGAAGTTGCACACGAGCTCGAAGAGGAGGTAATAGATGACCCAGTTGTTGACCCCGATTGGCCGCCATTGGGGGAACAGGGTGCAGGCGGCAGTAGTTCAGAAGCGGAGGTGGAGGAGGGGCCGCAGCAGGCATCAACATCGCAACAGGTTCCATCTGCCGGGCCCGTATCTGGCCCAAAACGCGTGTCAAAGCCAAAACCTGTTGGAGGACAGCGTGGCCATCCGGTTAAAGCTCAGTCTGCAATCCCTGAAAAGGGATCCGATGCTAGGAAGAGTGCAGTCTGGCATTTTTTTAAACAACATCCAATTGATCAGCGCAAAGTCATCTGTCAAAAATGTTCAACTAGCTTAAGCAGAGGTCAGAATCTGAAAAGTCTCAATACTAGTTGCATGCATAGACACTTAACCACCATGCATTTTCAAGCCTGGACTAACTACCAAACGTCCCTTAAGGTTGTAGCACCCTCGGCCAATGAAGCTAGTCAGCAACGCAACATCCCTTCCGTCACTGTAAGGCCACCATTTTCCGCACCACCGGCAGTATCTGTGCAGGTTTCTTTGACAGCCAAAAGCAGTCAGGGTCAGGGAATCTCCAGTTTTGTAGGAGGAAATATTGCATCTAGGGCACCGGCGGAAACAATACCGTCTCCAACCGTCTCTCAGTCTGCCAGGTCCACCGGCACACCCGCAAGTTCCACGATCTCCATCTCTCCAGTTCAGCTCACACTACATGAGACTCTGGTTAGAAAAAGGAAGTACTTATCCTCGCATCCGCGTACACAGGGTTTTAACGCCCACATAGCTAGACTAATCTCGTTAGAGATGATGCCCTACCGGTTAGTTGAAAGCGAAGCTTTCAAAGCCCTGATGGAGTACGCTGAACCACGATACGAGCTACCCAGTCAACACTTTTTTTCAAGAAAAGCCATCCCAGCCCTGCACCAGCACGTTAAACAGCGCATCGTCCATGCACTCAGGCAATCTGTGAGTACAAAGGTGCACCTGACTACAGATGCATGGACCAGTAGGCATGGCCAGGGACGTTATGTGTCCATCACGGCACACTGGGTGAATGTGGTGGATGCGGGGTCCACAGGGGACATCAATTTCGGGACAGTTGTGCCTAGCCCACGGTCTAGGAAACAGTTGGCTGTAGGCGTTCGCACCCCCTCCTCCTCCTCCTCCTCGTCCTCCTGCAGAAGCTACAGCTCTTCCACAGACCGCAGTCGGCCAACCACTCCATCGGCAGATGACACTGTTGCACACCAGTTGTCCCATTATGGGCCAGCTACTGGCAAGCGTCAGCAGGCTGTATTGGCTATGAAGTGTTTGGGCGACAACAGACACACCGCGGAAGTTCTGTCCGAGTTCTTGCAACAAGAAATGCAGTCGTGGCTGGGCACAGTAGATCTTGAGGCAGGCAAGGTAGTGAGTGATAACGGAAGGAATTTCATGGCTGCCATCTCCCTTTCCCAACTGAAACACATTCCTTGCCTGGCTCACACCTTAAACCTGGTGGTGCAGTGCTTATTGAAAACTTATCCTGGGTTCTCCGACCTGCTCCTCAAAGTGCGTGGACTTTGCTCACATATCCGACGTTCGCCTGTACACGCCAGCCGTATGCAGACCTATCAGCGGTCTTTGAACCTTCCCCAGCATCGCCTAATCATAGACGTTGCAACAAGGTGGAACTCAACACTGCACATGCTTCAGAGACTGTGCCAACAGAGGCGGGCTGTTATGTTTTTGTGGGAGGATACACATACACGGGCAGGCAGTAGGATGGCAGACATGGAGTTGTCAGGTGTGCAGTGGTCCAAGATACAAGACATGTGTCAAGTCCTTCAGTGTTTTGAGGAATGCACACGGCTGGTTAGTGCAGACAACGCCGTAATAAGCATGAGCATCCCCCTAATGCGTCTGCTGATGCAAAGTTTGACGCACATAAAGGAGCAGGCGTCTGCACCAGAGGAAGAGGAAAGCCTTGATGACAGTCAGCCATTGTCTGGTCAGGGCAGTGTACAGGACGAGGTAGCGGGCGAAGAGGAGGTGGAGGACGAGGAGGATGATGGGGATGAGTATATTTTTAATGCGGAAGCTTTCCCGGGGGCACTGGAAATTGGTTGCGTGGCAAGGCCGGGTTCTGGTTTTTTGAGGGACACAAGTGACGTAGATTTGCCTGAAACTGCCCCTCAACCAATCACAACCGGAGATTTGACAACTGGAACTTTGGCCCACATGGCGGATTATGCCTTACGTATCCTAAAAAGGGACACACGCATTACGAAAATGATGAACGATGACGATTACTGGTTGGCCTGCCTCCTTGATCCACGCTATAAAGGCAAATTGCAAAATATTATGCCACATGAGAACTTGGAACTAATATTAGCAACCAAACAATCAACTCTTGTTGACCGTTTGCTTCAGGCATTCCCAGCACACAGCGCACGTGATCGTTCTCACACGAGCTCCAGGGGGCAGCAGACTAGGAGTGTTAGGGGTGCACACATCAGAAGTGGCGTTGGATAGAGGGGTTTTCTGACCAGGTTGTGGAGTGATTTTGCTATGACCGCAGACAGGACAGGTACTGCTGCATCAATTGAAAGTGACAGGAGACAACATTTGTCCAGTATGGTTACTAACTATTTTTCATCCCTTATCGATGTTCTCCCTCAACTGTCATTCCCATTTGATTACTGGGCATCAAAATTAGACACCTGGCCAGAATTGGCAGAATATGCATTGCAGGAGCTTGCTTGCCCGGCAGCAAGTGTCCTATCAGAAAGAGTATTCAGTGCTGCAGGTTCAATATTAACCGAAAAAAGGACTCGTCTGGCTACCCAAAATGTTGACGATCTAACATTCATTAAAATGAACCACAACTGGATTTCGAAATCTTTTGCCCCACCTTGCCCGGCCGACACCTAGCTTTCCTATGAAAAGCTCTTGCCTGTGAATTACTTTTCTAATGTCTAATTTGCTGCAGCTGATTGTACAGCATACGACATGTTTACACCTCCCTAAATGGCCAAACTCCCCACACGGGGCCGTGGTATCGCGACTTGGCGCAAGCACCCGTGAGACTGCTGTTTGTCTGAAGAGGTGGGTGTGCTCGCTTTTGGTTGACGGCATTGCTACTGGGTCCCTCATAGTACAATGTAGTGTCTCTGGCGGTGGTGGTGCGCACCCAACGTCAGACACACCGTTGTAACATGAGGGGCCGTGGGGCGGTCCCGCCGGCCTCAAGAGAGTTCCCCCCTCCCCCAGCTCAAACTGTGCTCTACCACGTGCAAAATTATGTCGCACAGCTCCACCAATCTTTAGTCTATTCGCTGACATCATTCAATGTCTGGCACTGACAATACAAATTTGTAGACATCTATGATGCAACTTAAAGTAGTCTGTGTCTGTGTCCTATATTGGCACCATTAAATAGTTACTGCCAAATTACTATGTCAGAAACTCAGCAGATGAGCCCACCCCTGTACCTAAGTATGCCACCTTTTTTTTTTTTGGTTGTTTTGCGAGACATTAACATCTATTTATATTTTGGGAGTACTGGAACAGACACTCCTTGCAATACTCCTCCACTGACCACAATGCTGCCTGTGTATCCATGTAACCGATTTAAAACTGCCATGAGCCTATTGTTTGTTATTTTAGGCCTTTGATAGCCTGTCTGCGGTCCCTACTTTAAATACTCCTCCACTGACCACCAAGCTGCCTGCCCGTGTATCCATGTAACCGATGTAAAACTGCCATGAGCCTATTGTTTGTTATTTTAGGCCTTTGATAGCCTGTCTGCGGTCCCTACTTTAAATACTCCTCCACTGACCACCAAGCTGCCTGTGTATCCATGTAACCGATGTAAAACTGCCATGAGCCTATTCTTTGTTATTTTAGGCCTTTGATAGCCTGTCTGCGGTCCCTACTTTAAATACTCCTCCACTGACCACCAAGCTGCCTGCCCGTGTATCCATGTAACCGATGTAAAACTGCCATGAGCCTATTGTTTGTTATTTTAGGCCTTTGATAGCCTGTCTGCGGTCCCTACTTTAAATACTCCTCCACTGACCACCAAGCTGCCTGTGTATCCATGTAACCGATGTAAAACTGCCATGAGCCTATTGTTTGTTATTTTAGGCCTTTGATAGCCTGTCTGCGGTCCCTACTTTAAATACTCCTCCACTGACCACCAAGCTGCCTGTGTATCCATGTAACCGATGTAAAACTGCCATGAGCCTATTGTTTGTTATTTTAGGCCTTTGATAGCCTGTCTGCGGTCCCTACTTTAAATACTCCTCCACTGACCACCAAGCTGCCTGCCCGTGTATCCATGTAACCGATGTAAAACTGCCATGAGCCTATTGTTTGTTATTTTAGGCCTTTGATAGCCTGTCTGCGGTCCCTACTTTAAATACTCCTCCACTGATCACCAAGCTGCCTGCCCGTGTATCCATGTAACCGATGTAAAACTGCAGTATTTTGCTTATAAAAAAGAAAATACTGGAGAGATATCAAATGCAGACATTTTAACATTAAAAACAAAAACAAAAACACATACAACAAAAAACTGGTACAGTACAAAAATTGGCCACCAGCTACAAAAACTTTCTCCTGCAAGTAGTTAACTGAAAGGTTTTTTTCCATTGAAAACACAGATATGGCATCCACCGAGTGTTGTCCTGTCGTGTCTTCTTTATATTATTGCCAAGAAGCTGCAACTGAATAAAGCTGAGCTTCTACCTTCTGCCTCTTATTAACTGCTTTTTTTAAAAAAAATTGGCCACCAGCTACAAAAACTTTCTCCTGCAAGTAGTTAACTGAAAGGTTTTTTTCCATTGAAAACACAGATATGGCATCCACCGAGTGTTGTCCTGTCGCGTCTTCTTTATATTATTGCCAAGAAGCTGCAACTGAATAAAGCTGAGCTTCTACCTTCTGCCTCTTATTAACTGCTGTTTTTTAAAAAAATTGGCTGTTCCGGCCTACTAAAGGTGTCTGCCCCTGCCTGGTGTTGTCCTCAACTGAATAAAGCTGAGCTTCTACCTTCGGCCTCTTATTAACTGCTGTTTTTTTTAAAAATTGGCTGTTCCGGCCTACTAAAGGTGTCTGCCCCTGCCTGGTGTTGTCCTCAACTGAATAAAGCTGTGCTTCAACCTTCTGTTCCAAATTACGATTTTTAAAAATGAAATTGGCTGTTCCGGCCTACTAAAGGTGTCTGCCCCTGCCTGGTGTTGTCCTCAACTGAATAAAGCTGTGCTTCAACCTTCTGTTCCAAATTACGATTGTTAAAAATGAAATTGGCTGTTCCGGCCTACTAAAGGTGTCTGCCCCTGCCTGGTGTTGTCCTCAACTGAATAAAGCTGTGCTTCAACCTTCTGTTCCAAATTACGATTGTTAAAAATGAAATTGGCTGTTCCGGCCTACTAAAGGTGTCTGCCCCTGCCTGGTGTTGTCCTCAACTGAATAAAGCTGTGCTTCAACCTTCTGTTCCAAATTACGATTTTTAAAAATGAAATTGGTTGTTCCGGCCTACTAAAGGTGTCTGCCCCTGCCTGGTGTTGTCCTCAACTGAATAAAGCTGTGCTTCAACCTTCTGTTCCAAATTACGATTTTTAAAAATGAAATTGGCTGTTCCGGCCTACTAAAGGTGTCTGCCCCTGCCTGGTGTTGTCCTCAACTGAATAAAGTTGTGCTTCAACCTTCTGTTCCAAATTACGATTGTTAAAAATGAAATTGGCTGTTCCGGCCTACTAAAGGTGTCTGCCCCTGCCTGGTGTTGTCCTCAACTGAATAAAGCTGTGCTTCAACCTTCTGTTCCAAATTACGATATTTAAAAATGAAATTGGCTGTTCCGGCCTACTAAAGGTGTCTGCCCCTGCCTGGTGTTGTCCTCAACTGAATAAAGCTGTGCTTCAACCCTCTGTTCCAAATTACGATTGTTAAAAATGAAATTTGCTGTTCCGGCCTACTAAAGGTGTCTGCCCCTGCCTGGTGTTGTCCTCAACTGAATAAAGCTGTGCTTCAACCTTCTGTTCCAAATTACGATATTTAAAAATGAAATTGGCTGTTCCGGCCTACTAAAGGTGTCTGCCCCTGCCTGGTGTTGTCCTCAACTGAATAAAGCTGAGCTTCTACCTTCGGCCTCTTATTAACTGCTGTTTTTTTTAAAAATTGGCTGTTCCGGCCTACTAAAGGTGTCTGCCCCTGCCTGGTGTTGTCCTCAACTGAATAAAGCTGTGCTTCAACCTTCTGTTCCAAATTACGATTTTTAAAAATGAAATTGGCTGTTCCGGCCTACTAAAGGTGTCTGCCCCTGCCTGGTGTTGTCCTCAACTGAACAAAGCTGAGCTTCCACATTCTGGCTTTCGGCCTATACTATCAGATATTAAACTGCATTTGGCCTACTAGTGTGGTTAGGCCCTTGAAACAGTGTCTGCTGCTCTTGGGTTTGCTACTCCACTGAACAAAGCAATGCCGCCTGTTTAGTCCTGTTACCAATTTTGAACTGCATTTAGCCTACTTTATTCTTTGGCCCTATATCTGTTTCCTCCTCATCCTGCCCATTGCCCAGCCACTGCTAGATGAGTCTGCTGGTACATTGACCTAGACCACTACATTCCCCTTGTACTCTACACAGCCAGAATCTGACCCTGCTGAAAGTAAGGTTCCCCTTCCCGCATGTTATACCACCTTACAAAGGGACAAAGAGGAAGGTGCAGATGAAAGTGCAGGTTCCTTCATCAGGTGGGGGGGCATACTCGTTGGTGACGTCACTGGCACAGGGCCCCTCAGAGTACGCAAAAGTGTCGCTGCTGGTGGGAGGCGCCCCCGCCATGCAAACACACCGCCGTACTTTGAGGGGCCCTGTGCCAGTGCCAATGCGAACGAGTGGGCCCCCCCTGCTTGCTCAGGATCACAGCACTTGCAACGTTGAAATACTTACCTCTCCCTGCAACACCGCCGTGACGTAGTCCGCATTTCCTGGGCCCACGAAAAACTTGAGCCAGCCCTACTCCCCCCACAACTTTTGCCAAATGACCCCCAATTTCCTATGCCCAACTATTATTATAAAGTTAATTAAGATTGACAAGCTTCAGAAACAAGAATGGATGTTTTTGGCATTAAAATGGGCACTGTAGGTGTTTTCCTGGCCTCCACTCACTGCCGACTATGCTTCCCCATTGACTTGCATTGGGTTTCGCGTTTCGGTCGATCCCCGACTTTTAGCGATAATCGGCCGACTGCACTCGACTCGACTCTGGACAAAGTCGGGTTTCACAAAACCCGACTCGATCTTAAAAAAATGAAAGTCGCTCAACCCTAATCCACAGCAGATAATACAAAAATTCCACCATCTAACTAAAGACATGGAATGTATTTCTGCATCTCCTGAGAATCCAACTTGACTGAAATATCCAAACACAGTCTAAGCTGGACAAGAAAAAACATTGAATAGTACTGAATTGTAAAGCACACAGCATGTGTGCTACAAAAACAAAACCAGACACTTTTCTTTTTTTGAGTAGGCAGCAGGGCAGGAGGAAACAGACAGAGATGCAAAGCCTCCAAGAACAATGGACAACTGGCAAGGGCTAATGAATCCTGCACACCTAAATATCCCAGTCAGAGCTGCAATCAGCAGGGACACCTGCCCAGGATTGCAACCCAGGGACAACTACATTACTACCAACAACCACCGGAGGGAACCCAAGTGCAGAATTCACAACACCACAGATGTGGGTATAAAAAGGGATTTCTATTGTTCTTCAAAAAGGATCAGAGTGATTCAGCTCCATCAAGAGGGACACAGATTTGACTCTACAAGATGTCAGCTTAGGAGACCACGGCCCCAGCTGGAAGAATACAGATCTGCTCCATGGACCATCACTGAAACCATGGGTACATTTTGGGATGCCTAGATTCGGACCCACCAGCCATCTGAGCACCAGGGATACATTTGGGGAAGCCAGGATTTTGACCCATCGGTCATCTGGCTGCATGAAGACATTCGGAAAAGCCAGGTTGTGACTCTCTGGTCATTTGGCCACAAACCTCAATGGACTATCAAGTTTCCTAAGCTTGTCATTACCTCATCTCTACAGGTGCCCACCAAATCAGGGTGCTATGGGTGGGGGTAGTCGGCTTTCGATGCTCCCAAGTTGCAGCTGCTCAAATCCCAGCTAGTCAGCGGAAGGGTGAGACTCTGTAATTTTGCACTGTCTTTGGTATTTTGCTGGGACTGTTCTATATGTTATCATCTGTTGGTGGTTCAAAAAAATATTGCCACTCTGTTTTACCCTCATCCTCTGTTGACTGAGTAGTTTTATGTCCATGGAGAAAGGAGATCAGGCATTCAGTGGGATGAGTCCTGGTCCATGTGGTCTCAGGCCAGCAGACTAAAACATGCGCTGACCCCCCCCATGTCTCCACACCAGTTTTTTAAACCCTGAAGAAAGGTATCTAAGTCTCCATCTTTCTCCTTCTCAGGGAAATTTTCCAAGCATGGTCTCCTTGGATTAATGTCCTGGGAATAGGGTAGCTGAGAACTGTCACCTCTTAGAATGCGGGTCATCTCTGACGTTCTGCAGCAGTATCTCGCAGTCTGTTGGTACTGTACAATAAGCTGCAGGTGCAAACTGTCATTACATTCTCCCAGCTGTTGTAAGGCTACGTTCACATTTGCGTTGTGCGCCGCAGCGTCGGCGCCGCAGCGCACAACGCAAACAAAAACGCGGCAAAACGCACGCTAAAACGCTGCGTTTTGCGCCGCATGCGTCCTTTTTGGCCGAAAGTTGGACGCAAAAAAAATGCAACTTGATGCGTTTCTTGCGTCCAACGCTTGCGGCCATGCGGCGCACAACGCAGCACAACGCATGTCCATGCGCCCCCATGTTAAATATAGGGGCGCATGACGCATGCGGCGCCGCTGCGGCGCCCGACGCTGCGGCGAGGACCGCAAATGTGAACGTAGCCTAAGAAAGATCCATGCTCGCCCCAGAACTTACATTATTAGTACCCCCAGAAGTTGTTCATAGGGCAAGGTCAATTGGTTGGCTCCTCTTACTTGGGTTTTCTCTTTGTTCAGGTGCCATGGTTCTCAGCTCAGAGTCGTGCTCCATCAAGGCACCAATCAGCAGATCATTTGAATTCTCTGCTGTCTCTATTCCTGTCTGCTCACAGAGGTTAGTCAGAGCTTACTCTGCTTCTTGTATACAGCTGCCATAATGGCAGACAGCCTTTTGCCAAATAACAGATAGAAATGAAAAATCAGAAGAGGAAACTGCAAGAATGTTTTCATCAGCACTGAGTTGAACCTTGTAGAACTGGTAAACTTCTCGAAGGGTTACCAGTTCTTTAGTACAGGGAATAAATGCTTAAACTTAGTACTAATGCTCTAATAGAAGTAAAAAACTATCTCACCGCTTGTCACCAAGTTGTTAAGTACACACTTCTCAGCAGTGAAGTGCACCTGCAAAGGTTAATTTACCTACGTTCACTCAATCTACGTAGCTTTCATTCTCTGTTTTTGGCTTCAAAGTGAGCATAAATCACACCCCGACACAGTCCACACACCCTGATTACTTAACGTGCTGCCACCACTCACCAAACACAAGGTTTGACGAGTCCCCAAAATATTTTATTTTAAGACAATCAAAATATCACACACTCTCTGAAAGGCTATGGTTCTTTTAGAGCATACAAGGATCAAATTTATTAAAGATTTTAAACTTTAATATAAAAATATACAGTGCTTATAATAAAAGATATAAAAAGGTAAAACTACAACAACACACAAATATGCAACAGTTATAAAATAAAAAGGGAGAAATAACAGAAATATATAAACATTTCCATCTAAAAGTATCTTCTGTTTTCCTTGAGGGAAGAAGAAGGGAATTAAGGATTGCATCAGTCTCCTAGGCAGCCCTTACATGTGAACAACTTATTTTGTGTCACCCAGCTTTTTTATAGTCCTGACTAGTGTTGAGCATTCCGATACCGCAAGTATCGGGTATCGGCCGATACTTGCGGTATCGGAATTCCGATACCGGGATTCCGATACTTGCCGCGTATCGGATACCGGAATCGGAAGTTCCAAGATTCAAAATGCAGAAATTCAGCCAATGAGAATGATTCCAAGTGTGGGCACATCCTGTTTAGCATGGAGGGCATGAAACTACTGGCAAGGCTGTGATTGGCTGCTGAAATGATGTCATGATGCAGTTTAAAAGTCGCTGGCGCCATTTTGCGATCACTCTGCTGTGAATTCAGTTAGTGACAGGACGCTGTTTGCTGACTGAGGGACAGTTTAGAGATAGCGATTTGCTTCTTTGTGCTTTCCAAAGGCTAATTTAGCAACCGCTGTGTTCACCTACTATTCACCTTGCTTTTGCCTTGTAGCGCTGTTTTCACAGCGATCTGCAAGGTCTGTGTGTGTGTGTGTGTGTGTGTGTGAGTGCAGCCCACTCTCTAGTCTGAGTGCAGCCACATAGGCCATCCATAGCTGGTTGTATTCAGTTCAGGGAGGGTGGTTCATTGCCTCATACTGTTCTTTTTTTTTTTTTTTTTCAAGTAGTGTAGTCTGCTGCTAATTTATTCAAAAAAATCCTATTAGTGTCTTTCCACCGGTCTCCAGCTAATTTGTGGAAAAACACTACATAGGATAACGTAGAGGAGGGTTTTTGGGCCTTGCAGCGCCGTTTACGGCTGTCTGCACGGTCTCCGTGTGACTGCAGCTCGCCCTGTAGTCTGTGAGCAGCCGTAGCCTGGTTGTCTCCAGCTCAGGGTTGTTCACTGCGTCATACCGCCAAATCAATTTTCATTTTGTTTTAAGTAGTGCAGGCTGCTGCACATTTTTTCAAAAAATTCCTATTAGTGTCTTTCCACCCGTCTCCAGCTAATTTGTGGAAAAACACTACATAGGATAACGTAGAGGAGGGTTTTTGGGCCTTGCAGCGCCGTTTACGGCTGTCTGCACGGTCTCCGTGTGACTGCAGCTCGCCCTGTAGTCTGTGAGCAGCCGTAGCCTGGTTGTCTCCAGCTCAGGGTTGTTCACTGCGTCATACCGCCAAATCAATTTTCATTTTGTTTTAAGTAGTGCAGGCTGCTGCACATTTTTTCAAAAAATTCCTATTAGTGTCTTTCCACCCGTCTCCAGCTAACTTGTGGAAAAACACTACATAGGATAACGTAGAGGAGGGTTTTTGGGCCTTGCAGCACCGTTTACGTCTGTCTGCACGGTCTCCGTGTGACTGCAGCTCTATCTGTTGTCAGTTCAGCCCCCAAAAAATAAATAAATAATAAAGTTCACCAAACACACCAGTTACACCACTTTACATTTGTGTAGGCCACATTAGCTCATATTAAAGTCTAGTCCACACTTTAGAAAATTAGTGTTTCTTATACCTGTTAGGAGGAGTTGTGTTATGACCCCAATGGCGAGGGTCTCAGAGGTACGTGGAAGTCTGCAGAATACAAAAATCCAGCTCATAGGGCAGTGGTAACTGGGTTGACCATATATCTACTCCTAACGCCAACACTAGAAGTAGCCGGGGATCATTCCTACGTTGATTCTAGATGACACGCTCCAGCCGGAGAATCTAGCTACCCCTAGTAGAGGAAAACAAAAGACCTTTCTTGCCTCCAGAGAAGGGGACCCCAAAGCTGGATAGAAGCCCCCCACAAATAATAACGGTGAGGTAAGAGGAAATGACAAACACAGAAATGAACCAGGTTTAGCACAGAGAGGCCCGCTTACTGATAGCAGAATAAAGAAAGGTAACTTATATGGTCAACAAAAACCCTATCAAAATCCACACTGGAAATCCAAGAACCCCCGAACCGTCTAACGGTCCGGGGGGAGAACACCAGCCCCCTAGAGCTTCCAGCAAAGGTCAGGATATAGATTTGGAACAAGCTGGACAAAAATACAAAACCAAAACAAATAGCAAAAAGCAAAAGGCAGACTTAGCTGATATAACTGGAACCAGGATCAGTAGACAAGAGCACAGCAGACTAGCTCTGATAACTACGTTGCCAGGCATTGAACTGAAGGTCTAGGGAGCTTATATAGCAACACCCCTAACTAACGACCCAGGTGCGGATAAAAGGAATGACAGAAAAACCAGAGTCAAAAAACTAGTAACCACTAGAGGGAGCAAAAAGCAAATTCACAACAGTACCCCCCCCTTAGTGAGGGGTCACCGAACCCTCACCACGACCACCAGGGCGATCAGGATGAGCGGCATGAAAGGCACGAACTAAATCGGCCGCATGAACATCAGAGGCGACCACCCAGGAATTATCCTCCTGACCATAGCCCTTCCACTTGACCAGGTACTGAAGCCTCCGCCTGGAGAGGCGAGAATCCAAGATCTTCTCCACCACGTACTCCAACTCGCCCTCAACCAACACCGGAGCAGGAGGCTCAGCAGAAGGAACTACAGGCACAATGTACCGCCGCAACAAGGACCTATGAAATACATTGTGAATAGCAAACGACACAGGAAGATCCAGACGAAAAGATACAGGATTAAGGATTTCCAATATCTTGTAAGGCCCAATAAAACGAGGTTTAAATTTGGGAGAGGAGACCTTCATAGGAACAAAGCGGGAAGAAAGCCATACCAAATCCCCAACGCGTAGTCGGGGACCCACACCGCGGCGGCGGTTGGCAAAGCGCTGAGCCCTCTCCTGTGACAACTTCAAGTTGTCCACCACATGATTCCAGATCCGCTGCAACCTATCTACCACAGAATCCACCCCAGGACAGTCAGAAGGCTCCACATGACCCGAAGAAAAGCGAGGATGGAAACCAGAGTTGCAGAAAAAAGGCGAAACCAAGGTGGCGGAACTAGCCCGATTATTAAGGGCAAACTCAGCCAACGGCAAGAATGTCACCCAATCGTCCTGATCAGCAGAGACAAAACACCTCAAATAAGCCTCCAAAGTCTGATTGGTTCGCTCCGTCTGTCCATTAGTCTGAGGATGGAAAGCAGACGAAAACGACAAATCAATGCCCATCCTACTACAAAAGGATTGCCAGAACCTAGAAACGAACTGGGATCCTCTGTCTGACACAATATTCTCAGGGATGCCGTGCAAACGAACCACGTTCTGGAAAAACACAGGAACCAGATCGGAAGAGGAAGGCAGCTTAGGCAAAGGAACCAAATGGACCATCTTGGAGAAGCGATCACATATCACCCAGATAACGGACATGCCCTGAGATAGCGGAAGATCAGAAATGAAATCCATGGAGATATGTGTCCAAGGTCTCTTCGGGACAGGCAAGGGCAAGAGCAAACCGCTGGCACGAGAACAGCAAGGCTTAGCTCGAGCACAAGTCCCACAGGACTGCACAAATGACCGCACATCCCTTGACAAGGAAGGCCACCAAAAGGACCTGGCCACCAGATCTCTGGTGCCAAAAATTCCCGGGTGACCTGCCAACACCGAGGAATGAACCTCGGAAATGACTCTGCTGGTCCATTTATCCGGGACAAACAGTCTGTCAGGTGGACAAGACTCAGGCCTATCAGCCTGAAATCTCTGCAACACACGTCGCAGATCCGGAGAAATAGCTGACAAGATAACTCCATCTTTAAGAATACCAACAGGATCAGCGACTCCAGGAGCATCAGGCACAAAGCTCCTAGAAAGAGCATCGGCCTTCACATTCTTTGAACCTGGTAAATACGAGACAACAAAATCAAAGCGGGAGAAAAACAATGACCAGCGGGCCTGTCTCGGATTAAGGCGTTTAGCAGACTCGAGATACATCAGATTTTTGTGATCAGTCAAGACCACCACACGATGCTTAGCACCCTCGAGCCAATGACGCCACTCCTCAAATGCCCATTTCATGGCCAACAACTCCCGATTGCCCACATCATAATTTCGCTCGGCAGGCGAAAACTTCCTGGAGAAAAAGGCACAAGGTTTCATAACAGAGCAACCAGGGCCTCTCTGCGACAAAACGGCCCCTGCTCCAATCTCTGAAGCATCCACCTCAACCTGAAAGGGAAGTGAGACATCGGGCTGGCACAAAACAGGCGCCGAAGTAAACCGGCGCTTCAACTCCTGGAAAGCCTCCACGGCAGCAGGAGCCCAGTTAGCTACATCGGAGCCCTTCTTGGTCATATCCGTCAACGGTTTCACAATGCTAGAAAAATTAGCGATAAAACGACGGTAGAAGTTAGCGAAACCCAAGAACTTCTGAAGACTCTTAACCGACGAGGGCTGAGTCCAATCAAGAATAGCTCGGACCTTGACTGGGTCCATCTCCACAGCAGAAGGGGAAAAAATGAACCCCAAAAAGGGAACCTTCTGTACACCAAAGAGACACTTTGAGCCCTTGACAAACAAAGAATTTTCACGCAAAATTTTAAAGACCAACCTGACCTGCTCCACATGCGAATCCCAATCATCAGAAAAAACCAAAATATCATCCAGATAAACAATCAAAAATTTATCCAGATACTTCCGGAAAATGTCATGCATAAAGGACTGAAAAACTGAAGGCGCATTGGAGAGCCCAAAAGGCATCACCAAGTACTCAAAATGACCTTCGGGCGTATTGAATGCGGTTTTCCATTCATCACCTTGCTTAATGCGCACAAGGTTGTACGCACCACGAAGGTCTATCTTGGTGAACCACTTGGCACCTTTAATCCGGGCAAACAAGTCAGACAACAGCGGTAAAGGATACTGAAATTTGACAGTGATCTTATTTAAAAGCCGATAATCAATACAAGGTCTCAAAGATCCGTCCTTTTTTGCCACAAAAAAGAATCCCGCACCAAGCGGGGAAGAAGACGGACGAATATGTCCTTTCTCCAGAGACTCCTTGATATATGAACGCATAGCGGTATGTTCAGGTACCGACAGATTAAACAGTCTTCCCTTAGGAAACTTACTGCCTGGGATCAAATCTATAGCACAGTCACAGTCCCTATGAGGAGGCAGTGCACTGGACTCAGACTCACTGAAGACATCCTGATAATCAGACAAATACTCCGGAACTTCCGAAGGCGTAGAAGAAGCAATAGACACAGGCAGGGAATCCCCATGAATACCACGACAGCCCCAACTTGAGACTGACATAGCCTTCCAGTCCAGGACTGGATTATGGGTCTGTAACCATGGCAGCCCTAAAACAACCAAATCATGCATTTTATGTAAAACCAGGAAACGTATCACCTCGCGGTGTTCAGGAGTCATGCACATGATAACCTGTGTCCAATACTGCGGTTTATTTGCTGCCAATGGCGTAGCATCAATACCCCTAAGAGGAATAGGATTTTCTAATGGTTCAAGAGTAAAACCACAGTGCTTAGCAAATGACAGATCCATAAGACTCAGGGCAGCACCTGAATCTACAAACGCCATGACAGGATAAGACGACAGTGAGCAAATCAAAGTTACAGACAGAATAAATTTAGGTTGCAAATTACCAACGGTGACAGGACTAACAACCTTAGCTATACGTTTAGAGCATGCTGAGATAACATGTGTAGAATCACCACAGTAGTAGCACAAGCCATTCCGGCGTCTATGAATTTTCCGCTCATTTCTAGTCAGGATTCTATCACATTGCATTAAATCAGGTGTCTGTTCAGACAACACCATGAGGGAATTTGCGGTTTTGCGCTCCCGCAACCGCCGGTCAATTTGAATAGCCAGTGCCATAGTATCATTGAGACCTGTGGGAATGGGAAAACCCACCATAACATTCTTAATGGCTTCAGATAGGCCATTTCTAAAATTAGCGGCCAGTGCACACTCGTTCCAATGTGTCAGCACGGACCATTTCCGAAATTTTTGGCAATACACTTCAGCCTCGTCCTGCCCCTGAGACATAGCCAGCAAGGCCTTTTCTGCCTGAATCTCAAGATTGGGTTCCTCATAAAGTAAACCGAGCGCCAGAAAAAACGCATCAATATCAGCCAATGCCGGATCTCCTGGCGCCAGCGAAAAAGCCCAATCCTGAGGGTCGCCCCGTAAGAACGAAATAACTATTTTTACTTGCTGAGCAGAGTCTCCAGATGAACAGGGTCTCAGGGACAAAAACAATTTACAATTATTCACAAAATTCCTAAACTTAAACCTGTCTCCGGAAAACAGTTCAGGAATCGGTATTTTAGGTTCTGACCTAGGATTTCTGATAACATAGTCTTGTATGCCCTGCACACGAGTAGCCAGCTGGTCCACACTTGTAATCAAGGTCTGGACATTCATGTCTGCAGCAAGCATAGCCACTCTGAGGTAAAGGGGAAGAAGAAAGAAAAAAAAAACAAAAACCTCAGAATCTTCTTTCTTATAATCCCTCTTCTGCAACGCATTAAACATTTAATACTGGCCTGGCAAACTGTTATGACCCCAATGGCGAGGGTCTCAGAGGTACGTGGAAGTCTGCAGAATACAAAAATCCAGCTCATAGGGCAGTGGTAACTGGGTTGACCATATATCTACTCCTAACGCCAACACTAGAAGTAGCCGGGGATCATTCCTACGTTGATTCTAGATGACACGCTCCAGCCGGAGAATCTAGCTACCCCTAGTAGAGGAAAACAAAAGACCTTTCTTGCCTCCAGAGAAGGGGACCCCAAAGCTGGATAGAAGCCCCCCACAAATAATAACGGTGAGGTAAGAGGAAATGACAAACACAGAAATGAACCAGGTTTAGCACAGAGAGGCCCGCTTACTGATAGCAGAATAAAGAAAGGTAACTTATATGGTCAACAAAAACCCTATCAAAATCCACACTGGAAATCCAAGAACCCCCTAACCGTCTAACGGTCCGGGGGGAGAACACCAGCCCCCTAGAGCTTCCAGCAAAGGTCAGGATATAGATTTGGAACAAGCTGGACAAAAATACAAAACCAAAACAAATAGCAAAAAGCAAAAGGCAGACTTAGCTGATATAACTGGAACCAGGATCAGTAGACAAGAGCACAGCAGACTAGCTCTGATAACTACGTTGCCAGGCATTGAACTGAAGGTCTAGGGAGCTTATATAGCAACACCCCTAACTAACGACCCAGGTGCGGATAAAAGGAATGACAGAAAAACCAGAGTCAAAAAACTAGTAACCACTAGAGGGAGCAAAAAGCAAATTCACAACAGAGTTGTTCAGGAATAAGCACACAAAGCCGTTAGTACTTTTCTGCTTATCTTTATCAGTCAACCAAGATGAAGAAGGCAGTGAGTAAGGCACGTGGGCGTGGGCGTGGGCGCGGAGCAGGGAGGGGACGTGGGGATTCTGTGCCTGCTGCGGGCATCGGTGAATCATCAGCACCCACTTTCACCAGGCAACAGTCATTCATGCGCAGCTTTGTGTCAGAGCGCCGTACACCGCTGCTGCGTGAAGAACAAATTGAAGCCGTTGTCGGATGGATGGCAGCTAATGCATCAACTTCAATTAGTGCCACATCCTCTCAGACACAGAGCACTGGAGAGCAGCCATCTGTCTCTTCACCACCTGCCAAATTGCCCAGGCAGACAGAGAGCCCAGGACAGGAGCCGTCTCTACTTCTGTTCTCTGAATCTCTTGGCTTGGAAACAGGGGGCCAGCCAAGCAGCATTGGAGAAATGGAAGAAGAGGCAGGGTGCAGTGATGCCCAACAGCTTTTTCTCTCTTCCTCTGAAGAGGCGGGTGGGCCAGTGGCTCCGGTCACCACATCGCAGGCCGCATCAGCTGATGATGACACTCAGGTGCCACTTACTGGTGCGTGCTCTGCTGCTGAGACTACCCAGGAGGAGCAGTTGGGGGCAGAGGGTAGTGTAGATGATGAGGTCCTTGACCCATCTTGGCGTGAGGGACAGGAAGGTGGTGGGAGCAGCTCTGAGGAAGAGATTCCCCGTACGGCCCAAAGAGGGAGAGGGAGGGGGAAGACTGCGGATCCTGCAGCCTCCGCTTTGGCACCCGTTAGGAGCATGTCTCTTCCAAAAGCCAAAAAGGGCGCTCCCAAGACTTGCAGTGCCTGGTCCTTTTTTGACACAGTTGCAGATGACATTTGCTATGTCAGATGCAAGGTGTGTCATCAAAAAGTCAAAAGAGGGAAAAATGTCAGCAACCTCAATACCTCCAACATGTGGAAACATGTGCGCACCAGGCACCCGGCGGAGTTAGAAAAACACACTGAAGAGCTAGGCCAACCAACAGCGGCAGCTACCACCTCTTCAGCTCGTGTTGCCTCTTCCTCCAGCTCACACGCAGCTGGTTCGGCTTCCTCCCAAAATCGCCGTGGAAGAACCTCTGGCCCTGTTGTCCAGAGACCCGCTGTAATTCCACCCGCAGCACCACTTTCCCAGTCATCCACACACTCCCAGCCCAGTCTACAGCCATCGGTAGTACAGGCATGGGAGAAAAGGCGGCCTTTCTCGTCAAACCACCCACGAGCACAGGCTCTGACTGCAGGCATTGCCAAACTTCTGTCACTGGAAATGCTGTCATTCAGGCTGGTGGAGACTGACAGCTTCCGTGACTTGATGTCATTGGCAGTCCCACAGTACAATGTGCCCAGCCGCTTTTACTTCAGCAGGCAAGCCGTCCCTGCCCTGCACAAGCATGTGGAGGGACACATAAAACACGCGCTACTGAACGCCGTCAGTAGCAAGGTCCACCTCACCACCGATGCGTGGACCAGTCAACATGGACAGGGGCGATACCTTTCCCTCACTGCCCATTGGGTTAATGTCGTTGAGCCGGGTACAGACCGTGCGAGTGGCGCAGTACGTGTCCTGCCCACTCCAAGGATTGCAGGAATCCATTCTGTACGCATTGACTCCTCCTCTTACACCAGTTCCTCAGAATCATCGCTGCAGGAGCCGTCACAGTCCACCTCCACATGGACCCGTGATGAACGTGTACCTGTTACGACCGACATGAGCACAGCCGTGGCCAAACGTCAACAGGCCGTCTTGAAATTAATTTTTTGGGGGAATCGTAGCCACACAGCGCAGGAGCTCTGGAATGCCATCAAGCAGGAGAGCGATGTGTGGTTTGTGCCAGCAAATCTCCAGCCAGGCATGGTAGTGTGTGATAATGGCCGAAATCTGGTGGCAGCTCTGGGCCTTGGCAACCTCACTCACATCCCATGTCTGGCACATGTGCTCAATTTGGTCGTGCAGAGCTTATTGAGGGACTATCCGGATCTTGATGCACTGCTGCACAAGGTCCGCCTAGAGTGTGCTCACTTGCGGCGTTCCAGCACGGCAAAAGCGCGCATTGCGGCTCTGCAGCGCCGACACCGCCTGCCGGAACATCGCATCATATGTGACCTACCTACCAGGTGGAATTCCACGTTACATATGTTGGAGCGGTTGTGTGAGCAGCAGCAAGCTGTAATGGAGAACCAGCTGCTTCAGGCGCAAAGAAATCGCAGTCAGCGCCGTACAGACTTCACAACCACAGAGTGGGCCACTATGAATGACGTCTGCCAGGTTTTGCGTCCCTTTGATTATTCCACGCGGATGGCGAGTGCAGATGATGCACTAGTCAGCATGACTGTCCCCCTTATCTGCCTGCTTGAAAAATCACTGCAAGCGCTAAGGG
The DNA here is from genome assembly GCF_051348905.1 of Ranitomeya variabilis. Classification (NCBI taxonomy): domain Eukaryota; kingdom Metazoa; phylum Chordata; class Amphibia; order Anura; family Dendrobatidae; genus Ranitomeya; species Ranitomeya variabilis. Next base: position 85,058,791 of record NC_135239.1, read on the forward strand.
ATGATGTTGTGGAAGAGGTGGAGGATGAGGATTCACCATTTCCATCATCTTCTGGACAGTCAGCGCCACGTGGTTCCTCACAAACGCGTAGGCAGGGGACAGTTTGTGAGGAGGATGAGGAGGAGTCAATGGAGGAAGAAGACATCCGTCCAGAGGAGGGAGTTACACAATTGTCCAGTACTCAGTGTGTACAGCGAGGGTGGGGTGATGACGAGCGGGCAGAGATCACGCCTCCAGCAGGGGACAGCGTTTCTTGGGCAGTTGGCAGTCTGCAGCACATGGTGGATTACATGCTGCAGTGCCTGAGAAACGACCGCCGCATCGCCCACATTCTCAACATGTCTGATTATTGGGTGTTCACCCTCCTCGATCCTCGCTACCGGGACAACGTAGAAAGCCTCATCACACCGTTGAACCGGGAGCGAAAAATGCGGGAGTACCAAGACACACTGGTGAATTCCATCATCTTCTCCATTCCAACTGAGAGAAGTGCTGCTAGTGCATTCCAAAGCAGCTCAGTGCGTCCAGGCAGTGGTGGAGGCTCTGCACAAAGAGGGAGCAGAAGCAGTGCCTCTGCCCAAGGCAAGACCAGTATGGCCCAACTGTGGCACAGTTTTCTGTGCCCCCCACAAAAGTCTACACCATCACAGACGGCTCCAGTCAGCAGGAGGCAACGGTTCCGTCAGATGGTGACAGACTACATGTCTTGCTCTCTTGCTGTACTCCCAGACGGCTCTTCCCCTTTCAAGTTTTGGGTCTCAAAGCTGGATACATGGCCAGAGCTAAGCCAGTATGCATTGGAGGTGCTGTCTTGCCCTGCGGCCAGTGTATTATCGGAACGCGTCTTTAGTGCTGCAGGTGGTGTACTAACTGACCGTCGCATGCGACTATCCTCCGATAACGTTGACCGGCTTACTTTCCTGAAAATGAACAAGGCCTGGATCTCGCAGGAATTTGCCACTCCTCTTCCTGATTAAATAATTAGGTCACTGTATACGTTATCCAGGTCTCCTGTTGTGTTCATCTTTCTACCACCTGAACTTAAATTCCTGGGCTCCAACACCGCCAGTTGAGGCTCAGAAGTGCCGTCTGCACAGTCAAAACATACGACCCAGTGTTATTGGGTTTCAGTAACGTCAGCTGATCCCCAGCTGTGTAGCCGGCAATGTGTCCTGCGACCGCCACGCTGACACAACAACTGAAATGTAAGGGAATCTGTCCCCCCCCCAAGGCGTTTGTTACTGAAAGAGCCACCTTGTGCAGCAGTAATGCTGCACAAGGAAAAGGTAGCTATTTTTGTTTAGCTCCTTGCAGACGCAGAACTTAACACTTATAAAATGTGTCCACTGATACCGTAAAACCGTCCCGGAGGTGGTACTTTCCTTCGTAATATGACGCAGCACAGCCGTCATTCCTACCCCCCGGCGCCGTGCCCCAGCTCCTCAGCGTTGTTTGATTCCGTCCCGGATCCTGCGCTGTTATGTTATTCCGTGGCCAGGCACACTTAGCGCTGCCCGTCTTTTGGCATCATTTGGTGTCAGGCTGGCTGCGCCTGTGCGGCCGCGCTGGCCGAGAGCCCGCCTCGCAGTGTCTTCTGATTTAATCCCACTGGGGGACTGAGATCCATGGACATGCGCAGTGCATATCTGAACCTCCACCTCTCACTCATCTCCCTATGGCTTCTTCAGACTGTTCGGTGTCAGCTGGTCCCTAATAGCATGCCACGGCCGTGACACCGCACAGTCTTAAGAAGCCGTAGGGAGGGGAGTGAGAGGCGAGGATATGCACTGCGCATGGCCATGGATCCCAGGCCCCCAGTGGGATTAAATCAGAAGACACTGCGAGGCGGGCTCTCGGCCAGCGCGGCCGCACAGGCGCAGCCAGCCTGACACCAAATGATGTCAGAAGATGGGCAGCGCTAAGTGTGCCTGGCCACGGGATAACATAACAGCGCAGGCTCCGGGACGGAATCAAACAACGCTGAGGAGCCGGGGCACGGCGCCGGGGGGGTAGGAATGACGGCTGTGCTGCGTCATATTACGAAGGAAAGTCCCACCTCCGGGACGGTTTCACGGTTTCAGGGGACACATTTTATAAGTGTTTAGTTCTGTGTTTGCAAGGAGCATGATGAAAAGAGCCACCTTTTCCTTTTGCATCTTTTGTGCTGCACAAGCTGGCTCTTTCAGCTACAAACGCCTTGGGGGGGGTTAAAGGTTCCCTTTCGACTTTCTCAGGCTTCAGCCTACATTGTGTTCCTCTGCTTTTCCACCTGTCCCTGGGCTCCAACACCGCTAGTTGCCGTCCAGAAGTGCTGTCCGCACAGTCCCAACAGTCGCTCCTCTGTTATTGGGGTTCAGTAACGTCAGCTGTTCCCCAGCTGTGTGTGTGGCAATCCCTCCTACCTCCTCCACCTCCTCCTCCTCCACCTGTCCCTGGGCTCCAACACCGCTAGTTGCCATCCAGAAGTGCTGTACGCACAGTCAACAGTCCCTCCTCTGTTATTGGGGTTCAGTAACGTCAGCTGTTCCCCTTCTGTGTGTGTGGCAATCCCTCCTACCTCCTCCACCTCCTCCTCCTCCACCTGTCCCTGGGCTCCAACACCGCTAGTTGCCATCCAGTAGTACTGTACGCACAGTCAACAGTCCCTCCTCTGTTATTGGGGTTCAGTAACGTCAGCTGTTCCCCTGCTGTGTGTGTGGCAATCCCTCCTACCTCCTCCACCTCCTACTCCTCCACCTGTCCCTGGGCTCCGACACCGCTAGTTGCCGTCCAGTAGTGCTGTACGCACAGTCAACAGTCCCTCCTCTGTTATTGGGGTTCAGTAACGTCAGCTGTTCCCCTGCTGTGTGTGTGGCAATCCCTCCTACCTCCTCCACCTCCTCCTCCTCCACCTGTCCCTGGGCTCCAACACCGCTAGTTGCCATCCAGTAGTGCTGTACGCACAGTCAACAGTCCCTCCTCTGTTATTGGGGTTCAGTAACGTCAGCTGTTCCCCTGCTGTGTGTGTGGCAATCCCTCCTACCTCCTCCACCTCCTCCTCCTCCACCTGTCCCTGGGCTCCAACACCGCTAGTTGCCATCCAGTAGTGCTGTACGCACAGTCAACAGTCCCTCCTCTGTTATTGGGGTTCAGTAACGTCAGCTGTTCCCCAGCTGTGTGTGTGGCAATCCCTCCTACCTCCTCCACCTCCTCCTCCTCCACCTGTCCCTGGGCTCCAACACCGCTAGTTGCCGTCCAGAAGTGCTGTACGCACAGTCAACAGTCCCTCCTCTGTTATTGGGGTTCAGTAACGTCAGCTGTTCCCCTGCTGTGTGTGTGGCAATCCCTCCTACCTCCTCCACCTCCTCCTCCTCCACCTGTCCCTGGGCTCCAACACCGCTAGTTGCCGTCCAGTAGTGCTGTACGCACAGTCAACAGTCCCTCCTCTGTTATTGGGGTTCAGTAACGTCAGCTGTTCCCCAGCTGTGTGTGTGGCAATCCCTCCTACCTCCTCCACCTCCTCCTCCTCCACCTGTCCCTGGGCTCCAACACCGCTAGTTGCCGTCCAGAAGTGCTGTACGCACAGTCAACAGTCCCTCCTCTGTTATTGGGGTTCAGTAATGTCAGCTGTTCCCCTGCTGTGTGTGTGGCAATCCCTCCTACCTCCTCCACCTCCTCCACCTGTCCCTGGGCTCCAACACCGCTAGTTGCCGTCCAGAAGTGCTGTACGCACTGAGCCAAACACCTCGCCAATGTGTTAGTGGGGTTCAGCACCACCAGCTGTTCCCCTGCTGTGTATACGGCAACGTGTACTGCGACCGCCACGCAGGCACAACAAGTTAAATTTAAGGGAACCTGTCCCCCCCCAGGCGTTTGTTACTGAAGGAGCCACCTTGTGCAGCAGTAATGATGCAAAGGGAAAAAGTGCCTCTTTTCGTGGTGCTCCTTGCACATGCTGAACCTAACACTTATGAAATGTGTCCCCACACACCGTTAAACCGTCCGGTAGGTGGAACTTTCCTTTGTCGTGTGACGCAGCATAGCCATCATTTTTACCCCCTTGGCGCCATGCGCCGCCTCCTCAGCGTTGTTTGAATCTGTCCCGGAGCCTGCGCTGTTAGGTTAGCCCTTGGCCATGCACACATGTTGCGCTGCCCGTCTTCTGACATCATTTGGTGTCAGGCTGGCTGCACCTGTGCGGGTGCGCTGGCCGAGATCCCGCCTCGCAGTGTCGTCTAATGTAATCCCACCGCGGGCCTGGGATCCGTGGCCATGCGCAGTGCATATCCTCGCCTCTCACTCCCCTCCCTACGGCTTCTTCAGACTGTGCGGTGTCAGCTGATCCCTAATAGCATGCCACGGCCATGACACCGCACAGTCTGAAGAAGCCGTAGGGAGGGGAGTGAGAGGCGAGGATATGCACTGCGCATGGCCACGGATCCCAGGCCCGCGGTGGGATTACATTAGACGACACTGCGAGGCGGGATCTCGGCCAGCGCACCAGCACAGGCGTAGCCAGCCTGACACCAAATGATGTCAGAAGACGGGCAGCGCAACATGTGTGCATGGCCAAGGGCTAACCTAACAGCGCAGGCTCCGGGACAGATTCAAACAACGCTGAGGAGGCGGCGCACGGCGCCAAGGGGGTAAAAATGATGGCTGTGCTGCGTCACACGACAAAGGAAAGTTCCACCTACCGGACGGTTTAACGGTGTGTGGGGACACATTTCATAAGTGTTAGGTTCAGCATGTGCAAGGACCATAATTAAAAGAGCTAAGTTTACCTTTTCCAGCATTAGTGCTGTACACAATGGCTCTTTCAGCTACAAACGCCTGGGGGGGGTGGTTAAAGGTTTCCTTTCAACTTGCTCCAGTGCAGGCTTCGGCCTACACTCCGCTCCCCCTGCTCCTCCTGCTGACCCTGGGCTCTAACACCGCCAGTTTTGGCCCAGATGTGCTAGCTGCACAGAGAAAAACACCAGCCAATGTGTCAGTGGGGTTCAGCACCGCCAGCTGTTCCCCTGCTGTGTAGCCGGCAACGTGTCCTGCGACCGCCACGCAGACACAAGAACTGAAATTGAAGGGAACCTGTCCCCCCTCCCCCAGGTGTTTCTATGTTTTACAGCCACCTTGTACAGCAGTAATGCTGCATGTGTGCAAGGTGGCTCAGAAACTTATTCTCCTTGCACTCGTGGAACTGAACACGTCTAAAATGTGTCCTCTGTGACCATTAAAACGTCCCTCAGGTGTAATTTTCCTTTGTATTGACATGCAACAAGCTCCTTGGTAACGCTGCCCGTCTTCTGGCATCATTGTTTGGCTGGGTGTGCCTCTGCGGCCGCCTTGCCCCACACAACGCCCCTCGGTGTCTTATTTATTTTGACTGCGAGGGTGTGATTGACGGGCATGAACGGTGCATTTCTTCGCCTGTCCCTCATCTCCTTCCGCCTTCTTCGGACTGTGCGGCTTCATGGCCGTGGCATGCGATAAGGGATCAGCTGACGCCGCATAGTCTGAAGCAGGTGTAAGGACCCGAGTGTGAGAGGCGAACATATGTGCTGCGCCAGGCCATTAATCCCAGCCCCGCAGTGTTTTAACTATGTCAAGACACTGCGGGGCTGGGATTCATGGGCATCGCGAACCGCACCGGCCGACATCAAATGATGTCAGAGGACGTGCAGCACTAACAGCGCAAGGCCAAGGGATAACACGACAGCACAGACTCCTGTGCAACAAATAACGATGCTCAGGAGGCCGCGCAAAGCACCAAGGTGGCATTTTTGCAAGCTGTGCTGCGTCTCCTTACGAGGGGAACTCACGCCTCCAAAACAGTTTGACTGTGTAAGGGCCTAAATGTTGTACGTGTTCCTTTCAGCGTGTGCAAGGAGCAAAATTAAAAGAGCAACCTTTCACTTGTGCAGCATTACTGCTGCCCAAGCTGTGGCTCTTGTAGTTTTTCACCCCTGAGGGGGGGTTAAAGGTTACTTTTAAAATCGGTTCAATTAGGCTTCGGCCTACACTCTGCTCCGCCTGCAGAGCCCGGGCTCCAACACCGCCAGTTGGGGCCCGGTACTGCTAGCTGCACAGAGAAAAACACCAGCCAATGTGTCAGTGGGGTTCAGCACCGCCAGCTGTTCCCCTGCTGTGCAGCCGGCATCGTGTCCTGCAAAAGCCACGCAGACACCAGAACTGAAATTGAAGGGAACCTGTCCCCCCTCCCCCAGGCGTTTGTACGTTTTACAGCCACCTTGTACAGCGGTAATGCTGCACAGTGTGCAAGGTGGCTCATAAACGTATTCTCCTCGCACATGTGGAACTGAAAACACGTCTAAAATGTGTCCTCTGTGTGACCATTTAACCGTCCCGGTGGTGTGACTTTCCTTTGTAATGACACGCTGCAACCCCCTTGGTAGCGCTGCCCGTCTTCTGGCATCATTGTCTGGCTGCCTGCGCCTCTGCGGCCGCCCTGACCCACACAACGCCCCTCGGTGTCTTATTTATTGGGACTGCGAGGGTGTGATTGATGGGCATGATCAGTGCATCAGTTCGCCTGTCCCTCATCTCCTTCCGCCTTCTTCAGACTGTGCGGCTTCATGGCCGTGGCATGCGATAAGGGATCAGCTGACGCCGCACAGTCTGAAGCGGGTGTAAGGACCCGAGTGTGAGAGGCGAACATATGTGCTGCGCCAGGCCATGAATCCCAGCCCCGCAGTGTTTTAACAATGTTAAGACACTGCGGGGCTGGGATTCATGGTCATCGCGAACCGCACCGGCCGACATTAAATGATGTCAGAAGATGGGCAGCGCTAACAGCGCTAGGCCAGGGGATAACACGACAGCGCAGACTCCTGTACAGCAAATAACAACGCTCAGGAGGCTGCACCCAGCACCAAGGTGGGATTCTTGACATCTGTGCTGCGTCTCATTACAAAGGGAACGCGCGCCTCCAACACAGTTTGGCTGTATAAAGGGCTAAATGTTATACGTGTTTCATTCAGCGTGTGCAAGGAGCTAAATTAAAAGAGCAACCTTTGACTTGTGCAGCACTACTGCTGCATAAGCTGTGGCTCTTCTACTTTGTAACCCCTGAGGGGGGGTTAAAGGTTACCTTTGAAATTGGTTCAATTAGGCTTCGGCCTACACTCTGCTCCCCCTGCAGAGCCCGGGCTCCAACACCACCAGTTGGGGCCCGGTACTGCTAGCTGCACAGAGAAAAACACCAGCCAATGTGTCAGTGGGGTTCAGCACCGCCAGCTGTTCCCCTGCTGTGCAGCCGGCAACGTGTCCTGCAACTGCCACGCAGGCACAACAGACCCAAAGCTGCCTGTCATGAATCCCCAATGGCTAGGGATAGCACAGGACAAGCAAAGTACAAATAGATAACGGTCGAGCTCTAGGGTGATGGAACCTGGGCTGACCGCTGCCCTACGCCTGACAAACGCAACTAGAGATAGCCAGGGAGCGTGCCTACGTTGGTTCTAGACGCCACGCACCAGCCTAAGAGCTAACTAGTACTGCAGAGAAAATAAAGACCTCACTTGCCTCCAGAGGAATGAACCCCAAAAGATATAGTTGCCCCCTCACATGTATTGACGGTGAAATGAGAGGAAGGCACACACATAGAGATGATATATATAGTTTTAGCAAATAGAGGCCCGCTGTAAACTAGAAAGCAGAACGATACAAAAGGGGACTGTAGAAGGTACGAAAGGCTAGCACTCGACTGTTGAGGATATGACGGTGCAAGTGAACGGAACCAGTAGTCCCATCAACCATCCAAATATATAATCACTGCACACGTACTATGGAATATGCTTGATGCAGGTGAACAAGTTTATTGAAATAATTGTTGCAGTAAGGTGAACTGAAGAAGCGATAGGCGTAAAGACGTTTCGGCCAGCTCGTGGCCTTGATCACATCATCGCTAAAAATAAATCATATAGAAAGTAATGAATAACTATATACAAAAAGTAATAAATAGCAATATACACAACATATCTACATATATACAATTCTAGAATACATGTCAAAATCACCATAGTCAGAGTGATTCATATGATGCCAAAACTAGTACATGTACCATGTATGGTGAAATGGACGAAAAATAGAACAACAAGGAGAACTGGAGGTAGATATGGCGTGCATTGGAGCTGGAGAGTAAGGAGATGATAAACATAATGTAACATAATGTAACATACCCTGGTGAAAGGTTCCTTGTATACTGCCGTATTAGAGTGTTTACTAAGGGTATCAGCCAAAGATAGAGGAATAAGGTAATCCTATAAAGAATGATGGAATATAGTCAGTAGTGGCCATGGTATAAAAAGGCTGAAACGTACTCGCAGATCTATACTTTTGCTGCTACTCATAAACGTGGCCGTATAATGTAAGAATGGGGCTTACGTGCACCCATTGCTGTAAAACAGACAGGAATACGATATCCGCTAGGTTCATAATGAGTATACTTGCCAATTGAGTGCCTGTGTTGTAACAATTGTACCAGGCTGGTCGTTGTAGTATGCGGCACCTGTATAGGTATGGCTATGGGAATATACAGACATATAGTGAGATGAATCTGTAGGTTCAGTTCATAAAAGGTCAGAACAGAGAACTATAGTATACTTGCCAATGTGATTTTAATGTTGTATGTTCTATAGTACATCAGATGCCCCGAATAGATGGATCGTGTACATAAGTATAGCTGTGGGAATAGACATACACGGGGTAAATGAGTAGTCAGATAGGCTTATAAGGTAATTGTATGTTATGTGCGCTACCTGCCAGTATGCAGACCCAGTCCTGGCCCAATTATACGGATCCCCTGCTCTAGAGTCAGTGAGAGCTGTGGTGCACGGATATTTTGCTATAAGAGAAAAAGATGTAAGAGAAAAAGATGTAAGGTTGGGGTTTAATGGATGTCCCAAGTAACTTATCTGGTAAGTGAAGTCTCACATCCGCAGTCCGCTGGTGGCGTTCGTGGCTGGGAGGCAGCATAGGTGGCCAGGTGGAGGATGCAGACACAGACAGTGTCGTTGCTGAGGAATGGCTGCCATCTTCAGTCTGGCAGTACTCTATAAATCCCCGGCAGGTCAGCTGACCGGATGTGATGTGGGACGCCCACGCATGCGCTATTGGTATCGGATCCTGGGAGGTGAGGAGCCCGACATATCCGACGCCTGCGCAGTGCACAAAAGGCCAGTGTGCGCTTGTTCACAAGGCAGAGGGAAAAACCTGTATCCATATTGTAGCAGGAGCTGCAAGATGGCGCCCGCGCATGCGCAATGCGTATTGTGGGTTGGACTGTCACGGAGGTAGAATGAATGTGTGACGTAGCAGTGTTATGTACGCTACAGAGTGCCGATACTGCACAAAGCAGATAAGAAAGGGGATGCACCAGCGTTACTAAAAGGGAGGCGCTGGACAGGCCGAGTATGTCACACTACTGTATAAGATGCTGATTCAAAGAAAAAACTCTGCAGATACATAGTGAATATACATACATTTATAAATACATGGTAGGAGTCCAAACTGAAAAAGGAAATAAGAAATAAAGGAAAATAAATGAAATAAAAGCGGAACTAAGGGAAAATGAATGAGGGAGACTAAAATGAAAAGAAGATTTCTATGAGATAAAAATGGGGTATAAAGGGAAAATGAAGAAATACATTTGAAAAAATATATCTGAAAAAAATGAATGAAAAAATAATAATAAAAAAATAATAAAAATAATAATAATAAAAAATTAAAAAATTAATGGGATGTAAGTCAAGGAACCCAGGGTGTATGAATCTTACCATCTCGAAAGTGCACGCTGTCGAAGCTATCAGTGCAGTGGCTCAACTCGTCTAGGAAAAATAGATAAGGTTGTTTATGTTAGCCAGTCAATCTCACGATTTAGCCCCCTTGGGTGAAGGGTATCTAGGGTATAAATCCAAAATGTTTCCCTTTGCTTTAAGAGTTGGATGTGATTGCCACCCCTTCTCGGGCGGGGTACTTTTTCAACTATCTGAAACCTGAGTTGGGCGATATTGTGTCTCGCTTCCTTAAAATGTGCAGGTAAAGGTAGCCATAACTTCTCACGCCTGATGGTAGATTTATGGCTGGATATTCGATCCCTAATCGCCTGGGTGGTCTCCCCCACATATAACAACCCACACGGGCATTTTATAATATACACCACAAAGCTTGTTGCGCAGGTGTAATAATCCTTAATGGGATATGATTTCCCAGTCCGTGGATGGATTACTTCGTTGCCTTTAATGATGTTTGAGCAACTCATACAACTCAAGCAGGGAAAGGTGCCCGTTCTTCTTTGATCAGTCAGGGTTCTGGTAAGTGGTGGTTTATGTGACCCTAGATCAGCTCTTACCACCTTGTCCCGTATGTTCCTGGGTCGTCTGGTACACATTAATGGAGGATCCCTAAAGATAGATATATTGGGATAGGCCTTAATGAGGAGGGGCCAATGTCCTCGAATGAGATTGTGTATTTTGTGCATAGTAGGATGGTGGTTATGTACAAAAGGGAGTCTTGGGTTTTTTTGTACGCTAACCGCCCCATTATCTGGGTCACTAGTGGCTCGAGCTGATTCCATCTGGAGAAGGTTGGATGGGTAATTGCGGGCTTCAAATTTTTGTGTCATTTCCCAAATTCTGGTCTCTCTAGTTGGGGGGTCTGAAACGATTCTGGTGACCCTTTTAAATTGTGATCTGGGAAGGCTGTTTTTGATCGATTTAGGATGACAGCTGTTGTATAGCAAAAGGCTGTTACAATCAGTCGGTTTTGTGTAAATATCCGTGCTAAGATAGCCGTTGACATCCTTGAGTACCTTAGTGTCTAGAAATGTTACCTCGTTACTGTGGTGTATCAGTGTAAAAGACAGCTCTGACCTAACAGCATTGATGGTAGCATAGAATTCAAGGAGACTTGTTAGGTCTCCTTGCCATATACAAAAAATATCATCAATGTACCTATACCAGGTACGTGCGTGCTTCTGAAAGGCGGGGTCTGGGTATACGTGTTCTTTTTCGAACCGGTCCATGTACAGATTGGCATAAGCTGGGGCCACATTTGACCCCATGGCAGTACCACATATCTGCACGAAAAAATCATCCTCAAATAGAAAGAAATTCTCTCTAAGTACTAGGTTTAATAAGTCTGTACATAGTTCCTGGGAACCTTTGTCCACGTTGGCCTCATTGAGTGTCAGAGATACTGCCTCAATCCCCTTATCATGAGTGATTGACGTATACAGACTATTTACGTCAAAGGTGCATAGGATGCTAGCGCATGGGATATTGTTAATATTACGTATTTTTTTAAGGAAATCTCCAGTATCTAATATGAACGATTTTGTAAGTTTGGTATACGGTGTGAGTAGTTTTTCCAAAAACATGGACAAAGGATTTAATATTGAATCAGTTGAAGCCACTATAGGGCGACCGGGGGGATTCTGGAGATTCTTATGGATCTTAGGTAAAATGTAGATTACAGGAGTCACCGGATGGTTATTGGTAAGGTATGCTTTGGTTTTATTGTCAATAGTATTCAATAGTAAGTGTTTATCCAACACCCCCTTGATTTTTCGTTGTATGGAATAGGTTGGATCGGTCTGTAATATTTTATACGTAGTTGTGTCAGAGAGCTGTCTTCTCACCTCACCCACATAGAAGCTCTTATCCATGACAACGATAGCTCCCCCCTTGTCCGCTGGTTTAATGATGATATTTTTGTTCTCACTAAGTGAGTCCAAGGCCTGTTTTTCCAGGGGATCAAGATTGTGGCGGACAGGGAGGAAGCCTAATCGCTGTTCATGGAGTGTCTTTTTGACATCTCTGTCAAGTAGATTAACAAAGGTCTCAACCGCGTGATTAGATTTAGGTGGAATGAAAGTGCTGCGATTGCGTAAGCCAAGCTGCTCAATAGTAATGGTGGGTCTCTCTGTTTGGGCTGGTGTAGAAACAGGTCTAAGGGGATTAGTGGATTCCTCAAAGTGTACTTTGAGCCGAATACTTCTATAGAACCGTTGTAAATCCCTCTCCAGTTGGAAAGAATCCCATTTTGGGGTGGGACAGAATGATAGACCCATATTCAAGACCTTTAGTTCTAGAGGAGAAAGGGTATAGTTAGAGATATTGACTACAGAGTTTGGACTCCTACCTGAGATCTGAGCGTCATGTGACGATCCCCGTCTCTTCTTCCTGGACCTCCGAGTTGGCGTGTGTTTTGTCCTAAAAAACGAAGTCCAGATGTTTGAGCCCCACCAGTCTCGCTGCCGGATCCTGCAGAGGAACCCCCGGCAGGTGAGGAGCCCCCTGAGTGGTAGTTCCCTCCTGGGGTACGGCGATATCTGGGTCTTGGACGTCTGGGGAAGGGGTCCTCCCATTTATAAACGTTATTGGTCAAATAGTCCTCAGTGTCTCTTTGGAATTTGGTGCGTTTCCTGTCTTCCAAGACTTTTTGGTGTGTTGTTAGAATAGAGTCCACTTTATTCTTTAGTGTGGTAAATTCGGTACCGCTCAAAGTAGATGTTAACTGTGTCTCAATACTCTCTATTTTTTCTTCCGTAGTTTTGATGGCTTCTTGAAGGTACTCAATGGTTAGTAGTATAATGTCAAATGAGCATTTGTTCAAAATTTTTTGAAAAGTTGCACAATACTTATCGTTGTCCGAAAATAAGGTTGGGCGAAGATTGCAACGTAGTCCTCGTGGTATTTTTCCTTGACGATGGTATTCCCCCAAGGTGGCACAATGTAGGTCGTAGCCGATGAGTCTTTTTTTCTCCTTCTCCCAATCCCTCGATTTAACGTCCTTGCTGGGTAGATGTAGGAAGTCTGTATTAGTTTTTATTTTAGACAGAATGGTAGAGCCTGTGGCATCATCGTAGACGTGGGTCTCAGTTGACATGGATTCGGTCGGTGCTTAAAACCAAAATTAGTCAATGTAGAAGGTACGAAAGGCTAGCACTCGACTGTTGAGGATATGACGGTGCAAGTGAACGGAACCAGTAGTCCCATCAACCATCCAAATATATAATCACTGCACACGTACTATGGAATATGCTTGATGCAGGTGAACAAGTTTATTGAAATAATTGTTGCAGTAAGGTGAACTGAAGAAGCGATAGGCGTAAAGACGTTTCGGCCAGCTCGTGGCCTTGATCACATCATCGCTAAAAATAAATCATATAGAAAGTAATGAATAACTATATACAAAAAGTAATAAATAGCAATATACACAACATATCTACATATATACAATTCTAGAATACATGTCAAAATCACCATAGTCAGAGTGATTCATATGATGCCAAAACTAGTACATGTACCATGTATGGTGAAATGGACGAAAAATAGAACAACAAGGAGAACTGGAGGTAGATATGGCGTGCATTGGAGCTGGAGAGTAAGGAGATGATAAACATAATGTAACATAATGTAACATACCCTGGTGAAAGGTTCCTTGTATACTGCCGTATTAGAGTGTTTACTAAGGGTATCAGCCAAAGATAGAGGAATAAGGTAATCCTATAAATCTTTTATAAATCCTATCTTCTTTTCATTTTAGTCTCCCTCATTCATTTTCCCTTAGTTCCGCTTTTATTTCATTTATTTTCCTTTATTTCTTATTTCCTTTTTCAGTTTGGACTCCTACCATGTATTTATAAATGTATGTATATTCACTATGTATCTGCAGAGTTTTTTCTTTGAATCAGCATCTTATACAGTAGTGTGATATACTCGGCCTGTCCAGCGCCTCCCTTTTAGTAACGCTGGTGCATCCCCTTTCTTATCTGCTTTGTGCAGTATCGGCACTCTGTAGCGTACATAACACTGCTACGTCACACATTCATTCTACCTCCGTGACAGTCCAACCCACAATACGCATTGCGCATGCGCGGGCGCCATCTTGCAGCTCCTGCTACAATATGGATACAGGTTTTTCCCTCTGCCTTGTGAACAAGCGCACACTGGCCTTTTGTGCACTGCGCAGGCGTCGGATATGTCGGGCTCCTCACCTCCCAGGATCCGATACCAATAGCGCATGCGTGGGCGTCCCACATCACATCCGGTCAGCTGACCTGCCGGGGATTTATAGAGTACTGCCAGACTGAACATGGCAGCCATTCCTCAGCAACGACACTGTCTGTGTCTGCATCCTCCACCTGGCCACCTATGCTGCCTCCCAGCCACGAACGCCACCAGCGGACTGCGGATGTGAGACTTCACTTACCAGATAAGTTACTTGGGACATCCATTAAACCCCAACCTTACATCTTTTTCTCTTACATCTTTTTCTCTTATAGCAAAATATCCGTGCACCACAGCTCTCACTGACTCTAGAGCAGGGGATCCGTATAATTGGGCCAGGACTGGGTCTGCATACTGGCAGGTAGCGCACATAACATACAATTACCTTATAAGCCTATCTGACTACTCATTTACCCCGTGTATGTCTATTCCCACAGCTATACTTATGTACACGATCCATCTATTCGGGGCATCTGATGTACTATAGAACATACAACATTAAAATCACATTGGCAAGTATACTATAGTTCTCTGTTCTGACCTTTTATGAACTGAACCTACAGATTCATCTCACTATATGTCTGTATATTCCCATAGCCATACCTATACAGGTGCCGCATACTACAACGACCAGCCTGGTACAATTGTTACAACACAGGCACTCAATTGGCAAGTATACTCATTATGAACCTAGCGGATATCGTATTCCTGTCTGTTTTACAGCAATGGGTGCACGTAAGCCCCATTCTTACATTATACGGCCACGTTTATGAGTAGCAGCAAAAGTATAGATCTGCGAGTACGTTTCAGCCTTTTTATACCATGGCCACTACTGACTATATTCCATCATTCTTTATAGGATTACCTTATTCCTCTATCTTTGGCTGATACCCTTAGTAAACACTCTAATACGGCAGTATACAAGGAACCTTTCACCAGGGTATGTTACATTATGTTACATTATGTTTATCATCTCCTTACTCTCCAGCTCCAATGCACGCCATATCTACCTCCAGTTCTCCTTGTTGTTCTATTTTTCGTCCATTTCACCATACATGGTAGATGTACTAGTTTTGGCATCATATGAATCACTCTGACTATGGTGATTTTGACATGTATTCTAGAATTGTATATATGTAGATATGTTGTGTATATTGCTATTTATTACTTTTTGTATATAGTTATTCATTACTTTCTATATGATTTATTTTTAGCGATGATGTGATCAAGGCCACGAGCTGGCCGAAACGTCTTTACGCCTATCGCTTCTTCAGTTCACCTTACTGCAACAATTATTTCAATAAACTTGTTCACCTGCATCAAGCATATTCCATAGTACGTGTGCAGTGATTATATATTTGGATGGTTGATGGGACTACTGGTTCCGTTCACTTGCACCGTCATATCCTCAACAGTCGAGTGCTAGCCTTTCGTACCTTCTACATTGACTAATTTTGGTTTTAAGCACCGACCGAATCCATGTCAACTGAGACCCACGTCTACGATGATGCCACAGGCTCTACCATTCTGTCTAAAATAAAAACTAATACAGACTTCCTACATCTACCCAGCAAGGACGTTAAATCGAGGGATTGGGAGAAGGAGAAAAAAAGACTCATCGGCTACGACCTACATTGTGCCACCTTGGGGGAATACCATCGTCAAGGAAAAATACCACGAGGACTACGTTGCAATCTTCGCCCAACCTTATTTTCGGACAACGATAAGTATTGTGCAACTTTTCAAAAAATTTTGAACAAATGCTCATTTGACATTATACTACTAACCATTGAGTACCTTCAAGAAGCCATCAAAACTACGGAAGAAAAAATAGAGAGTATTGAGACACAGTTAACATCTACTTTGAGCGGTACCGAATTTACCACACTAAAGAATAAAGTGGACTCTATTCTAACAACACACCAAAAAGTCTTGGAAGACAGGAAACGCACCAAATTCCAAAGAGACACTGAGGACTATTTGACCAATAACGTTTATAAATGGGAGGACCCCTTCCCCAGACGTCCAAGACCCAGATATCGCCGTACCCCAGGAGGGAACTACCACTCAGGGGGCTCCTCACCTGCCGGGGGTTCCTCTGCAGGATCCGGCAGCGAGACTGGTGGGGCTCAAACATCTGGACTTCGTTTTTTAGGACAAAACACACGCCAACTCGGAGGTCCAGGAAGAAGAGACGGGGATCGTCACATGACGCTCAGATCTCAGGTAGGAGTCCAAACTCTGTAGTCAATATCTCTAACTATACCCTTTCTCCTCTAGAACTAAAGGTCTTGAATATGGGTCTATCATTCTGTCCCACCCCAAAATGGGATTCTTTCCAACTGGAGAGGGATTTACAACGGTTCTATAGAAGTATTAGGCTCAAAGTACACTTTGAGGAATCCACTAATCCCCTTAGACCTGTTTCTACACCAGCCCAAACAGAGAGACCCACCATTACTATTGAGCAGCTTGGCTTACGCAATCGCAGCACTTTCATTCCACCTAAATCTAATCACGCGGTTGAGACCTTTGTTAATCTACTTGACAGAGATGTCAAAAAGACACTCCATGAACAGCGATTAGGCTTCCTCCCTGTCCGCCACAATCTTGATCCCCTGGAAAAACAGGCCTTGGACTCACTTAGTGAGAACAAAAATATCATCATTAAACCAGCGGACAAGGGGGGAGCTATCGTTGTCATGGATAAGAGCTTCTATGTGGGTGAGGTGAGAAGACAGCTCTCTGACACAACTACGTATAAAATATTACAGACCGATCCAACCTATTCCATACAACGAAAAATCAAGGGGGTGTTGGATAAACACTTACTATTGAATACTATTGACAATAAAACCAAAGCATACCTTACCAATAACCATCCGGTGACTCCTGTAATCTACATTTTACCTAAGATCCATAAGAATCTCCAGAATCCCCCCGGTCGCCCTATAGTGGCTTCAACTGATTCAATATTAAATCCTTTGTCCATGTTTTTGGAAAAACTACTCACACCGTATACCAAACTTACAAAATCGTTCATATTAGATACTGGAGATTTCCTTAAAAAAATACGTAATATTAACAATATCCCATGCGCTAGCATCCTATGCACCTTTGACGTAAATAGTCTGTATACGTCAATCACTCATGATAAGGGGATTGAGGCAGTATCT
This sequence comes from Ranitomeya variabilis, assembly GCF_051348905.1. NCBI lineage: Eukaryota > Metazoa > Chordata > Amphibia > Anura > Dendrobatidae > Ranitomeya > Ranitomeya variabilis. The sequence goes on from NC_135239.1 coordinate 85,075,976, forward strand.
CTGACACTCAATGAGGCCAACGTGGACAAAGGTTCCCAGGAACTATGTACAGACTTATTAAACCTAGTACTTAGAGAGAATTTCTTTCTATTTGAGGATGATTTTTTCGTGCAGATATGTGGTACTGCCATGGGGTCAAATGTGGCCCCAGCTTATGCCAATCTGTACATGGACCGGTTCGAAAAAGAACACGTATACCCAGACCCCGCCTTTCAGAAGCACGCACGTACCTGGTATAGGTACATTGATGATATTTTTTGTATATGGCAAGGAGACCTAACAAGTCTCCTTGAATTCTATGCTACCATCAATGCTGTTAGGTCAGAGCTGTCTTTTACACTGATACACCACAGTAACGAGGTAACATTTCTAGACACTAAGGTACTCAAGGATGTCAACGGCTATCTTAGCACGGATATTTACACAAAACCGACTGATTGTAACAGCCTTTTGCTATACAACAGCTGTCATCCTAAATCGATCAAAAACAGCCTTCCCAGATCACAATTTAAAAGGGTCACCAGAATCGTTTCAGACCCCCCAACTAGAGAGACCAGAATTTGGGAAATGACACAAAAATTTGAAGCCCGCAATTACCCATCCAACCTTCTCCAGATGGAATCAGCTCGAGCCACTAGTGACCCAGATAATGGGGCGGTTAGCGTACAAAAAAACCCAAGACTCCCTTTTGTACATAACCACCATCCTACTATGCACAAAATACACAATCTCATTCGAGGACATTGGCCCCTCCTCATTAAGGCCTATCCCAATATATCTATCTTTAGGGATCCTCCATTAATGTGTACCAGACGACCCAGGAACATACGGGACAAGGTGGTAAGAGCTGATCTAGGGTCACATAAACCACCACTTACCAGAACCCTGACTGATCAAAGAAGAACGGGCACCTTTCCCTGCTTGAGTTGTATGAGTTGCTCAAACATCATTAAAGGCAACGAAGTAATCCATCCACGGACTGGGAAATCATATCCCATTAAGGATTATTACACCTGCGCAACAAGCTTTGTGGTGTATATTATAAAATGCCCGTGTGGGTTGTTATATGTGGGGGAGACCACCCAGGCGATTAGGGATCGAATATCCAGCCATAAATCTACCATCAGGCGTGAGAAGTTATGGCTACCTTTACCTGCACATTTTAAGGAAGCGAGACACAATATCGCCCAACTCAGGTTTCAGATAGTTGAAAAAGTACCCCGCCCGAGAAGGGGTGGCAATCACATCCAACTCTTAAAGCAAAGGGAAACATTTTGGATTTATACCCTAGATACCCTTCACCCAAGGGGGCTAAATCGTGAGATTGACTGGCTAACATAAACAACCTTATCTATTTTTCCTAGACGAGTTGAGCCACTGCACTGATAGCTTCGACAGCGTGCACTTTCGAGATGGTAAGATTCATACACCCTGGGTTCCTTGACTTACATCCCATTAATTTTTTAATTTTTTATTATTATTATTTTTATTATTTTTTTATTATTATTTTTTCATTCATTTTTTTCAGATATATTTTTTCAAATGTATTTCTTCATTTTCCCTTTATACCCCATTTTTATCTCATAGAAATCTTCTTTTCATTTTAGTCTCCCTCATTCATTTTCCCTTAGTTCCGCTTTTATTTCATTTATTTTCCTTTATTTCTTATTTCCTTTTTCAGTTTGGACTCCTACCATGTATTTATAAATGTATGTATATTCACTATGTATCTGCAGAGTTTTTTCTTTGAATCAGCATCTTATACAGTAGTGTGACATACTCGGCCTGTCCAGCGCCTCCCTTTTAGTAACGCTGGTGCATCCCCTTTCTTATCTGCTTTGTGCAGTATCGGCACTCTGTAGCGTACATAACACTGCTACGTCACACATTCATTCTACCTCCGTGACAGTCCAACCCACAATACGCATTGCGCATGCGCGGGCGCCATCTTGCAGCTCCTGCTACAATATGGATACAGGTTTTTCCCTCTGCCTTGTGAACAAGCGCACACTGGCCTTTTGTGCACTGCGCAGGCGTCGGATATGTCGGGCTCCTCACCTCCCAGGATCCGATACCAATAGCGCATGCGTGGGCGTCCCACATCACATCCGGTCAGCTGACCTGCCGGGGATTTATAGAGTACTGCCAGACTGAACATGGCAGCCATTCCTCAGCAATGACACTGTCTGTGTCTGCATCCTCCACCTGGCCACCTATGCTGCCTCCCAGCCACGAACGCCACCAGCGGACTGCGGATGTGAGACTTCACTTACCAGATAAGTTACTTGGGACATCCATTAAACCCCAACCTTACATCTTTTTCTCTTACATCTTTTTCTCTTATAGCAAAATATCCGTGCACCACAGCTCTCACTGACTCTAGAGCAGGGGATCCGTATAATTGGGCCAGGACTGGGTCTGCATACTGGCAGGTAGCGCACATAACATACAATTACCTTATAAGCCTATCTGACTACTCATTTACCCCGTGTATGTCTATTCCCACAGCTATACTTATGTACACGATCCATCTATTCGGGGCATCTGATGTACTATAGAACATACAACATTAAAATCACATTGGCAAGTATACTATAGTTCTCTGTTCTGACCTTTTATGAACTGAACCTACAGATTCATCTCACTATATGTCTGTATATTCCCATAGCCATACCTATACAGGTGCCGCATACTACAACGACCAGCCTGGTACAATTGTTACAACACAGGCACTCAATTGGCAAGTATACTCATTATGAACCTAGCGGATATCGTATTCCTGTCTGTTTTACAGCAATGGGTGCACGTAAGCCCCATTCTTACATTATACGGCCACGTTTATGAGTAGCAGCAAAAGTATAGATCTGCGAGTACGTTTCAGCCTTTTTATACCATGGCCACTACTGACTATATTCCATCATTCTTTATAGGATTACCTTATTCCTCTATCTTTGGCTGATACCCTTAGTAAACACTCTAATACGGCAGTATACAAGGAACCTTTCACCAGGGTATGTTACATTATGTTACATTATGTTTATCATCTCCTTACTCTCCAGCTCCAATGCACGCCATATCTACCTCCAGTTCTCCTTGTTGTTCTATTTTTCGTCCATTTCACCATACATGGTAGATGTACTAGTTTTGGCATCATATGAATCACTCTGACTATGGTGATTTTGACATGTATTCTAGAATTGTATATATGTAGATATGTTGTGTATATTGCTATTTATTACTTTTTGTATATAGTTATTCATTACTTTCTATATGATTTATTTTTAGCGATGATGTGATCAAGGCCACGAGCTGGCCGAAACGTCTTTACGCCTATCGCTTCTTCAGTTCACCTTACTGCAACAATTATTTCAATAAACTTGTTCACCTGCATCAAGCATATTCCATAGTACGTGTGCAGTGATTATATATTTGGACAAAAGGGGACTGAGCGGTCAGCAAAAAACCCTATTTAAAAAAACCATCCTGAGATTACAAGAACCCATGTGCCAACTCATGGCACATGGGGAGAACCTCAGTCCACTAGAGCTACCAGCTAGCATAGAGACATAATAAGCAAGCTGGACAAAAAACCAAACAACTGAAAATCAGCACTTAGCTTATCCTGAAAGATCTGGGAGCAGGTAGGCAGGAACCAAACAGAGCACATCTGAATACATTGATAGCCGGCAAGGGAATGACAGAAAGGCCAGGTAAAATAGGAAACACCCAGCCTCTGATGGACAGGTGGAAACCAAAGGCCGCTACCCACCAAAGTCACCCAGTACCAGCAGTAACCACCAGAGGGAGCCCACAAACAGAATCCACAACAGTACCCCCCCCTTGAGGAGGGGTCACCGAACCCTCACGAGAACCCCCAGGGCGATCAGGGTGAGCTCTATGGAAGGCGCGGACCAAATCAGTCGCATGAACATCGGAGGCGACCACCCAGGAATTATCCTCCTGACCATAACCCTTCCACTTAACCAAATACTGGAGTTTGCGTCTGGAAACACGAGAATCCAAGATCTTCTCAACAACATACTCCAATTCTCCCTCCACCAGCACCGGAGCAGGAGGCTCAACCGAAGGAACAACGGGCACCTCATACCTCCGCAACAATGACCGATGGAACACATTATGAATAGCAAACGATGCTGGGAGATCCAAACGAAAAGATACAGGGTTAAGAATCTCCGAGATCCTATAAGGACCGATGAACCGAGGCTTGAACTTAGGAGAAGAGACCTTCATAGGGACAAAACGAGAAGACAACCACACCAAATCCCCAACAAGAAGTCGGGGACCCACGCGGCGACGGCGATTAGCAAACTGCTGAGTCTTCTCCTGAGATAACTTCAAATTGTCCACCACCTGATTCCAAATCTGATGTAGCCTGTCCACCACCATGTCCACTCCAGGACAATCCGAAGACTCCACCTGACCAGAGGAAAAACGAGGATGAAACCCCGAATTACAAAAAAAAGGAGAGACCAACGTGGCAGAACTAGCCCGATTATTAAGAGCAAATTCGGCCAGTGGCAAAAAAGCAACCCAGTCATCTTGATCAGCAGAAACAAAACACCTCAAATAAGTTTCCAAGGTCTGATTAGTTCGCTCCGTCTGGCCATTCGTCTGAGGATGGAATGCAGACGAGAAAGACAAATCAATGCCCATCTTGGCACAAAACGTCCGCCAAAATCTAGACACAAACTGGGATCCCCTGTCAGAAACGATATTCTCCGGAATCCCATGCAAACGGACCACGTTCTGAAAAAATAAAGGGACCAACTCAGAGGAGGAGGGCAACTTAGGCAAGGGCACCAAATGAACCATCTTAGAAAAGCGGTCACACACAACCCAGATAACGGACATTTTCTGTGAAACCGGAAGATCAGAAATAAAATCCATGGAAATGTGCGTCCAAGGCCTCTTCGGGATGGGCAAGGATAACAACAACCCACTGGCCCGAGAACAGCAAGGCTTAGCTCGAGCACACACTTCACAAGACTGCACAAAGGTACGCACATCCCTAGACAAGGAAGGCCACCAAAAAGACCTGGCCACCAAGTCTCTAGTACCAAATATTCCAGGATGACCAGCCAACACAGAAGAATGGACCTCGGAGATGACTCTACTGGTCCAATCATCCGGAACAAACAGTCTTTCTGGTGGACAACGATCCGGTTTATCCACCTGAAACTCCTGCAATGCACGTCGCAAGTCTGGGGATACGGCGGACAATATTACCCCATCCCTAAGGATACCAGTAGGCCCAGAGTCTCCAGGAGAGTCAGGCACAAAACTCCTGGAAAGAGCATCTGCCTTCACATTCTTTGAACCTGGCAGGTATGAAACCACGAAATTGAAACGAGAAAAAAACAACGACCAACGAGCCTGTCTAGGATTCAAACGCCTGGCAGACTCAAGGTAAATGAGATTCTTGTGATCAGTCAAGACCACCACACGATGTTTAGCACCCTCAAGCCAATGACGCCACTCCTCAAATGCCCACTTCATGGCCAAAAGCTCCCGATTACCCACATCATAATTGCGCTCGGCGGGCGAGAATTTTCTAGAGAAGAAAGCACATGGCTTCATCACCGAGCCATTAGAACTTCTCTGTGACAAAACCGCCCCCGCTCCAATCTCGGAAGCATCAACCTCCACCTGGAAAGGAAGTGAAACATCTGGTTGACACAACACAGGAGCAGAAGAAAACCGGCGCTTAAGTTCCCGAAAGGCCTCCACGGCCGCAGGAGACCAATCAGCAACATCAGCACCCTTTTTAGTCAAATCAGTCAAAGGTTTGACAATACTGGAAAAATTAGCAATGAACCGACGATAAAAATTAGCAAACCCCAAGAACTTCTGAAGGCTCTTAACAGATGTAGGTTGTGTCCAGTCACAAATAGCCTGAACCTTGACGGGATCCATCTCAATAGTAGAAGGAGAAAAAATATACCCCAAAAAAGAAATCTTCTGGACTCCGAAGAGACACTTTGAACCCTTCACAAACAGAGAATTGGCCCGCAGAACCTGAAACACCTTCCTGACCTGTAGAACATGAGACTCCCAGTCATCAGAAAACACCAAAATATCATCCAAATACACAATCATAAACTTATCCAGATATTCACGGAAAATATTGTGCATAAAGGACTGAAAGACTGACGGAGCATTGGAGAGTCCAAAAGGCATTACCAAATACTCAAAATGGCCCTCAGGCGTATTAAATGCGGTTTTCCACTCATCACCCTGTTTTATCCGCACCAGATTATACGCACCGCGAAGATCTATCTTAGTGAACCACCTAGCCCCCTTAATGCGAGCAAACAAATCAGTTAATAATGGCAATGGATACTGGTATTTGACTGTAATCTTATTCAGAAGGCGATAATCTATACAAGGCCTCAGGGAACCATCTTTTTTTGCCACGAAAAAGAAACCTGCTCCCAGAGGGGACGAAGATGGACGAATATGTCCCTTTTCCAAGGACTCCTTAACATAATTCCGCATAGCAGTATGCTCTGGCAGTGACAGATTAAATAAACGACCCTTAGGGAACTTACTGCCAGGAATCAATTCTATAGCACAGTCACACTCTCTATGAGGAGGGAGCGAATTGAGCTTAGGCTCCTCAAAAACATCCCTATAGTCAAACAAAAACGCAGGGATCTCAGAAGGAGTAGATGAAGCGATTGAAATCGGAGGTGCATCATCATGAACCCCCTGACATCCCCAGCTCAACACAGACATTGTTTTCCAGTCCAGGACAGGATTATGAGTTTGTAACCATGGCAGACCAAGCACTAGTACATCATGTAAATTATACAGTACAAGGAAGCGAATCACCTCCTGATGAACGGGAGTCATGCGCATGGTCACTTGTGTCCAATACTGCGGTTTATTCATAGCCAATGGTGTAGAGTCAATTCCTTTCAGAGGAATAGGAACTTCCAGAGGCTCCAGACTAAAACCGCAGCGTTTAGCAAATGACCAATCCATAAGACTCAGGGCAGCGCCCGAATCCACATAGGCATCGACGGAAATGGAAGACAGTGAAAAAATCAGAATCACAGACAAAATGAACTTAGGCTGCAGAGTACCAATGGCAAAAGATTTATCAACCCTTTTTGTGCGTTTAGAGCATGCTGATATAACATGAGCTGAATCACCACAATAAAAACACAATCCATTTTTCCGCCTATAATTTTGCCGTTCACTTCTGGACTGAATTCTATCACATTGCATAGTCTCAGGTGCCTGTTCAGAAGACACCGCCAACTGGTGCACGGGTTTGCGCTCCCGTAAACGCCGATCAATCTGAATGGCCATAGCCATAGACTCATTCAGACCTGTAGGCATAGGGAACCCAACCATAATATCCTTAATGGCCTCAGAAAGACCATTTCTGAAGTTTGCAGCCAGGGCGCACTCATTCCACTGAGTAAGCACCGACCATTTCCGAAATTTTTGACAATATATTTCCGCTTCATCATGCCCCTGAGAGAGGGCTAATAAAGCCTTTTCAGCCTGAATCTCTAGGTTAGGTTCCTCATAGAGCAATCCCAATGCCAGAAAAAACGCATCCACACTGAGCAATGCAGGATCCCCTGGTGCCAATGCAAATGCCCAATTCTGAGGGTCGCCCCGCAGGAAAGATATTACAATCTTGACCTGTTGAGCAGGGTCTCCAGAGGAGCGAGATTTTAAAGAAAGAAACAATTTACAATTGTTCCTGAAATTCAGGAAGGTAGATCTATCTCCAGAAAAGAACTCTGGAATAGGAATTCTAGGTTCAGACATGGGAGTGTGAACAACAAAATCCTGTATGTTTTGAACTTTTGCCTCGAGATTACTCAGGCTGGAAGCCAAACTCTGGACATCCATGTTAAACAGCCAAGATCAGAGCCATTCAAGGGTTAAGAGGAGGTAAGAAGCAGCTAGACAGCAATTAAGGGCTAGGCAGCAAAACTCTGAAGGGAAAAAAAAAAAAAAATTTCCCTTGAACACTTCTTTTTCTCCTGCTTCAGCCCAAACAATTAACACTTTGTGGGCCGGCTATACTGTCATGAATCCCCAATGGCTAGGGATAGCACAGGAAAAGCAAAGTACAAATAGATAACGGACGAGCTCTAGGGTGATGGAACCTGGGCTGACCGCTGCCCTACGCCTGACAAACGCAACTAGAGATAGCCAGGGAGCGTGCCTACGTTGGTTCTAGACGCCACGCACCAGCCTAAGAGCTAACTAGTACTGCAGAGAAAATAAAGACCTCACTTGCCTCCAGAGGAATGAACCCCAAAAGATATAGTTGCCCCCTCACATGTATTGACAGTGAAATGAGAGGAAGGCACACACATAGAGATGATATATATAGTTTTAGCAAATAGAGGCCCGCTGTAAACTAGAAAGCAGAACGATACAAAAGGGGACTGAGCGGTCAGCAAAAAACCCTAATCAAAAAAACCATCCTGAGATTACAAGAACCCATGTGCCAACTCATGGCACATGGGGAGAACCTCAGTCCACTAGAGCTACCAGCTAGCATAGAGACATAATAAGCAAGCTGGACAAAAAACCAAAACAACTGAAAATCAGCACTTAGCTTATCCTGAAAGATCTGGGAGCAGGTAGGCAGGAACCAAACAGAGCACATCTGAATACATTGATAGCCGGCAAGGGAATGACAGAAAGGCCAGGTAAAATAGGAAACACCCAGCCTCTGATGGACAGGTGGAAACCAAAGGCCGCAACCCACCAAAGTCACCCAGTACCAGCAGTAACCACCAGAGGGAGCCCACAAACAGAATCCACAACAGCTGCCGCCAGTGCAGGCTTCGGCCTACACTCTGCTCCCTCTCCTCCTCCTGCTGACCCCGGGCTCTAACACCGCCAGTTGGGGCCCGGTACTGCTAGCTGCACAGAGAAAAACACCAGCCAATGTGTCAGTGGGGTTCAGCACCGCCAGCTGTTCCCCTGCTGTGCAGCCGGCAATGTGTCCTGCAACTGCCACGCAGGCACAACAGACCCAAAGCTGCCGCCAGTGCAGGCTTCGGCCTACACTCTGCTCCCTCTCCTCCTCCTGCTGACCCCGGGCTCTAACACCGCCAGTTGGGGCCCGGTACTGCTAGCTGCACAGAGAAAAACCCCAGCCAATCTGTCAGTGGGGTTCAGCACCGCCAGCTGTTCCCCTGCTGTGCAGCCGGCATCGTGTCCTGCAAAAGCCACGCAGACACTTGCTCTTGTACCTTCTGCTCCCCATCCTGGTTCCAGTACCGTCAGCTGGTTCCGGGCAGAGCCTTTGGCTTAGGTGCCTCCCTCTGGGTATCCGAGTTCCACCAACGTCAGGTGGTCCTTGGTAGTGCTTTCAGGCATGGGTACCTCCTGCTTAGTAACCGGGTTCCAGTAACGTCAGCTGGTCCTCGGTAGTTCCATTGGCTCTTGGACCTTCGGCTACCCATCTGGGTTCCAGCACCGTCAGCTTGTTCTCGGCACTGTCTTTTGCTGTTGTACCTTCTGCTCCCCATCCTGGTTCCAGTACCATCAGCTGGTTCCAGGCAGAGCCTTTGGCTTAGGTGCCTCATTCTGGGTATCCGAGTTCCACCGACGTCAGGTGGTCCTTGGTAGTGCTTTCAGGCACGGGTACCTCCTGCTTAGTAACCGGGTTCCAGTAACGTCAGCTGGTCCTCGGTAGTTCCATTGGCTCTTGGACCTTCGGGTAGCTGTTATGACCCCAATGGCGAGGGTCTCAGAGGAACGTGGAAGTCTGCAGAAAAAATCCAGCTCATAGGGCAGTGGTAGCTGGGTTGACCATATATCTACTCCTAACGCCAACACTAGAAGTAGCCGGGGATCATTCCTACGTTGATTCTAGATGACACGCTCCAGCCGGAGAATCTAGCTACCCCTAGTAGAGGAAAACAAAAGACCTTTCTTGCCTCCAGAGAAGGGGACCCCAAAGCTGGATAGAAGCCCCCCACAAATAATAACGGTGAGGTAAGAGGAAATGACAAACACAGAAATGAACCAGGTTTAGCACAGAGAGGCCCGCTAACTGATAGCAGAATAAAGAAAGGTAACTTATATGGTCAACAAAAACCCTATCAAAATCCACACTGGAAATTCAAGAACCCCCGAACCGTCTAACGGTCCGGGGGGAGAACACCAGCCCCCTAGAGCTTCCAGCAAAGGTCAGGCTATATATTTGGAACAAGCTGGACAAAAATACAAAACCAAAACAAAATAGCAAAAAGCAAAAAGCAAAAAGCGGACTTAGCTGATATAACTGGAACCAGGATCAGTAGACAAGAGCACAGCAGACTAGCTCTGATAACTACGTTGCCAGGCATTGAACTGAAGGTCCAGGGAGCTTAAATAGCAACACCCTTAACTAACGACCCAGGTGCGGATAAAAGGAATGACAGAAAAACCAGAGTCAAAAAACTAGTAACCACTAGAGGGAGCAAAAAGTAAATTCACAACAGTACCCCCCCCTTAGTGAGGGGTCACCGAACCCTCACCACGACCACCAGGGCGATCAGGATGAGCGGCATGAAAGGCACGAACTAAATCGGCCGCATGAACATCAGAGGCGACCACCCAGGAATTATCCTCCTGACCATAGCCCTTCCACTTGACCAGGTACTGAAGCCTCCGCCTGGAGAGGCGAGAATCCAAGATCTTCTCCACCACGTACTCCAACTCGCCCTCAACCAACACCGGAGCAGGAGGCTCAGCAGAAGGAACTATAGGCACAATGTACCGCCGCAACAAGGACCTATGAAATACATTGTGAATAGCAAACGACACAGGAAGATCCAGACGAAAAGATACAGGATTAAGGATTTCCAATATCTTGTAAGGCCCAATTAAACGAGGTTTAAATTTGGGAGAGGAGACCTTCATAGGAACAAAGCGGGAAGAAAGCCATACCAAATCCCCAACGCGTAGTCGGGGACCCACACCGCGGCGGCGGTTGGCAAAGCGCTGAGCCCTCTCCTGTGACAACTTCAAGTTGTCCACCACATGATTCCAGATCCGCTGCAACCTATCCACCACAGAATCCACCCCAGGACAGTCAGAAGGCTCCACATGACCCGAAGAAAAGCGAGGATGGAAACCAGAGTTGCAGAAAAAAGGCGAAACCAAGGTGGCGGAACTAGCCCGATTATTAAGGGCAAACTCAGCCAACGGCAAGAATGTCACCCAATCGTCCTGATCAGCAGAGACAAAACACCTCAAATAAGCCTCCAAAGTCTGATTGGTTCGCTCCGTCTGTCCATTAGTCTGAGGATGGAAAGCAGACGAAAACGACAAATCAATGCCCATCCTACTACAAAAGGATCGCCAGAATCTGGAAACGAACTGGGATCCTCTGTCTGACACAATATTCTCAGGGATGCCGTGCAAACGAACCACGTTCTGGAAAAACACAGGAACCAGATCGGAAGAGGAAGGCAGCTTAGGCAAAGGAACCAAATGGACCATCTTTGAGAAGCGATCGCATATCACCCAGATAACGGACATGCCCTGGGATAGCGGAAGATCAGAAATGAAATCCATGGAGATATGTGTCCAAGGTCTCTTCGGGACAGGCAAGGGCAAGAGCAAACCGCTGGCACGAGAACAGCAAGGCTTAGCTCGAGCACAAGTCCCACAGGACTGCACAAATGACCGCACATCCCTTGACAAGGAAGGCCACCAAAAGGACCTGGCCACCAGATCTCTGGTGCCAAAAATTCCCGGGTGACCTGCCAACACCGAGGAATGAACCTCGGAAATGACTCTGCTGGTCCACTTATCCGGGACAAACAGTCTGTCAGGTGGACAAGACTCAGGCCTATCAGCCTGAAATCTCTGCAACACACGTCGCAGATCCGGAGAAATAGCTGACAAGATAACTCCATCTTTAAGAATACCAACAGGATCAGCGACTCCAGGAGCATCAGGCACAAAGCTCCTAGAAAGAGCATCGGCCTTCACATTCTTTGAACCTGGTAAATACGAGACAACAAAATCAAAGCGGGAGAAAAACAATGACCAGCGGGCCTGTCTCGGATTAAGGCGTTTAGCAGACTCGAGATACATCAGATTTTTGTGATCAGTCAAGACCACCACACGATGCTTAGCACCCTCGAGCCAATGACGCCACTCCTCAAATGCCCATTTCATGGCCAACAACTCCCGATTGCCCACATCATAATTTCGCTCGGCAGGCGAAAACTTCCTAGAGAAAAAGGCACAAGGTTTCATAACAGAGCAACCAGGGCCTCTCTGCGACAAAACGGCCCCTGCTCCAATCTCTGAAGCATCCACCTCAACCTGAAAGGGAAGTGAGACATCGGGCTGGCACAAAACAGGCGCCGAAGTAAACCGGCGTTTCAACTCCTGGAAAGCCTCCACGGCAGCAGGAGCCCAGTTAGCTACATCGGAGCCCTTCTTGGTCATATCCGTCAAAGGTTTCACAATGCTAGAAAAATTAGCGATAAAACGACGGTAGAAGTTAGCGAAACCCAAGAACTTCTGTAGACTCTTAACTGACGAGGGCTGAGTCCAATCAAGAATAGCTCGGACCTTGACTGGGTCCATCTCCACAGCAGAAGGGGAAAAAATGAACCCCAAAAAGGGAACCTTCTGTACACCAAAGAGACACTTTGAGCCCTTGACAAACAAAGAATTTTCACGCAAAATTTTAAAGACCAACCTGACCTGCTCCACATGCGAATCCCAATTATCAGAAAAAACCAAAATATCATCCAGATAAACAATCAAAAATTTATCCAGATACTTCCGGAAAATGTCATGCATAAAGGACTGAAAAACTGAAGGCGCATTGGAGAGCCCAAAAGGCATCACCAAGTACTCAAAATGACCTTCGGGCGTATTGAATGCGGTTTTCCATTCATCACCTTGCCTAATGCGCACAAGGTTGTACGCACCACGAAGATCTATCTTGGTGAACCACTTGGCACCTTTAATCCGGGCAAACAAGTCAGACAACAGCGGTAAAGGATACTGAAATTTGACAGTGATCTTATTTAAAAGCCGATAATCTTTATCTCTTCTCTTTATTTTTTATATAGCGCTAACATATTCCGCAGCGCTTTACAATTTTGCACACATTATCATCGCTGTCCCTGATGGGGCTCACAATCTAAATCCCCTATCAGTATGTCTTTTGAATGTGGGAGGAAACCGGAGTACCCGGAGGAAACCCACGCAAACACGGAGAGAACATACAAACTCTTTGCAGATGTTGTCCTGAGTGGGATTAGAACCCAGGACTCCAGCGCTGCAAGGCTGCTGTGCTAACCACTGCGCCACCGTGCTGCCCCGATAATCAATACAAGGTCTCAAAGATCCGTCCTTTTTTGCCACAAAAAAGAATCCCGCACCAAGAGGGGAAGAAGACGGACGAATATGTCCTTTCTCTAGAGACTCTTTGATATATGAACGCATAGCGGTATGTTCAGGTACCGACAGATTAAACAGTCTTCCCTTAGGAAATTTACTGCCTGGGATCAAATCTATAGCACAGTCACAGTCCCTATGAGGAGGCAGTGCACTGGACTCAGACTCACTGAAGACATCCTGATAATCAGACAAATACTCCGGAACTTCCGAAGGCGTAGAAGAAGCAATAGACACAGGCAGGGAATCCCCATGAATACCACGACAGCCCCAACTTGAGACTGACATAGCCTTCCAGTCCAGGACTGGATTATGGGTCTGTAACCATGGCAGCCCTAAAACAACCAAATCATGCATTTTATGTAAAACCAGGAAACGTATCACCTCGCGGTGTTCAGGAGTCATGCACATGGTAACCTGTGTCCAATACTGCGGTTTATTTGCTGCCAATGGCGTAGCATCAATACCCCTAAGAGGAATAGGATTTTCTAATGGTTCAAGAGTAAAACCACAGTGCTTAGCAAATGACAGATCCATAAGACTCAGGGCAGCACCTGAATCTACAAACGCCATGACAGGAAAAGACGACAGTGAGCAAATCAAAGTTACAGACAGAATAAATTTAGGTTGCAAATTACCAACGGTGACAGGACTAACAACCTTAGCTATACGTTTAGAGCATGCTGAGATAACATGTGTAGAATCACCACAGTAGTAGCACAAGCCATTCCGGCGTCTATGAATTTTCCGCTCATTTCTAGTCAGGATTCTATCACATTGCATTAAATCAGGTGTCTGTTCAGACAACACCATGAGGGAATTTGCGATTTTTCTATCACATTGCACCGAATTAGGTGTCTGTTCAGACAACACCATGAGGGAATTTGCGGTTTTGCGCTCCCGCAACCGCCGGTCAATTTGAATAGCCAGTGCCATAGTATCATTCAGACCTGTGGGAATGGGAAAACCCACCATAACATTCTTAATGGCTTCAGAAAGGCCATTTCTAAAATTAGCGGCCAGTGCACACTCGTTCCAATGTGTCAGCACGGACCATTTCCGAAATTTTTGGCAGTACACTTCAGCCTCGTCCTGCCCCTGAGACATAGCCAGCAAGGCCTTTTCTGCCTGAATCTCAAGATTGGGTTCCTCATAAAGTAAACCGAGCGCCAGAAAAAACGCATTAATATCAGCCAATGCCGGATCTCCTGGCGCCAGCGAAAAAGCCCAATCCTGAGGGTCGCCCCGTAAGAACGAAATAACAATTTTTACTTGCTGAGCAGAGTCTCCAGATGAACAGGGTCTCAGGGACAAAAACAATTTACAATTATTCACAAAATTCCTAAACTTAAACCTGTCTCCGGAAAACAGTTCAGGAATCGGTATTTTAGGTTCTGACCTAGGATTACTGATAACATAGTCTTGTATGCCCTGCACACGAGTAGCCAGCTGGTCCACACTTGTAATCAAGGTCTGGACATTCATGTCTGCAGCAAGCATAGCCACTCTGAGGTAAAGGGGAAGAAGAAAAAAAAAAAAAAAAACTCAGAATCTTCTTTCTTATAATCCCTCTTCTGCAATGCATTAAACATTTAATACTGGCCTGGCAAACTGTTATGACCCCAATGGCGAGGGTCTCAGAGGAACGTGGAAGTCTGCAGAAAAAATCCAGCTCATAGGGCAGTGGTAGCTGGGTTGACCATATATCTACTCCTAACGCCAACACTAGAAGTAGCCGGGGATCATTCCTACGTTGATTCTAGATGACACGCTCCAGCCGGAGAATCTAGCTACCCCTAGTAGAGGAAAACAAAAGACCTTTCTTGCCTCCAGAGAAGGGGACCCCAAAGCTGGATAGAAGCCCCCCACAAATAATAACGGTGAGGTAAGAGGAAATGACAAACACAGAAATGAACCAGGTTTAGCACAGAGAGGCCCGCTAACTGATAGCAGAATAAAGAAAGGTAACTTATATGGTCAACAAAAACCCTATCAAAATCCACACTGGAAATTCAAGAACCCCCGAACCGTCTAACGGTCCGGGGGGAGAACACCAGCCCCCTAGAGCTTCCAGCAAAGGTCAGGCTATATATTTGGAACAAGCTGGACAAAAATACAAAACCAAAACAAAATAGCAAAAAGCAAAAAGCAAAAAGCGGACTTAGCTGATATAACTGGAACCAGGATCAGTAGACAAGAGCACAGCAGACTAGCTCTGATAACTACGTTGCCAGGCATTGAACTGAAGGTCCAGGGAGCTTAAATAGCAACACCCTTAACTAACGACCCAGGTGCGGATAAAAGGAATGACAGAAAAACCAGAGTCAAAAAACTAGTAACCACTAGAGGGAGCAAAAAGTAAATTCACAACAGGTAGCCATCCGAGTTCCAGTTCCATCAGCTGGTTCTCGGCATTTTCTCAGCCTTCTTGTACCTTCTGCTACATTTCCAAGTTCAAGAGACTAAACACGATGACCCGGAAGACCACCCCTAAGATGACGACGACACCAGAGACGACAACCACCGTGATGACGACGACCCTGGAGATGATGACCCTGAAGACCACCCCGATGACGACGACCCCGAAGACGACGACCCTGAAGACCACCCCGATGACGACGACCACGGAGACGACGACCCTGGAGACGACGACGACCTGGAAGACCGAGAAGCAGAAGAACAAGAGGCTGCAGAACAAAGAGCAGAAGAACATTAAGCATAACACTAAATATCAGAGCAAAAAATATTATCTAAATTATAAGCAGAAGAAGACTAAGCAGTGTATGGGGGTGAGTCCGTTCCTCCTCGTGGTGCCCCTGGATAAAGCCTGATGCTGCAGGCCAAACTGAACGCGGACAAATGTAACTGTTTTGTGACAGGCAGAACGGAAGGTGTAATCTTCAAACTTTTATAGATAACAACTATGGGAATGCCTGTCACAAATAAGAATATGATGAAGAAGTAGAATATGATGAAGATAATAGTAAAATAAAAAGAATATGAACAATGTAACCAAAAAAATAATAGGTAGAAGATGAAGAAGAAGATGAATAAGGTGAAGAAGTTGATGTCAAAGAAGCTGATGATGAGGATAATGAAGAAGAAAGTGTGGGAGAAGTAAAAAAGAAGGTGAAGGGCGTGGAAGTAGTGAAACATCAATATCTGACAAAATAAAAAAAAAATTAACATAGTCAAAATCTTTCTAACGCCGAACGTCATAAAAAAAACCCCAAAATCCTGCTATTCTATTACATTGGGCTAAACCTCTGTGCCTTTAATGTCTCCGCCACGTCCCCCAATACATCCTACATTATTCTTAGTTGTTTTCCTTCATGTAGAATGAACCTACAAGTTTATAAAGGGTTTATTTTAATTCCGATATTTTCGTCCCATTGACTTGCATTGGGATCGGGTATCGGTATCGGATTAGATCCGATATTTTGACGGTATCGGCCGATACTTTCCGATACCGATACTTTCCGATATCGGAAGGTATCGCTCAACACTAGTCGCTAATACAAGTCTATGAGAAAAAAAGGATCCAGTGGCAACATTCGGCGGATCCGTTTTTTTCAAAATTTGCTGGATTGAGAGTGACGGCAAAAGACTGATGTGTGAAAGGGGCCCTAACTGTCACATTAGTGAGGGTGAACAATTGTGCAGAACACTTATTTAAACTGGCATTGTAATTGTCAGAGGAAACTTTTTGCAGCTGTGACTGAGATGAGTGATGTGTTAAATATTCCATTACACAATCCATAATTTGTGATAAACTCACAGTACTGATTAAGCAAGAATTGGTTGCTATCAGTTAGGATTTGGCCCAGAAACCAATATCCAGTATGGTAGGACAAATTATATCCTAAATAGTGTTGAGCATTCCGATACCGCAAGTATCGGGTATCGGCCGATATTTGCTGTATCGGAATTCCGATACCGAGTTCCGATATTTTTGTGATATCGGAAATCGGAATCGGAAGTTCCCAGTGTATGGTTCCCAGGGTCTGGAGGAGAGGAGACTCTCCTTCAGGCCCTGGGATCCATATTCATGTAAAAAATAAAGAATAAAAATAAAAAATATGGATATACTCACCCCTCCGGCGGACCCTGGCGATGTAACCGGCAGCCTCCGTTCCTAAGAATGCAGTTAGTGTAGGACCTGCGATGATGTCGTGGCTTGTGATTGGTCGTGTGAGCGGTCACATGAGCGGTCACGCGACCAATCACAAGCCGTGACGTCATCGAAGGTCCTTCACTCCCTGCATTCTAAGGAACGGAGGCAGACGCTTGGACCGGTGAGAGCAAGGGGCCGTCCGAGGGGTGAGTATATCAATATTTTTTATTTTTATTCTTTATTTTATACATGAATATGGATCCCAGGGCCTGAAGGAGAGTTTCCTCTCCTTCAGACCCTGGGAACCATTACGATATTTTGTGTCCCATTGATATGCATTGGTATCGGGTATCGGTATTGGCGATATCCGATATTTTTTGGGTATCGGCCGATCCAATCCGATACCGATACCTTTGCATATCGGAAGGTATCGCTCAACACTAATCCTAAAACAAACGTATAATAATAATGTTTAAAAAAGTTATCAACTGCTTAAGGCTACGTTCACACTAGATGTTTTTGCAGCACTTTTTAAATGCTTTTTTCATGCTAATTTTCAGCTGCGTTTTATAGTGCCAGAAAAGTCTATGAGATTTCAGAAATCTCATGCACACATCTAGTTTTTTTTGTCATCAGGATTTTGTGCTTCGCATGTTATTTTGCACAATGGAGCATGTCACTTCTTTCAGCGTTTTTCAGCATTTTTTACCTTTAGAATGAATGAAAAAATGCACCAAAAACACAGGTATCAGGTTTTGCTAAGCTTTTTTTTTTTTTTACCAAAACCTGATTCTATAGAATAGGACTCTTTTTTCAAAACTAAACTTTATCAGTATGCACAATAGACAAATCTAACATGCCAAAACCGCAGCAAAAAACGCACAAAAACACAGCAAAAAACGCAAGAAAAAACAAGGAAAACATGCTTTTTTTCTGAAGCTTCTTTCCTGCCAAGAGATAAGGTTTTGCTGTAGTAAAACAAACACTGAAATATCGCCTAGTGTGAACTTACCCTTAAACTGTACTTCCGTATAACATAGAAACATCTTACTAAAAGATTTAAAAGCACAAAACAGAAAATTTGTAAAAAAACTACATTTTTATCAGTCTCAAAATGTTTGGCCTTTGATGGTAGAGTGGTTTCTCAACTCAAGAAAGGCAGATGGAATGCAGACAAACACAGATTTCAAGAACAACTTTAGTTATAAAGAGGCCACTACTTTTTTGGTTACTGATTTTACAAGAGTCAAGAACTATAAACCAAAAAACAACAATGTGAAAAAGTTATGTAACAAATAGTAAGTACACATATATTAAAGAGATTGTCCAGTCTAAAATGACAAGTCTGCAGTCACTCTATATGACTGCAAACTTGTAAATCCTCACAGTGCACGCACTGCATGCTGTCAGGATTTTGTGGTCTCAGTGCCGGGGATATCAGTTGAACATGCTGATATTATTTTTCATTAAATGGAAAGATTGATTTCTATATACTGATAGATTTCAGCTGGTGTCATGACTTTCCATGGCTTTTTGCACCTACTAGTGCTTCTCACTAAATTAGAATATCATCAAAAAGTTAATTAATCTCGGCCCCACTCTCAGCTATATTTCTTGACAGCAATGCCTTGCTGTAGTATGTCTGGAAATCTTTGCAATTTCAGTCTTCTCACATAGCTACTGTGTATTTCTCATACTTAGGAATCAGTCACTTCTTAGTGCTGGCAAATTTCTTCATATATACAAATGCTTCTCATTAAATTAGAATATTATGAAAAAGTTACCGTAATATATTTCAGTTCTTCAATACAAAAAGTGAAACTCGTATATTATATAAAGTCATTACAAACAGAGTGATCTATTTCAAGTGTTTATTTCTGTTAATGTTGATGATTGAAAAATGATTTTAAAATCCAAAATGACAGCAAGTGAAATAAGTATTGAATACCTCAGCAATTTTCTAAGTAAATATGTTTCTAAAGGTGCTATTGACAAGAAATTCTCACCAGATGTCGTTAATACAACCCATCTAATCCACACAGGCAAAGAAATCAAACAATACAGGGTGGGCCAATTATATGGATACACCTAAATAAAATGGGAATGGATGGTGATATCAACTTCCTGCTTGTGGCACATTAGTATATGGGAGGGGGAAAACTGTTCAAGATGGGTGGTGACCACAGCGGACATTTTGAAGTTGGCCATGTTGGATCCAACTTTCCAAAGGGAAGAGGGTCATGTGACACATCAAACTTATTGAGAATTTCACAAGAAAAATAATGGTGTGCCTGGTTTTAATGTAACTTTATTCTTTCATGAGTTATTTGTAAGTTTATGGCCACTTATAAAATGTGTTCAAAGTGCTGCCCATTGTGTTGGATTGTCAATGCAACCCTCTTCTCCCACTCTTGACAAACTGATAGCAACACCGCAGAAGAAATGCTAGCAAAGGCTTCCAGTATCCATTGTTTCAGATGCTGCGCATCTCATATCATAAGGCTATTGTCTATGCTGTGAAGATACAAGATGTTTGTAATGACTCTATATGTGTGAGATTAACTTTTTGTATTGAAGAACTGAAATAAATTAACGTTTTGATGGTATTCTAATTTAGTGAGAAGCACTTGTAGGCATAAGCATACAGACTCCCTTTATTTTCATATCTCTTATCCCTTTTTGTTCATCTTTACTGACTAGAGATGGGCGAACCCGAATATTAAAGCTCGGTGTCCATACCGAACACCTACTGTTCGGGCACGGTCTCCGAACACAGACTTCACCAGGAAGTCCGTGTTACTGTTTTGATTCGGTCCACTGAACAATGGGTGTCACGCTGTCATGTGCATGACAGCGTGGCAAACACTGCGTCTGATCGATGGTAAAATCATTACCGCAAGTCAAACAGCCACAGTTCCCAAGCCTTCAAATGATTGCGTGAGCCAGCAGCTATGATCGGAGGTAAAAAGTTTACCTCCGGTCGCTGGTGTCGGCTAATGGGACTACTGCTCCAATCAGCTGACGCCTGCTGCCCTTCAAAGCAGGAGCGGCACCTGCGCTCTAAATAAATGATTAAAAGAGAAAAAAGGCATGTGTTCCCTTGTATTTTTGAGTATGAGTATAACTGTGTTTGCTTTTGTTTTTTTTTTACAAAAAGGAAAAGTGTGTTTTGCTTTTATTTCATGTAAAGGACTTTTTCCTTTCTGCGTATTTATTAGCAATACAACTATAGGATTAGTAATGGATAGGTGTCTTCTAGGTGCCTCTCCAATACTAATCTGTAGGCTTGATGTCACCAGACAATACAAATGTGACATCAACCCCACAAATATTACCCCATTGCCTCTGCTACAGGGCAAGTGGGGAGAGCCAGGCAAAGCGCCAGAATTGGCGCATCTAATAGATGTGCCTTTTCCGGTCAGCTGCAGGCTGCTATTTTTAGGCTGGGGGGCAATATCCATGGCCCCGTACCAGCCTAAGAATATCAGCCCCCAGCTGTCTGCTTTAGCAAGGCTAGTTGTCAAAAATGGGAGGGACCCCACACCATTTTTTAAAATTAATTAATATTATTAGTATTATTATTATAAATTATTATTAAATAACTATAAAAACAGTGTGGGGACCTTTCTATTCTTGATAACCAGCCTTGCTGAATCTGACAGCTAAGGATTGCAGCCCCCAGTTATGAGCTTTGCTTGGCTGGTTATCATAAATACAGGGGAACACAAGCCGTTTATTTCTTTAAATTATTTATATAGAGAGTGCAGGCTGCGGCTGATGAATACTCCCATCAGCCGCTCCTGTTCTCACTTTTATTAGCGGCACGCATCGGCTGATGGGTGCAGTAGTCCCATCAGCCAACAACAGTGACCGGAGGTTAACTTTATACCTCTAATCACAATTGCGCACTCACGCTGTCATCTGACAGCCTGGGAACAATGGCTGTTTGATCGACGGAAATTATTTTACAGCCCAATCAAAAGCCGTGTTTGCCACCCTCTCATGGGGTCCGGGATTGGGTCCGGGTACTGTTCAGGTACCTGAACCCAAACTTTTTTTAACTGTTGGCTGAAGCCACCAGACCTGGACATCCAGGGATCCGCCCTTCTCTAGTACTGACTACATATAGTATAGGTATACTAGGCTCACAGCGCTTAACCCCTTTGCTGCCCTCTGTGTGCGAACCTCACTCTCATCCTTAAAAATAGTGATCTTCACTTGAAGTTGGGCTGATCTTCCTCAACTGGAAACAAAGTAACCAGTAGTAGTAATGAGCAAGTGTGCTCAGCACTGCTCAATACTTGATTGTGCATTGGGGTGCTCGGGCATGCTCGGTACTTGACTTAGTATCCCTGGCAGGGCCGTATTTAGAGTTTCTGCTGCCCTAGGCACTTTTCGTGCTGCCTCCCCCACTGGTGAGTATGACTCAGGCTACGTTCACATTAGCGTTGTGCGGCGCAGCATCGGGCGCAGCTGCGGCGATGTATGCGTCATGCGCCCCTATATTTAACATGGGGGGCGCATGGACATGCGTTGTCTTGCATTCTGTGACACATGCGTCATTTTGGCGCAACTGTCATGGCGCAGAGGACGCTGCATGATGCAGTTTTTTCTGCGCCAAAAATCATGCAAGAAATGAACGCATGCGTCACAAAACGCTGCGTTGTGAATGTGCTATGCATGCGTTGTGCGTTGCGTCGCCGACGCTGCACCGCACAATGCTAATGTGAACGTAGCCTAATGCAGACACTGTCGGCAGTGACTTGGGCTACTTTCACATCAGCGATTTTTACCATTTGTGGCAGATCCGGCAGTTTTTCTGCATCTGCCACGTAACGCATCACTCACTGCAACACTGCGTTCGGTCTCTCATTCCCTGTGGGACTTGCGGACATGTGCTGCACTTGCAGTTTTGCTGCGATCCGGTAAATGCGGTACTTGCAGCAACAGAAAAAAACGCTTCTAGCAGTGTTTTTTTGTTTCAACGTAAGTGTAAAACCGCAAGTGCTGCACATGTTCGCAAGTCCCATAGGGAATCAGTAAGGGGTCCAAATCTATGTATATGCCCATGTAGCTCTTTCAAAGACAATTCCAGCAATATTTTTACATGCTCAGTCCACTCATCTGAAATCGGTTCGCATACATATGCAAATGAGGGAGTAGATCTGTTACTCCAGCTCTATACCCCCTCAGTGCTGTATTATGTAGTATATAACACAGCCACATAGTATATAGGAGCCACGTAGTATATAGCAGCCAAGTAGTATATAGCACAGCCCACGCATTATATAACACAGCCCACCTAATATATAGCACAGCCCACGCAGTATATAACACTGCCCACGTAGTATATAACACTGCCCACGTAGTATATAACACAGCCCACGCAGTATATAACACAGCCCACGCAGTATATAACTCAGCCCATGCAGTATATAACACAGCCCACGCAGTATATAACACAGCCCACGCAGTGTATAACACAGCCCACGTAGTATATAACACAGCCAGGCAGTATATAACACAGCCCACATAGTATATAACACAGCCCACGTAGAATATAACCCAGCCCACGTAATATATAGCAGTATGGGCACCATATCCCTGTTAAAAAAAAGAATTAAAATAAAAAATAGTTATATACTCACCCTCCGGCGTCCACCGAAGCTGTCCCGATGCGCGCGATGCTACCGCCAGCTTCCGTACATCACTGGGAACAGAAGCTGGCGGCAGCATCGCGCGTATCAGTGGACGGCGGAAGGTGAGAATAGCACAATTTTTAATTTTTTTAATTATTTTTAACATTATATCTTTTTACTATTGATGCTGCATAGGCAGCATCAATAGTAAAAAGTTGGTCCGGGATGGGGCGACACACTGGCACTGACAGCTCCGCACACACATACAGCTCCACACACACACATACATACAGCTCCACACACATACAGCGCCGCACACACACACACATACAGCTCCACAAGCATACAGCGCCACACACACAGCTCTGCACAAACACACATACAGCTCTGCACACACATACAGCACCGCAGACACACACATGCATACAGCTCCACACACACACATACAGCTCCGCACACAAACACACACAGCTCCGCACACAAACACACAGCTCCGCACACAAACACACAGCTCCGCACACAAACACACATACAGCTCCGCTGCCCGCACACACACACATACAGCCCCACACACATACAGCACCGCACAGACACACACATACAGCTCCGCTGCCCGCGCACACACACATACAGCTCCGCTGCCCGCACACACACACATACAGCCCCCCACACATACAGCTCCGCACACACACACACATACAGCACTGCAGACACACACATACATACAGCTCCGCACACACAGAGCTCCGCACACACACAAACACAGCTCCGCTGCCCGCACACACACAAACACATACAGCCCCACACAGATATAGCTCCGCACACACAAACACATACAGCACCACACAGACACACACATACATTCAGCTCCGCACACACACAGAGCTCCGCACACACACAGCACCACACAGACACACACATACATTCAGCTCCGCACACACAGAGCGCCGCACACACACACATACAGCACCACACAGACACACACATAC
The DNA here is from genome assembly GCF_051348905.1 of Ranitomeya variabilis. Lineage (NCBI taxonomy): Eukaryota > Metazoa > Chordata > Amphibia > Anura > Dendrobatidae > Ranitomeya > Ranitomeya variabilis. Next base: position 85,100,131 of record NC_135239.1, read on the forward strand.
AGCTCCACTCCGCACACACAGAGGTCCGCACACACACAGACGCACACACACAGACACACACATACATACAACTCCGCACGCACACACACATACAGCTCCGCTGCCCGTGCACACATACCCATACAGCTCCGCTGCCCGCACACACGCACATACAGCACCACACAGACACACACATGCAGCTCCGCTCCGCACACACAGAGGTCCACACACACACAGACATACAACTCCGCACGCACACACACATACAGCTCCGCTGCCCGTGCACACATGCCCATACCGCTCCGCTGCCCGCACACACGCACATACAGCACCACACAGACACACACATACAGCTCCGCTCCGCACACACAGAGGTCCGCACACACACAGACACACACATACATACAACTCTGCGCACACACATACAGCTCCGCTGCCAGCACACACGCACATACAGCCCCACACACATACAGCTTTGAACGCAGACACACACATACATACAGCTCTGCACACACAAACACACACAGCTCTGCACACCAGCACTGACAATGTTTGCTCCCAGGACCCAGATAGAGTGAGTGGGGGTGTATTATACCCCACCCCCACCACTCACTATCTGGGTCCATCTGCCGGGAGCAAAGATCAAACAGACATTAAACATTCAAGGGCTGCTGTGTTTGCACTGCTCCACCAGCCTCAGGCACTACAGGAAGAAATGAGGCTGAGGACCGTGAGGTGAGTCACAGACAGCCGTGCAGCAGGCAGCGCGCGGGCAGGAGCCAGGAGGATGATCATTACAGAGACAGTACACTACTCACTGTGTATGTACTGCTGTACAGCGATTCCTCCAGGCAGGCAATGTGAGTCCAGGACAGGACCCAGGGTCGGGACTCAGGGTGCCGCCCCTCCACCTCAGCAGTCAGTCACATTCCGGCCGGACAGGCACCAGTTAGGCTGTGAGCAGGGGGTCACTGTGTCTCAGCAGGGGGAGTAGGGAGAGTCGGCACCAGCACCACGTGTTCTGGCTGCCGCTCTGCCGCCCCCTGTCTTCAGGAAGGGACGCGTCGCACAGGACTGGCATTAAAAAAAAAAAAAAAAAAGAGAAAAAAAAAAAACTTGGTCAGGTGCTGCCCCCCCGCCTGTCCCCGCCCTAGGCACGTGCCCTCAAGTGCCTAGTGGCAAATATGGCCCTGATCCCTGGTGCTCATGCACATGCTCGAGTCCCTGCCCCACATGTTTTATGGCTGTTTTTCAGCCACTATACATATGGGGATTGCCTGCCAATTACAGTAATGCAATAGCCATGTTGGCTACTTGCATTACTGTGATTGTCAGGTTGCATCACCTCATCGGGTCTACATAACGATGCTCGCCACACAGTACCCTGGAAACAGAATAGAGAGAGTTGCTGCCAAAGGGAAAGTTAGGATTACAGGCATAGTCATGGTTTATATTTCATTTCAGGCTTTGTTGCAGAAACCTAAAACAAACAGTCCTTTTCAGGGCTACATGTATTTTATTTAATACCACTGTTAGCTGTACTATTTAGTGTAGGGATAGCTGCAGTAGAAGGGCTAGTAGTGCATTACAGACTTTGCTACAGAAACCTACAACCAATAGTCTTTATCAGGTCTACATTTATTCTATTCAATACTATTGTTAGCTGTACTATTTAGTGTGGGGATAGCTGCTGGATAAGGGCTAGTAATACTTTTCAGGCCTTGCTGCAGAAACTTAAAACCAAAACTCCTTATCAGGCCTACATGTATTCTATTCAATAATGCTGTTAGCTGTACTATTTAGTGTCGGGATAGCTGCCTAAGATGGGCTTGTAGTGTGTTACAAGACTTGCTGTAGAAGCTTAAAACCAAAATACTATTCAATTCCATTGTTAGTTGTACTATTTAGTGTAGGGATAGCTGCTAGAGAAGGGTTAGTAGTGCATTACAAGCCTTGCTGCAGAAACCTAAATCCAAAACTGCTTATCAAGTCTACATCTATTCTATTAAGTACCACAGTATTTAGTGTAGGAGTAGCTGCTGAAGAAGGGATAGCAGTGCATTAATGGCGTATAGGCAGGGTTTATAGCCTTACAGTTCTTGCTGCAGAAACTTAAAACCAAAACTCTTAATCAAAGCAATACCTATTTTATTTTTGAATCTATTAATACTGCTCTTAGCTGCATTTAACCATTTAACTTATGGAGAGTTGCTGGAGAAAGGATAGTTTTGCATATGCGGTGCCCCAGGGTCCTGGTCGTCGCAGTGGTATTGCTTTCCTCTCGGGGAGAGTGATGCTACATTTGGAGGCAAGAAAGGATAACTGCATTCAGGTATCACAAAAATGCAACACATTCACACTCCAGGCCACTAGGGGGAGCTTCTGCTCCTATTTATTAGGTCACTCCCCTCATACAGTATATATAACTGGTAGTCTGTAGGGAAAGTTAGTCAGTTCCAGACAGGAGTCAGTTCCTGACAGAGCTCCAGACAGGAGTTCTGGAGGGAGTCTGAGGGAACACCGAGGGAGTAAGGACCTCTACGCCTTATTTCAGAGACCGGCAGGACAGCTAATTGCAGGTTACCTGTCCACACCTACACCCAGCAGGCACGGTGACACCTACAGAGCTGGGTTATCTAAGAGACCCTATAAACAGGCTCAAGTCACCAGTCATACGGGTTTTGTCCTATCCTATATGGGGGACAGAGAGAGCGAAACATCGCATTTGTGAGACCCTTATGTGAAGCCATAGGCAGTAAGGGACTACACCACCATAGTGCAAGGGAAGGCTACTGATTTACACTGGGACAAGGGAACTCTGTACTTGCCTCCAAACCGGCCGGACTCTGCCAGCCCTGTGATCTGGTACTCTGGACTGTGGATGCTGAAGTTTTCAGTAAAGGTAAAGACACTGCAACCTTGTGTCCTAGTTCTTCATCACACCATTCACCATAGCACCATCTACATACTGGGAAGCCCTGGGGACATACTTCACCTGTGGGAAGGTATACTGTCTAGCTGCCATAACATCACCCCAGAGGACCCCTTAAAGCAGCGTCGGTCACCCTGACTGAATAACACAGGTGGCATCACGAACATAAACTTTATCCCTTTAAAGCCCTTTCCCTTTTACACGGACATCCCAGGGCCATGGAAATGGTCAGGCACCGTGACATCCCCCTGTGAACCGAAGGACCCAGTACCGAGTACCCCACGGCCCTTGGGGGGCGACTCAACTTGGCATCACGAACAGGATCTACTAAACCCAGTAAATCGGGTCATATGCGCCTAGAGACTGTGCCAGAACTGTGCCTGAACCGTATTTTATTGTGAGACTGTGTATTGCAAAATCCTGCCAAAATTGCCTCCAAAACTGCTGCCATTACAGCGCCACGAGAAGCGCTGGAGAAGAAGGGCGTGCCATCGTGGGCAGGTCCAGCAGAGCGGTGCAAAAAATATGCATGCCCCCTGCCAAGACTGTGATGTGAGGAATTAGGAGGTGCCAAAAAGCAACATGGCGGAGGAAGGTGAGCGGACCCCGGAGCGTGGGATGGAGCACGAGGACTCTCCCAGCCAGGGCCTGCAAGAACTGCACCCTTCACCGACGATGAATCCGGACCTCCTGTGGAAAGAAGAGGAAGAATGCATCTGTAAGCTCGTGCGCCAGGAGCTGTAAGCTGTGGCCGAGTGGAAGAAGACCTTCATCGGGAGCCTCACCAGATATTCATCGGCAGCCTCATCTGGTCTGGAGCAAGAAAGAAGTTCCAGCGCTCCGATGCCAGAAAGCAAGGCCCTGCTAGAAAGCGAGATGCTGTAAACAGAGATGACAATGCTGCAGCACAACGCCCTGCAACCAGCGTTCCAGACCCCAACTGAGGCGGAGCAGACCTGCACCAGAGGGACCGCATCTGAAGCAGGTATGAAGAACGACCCTGCCCCGGTGACCGACCCCACTCCAGCGACTGCTCGTGCCACAGCTACTGACCCCATTCTAGTGATTGACGTTACTGTGGCCACCGACTGTGCCACACTGCAGGCCAACGAGTCACTGGTAGGCCCGCTCCCAGCATAAGAGAAAGTAAAAAGAAGAATCTGAAAATGACTGTATATAGTTAACTGTCAATTATTTGCTGCTACCGTTTAAAAGTTTATTGAACCCAGCCAGGGTTATTCCTTAAAGGGGTACTCAGTTTTTAAGAGGATCCTAAGTTTGCACAAGTTATCTTAATTAAAGACACTGGAGTCATGGACAGTGAATGGCTCACAAACTTTCCACTCTATATAGTTTGCACCTTCTTAAAGGTGCTTCCTACTGGTTTTACAAAAGAAGCTTTTAAAGAGACTGCTTCTAAGGAAACGCTTCTAATGTTGCTCGAAAGTGTTTTGTTTTCCAGAGACCTGAAGAAAAACCCATTTGGTGTGGCAGGATCCCAGGTCTGGATATACGCCTTGTAGCTCGCCCAAGACCAACGTTGAGGTTAATGACTGGTCCCTCGCTTGTTATTGCTGTACTAAAGTTTTGATTGACTTGAACATTAAAGCGATTGATACATTTGCACTACCTCATTAAAAAGACTTGAATATTGCTTGAACCCTTAAAGGGGATGTTTAATCGTTGCATTTTGCTAGAATATATTAAAGAATTAATATAGTTAATAGTACTGAAAGCTGAACCTTGAATTTAGTGGGAATGGTGTTTCAATATAGCCGATAGTGAGTACTGATATCCTGATGCACTTTTGATAAAGTAAAGAGAATAAAGTAACCTGTGGGGGTTGATAGATAGTTCTGTATTTGAATAAAGGTCTGCACTCAAAGGAGAAAGCCGAAAAGTAACCGTTTTGCACTTAGCAGATAGTATACCCATAAGGGTCGTGGCACTCAATAGTTAGTTAATAATTATATTGTTTTATTAAGGTTTCCTATACCGTGAAATCATGCATACATGTAAATAGATAATGCAACGTTCAAGTGTCCTCATCTGCCATAAAGGGAAGCTTAGATATAGTATTAACTTGTTTTATAGCATTTCTAAAATATTGTATGTCTTTTGCTAACCTGTAACTGTTGTTTTTCTTTTCCCAGTCCGGGAGTACTGGATTTATCAGGGGGGGAGTGCCGCAGTATTAGCCGTCGAGTTACCGGAGTTCATCACATACGAAATGGATATCTACCTGACCTGACTCCAGCTACTCTCTTTACCCAGAAAAGGGGACTTTCCAGTGCCCCTTCAGGAGGATTCGATGCTAAGGACCTCTACAAGCAGCAATGGAGACAAGTACAAAGTCTTGCAAATACTTTCTGGGGCAGGTGGCGCAAGCAATATTTGTCTACCCTGCAGCCACGGACAAAGTGGCAATCTAATAGGACTAATATGAGCATAGGTGACCTTGTTCTTGTGAAAGACTGTCAATTTCACCGGAACCAGTGGCCACTTGGTCTAGTTACCGCAACGTTCCCAAGCAAAGATGGCAAACTCCGCAGTTGAACTAAGGATGACCAACGGGAATGAACCTAAGACATTTTTCAGACCGGTGTCTGAACTGGTCCTATTGTTGCCTTCAGAAGAAAGGAATAGTGACATCTGTTGATGCCAGATGGGGAGTGTTCTGTCTTCACATCTAATTTGTTACCTCTGATTATCTGTTTGCATAATGTATAGTTTTTTCATTAGTATGGTATAGAAAAAAACTTGTATATTCATAATCTATTTGTTTGTAGTGTTTTGGCTTCCACTAGCAGCCAGAGTCATGTTCACTGTCCTATTTTCTGTATTTTTCCCATTTCTTATGTCTCAACCTCCTCCCATTTTTTGCAATGCATTATGGTAGCTCTCCCTCCATTTTCCTCCATTTTCCTTCACTATGCATTCAAGGGAGGACTTCTCCATTACATCCCCCTTGTATGTATTTGTATTTGTGCTGTCTATAGTTAATTTCTATCCTAATGTTAACCTAGCATAGTCAGTTGTATCCCTCGTCAGTTCTAGTTTGTAACGTTCATGCACAATATATAACATGTATAATGTGTATTTCTCCTGTACCATGCAATGATTGTATGTATATGATTGTTTACAGTTTTACCATGCCAATATACTACTACGTTCAATAAAAGCACAGGCTCAACCATACTCTCCTTATTGGACTCCGGTATAGCGGTTTAGCTGCCTGTATAGCTACATGAGCCTGCCTCATTTAGTGAGGACAGAACAACCTATATTAACAATTGAAAGACAAATGCAGCAAAATAATTAGTTTATAGGTGTCGCTCACGTTGTTAGATTCCTTTTGATGAAGTTGTCCACTACTTGGACAACTTATTATCATACCCCTCACTTGGCCCCAATAAAAAAATAATGCTGATACTCACCTCCCATGCTGGCACTGTTCCCAAGGTGTCATCACTCATTCTCCGGGAATCCCGTGCTGTTGTTGTGACACGTGGTGCACTCAATCAGTGCTGGCATCACTGTCCCGCCTCCTGTTGAACTGAGCATGAAGAGGGAGTCAGATATCAGCTGCAGCCTGGACTTCCACTTTGTGTTCGAATTGTCCAAAGATGAGGACAGTGACAACAGCACTGATTGGGCACTGGCGTCGGGTGTCACAACACTGCACAAAAGCCCCAGGGAGAGTGAGTGCCGAAACCGCAGAGATGATGCCGGCATGGCAGGGCTTTATTATTTTATGGAGGCCAAACATTTTTATCAAGAAAGGGTTGTCCAAGTAGTAGACAACCCCTTTATGCCTACTAAAAGGTGATGTAAATTTAGACTAGACAGTCTAAAGATGCACCAAATTTATCAAACAGCTGTAATAATGATGGCACATTTTAGAATGTAAGTTTACCCTGCCTAAAAATTAGTATTGAAAAATATATCCATTTTATATTAGCACTATCGATGGTTATATAAAGGTGCACTGAATGTGGAAGCAAGGAAGATCTTAATAGAACTTTCACAGACAGGCTTTGTACACTAGCCACTATGATTAGCAGGACCCAAGAAACCCTGCCCTTCACCCTTTAAACCATATATAGTCATCTGGACACACAAGGATTATTGTTTTATGTCTATGAAGTGATTATTGGCTAATAACAAATAGTCATGATGCCTGGTCAAACCAGGAGGTCAGGGTCAGAGACAAAATTATGAGACAGTCTGGTAGTCACTAATATGAGCCATGGACAGGAAATAATACCCAGAAGATAAGAAGTAGGGCTAGACAAAGCAACAGACCAGGGTAAGAAATAACTTATAACTTGGCTTCCCCACATCCACCTAGGTAATGACAATTCTTTGATGGCAGTTAGCGTGGGCAGACATGTATCTGAGCTCCAAACTATTCACAATAGCTAAAAAGAGACATCTTTACTCGTTTGACCGCTTGTTGGCGGTACTTAATCACCCTAATTTTCATGCGATCCTCAGTATGTGTAGTATGCACATGAGTCTTAGGGAGCGATACAATATCAGTGGTGTGTTCCTGTCTGTGTTCCCACAACTGCCTGTCAAGATGGATTGCTAGGAACAATGCTGAGACAAGGGAAACTGGAGAAGGAAAGTGTAGTAACATAGGCTTGATTTGGTCAGGAAGTCCAGTAAGGAAATGATGGCCAAGGGCTTGATCATCCATTGAGAGGTTATGGTGCTATGTCGAAACCTAGTACAGAATTTGTCAGCTATATGTCGCCATTAGCAACGGGGATGATATTTTGCTTTTTGCTACTGCTTCATGATCAGGGTTGTTGTATTGGAGTGGAAGGGTCTAAAATAAAGAATCCACTTTTTAGAGATTTGGCGCATCAGAGGGTAGGTAGAGGGCCCAAGCCAGGGGATAATCCTGCAGCTAAGAGTGGATGAGTCTGGTCTGAACCTGAAGTACAGGAGACATCTTTCCCTAAAGGTATAAAAAATGTTTCCAGTCACCTAAAAATGGTCTGGTAGGTTTACTTTGGGTTCAGGAATAGTCAAAGGAAGTGCTGCAGTGGCATTGGCTTGAGCTGATTCACAATGCTGAATCAGCTCTGCAAGATCCTGGACCAAGTACACCATGTCTTGTATTTGGTCAATCACTACTTGGAGGTTATCCTTAATTTGGTCCAGTTATACTGTAAGGCCATGTGCACACGTTCAGTATTTTTCGCGTTTTTTCGCTATAAAAACATGATAAAAACGCGAAAAAACGCTAACATATGCCTCCTATTATTTACAGTGTATTCCGCATTTTTTGTGCAAATGTTGCATTTTTTTCCGCGAAAAAATCGCATTGCGGAAAAAAACCCAACATGTTCATTAAAAATGCGGAATTGCGGGGATTCCGCACACCTAGGAGTGCATTGATCTGCTTACTTCCCGCACGTGGCAGATTATGTGCGGTTGGTACCCAGAGTGGAGGAGAGGCACCGTATAATTGGTAAAAAAAAAAGAATTAAAATAAAAAATAGTCATATACTCACCTTCGATGGCCCCCGGAGTGTTCCCGCCTCCCACCGCTGCATGCTGCCGCTTCGGTTCCTATAGATGGTGTGGTGAAGGACCTGTGATGACATCGCTGTCTTGTGATTGGTCGCGAGACCGGTCATGTGACCGCGACATCATCTAAGGTCCTGAACCACACCATCTATAGGAATGGACGCCACTGAGGATATCAGCTGTCTGCAGAGGGTGAGTATAACCATTTTTTTTATTTTTTTTATTATTTTTAAACATTCTATCTTTTACTATAGATGCTGCATAGGCTGCATCTATAGTAAAAAGTTGGTCACACTTGTCAAACACTATGTTTGACAAGTGTGACCAACCTGTCAGTCAGTTTTCCAAGCGATGCTACAGATTGCTTGGAAAACTTTAGCATTCTGCAAGCTAATTACGCTTGCAAAATGCTAAAAAAAACGCGAAAAAAAACCGGGAAAAAAACGCAAAAAAAAAATGCGGATTTCTTGCAGAAAATTTCCGGTTTTCTTCAGGAAATTTCTGCAAGAAATCCTGACGTGTGCACATACCCTAAAGGCGCTCTGTATATGGAAGCCAAACAACTCTTATTAGGGCTTATTCAAAGAGACTTTGAACAAACTACTTAATTTAGCTAGTCCCAGGAGAACCTGTAGCCTTCAATTATACAGGGATAAAGACTTCTGCAGGATCCACTGAGTTACATCCATGGAGTGGCTACTAGCTAGTGGAGTGAGCTGATAAAAAATTGTCATCATGCTGGATCAAAACCAGGAGATCAGAATCAGAATCGTAAGACAGACTGTTAGAGGCCGGGACTTCCCTGCCACGTGGGATGTATCACAGGCACTGTTTGTTGTTCTGGTCTCCCATTGAGGTCCACCCATTGGGTCTGCTGCTTAGCACAGATGTTGGTCCCAGCATCTTGCTCAGGCTCCTGTCATATGTGTGGTTACTGCTGGCTCTCCAGCTAAAGTCTATGGTAACCAGTGGTATACAGAGGCAGCTTCACTCCTGGAGTCTAAGTCCAGAAATCACCTTACTGAGCACGTCCGTGATGTGGCGCCTTGTCATTGATGCTCAGATGCTTTTTGCTCTGGTGATGTGGCAGCTCCAGATTGGCCCACAGGTGACACCCCATCCGACTGGGAGTGAGTGTTTGGGGGTGGAGCCTGGCGCATAAAGGGATTTCAGGAAAGCATGCGATTGTGCTAGCGTCACTTATGTTTGATGTATGTGTGGAGTCGCTAGTGCTCTGTCTGTGCGTTTAGCACCATATTAGCTAACAGTGGGATGGTCAGTGATCTGTGTCAGCATGTGTTCAGGGCTGGCCCTGTGTCATTCGAATTCCAGCATCTCAAGAGAGGAGATTGGCTGTGTGAGTTCAGGGCTGGCATCAAGCCATCAGAATTCTGGCGCCTCTGGAGAGGAGGTTTGCTGTGTGCTCTTGCTGACTGAGTTTGTGCTATCTGTTTCCCTCCCATGTGTATGCTATACTTCCCTGTGGGGTTTATAGGGTATTGCACCACAGAGCAAGTTCAATCCATGTGTTCTTTTGCAGTGGTTCTAATGGGGTATTGCAAATTTCCTTTTGCCCCTGGACCCCTCAGTGGTTATCTGAGCTGGTACTTACCATGTCTGTACCCCTCAGTGTTTAGATGAGCTGGTACTAACCTTCCCTGTAGCCCATGGTGGTTAGCTGAGCTGGTACTTACCTTCCCTGTACCTCTTGATGGTTAGCTGAGTAGGTACTCCTCTCCCTATGCATCTCTGAGTAGTATCTGGGTTTGGTTTCCTGCTTTCCATTCACACAGTGTGGAGTTATCTCAGTGTGTTTAAGGAGGAATGTTCACTTATTTTTTATCTGTTCATACTAGCAACAGTTTACCGTACGGTGGACTCTGGGTTGCGATTGCACCTTATTTGTTATTTATATTTATTTGGTACAATCTGCCAACCCTAACACAGACGGTAAGTCAAAACTATGAGCAAAGGTCAGGAACAAATAACTGGAAGATAGGATGCAGGGCTAGACTAACAAGCACACCAGGGAAAGAAACAACTTATAACTGGTTTAATTTAGATGTGGCATTGCCCAAGGCTTCGCATCTCGGCTTCAGGTAAATGGCCGCCGCGATCCCCATCTGCGCACGCGCTGCATCCCGCGGCCATTTTCCTGAAGCCCCGGGCAGCAGAGCGCTCCATCTGCGCACGCGCGGCCTCAGGAAGATGGCCGCCACCACCGGTAACAACAGGATTCACCCGGCTCTGCTGCATTACCAGGCTGCTGCATCACCTCACCGGGGAAAGGGACCCCGCTCACTGCATCTCCTCATCCCCGCACCTCTGCTGCCACACCTCTGCCACCGCACCTCTGAAGCCACGGTAAGCCTGCGACTATTAGACGCACCCCCCATTTTCCCCCCTTTTTTGGGGGGGAAAAAGTGCGTCTTGTAGTCCGAAAAATACGGTAATAACCAGCACTCTGTAGTAAGATATGGATTCTCTGACTAGGCGGCAGCACAAGTTCTAGCCATACTAATGTTAAACAATACCACACCTGCATCCCCCAGTGTCAGCTGCAGTGGATGTCTGTGCTGCCTATCGACATTAGCAGTGGTCATAGGAGAAGGTTCAGACATGGATGAAAAAGGTTACTTCTTAAGGTTTCAGGTGTAGGTTTTCATCTGGACTGAGACTGAGAAATTAGGAGCAGTGTCACAACTGAGCAGGCATGTCCTTCTGACAAAAAATGTGAAATTGCATGATTTTCTACTAGACCAAGCAAGTCCCTTCAATTTTTAAAAGATCTCTGAAATTACAATCTAGTAAGAAAGATACTACTTTTCCAACAACTAGCAGTTAATAATGGACTGATCTAGACTTCAACAGTCACAATTTCCGCTGTGACTGGAAGAGGTAAGCTAAAAGGCCCAAAAGCAAAATTTGTGAGGTTTGAGCATGTTCCTAACATATTCTGAATAGACTACTGCAAAATGCTACTCTATGACCTCCACACTAACACCACTGCAGTCCGTCCTTAACTTTATTGCCTGATTAATCCATCTCACCCCCCTTTCATAATTTTCCTGTCATATGGCTGTGTTTGAACCCCTGAGCCTGTGCTTTGTGTTCAGCTTCTGTCCATCAAGCCACACGTACAGTAGATACACCTTTTTCTGAGTGTTTAGTTTCTGTTTGCCTTACTGCAGTCTTTCCAGGGAGACAAGTGTTTTCATTTGTCTGCCCTATAACCTTTCAGATTCGACTTTATATTTTTTCCCCTTCTGGTATTTTCTGCTGATGATAGTCTCTCAGTTTGGATGTCCTGACATGCTGTTGTACTTTAAGCCAGTCATTGAAGGACTAGCTAGGGTTAATTTCTTTTTTGTTTATATTCTTTACTCTGCACCTAAATTTTGTTTCTTTTTAGGAAGTAGGCTGCATATTTTCTAACAATATTGTATGTCGCGGTTTTCTTTAATCACTCTGGGATCTTTCCATTTCAGTGCACTTATACTTGTGCTGGTAATTCATACATTCATTCTGTTCTGCCTTCTGGTTCCCGAACGTGCAGTGCTTGGTGCCTTTTGGGCAGCATAGTTACAAGTTGTCATTGTCTAACTTGTAGCTATGGCTATCCCAGTTCACACAGTTACCTCTAGGGATTGAGGGGTCAGGATTAGTGATGAGCGAGTGTACTCGTTGCTCTGGTTTTCCCTAGCATGCTCGGGTGGTCTCCGAGTATTTGTAACTGCTCGGAGATTTAGTTTTTGTTGACTCAGCTGCATGATTTATGGCTGCTAGCCAGCCTGAGTACATGTGGGCGTTGCCTGGTTGCTAGGGAATCCCCACATGTATTCAAGCAGTCTATCAGCTGTAAATCATGCAGCTGAGGCAACGAAAACTAAATCTCCGAGCACTTACATATACTCGGAGACCACCTGAGTGTGCTCAGGAAACCCGAGCAATGAGTACACTTGCTCATCACTAGTCAGAATCTATAATTGTTTATGCAGGAACCAACAGGGTCAATTGCAGTTTTTTTTAGTTTTTACCTACTTTACCGAGTGAGTTGTTACACTAGCATAACACCTCCCCTCTGCCAATCTCTTCACTGGCTTCTAATTACAAAGCGAATACAGTTTAAATTACTAACAATAATTTTCAAGGTTGTCCATAATCTGTCTATTCCATTCATCTCCAAACTAAGGTCCTGATACCTTTCCACACGTAATCACTGGTCCACACAAGATCTGCTTCTCTAATCCACACCCTGTATGTTCCTCACCCAATCATTTCCAAGATTTTCCCCAAACATCCCCCAATTCTATTGAATTCATTGCATCAGCATGTCCTCAATTGAAACCTTCAAACACAACCTGAAAACTAATTTCTTCTGGAAAGTCTGCAGTCTACAATAACCCTGCTGCCATCTCACTATCCCCTAAGCTGTTGCATCCCTCCTACCTACTGTCTCCTTCCCTATTACCCTGTAGACTGTAAGCTTGTGAGGATACTGTCCTTTCCCCCTCTGTACCAGTCTGTTACTGTTAGTTTGTGCACTGTAATTTATATATGTATTTTGTATGTAAACCTTCTTCACATGTCCAGGAGTGATGTGCACTATGATGTCTGTTGTGAATTCCGTTCTGGAGCTCCCTCCTGTGGTTGCTAATGGTATTTTTGTGAGTTCTGCCCTTGGGCTCCCTCTGGTGGTTTCGAGTGGAACTGCTGCTCCTTTAGGTGGCTGTAGCAGCTGCCTTCACTAATCGCCTTGCCTGGGTTTGTTATTTAAACCTGCTCTGGGCTTTAGTTCATGCCAGCTGTCAATGTTCTTGGTTGGATTTGGTTCTCTCCTTGGATTTCTCATATGGCCTGTCCTTGTCAGCAAAAGATAAGTTTTTGCTAGTCCTTGTTTGTCCATTTGTTTTGGACTTTATTGCTCTGCAAATATGTCTCTTTTTGTCCAGCTTGTCACTATGTCATATTCAGGCTAGCTGGAAGCTCTGGGAAAGCAGATTTGCCCCTCCACACCATGAGTCGGTGTGGAGTTCATTTTTGTAAACTCTGCGTGGATTTTGTAGTTTTTAATACTGACCGCACAGTATCCTTTTCTCTCTGTCTATCAAGTTTAGTATTGGCCTCCTTTGCTGAAACCTGATTTCATTTCTGTGTACGTCATTTCCCTCTCCACTCACAGTCAATATTTGTGGGGGGCTATCTTTCCTTTTGGGGTTTTCTCTGAGGCAAGATAGCTTTCTATTTCCTTCTTTAGGGGTAGTTAGTTCTTAGGCTGTGAAGAGGTGTCTAGGGAGAGTCAGGAACATCCCACGGCTATTACTAGTGTTGTTGTTAGGATTAGGGACTGTGGTCAGTGGAGACACCACCTTCTCAGAGCTCGTCCCATGTTGCGTTTTAGCCACCAGGTCATATCAGTGCGGCCTCTTAACCACCAGGTCATAACAGATGTCATAACTTAAGGCAGGGACAATAAACCTAGTTATGTCAGTTTACCTAACCAGCCAGAACGCAACTAGTTCTGTTATACTGAAAGGGAACCTGTCACCCCCCCCAGTCGTTTCAAACTAAAAGAGCCACCTTGTGTAGCAGTAATGCTGCATTCTGACAAGGTGGCTCTTTTAGTTCTGGGTGCTGTAACTAGAGAAATAATCCGTCTTTTAATTTTTCAGAAATACCTGGTCTTCAGTCAAGGAGGCCGGCGTTTCCCCCCTGCTTCAGACAGCACACAGCTGTCACTCACATCTTCTTGGCGCCGGGCGCCGCCTCCTCCTCACCGCTGTATTCAAAATAGCCGGCGCATGCGCTCTTTTCCCCTGCCTGGTGCAGGTGCAGTGAGCGCTGCCTGTCTTTCCTCATATGCAGCCCAGCAGGGGAAAAGAGCGCAGGCGCCGGCTATTTTGAAAACAGCGGTGAGGAGGAGGCGGCACCCGGCACCAAGGAGATGTGAGTGACAGCTGTGTGGCGTCTAAAGCAGGGGGGAAACGCCGGCCTCCTTGACTGAAGACCAGGTATTTCTGACAAATTAAAGTTTGAGTGCCAAAGTATCTCCCACATTTTGACAGAAGCACCAATCTCAAATATTTGCAGTGAGCGAACATATTAATTTTGTCATTCCTAGTTTATCTAATCGTAAAGAGCTACAATGTCAGAGTCGTAACACATGGATAATGCAATGAAAATCTCAATGAATAGAAAATCTTCACCCAATCTGTAAATATGTTTTGGTGGATCTCATCTTACGTTGTCCATACACGTTAGATAACAGCTGTCTGAAATTGTTTGGGCAATGATCTGCCTATCTAATATAAACTATAAGCTGTCCTTCAGACAGTCCTCCAATGGCAGATGTTGGGAGAGAGATGTATTGAGCATGTTAGATTTCAATGTGTACAATCCTTTTCTCTTTATAGATAAGCCCCTTTCACATAATAAACCTAAACATCCCACTTTGACATCTGAAAAGGAGGAGAGATTGTGGAAAGCGAGTTACCAATTGCTTCACATATGTAGTATTGTGTGTTTTCGCACATACTGAATCTGCTATTATCTCCAACTTGATGGGCTAAACCTCTTTTGCCATGACAGATGAAGATCTGTTTCACGTGGCCTGAAAATATTTATTATTATTATTATAGCACATTTATTCCATCTCTGAAAACAGTTTTTGCTCACAGAAAAGGTAGTACAGTTGTGATTAATGCATCTAATTCAAACAACCAAAACATTGCAAATATTACATTTTCGTGTTCTTTATGTATCATATAAGAAAATATTTTGTTCTCGTTTTTCAGACTGATAACCTGCAGTATCATCTGCTGTGTTTTGTTTGCAATAAGCTTTTCAACTGTGTATCCTCGGGAATCCCCAATCCACCCAGTATACCCAGTACTCTAGTAACAAAGGAGCGTAAATTACTGTAGTGTTCAGTGTTTCGCTAGGATTGTAAACATTAAAGAGGTGCTGACCTTGGCAAACTATCATACAAATAAGTGCATTCAGGTCATCTCTCTTTCTCAGTGTTCTTTTCCTCTCTCTTGCAAATATATTTTACTAAGTGGGACACAGTATTGCAGCACCAAAGCTTATAATCCGTCCCGTTTCTTCTTTATGAGATTAAATCCTGACATCTCATTTCCATGCAGTCTGGAGCTTTCCATCCACAATGTACTTTACATAAATTAATTTTTCTATTCAATAAAAAATGGGACAAGCCAGGCCTATTTCTCTTAGGGGGAAGGTTTTTTTTTTTTGTATCACATAACGCCCGTACTGTTATCCATATGATAATGTTGCATGTTGTATTGCATTGAACGAATGAAAATAATAAAAGTAGATGTCCTTATACCTTGTTTTAATCAAACACTATATAATATATAGTTCAGTAATATATTTGCAATTAGTACTGGAAACAGTGGAAATATTAAGACTGAATGGCGATATTAGCATTCTCTTTATTAGATTCAATTCCAGTGCATGGAATAGTTTCAGCATGCTAGGAATTCATCGAAGAGAGAAAGAAAAATGATCACTATTTACATTAGATTTATAAATTGACCCAACAAACTGATTTCATTGGAACCAGACGAGCATCTAAATTTTATGGGTGCTTCCTGAATCCCACATGATGGCAGATGTCAGGGCAGATGAAGATTGGGCAGTTGGATTTCAGATACCCAATCTTTTTCACTTTACCGTTTTTGACCAGCTGCAAATGCAATGTATAGCCAGATTCTGGTCTCTGACAGCATTTCCTGAGGAATCCACATGGGCAATGGCCTCCAGCTTAATAATATTTTTCTTGGGTTGACAAGAGAATGGTCCAAAAAGTGTAAATGTTGCTAATAACCCTACATTTTTCAAATGAAGCTAATTTGCAATGAGTGTGTAAGGGGATTTGCATTAATATTTGACCGCCTTTAATATGTCTTAACTCTTCCTAATCATCGGTTTTGTAATATACTTTACTTGTCTAAACTGCTTGTGTAAGCACATCTCTGTGTGCATTATATAATTCTCTGTTATCATGCAGGCTCTGCTACTTCCAATCTGGGAGCCAGAATTGGACTAAATGAGAAGAGCATGTCATCGGTGGGGGCAGGGCTACCTTTCATTGAGTGACAGTAGTCTGAGAATGAATACGCTATTCCAGAAATCTCACTCCAGTCACTTACTAGAGTGAGATTTCTTGTGTACTCATAAATTAGGTGAGCTGTGGTGTCTCACCTCAGCTCAGGCCATTTTGTGAGAAACTCTGTGTCATGTACCCGCTGCTCAGCACGTTACTGGGATTTGTCGGCCGTATCTATTCCTCTCTATTCACAGAGGCCGGTCAGAACCTCTTTACTCTGCTTCTTGTACTGGGCTGCCATATCGATGAACAGCCTTTGCCAAATAAAAGATGGAAAAGAAAAATGGGGAAGGGAAACTGTTTGCAAGTATGTCTAAGTAAGCACTAAGTTGAACCTTGTAGAACTGGTGCGCTCCTCGCAAGCATACCAATTCTTTAGTAGAGGGAATAATTGCGTAAACTATGCACTAATGCTCTAATAGAAATAATTCTATCCCACCCCTCTGCAACCAATTTGCCACGTGCCCGCTTCTTAGCACGTGACTTGGGGTTGCGCCTGCAAGGGTTAATCTATCTCCTCTCACTCAGTCCAGCATTCAATCTCTGTCCTATGCTGCAATGGGAGCATAAATCAAACCCCGACACAGTCCACACACCCGCTCATACACGCTGCCACCACTCACCGAACACACGAGCGATGAGTCCCAGAAATATTACTACTACTGTCTGCCAATCAAAAGGATCACACACTTTAAGGCTATGGATTCTTTAGAGCATATGAGGTTCAGACTTATTAAAGTTTTAAGCTTTAATTGAAAAGGTACAGTGCTTACAATAAAAAGAGTACAAAAATATGGAAATAAAAAGTTACATAATATGCAAAAACCGTTACAAAATAAAATGGAGAAAACTTACAGAAATTCCAAACTTTGCATTCTGGTTCTCTGTCCCTGGGGGAGGGAGAAATATGTAATGGATCACATCAGCTTCCAGGCTGCCCCCACATGCGAACATCTTTCTTTATGTGTAGGCCTAATATATAGCGTCAACATGGAGGTCAAATTTCTAGACCAGTCTCTCAGGTTAATATTATAATTTCTGGTTTGTGACTGGACCATGGCCACTCCACCAATTAATATATTATTTTCTCTGAAATTCTTTGTGTAACGTTTCTCATAGATAGATAGTGTCAGTCTGTAATTGATATCTCTCTTCAAATAAGCCAGAAGGTGTGAAATGTTTCCCCTTCCTGGTTCTTAGCAAGGCCCCCTGCCAAGATTGGATACAGGAGACTGCCTTCTTGGGATAACATATGCTGTGACCCCCTGTGAGACCTGCAGTCTCAGGACAGATGTTAAAATGTTAAATTACTGCTAGACATACATTCATACCTATACATATTTCACTACACTCCGAGTTGTGCTTAAGTTTTGTGACTTTTCAAAGCTTTTACTACAGGATTCTAGATGCTTTTTTCTATTGCTAGGTCAACATCTTTTTTTTCATAAATGTTTTCCAAACCTTTATTTTTTTATCATTTCACATTATAAGTCTTCTAGAGCAATTTCAGTTGACTTTTGCCCTTAGGAATACTTTCAATCCAAATTCTTACAATGTAGCTCTCATGTGTGTCTGCTGGTTTGAAATAGGTCTTAAGCCCTTCATACACAATGTTGCAATATCTGCCAAGCCTGCCAATATTGACAGGTTCAAACAACAAGTCTATTTTATGATCAGTGGCAAATATCGGCCCAGTATATTTGATCCTGTACTATTCATTCAAAGATAAGCCGCCACTGGACATGTCTGACTCTCTCATAGGGCCAAACAATCGCCAAAACTAAGTCAGCCAACAGCCATCAAATGTTTATGGCAGGCTTTGATGCTTGAATATTTCTTCTCTTTAGAAATGACAACATTTAAAAAAGTAAACTATCTATTATCTTCTTAGAAGAAAATCAGATGTTCCAATTAGTTTTATTTAGTTATTGCAACTATGTGACATGAGGGCAGAATCTGATATGTTCCCTCTCCATAGACACACATGGTCATCTATGTAATGTTTCCAGGTGACTAAGAAATATTTCTGAGCATTTGAGATTTTGTTAATACTTGTCCACTAACTGATTTAAGCCCATATTGCCCCATGTATGATCCTGCACATAGAAGTGTATTTTCATAAGTAAAACTTGATAAAAAAAAAACTGTTTTGTTCCATAAAGTACCGTATTTTTCGGACTATAGGACGCACCGGACTATAAGGCGCACCCAGGTATTAGAGGTGGAAAATAGGGAAAAAAATATTTGACGCAAAAAAAATGTGGTAAAATATTTAATAACATAAATAACATACTATTATATGTGGTGTTATTATATATAATAGTACGTTATTATGTTGGAAGCTGCGGGACCAGTGTGGTGTCTATAAAGTACTATATGAAGACGCTGGAGGGTGAGTATAAGAATGGGGGCACAGGGCTTATAGTGAAAGCACCACTCCAGCACTGCAAAATAACACTGGAGTGCTGCTTTAAAATCCCATGGGAGAACTATAACTCCCAGCATGTCCTGCAGATCCTATAACATGCTGGGAGTTATAGTTCACCAAAGGAGTGGCAGAGTGCTTTATTGTGTTTTGTAAAGACTAACCTCTTAATTGTGGGAGCCAGCCTGTGGTGAGGTAAAAGCTGGAGCATCCCATGGCTGCACACACAGAGCCCTCTCTCTTGTTGCCTTTCCACAGCGCACGCGCAGGACATAAGAGGAAGCTGCAGATTCTAGGTGGGAGTCTGAAGGACCTATGATGATGTCAGAAGAGGGAGGGCTCTGAGCTGCCATGTGATGCTCCAGCCCGCCCACTCCTGACATCACACAGGTCCTCCTTGTGCACCATAGCCCAGCGTCCAGCACAGGCAGGTATGCAGCGATCTCCTGGCCCCTGCTGCTGCTGCTTCCTCCCCCGGACACACAGATTCTCCCCAGAATCAGTGCTGGGGAAACTGTGTGTCGCTGCTTAAGTGCAGTATTCATTTGCTGCTCCCCGCTCAGCTGATCGTTGGGCGGGGAGCCGCTAATGAATATTCACTGCACTTAATCAGCGGGGCCATGTGGTTTCCCCAGCAGCTGATTCAGGCAGTGGGGACATCCTGAAGTGGGATATCATTGCGATCCCACTGGCTGCTGCCCCCCTCCCCACATGCTATATCCGTACTATAAGACGCACCCACACTTTCCTCCCAAATTTGGAGGAAAAAAAGTGCATCTTATAGTCGGAAAAATACGGTATGTTCCAACACAAGCCATCATACCCAGATAAAAACAGTTAGCAAAGTATTGAAAGTGGTTCTATAGTTGTTCCTCTGTTATTAAAACAACAGCCATCATTGTGGTTTTATAAGAGGGAGTCATATGCCCTGTGCACCTACAGATATTTTCCTACATTAATGATGTCACATGGATTATATTTTCTTAACAAATTCTTATGTTATGAAGAAATTGGAGGTCATGACAACCACAAGGCAGTATGACATCACTAGGATGATGTAACCACCTGAAGAAAATCCATATAGTTGTCTCTAGACTGAAAGACGAAACCGATACTGGCGATTGCTAAGTCTCCCTGGAACGATTTCAGCCTATTGTCGATTGTGAGCCCTCGTGGGCAGGGTCCTCTTTCCTCCTGTACCAGTTGTGACCTGTATTGTTTAAGATTATTGTACTTGTTTTTATTATCTATACCCCTCCTCACATGTAAAGCGCCATGGAATAAATGGTGCTATCATAATAAATAATAATAATAATTCCACCTCTTCCATGTGACAATGTTTATCTCTGTATAAGACCTTCTTTGTTCTACTGTGGTCCCCGGTTTTATCACAGTGGTGCCTGGGCTCAATGTTGATTGAGGTTCAAGCCAAAATTAAAGATATTCTACATGAACAGAAAAAAGTGTCAACTTTCTTCCAGAAACCATGCAACTCTTGGCTGCAGTATTTAGCTGGCCCTTCCATTCTGTTTCATTAAAGTGAATAGAGGTGAGCTGGAATATAACACAAAACCTGTGGACACATGTGGTTGTGCTTATGCAAAAAGGAAGCCACATTTGCTTGTCCAAGCAAAATCCTTTAAAAATATATCTCCGTTTTCCATTGTGCTATTTCTGTATGGATGAATCACAGAATAACAATATATTTATATACAATCCCAATTCCAAAAAAGTTGGGACGCTGTGAAAAACTTAAACAAAACAAGAATGCAGTGATTTAGAAATCTGTTCTAGCCATATTTTATTTACAATGGAACATTGGCCACAGATCAGAAGGTCAGATCAGAAGGTGAACTTTCAACATTTTTCCATTCTATTAGAACAGAAATACTAATTTAGAAATTGATGGCTGAAACTTATCTCAAAAACATAGGGATACTGCCATGTGTACCATTGCCTCTTTTTTTTACAACAGCTGGTTCAAAACTTCTACGAAGTGAGCAGATCAATCACTGAAGTTTTGGGAGAGGATTGTTGTCCCATTCTTGTCTGATGTAGGATTCTCACTGTTGCGCAGTCTGAGGTCTTTGCCGAATTTTTTTGTTTCATAATACGCCAAATGTTTTCTATTGGTGAAAGGTCTGGACCGCAGGCAGCTGGTTCATAACCTGAACTCTTCTACTATGAAGCCATGCTGGTGTAATTCATGCAGTATGTGGTTTATCATTTTCTTCCAGAAATATAAAAGACCTCCCCTGACTTTGTCTTGATGGGAGCATATGTTGTTTAAAAACCTCTATATAATCCTCAACATTGATAGTGCCTTGCATCATGAGTAAGTTGTCCATGCCAACGAAACTAATGCAACTCTATACCATCACAGATGCAACTGTGTGCTAAACAGGCTCTTTGGTCTCTCTCCTCTGGAGTTCGCATGACACATGTTATGTTTCCATAAACAAATTCAAATTTTAATTATTCTGACCGCAAAAGTTTTCCATTTTCTCCAAGTCAATTTTAAATGAGCTTTGGCCCACTAAAGACGGCAGTCTTACTGAGTATTGCTATATGGCTTCTTCTTTGCAGGATAGAACTTAAATGTGTATTTGTGTATTGCACTCTATTCACAGATTATGATTCCTGGGATATTCCTGAGCTGTTGCAGTGATTTTTACCACTGAATCATGCATGCTTTCAATGCAGTGCTGCCTGGGGGCTCATTTATCACAAGAATCCAACATTGACCATCAGTCTTGTCCTTTATGAACATGGATTTCTCCAGAATTTGAAACTTTACATTATATTATGTACTGTACATGATGGGATTTTCAAAGTCTTTGTAATCTTATGTTGAGAAACATTTTTCGGAAATTGTTCCACAATTTTTAGACACTTTTTTCAGAGATTGGTGAACCCCTGACTATCTTTGCTTTCATGAGACTCTGCCTCTCTAACATACTCTTTTTATACAGTCATGTGACTTGTTGAAAATTGACCACACAGCTCTTTTTTATTAGGAGCACCTTGTCCCATCTTTTTTGAGATGTGTTGCTGTCACGAATTTCTGACAGAGTTATTTCTTTTCTAATGAAAAGAACCTAACCTCTGCACTAATCCGCACCTCCCACTCCCGACTCCAAGACTTCTCCCGTGCTGCGCCAATCCTCTGGAATGCTGTACCCCAAGATATTAGGACCATCCGCAACTTGCATAGTTTTAGGCGCTCGCTCAAAACACATTTGTTCAGAGCGGCCTATCACGTTCCCTAATCAAACTCATTTTATGTTTGTGTGTGTGTGTAGCCCATTCACTATCTCCATCTACCCCCCACTCCCTGAAGATGGCTGGACCATCATTGTAAATACATCATTGTAAATACACCATTGTAAATACACACCTGTACTTTGTATCTCCCCACCTTATTGTAGATTGTAAGCTCTCACGAGCAGGGTCGTCTTATTTTGTCTTTTTCTGCTTTATTACTGTATTGTTAACATTGTTACCTATGACTGTTGTGTTTGAAACTGTTAAATTGTAAAGCGCTGCGGAATATGTTGGCGCTATATAAATAAAGATTATTATTATTATTATTATTAATGAAATGGAAATATGTCTAATATTCATGGTCTCACCTATGTTCTACTGTGAATAAAATATGGCTATAAGAGACTTCCAAGTCATTGCATTCTTGTTTTTTTTCCTATTTTACCCAGCTTCCTAAATTTTGGTGTTGTACAAATGAAGGTTGTACAAATGAATGCACGCATTAAAGGGAATCTGTCACCTACTTTTTCGTATATAAGCTGTAGACACCACCATTAGGGGCTTATCTACAGCATTCTGTAATGCTATAGATAAGCCCCCAATGTTACCTGAAAGATAAGGAAAACAAGTTAGATTATACTCACCAGGGGGGCGGTCCAGAGCGGTCTGGTCCGATGGGTGTCGTGGTCCGGGTTCGGCGCCTCCCATCTTCATGTGATGACGCACTGTTCCTTGCTTCCTGTTCTGGCTCTTGCACAGGTGTACTTCTCTGCTCTGTTGAGGGCAGCGCAAAGTACTGCAGTGCGCAGGAGCTGGGCTTCTCGGACCTTTCCCGGCACCAGCACACTGCAGTACTTTGCTCTGCCCTCAGTACACCTGCGCAGGAGCCCGTGACAGGAAGCAAGGAAGAGGACGTCATCGCATGAAGATGAGAGGTGCCGGACCCAGACCGTGATGCCCATTGGACCGGATTGTAATTTTTAAAGATCCCACTTAAGGAAATGGAAAATTTTAAATGGTCATGTTGATTCCACCAGATTTGGAGTTACCTTTTGCAGTGGGTCTCCACACAAACTTATAAAAAAGGGGTTTCAGGTTTGGTACAAAGATTATTGTTTCAATATACAGTACTTTGCAAAAGTGTTAGACACATATGGAAAAATGCCACAAGGTAAGAATGTTTACCAAACTTGAAGTATTAATAGCTTCATTCAACAATTAACAAAATGCAAAGTAAATGAACCAAAGAGAAATGTAAATAAGATGAATATCTGGCATGGCCACTGTTTGTCTTCACAACAGTATCAATTCTTCTAGGTATATCTGCACAAACAGATTTTGTAGGTTTGTGAGATTGTAGTCAAATCTATGAGTAACTAGAGATAAGTGGATTTTTTAAATTTGAATTCGCTAACTTTGCTAAATTTTCCTCACAAATTCTCAAGAATTTCAATACTGGAAAGCTTGTAATTGTTCATAAAACATACAAGGGAAAAGGAGATAATCTTGCCGACCATAAGGAGTTAAAGAAAGAGAAGACCCCGCTGATCATAAGAGCTTACATTCTACAGAACAGATATAGCCAGTGACTCTGGAGATGGGAAACAACTCTGCCGTACAAACTGCTCTGCTTCGCACTGACAATCTTTAATGACCCAGTTTCTGACCACCATTATCCAATGGATGATAATCCACTAGAAATCATAATTGCATGACAACGTAAAATGACATTTGCCTAAATGATGCTTCAGCAGTGTGGGAAATGGTGTGGGACAGTTTTCTTGCGAACCAATCTCAAAATGTTCATATTTAAATTTCAGGCAATTCGACTGGAACTCTATCCTTTGCAAATGTATCAGCCCATGTCTATGAGTAACCAATTATGCAAAACTGGTGATAATGGTTATCATTTCCATATGTAGGTTGAAACATAGTCGTTAACTTGAACAGTTGTGTAGGAGGCTAAAAAAAATAGGTGCAGAAAAACCAAAATCGGCTGCAAAGTTGAGATTTTGAAAGTCAGTTTTATATCAAGGTCATATAACATGGCACCATTTCTAAGCAGACTGTGCTGTTCAAGCACTTTTGAAAAACTTTAAAAACATAGGCAGAATTGAGGATGATAAATTCAGTGGTTAGCCAAGGAAACTTGGATGAGATCTATATGATGCTTATTTCTCTTCAAAATTAGCAGTACCATCAGCTCGGAACTGGCAGCAACTAGCTACACCCTACTGTTCAGAGATGTCTGGCCAGACATGGTCTTTGTTGAAGAATTGCTGCATTAATTTGTAAATCTAAGTGACTCAAGAATGCACAAAAACATAGAAACTGGGGTGCACATAAAATGGCAGCAGGTGCTTTGGGCTGATGGATCAAAATGTGGAACATTTGGCTATAGCAGAATGCAGTTTACTTTCTGAAAAGCTTTAGAGCGGTACAAGAATGTCTGCAGATAACAGAGAAAGTCTGGAGGTTCCTTGCAAGTTTTGGGCTGCATTTCAGCAAATGAAGTTAAGGATTTGAGCAGGATAAATGGTGTTCTCAGTACTGAGAAATACGGGCAGATGCTTATCCATCATGTAATACCATCAGTGAAACATCTGATTGACACAATTTATTTTGCAGTGAGACAATGACCCCAAACATACGGCAAATGTCATTAAGAACTTTAGGATAAAGAACAAGAAGTCCTGGATGTGATCATGTGGACTCCACAGAGCTCTTACCTCAGCACTATCGAATCTGTCTGAGATTACATGAAAAGACAGAAGGATTGATACCAGTCATGTTTGGAACAACCACATACTGAGGTCCATCAAAAACTGTGTGCTAGTGTATCTAGAAGATCTGATGATGTTTTGAAGGCAAAAGGCAGTCACACTGAATATTTATTTGGTTTAGATTTCCCCTTTGTTCATTCACTTTGCATTTTGTTAACTAATAAAAATAAACCTTTAACACTTCTATTTCTTTAAAGCATTCTCACTTTGCAGCATTTTTTTCCACATCCGCTTAAAATTTTGCACAATTTTGTATATATAAATGTATTTTTGCAATATGCATTAATGTGGCTGCAGTAGGTATTGGTTTATACAAGAGACAAGATTTTATACTTTTTTTTTAATATTTCACACTAAGGAGCGTGATAAATTTATTGTTGAGCTTTTTACCATCTTATGGAAACCTATCATTAGCATTTTTTATCTAATATAAGCATAATTAAAATATATTTTTTAATCTATCTCTATTTTTGTATCTTCAAAGCAACATCCTTCCCATAGTCTGGAAGAGGTCATTTACATATCAGAAAAATGTGGATTTCTCTGAAATAAGACACCAGATTGCATATATCAAGATATAATTTTATTCAGCTTCCTATGACCTACATGCCCATATAGACGGATTGGAAGGGCTAATCCTACTGACAGATTCCTTTAAACAATTGCCTCATGGATGTAACCAACGTAAGGCTGTCGTCACACCTGCAGTATTTGGTCAGTATTTTACATCAGTATTTGTAAGCCAAAACCAGGAGTGGGTGATAAATGCAGAAGTGGTGCATATGTTTCTATTATACTTTTCCTCTATTTGTTCCACTCCTGGTTTTGGCTTACAAATACTGATGTAAAATACTGACCAAATACTGATAGTGTGACAGCAGCCTAAAAAAGAACAATTAGACTAAAGATAAAAACAATTTTTATTAATAATAATATTAAAAACACCGTAACAAAGAAAGGTGCTGGAACTAAAACAGGGACATAATTATTATTATAGGGATAATACATTCAGTGACACCAAAAATACCACAATTCATTGGTCAGCTGCAAAAACTAGTGTCTGTGGCTATAATATTAAGTGTAAAACTCAGGCTTCAAAATGTGTCTGAATAAAAGAGGTTAATTAACCCCTAATATAATGCTAACAATAAATATATCTAGTGGGAAAAAGGTTCACTGCGTAAAGTGCAAAAATAAAAGGAAAACTGTGCCAAACTCCAGTCAAACACAAAAAGTAATAGGTGAAAAAATGGCTGCTATAAAAACACACCAAGTGGAAATGACTGATAATGCGGTTATCATCAAATGATTATCAATGTGATGCTGGGCATATCTTTTGAGCCCAACTAAAACCCAGTAGTGAATAAATGAATGCACGCTTCTTCGGGAGGCATGTCTAGCAGAGCGAAATGCGCGTCGGGGCAGAGGGACTTCATCGCGTTCATCAGGCTAGTGCAATATAAGGTATTGCATTCATTTATTCACCTCTGGGTTTTGGTTGGGCTCATAAGATATGCCCAGCATCACATTGATAATCATTTGATGATAACAGCATTATCTGTTTCAAACACAGTCATTTTCACTTGGTATATGTTTATAGCAGCCATTATTTTCACCTATTACTTTTTGTTTTTGACTGGAGTTTGGCATGTTTTCCTTTTATTTTTGCACTTTACACAGTGTACCTTTCTCCTACTCCATATATTTATTGTTAACATTAAATTAGTGGTTAATTAACCTCTTTTATCCAGACACATTTTGAAGTCTGAGTATTACACTTAAAATTATAGCCACACACTAGTTTTTGCAGCTAACCAATGAATTGTGGTATTTTTGGTGTCACTGAATGTATTATCCCTATGTAATGCTGTGAATAATGTCCCTCTTTTAATTCCAGCGCCTTTCTTTGTTACGGTGTTTTTAATATTATTATTAATAAAAATTGTTTTTATCTTTAATCTAATTGTACTTCTTTTTTATCTTGGTTACATCCATGAGGTAATTCTTGTGTGATATAAGTATTTCTTGAAGTACTAAGACCCAAGGTTTGGTTATGGGTATACTATTTGTGGACTATAATTGAGTTATAAAAACATTCCTTTAAACGTAGGCTAATGATAGGATAAATAAAACTCACACAGTAAATAATATATTTATTGCATCAATTGAAATTGAAGGTTTTCAATCAGCAAAATAACCCGAAAAATCAGAATTTGAGGTAAAATTACTTTTTAGCTCTGAAATGAAGTTCAATACACAAGTTGAAGGCAACGTCTGATTTAATTAATACTGCCCAATCCACGCGCAGCATCAATCAGAGCCTTCCTGCATGATCACAGCAAGGTATGTTTTTCCATCTATCATAGTTTGAAAAGCCAAAGCATTTCAGAGAAGAATGTACCTGGCAACCATTGTGCATCCAGACTCTGATTCTTGTTAACTATTGCTTTGGGCTGCATGAATTGACTGACAGATTCTCTTGAAAAATTTAAAGACTACCAAAGAGTAATTGCATGTGAAAATATTTCAAGTTACATGTTTCTAGTCTTGTCAATGGTTTTGTACCATTGTCAATTTGTAGTCAAATTTCTTTGATGCAGTCACTATTCATTGGACTAGACAGTATATACATGCAAAAGAAGAGGAGAGCTCATGTGACCTAAAAGAAGACCAGAGTGTAACAGCCCAGGTTACTGGCTGTTACAGTGGCATTGCTTTCCTCACAGGGAGAGCGATGTCTTGCTTGGAAGCGAGGAGGGCTCCCTTTTATCAGGTACTCACATATACGTGACACAGTTCTGACTCCAGGCTAGAAGGAAGAGCTCTGAACCCGGTTTCAGGGGAGCCTCCCTGTATATATATATATATATATATATATATACCTGTATATATATATATATATATATATATATATATATATATATATATATATATATATGTATATTCTGGTCTGGGGAGAAGTTAGACAGTCTGTCAGAGGGACAGAATGGAGAGAAAGCAGACCGGTGAGAGTCGGAGAGAGAAAAAGGGGGCCGTGCAGCCACAAGAGGTGCTGCAGATCCTAGAAGGAACGAGAACAGAACAGATTGTAGAGACAGTAAAGGAGGGAAAAGAGCAAAGGAGAATTGAGAGCTGGAGAGAGAAGCTGTGACTGGGCTTCATCCACGCTGAGCGCTGATATCGGTAGCTGGAAGACCGAGGTAGTGGGGGTAACTCTATGCCCCACGGCAGAAACCGACGGACAGCGGATTGCAAGTTACCTGTCCACCATTGACACCTGAGGACACAGTAGCAGATAGTGCCCGGGTCATGATAGAGATCCTGTAAAAAGGCTCAAGTTACCTGTCGTATGGGTAGTGTCCTACCAACAAGGGAGACAGAGAGAAAATGTGAGGAGCTTGTGTGAGGCCTAAGGCAGCAAGGGACTACAAAACAGGGCTAGTAGGAAGGCTTCCAACCCCACCTGGTAAAGGGGATTCGAGATTCGCTTCCAAGCCGACCGGACCATAACTGTACCTGTAATCCGGTACCCTGGACTGTGGCTGCCTGAATTCTTCAGTAAAGAGGTAAAGAGACTGCAAACCTGTGTCCTCTGTTTCTTTCTACACCATCTACCACCTGTCCCAACTACACCAGGAGCCCTGGGGACCCAGCTTCAATTGTGGGAACGGAAGCCATACCATTCAAGCTGCCCATAACATCACCCCAGCAGCCCCCTTTAAGCAACGTCGGTCACCCCTGACTGAATACCACAGGTGGCGTCACAAACTTTTATTATTCCAAAAACGAAGAAGAAAGAGGCAGCACTCACCGATCTTCCGAGACAGGTAAATTTATATACTCACAATAAAATCTTCACGGCTGGGGGTACTGTTGTGCTGAGTGCCTCTTTCTTCTTCATTTTTGGAATACTCTACATGTTTATTCGGCCTCAGCACCCGGGATCTAAAGACCAAGCTTCCACTGCAGGTGAGCAGTTTCAGCTAATTCACAGAGGCGGGGTGGTGCGGTTCAGTTTGTTTCTTCTATTCCATTGGACAAACTTTTATTATTTTACAAACCTCTTTAAAGACCATCTCTTTTACTTGGGCGCCCAGGACCACGAACTGGGTCACCGCTGCCTTGACACATCCCTTTAAGTACCGGACCTGGTACTGAGTACCCCGCGGCCCTGATGGGTGTTCCAACTACACCAATGGAAAGCAGGGAAGACAATGATCAGTAAATATTTTAATACAACTACAGTGCACTACATTACATAGATATCTAAAAAAGTTCGGGGTTGCAATTTTTGTTTCAGATCTTTTAATCCATATCCAAAACCATAGCTCCTGTAAAAAAGGGACACAGTTGCATTCATCGTTCAGCGAGCTTATTCTTCTAACTCAACCCACCGACAGCAATGAATGTTAAATGTGACCTTCCATTTGCTTTTCTTGAACACAAGCAGCTTTTTACAGATAATTTTCTTATGGGTTATAACAAGCACTTAAATTAAAACTGGTAATAGCAACTTGAACATGGTAGTTAGGTTTACTGAAAGAAAAAACATCCAAAACTCAATTGCGCAGGAACATGGAGGACATACAGCGAATGCTTTCATAAGTGAGTGGAATGAACATGAATCCCTATATTCATCATCCATCAATGGTGATTATCTCAGGGATGCCAAAAATTATAACAATGTGTCTCATTTTCTTTCTTAGCCATGCAAAGAGCATAGATGTTCAACAGGTTGCACAATAATGATATAAAAAGTCTAACAATGTGCTAATATTACATTCATCTTAGCCTCTGCTATGAAGGCTCCATCATAGATTTCATGAAAAATGCTGGCCAAAATAGCTCAGCATGTTGCACTATATTGTCCAGTTAAAAAACAGCATGGTGGAAACTTGATGGAACCATTATAGTCAATGGGGCCCATCAGATGCTATTGGTGGCACTTCCTCATAGGAGAAGAAAATGAAGGAAGTAGAACAGCAAAAATGAAGAAAACAGATGGGAATAAAGGCTTAGAGGGGTTGTTTCACTCAAGTGATGCCTGTACATATGCTAGATCACTTCTACAGTAAGTCATGGAGACTGGAGATAGTTTGCCCACTTTAGTACACTTCCTGAAAAACTAAGCAGCTCTTGCTCAGGTGTACCTGGCCATGAATGGCTGCCACATGATGCTAGATATTCTTTACAGTAGCGGCATCATGGCCCCAGCAATAACTACTGATGGTTGGGTATTTCTGAATTCTGGTGTAAATAAAGGATTGTTTCTTGAGACAACCCCTTGAAGTAGCACTATATTTACTCAGCATTAGTATTCCCATCCTAAGTTGTATTCTTCATAGATACATAACTATCATCACTTAATAAATAATTTGATTTTTATGGTCAAATCGGCACTGTCAAGCAAAGAAGAAAAGTTTCCAGAAAATGGTCAATATGCTGTGGAGTAAAGAATCCATAAGGAAAGATGGGAGACAAAACCAGCAGTCATCAGTCTTGCCGTGATGTACAGTCAACGATCGATGGTTTGCCTTGATATACCAAACTCACCGACAGCGTTGAATGTTCATCATGACAGGCATATGGCATCCATTATCTTGAACAGCATCCAAACGAAAGCTAGCTGCCATTGAATCGTGTCCAAGGCAAGCACTTATGATCCAAATGATATATTTTCGACAGACATAGAAATATGCTTTTTATATCCTTTGTGCTGTAGACTCCAGGATTAACCCGTTCCCAAGACTTGCTGAAAGATTTATTTAATTGATACCCTGTAGTCAGCTGAGGTAATTACAGAAGGATGAGTAATCAGCAAGCTCGTAGAACAGCTGGCAGGATGTCAAGATGGATGTTCTGCAGGAAAAACACAGAAGAAAATAGTTATTTTTGTTATAACAGAATTCTGTAGAGCCGAGAAATTCTATCTTTTTTTGTAACAATCTCAGAACTATTGTGTGTGAACAGACACATACATCAGGTGTTAAAGAAGAAAATCAGTAATGTCTTATAAGACATTGTACCTTTAGTGAATCTAAACTAATATATTACAAATTTGGAATTCCATCACATAGTTTTATCATTCCAATAATATGAATGCAAGATAGATCAATTCATATTAAGTGAAAGGAAACTGGAAGGATTTTCCATGGCTGTCATACTGTAATGTCAGAATGTTCATCTAGATTCCAATAATAAGACCCTCTATATGGCCTGCAATGCCTGGATGGACCGCGTGTCTCCTGACCTGAACTGACAGGTGCTTAGGCACATAAGAAGCTGTAGGTTCTGGTCAAGAAACCCTGGTCCATCTGTGCATTGTGGTCTGTATATGGATTATAAATATGCCCATCTGAGTCCAGACTAAGACACATAGCGAACACGTAATACACAAGAAAGCCCCTTGGCTTTTACTTGGTGATGTGTGGTATAACATGCATGTCATGAGATTCGTACAATATCTGTAGTTAAAACTTCTGAAATGTCTCACACTTATGTTCCTGTTTGTCATGTTCAGTAGTTTCAGGCTAGGACTTTACAGCAGCTCTTTGGTTGTGCTGTGGTTCCAGTAAAGTCAGTCACTCCTTCTGTTATGTACAGTGCCTTGAAAAAGTATCCATACCCTGTGAACTTTTCCACTTTTGATCACATTACACTCAGAAACGTAAATGCATTTTATTGGTGTGCTATCAGATACACCAACACAAGGTACCAAGTATTTGTGACGTGTAAAGGAAATGATACCTGGTTTTCTAAATAGTTAAAAACTATGAAGCTGAGAATTGGGACATCCATTTGTATTCAGAGTTAGTACCTTGTAGAACCACCTTTCCCTGCAATTACTGCTTGAAGTCTTTTGGGGCATGTCTCTATCAGCTTTGCACATCTAGAGGCTAAAGCTTTTGCCCATTCTTCTTTGCAAACTAGATCAGTGAGATTGGATGGAGGCGTCTGTAAACAACAATTTTCAAGTTTTGCCACAGATTCTCAATTTAAGTCAGGACTTCGACTGGGCCATTCCCAGGATAAGGGTTAACTTGTTGATCTGGGGGGTCCAACCACTGAGACCTACACCGATAGGCAGAAAGTGGAACTTTTATTCCCTTTAGAATAGAGTGGCAGAACGCATGCTCCACTGCTACTTCGTTCATCTTTGTGGGGTTGTGCTTGGCTTTTTCAATCAACCCTAAAGAGGAAGAATGGAGCAGCGATCAGGATTCTGACATGGCTCTTTATAATGGGGATAAAGTTCCCCATTGGAGATAAAAATTCCCCATTCTACGATTGGCAGTAGTCAGCAAGTTATCACCAATCCTGTGGATAGGACAACCCTCGTTAAAAATCTGTAGATGCTTCATAGTAACATCAAAGGCACTGGCAGTAAATCTCTATAAAATTAGATTTTTCTATGAAATGCTGCCTGTGTTGAATGGCGAAATCCATTGTGTCTATGTCACGTACAGGTACAGGCATCAGTGCCTAATGATAAATTCACCCGTGAGATTGCATAATCTGCAGGACTAATCGTTTACATAATCTGGATTTCCATTAGCAGATATTATGTTTAGGTGGCTATGTTCTGAATATGTGATTGTCTCTTTGTGTTTTTCCTTAATATACCACTTCAGCTTTGAAAAAAGGGAATATATTCACACCAGAGTGCAGCAGATCTGATCACCTCTTGCCACTCATGTTGGTACCGTACATCTCAACTGAACAGGCCAGATTAGAAAGCACACATCTGTACATAACACATATACAGTAAGTCAATGTATATAGTCTATGCCCAGAGTTACAGTTTACATCATTAATCGCTGGATTAAAGTCAGAGCACTCCCAATTTTGAGCTCTACATCATAGAAGGGATTAACATTGACCTGATTCCAGAAATAAAGCTGCAGATAGACTGGCGCTTAAAATTCAAGAGAACCAGAGGTGCAAGGATAAAGTCACAGAAAACTGAGATACAACATTTCCATTCCTGCCTCATAGTTGTGAGCTGCATCTTTTACCATTGTTAAACAAATGTCACATACAATTAGGATGGAAGGTCTAGGTCTAAATCATTGCCATAAAGACCACTGACCTTATCCAGCACCAGAATCCAATACACTCTGACATTCCCCAAACCACACTGCTTTCTTTATTCTATGGTGCACATTACTCATTGCTTTTGACCCAGGACTTCTGTTTTGTCAAAGGTTAATTATATAAAACTACCCAGAAATAAACATTCAATTTATTTTCTACTCTCGTGTTCAGGCTGGCAAATTAGAGCCCAACAAGTTCCTTAGGCCGGGATCACACATACACGAGATACGGTGGAGTCTCGCAGGTGAAAACCTACTGTAGCTCTGGCGCCGGCACTCCGGAGTGGAGGGTGCGGCCGCACAGCAATACATGGAGCCGCACGCTCCGCACTGGAGTGCCGGAGCCAGAGCTGGGTTTTCACCTGCGAGACTCGGCCGTATCTCGCGTATGTGTGATCCCGGCCTTACTCGGTCCAAATTCTGATACAATGCAATGACATGTCCACTTAGGTCAATCAGCAGATAGGGATAACTTAGATAGATAAGGTCTATTGTGGGATTTTTTTTAGGACAATTCGCAATTAGTGTTGAGCGATACCGTCCGATACTTGAAAGTATCGGTATCGGAAAGTATCGTCCGATACCGGCAAAGTATCGGATCTAATCCGATACCGATACCCGATACCAATACAAGTCAATGGGACTCAAGTATCGGACGGTATTCCTGATGGTTCCCAGGGTCTGAAGGAGAGGAAACTCTCCTTCAGGCCCTGGGATCCATATTAATGTGTAAAATAAAGAATTAAAATAAAAAATATTGCTATACTCACCTCTTCGACGCAGCCTGGACCTCACCGAGGGAACCGGCAGCGTTCTTTGCTTAAAATGCGCGCTTTTACTTCCTTCTGTGACGTCACGGCTTGTGATTGGTCGCGTGCCGCCCATGTGGCCGCGACGCGACCAATCACAGCAAGCCGTGACGTAATTTTCAGGTCCTCAATGCCTAATTCTAGGCATTCAGGAATTTAAAATTACGTTCCGGCTTGTGATTGGTCGCGTCGCCCATGTGACCTGACGCCTGATGCCTATTTCTGCATTGAGGACCTGAAATTACGTCACGGCTTGCTGTGATTGGTCGCGTCGCGGTCACATGGGCGGCACGCAACCAATCACAAGCCGTGACGTAATTTTAAAAATGCGCGCGTCTCCTGCCTCCCGTGACGTCACGGCTTGTGATTGGTCACGTCGCCCATGTGACCGCGACGCGACCAATCACAAGCCGGAACGTAATTTTAAATTCCTGAATGCCTAGAATTAGGCATTGAGGACCTGAAAATTACGTCACAGCTTGCTGTGATTGGTCGCGTCGCGGCCACATGGGCGGCACGCGACCAATCACAAGCCGTAACATCACGGAAGGAAGTAAAAGCGCGCATTTTAAGCAAAGAACGCTGCCGGTTCCCTCGGTGAGGTCCAGGCTGCGTCGGAGAGGTGAGTATAGCAATATTTTTTATTTTAATTCTTAATTTTACACATTAATGTTGTTTCGATACCGATACCCGATACCACAAAAGTATCGGATCTCGGTATCGGAATTCCGATACCTGCAAGTATCGTCCGATACCCGATACTTGCGGTATCGGAATGCTCAACACTATTCGCAATCCTTTATTCCATTTTAATAATATAATCCACAGTATATTTTTGATATGCAATAACATTTAAACACACATGTAGAAGCTGTGTAATAGAAAAGTGTGCAAAATAAACTATCAAAATAATTGTTTTGGTGGTCCTGGGAATGCTCATTTCCCAATTATCAGCCTGTGAGAACAGGCCAACAAGCCGTCGATGACCAAAACGTTAATTGGGTGAAATGAATTTCAAACTTGCCCAAAAATCATTGTTCTCGGCAGCACATAAAACTGGAGATGCGCTGCCGATAATATATTATTCGCACCCCAAATGAGTAAATTATCATACATTGAAGTGCAGTTGGCATGTGTAAATGCAGCAAAGAAACTCACATGTACATTTTTCATCTCCACTGATCTGCTGCATATTTTATGATGGACACTAAATGCACCTGACAGATCCCATTGACAATAATGGAAGTCATTTGGTCAAAATTGTGCAGCATGATACCCTGTATTTTACATTATTTTCTGCTAGATCTGTGTTAAGATGTGTTCTCACATTGAGTATTTGGTAAATTTTTAATGTTGCAGATTTTCTGTACATATTAGGTTAATTGCATTTTTATCCATTGGATTTCTTTACTGGATTATTTTTATATGCATTTTTATTGTGTTTTTGACTTTTATGTCTCTTGTTGGTATGTTTTAAATAAAGCTACTTTGTTTTTGATGCTTCTTGTTATTTTTTTTTGACAAAGCTTTATTGATAGAGTAATATGCGGATTACATGCATTTTTTTATCTGCAGATTTTCTGCATCTCATGCAAGTCTAGGCTGGAAAACCCAACATGAACCGGGTATTCGCGCAAGAAAATGAAATGTTTGAAACACGCACCACAAGTCACTTTACACTGCATAAAAAAAGAACACAGTGGGAATGAGATTACTATAAATCACATTCATTTTGTTAAACAATTAGAGGCTGCGTTTTTTAGCTCCCTAACAACCTATGATGTATAGGTATGTGTATCCTCTTTGATGCAGGCTCCAGTCCTGAGCCTGCTTCTTTTCTGGCACATGACAACTGATCTGACCAGCTATGTGCCTCTAACAGCTGCGGGTGGAATTACCATCCACCCACAGCTGTTAGCATGTTAAATGAGGCTGTCAATCTCTGAAAGCTGCATTTTACATGATCGCGCCGATGGGTTTGCCTGACAGATCATGATTTTTGCTACACATAGCAGGACTGAAACCCTTCTATGTGTAGCACAAGCGATTAGAAGATTGCAGCTTTAAGTCTTCTAAAAAGACTATTGAAGCAAGAAGGAAAAAAATGTTTAAAAAAAAATATAAAAATTCAAATCACCCCCTTTTGCACCATTCAAAATAGAACAATATTAAAAAATACACATACTTGGTATTGCTGCATTCAGAAATGCCCGATCTATCACAATAATAATAATAATAATTTTAATTTATATAGCGCCAACATATTCCGCAGCGCTTTACAACTTATAGAGGGGACTTGTACAGACAATAGACATTACAGCATAACAGAAATCATAGTTCAAAACAGATACCAGGAGGAATAAGGGCCATGCTCGCAAGCTTACAAACTATGAGGACAATATAAAAATAATTAATATAAGTAAATGGCATAATGAGAAAACAAATTAAAATGCCAGAATTACATTTTTTGGTCACTTCAACATTACAATAAAGCGTAACAACAGGAGATCAAAACATTGCATCTACCCCAAAATGGTATAATTACAAAATGTCAGCTCGGCACACAAATGTAAGCCCTCACCCAGCCCCAGATCTCGAAAAAAGGAGACGCTGCAGGTCTAGGAAAATGGCACCATTTTTTTTTTGGTTACAAACTTTGAATTTTTTTCATCACATAAATGAAATAGAACCTGTACATGTTTTTATCGGTGAACTCAAAACGACCTGGAGAATCATAATAGCAGGTCAGTTTTAGCACTTAGTGAACATGGTAAAAAAAAAAAGAAGAAAAAAACTATTATGGAGTTGCGCTATTTTTGCAATTTCCAAGCACTTGGAATTTTTACATTTTCCCGTACAGTATACGGTAAAATCAATGGTGCTGTTGAAATATAGAACTTGTCCGGCAAAAAACAAACCCTCACAAGGCCATATTGATGGAAAAATAAAAGAATTATGGCTCTGGGAACAAGGGGAGTAAAAAAAACAGAAAAATGGAAAATCACAAGGTCATGAAGGGGTTAAAGTGTTAAAAACTCATGGGAACTTAGCCCTATAGACTTGGAATAGAGCCAGTAGGACAGATATGAACAGAATCTAACTCACCGTTTATTGCACATCACTAAGTACAAAGCTGCCAATAATCTGTCTCATCCATATATCTTCAAACTATTCTCCTGACATCCTGACTCTCTGGTGCCCCAAGTACCTTTTCTCCTCCACACTTTGTTAGGACTGGCGGAACGCACCAAGTAAAAGATGTAATAATATTGGTGCGTTCGCAGTCCAGGGTCCACCGTGCAGGTGAAAACCCGCTGCTAGCAAATGGCGGCGCTATATGGCGGTGGAAGCGAACCGTGCTAAGCCACAGGTCCGCAATACCGCACAAATGAGTGCAAGCAAGAAGTCGGCGAACTCAATCCCAAGACTCCGGGTAGAAGTCCGTACAGACAACTTGCTCACCACACCGCAATTAGGTGTGTAGGAAAAGTAAGAGCACCGAAGTGCGAACTGTGCCGTGCTGGCAGACACCACTAGTACCCAGACGTGGGTTAAGAAGCGCACTACTGGCGCGTGGCGCCGCACTGGCGGTCACAGCGATAGACGCTGACTCGTGTGTAACACGTGGAGTGTTTAGTCGGGCGCTAGGTAGCAGCCATACACCTTACGCGATCTTTCATACAATAGGGTAGGGGTATTTAATGAACGACTTGCACTCACAACAAACACACGTATACAAATGTACACTAGCACATGGCCGTGAGGCCATGCGAGTCTTATATAGCTGCAAGTAAAAGACCTTCCTAAAAGGACCAATGAGAGACTGTCATACCAGACCATGTGACCCTAAATCTCCACTGAGAGATCTTGCCCTGGGCATGCTCAGTGTGTGCAAAGCAAGACTTAGCCTTTGCACTTAAAGGACCTTCCTGAAAGGACCAATGGACTTAGCTGCAGTGTCTGACCATGTGACCCTCGATCTCCACTGAGAGATCTCACTCAGGGCATGCTCAGAACGAGAAAAGCAGGACTTAGTCCCAGAAGCGTCTATTCGCCGCTGCCCAGCACTGACTTCAATGGCAGAAGCCGGAGAAGCAGCAGTAACTCTTTGTACAGAGCGGGACTGAGCAAGACACTGGGACCAATGTCTCCGCTGAGCAGGCTCCACTGCGGCAGGAGAAGAAGGGGAGACCGCAGCAGAGATGGCCTGAGATTCCCCCTGTGCAGAAGCGGGAACTCGATCCCTAACACACTTATACATTCCTCGGCCAATCCATTCCAAAACTTCTCCTGCTTATTCCCCTCTTTTGTAATTCTGTGCCACAACATATTCAATTATCCACAACATTCCAAATTTTGAGCTGGAACTTGAAAAGGAAGAAAGCTTACAGCCTTCAGTGATCTATCTCACCAACATCAGAGCTGCCGCAACCCGCCATCTTACTGCTTCCGTCTTCACTACCCTGTAGACTGTAAGCCCACAAGAGCAGGGCCCTCTCCTTTCTGTACCAGTCTAACAAAAAAACAAGATCATTGGTAGCACTAGCAATTAATAAGATTGGACGTTATGGGCAACCTCTCTTCGTTTTGTCTGCCCTATCATTTACACACAATATCATTATCTTAATAAAACAATACATTAATATGAATATGTGCAGATATCCAATGCTCTTCCATCTACTGCGTCATAGGAGTAGGCCGAGGACAAAGGGCGAGACCAGAGCATAAATAAACCAAGCACTTTGTTTGCCGTAAGCGTTGGGGTGAAAACCTACATGAAATTTCTCTTTACAGTTACAGGAATCCTAATGCGCATTGTCAGGGTTAGGAGGCGAGGAAATGCTACCCTCCCTCTCTCACACACCCGCGGGGACTTTTGCTGTCTCTGCGGTCTCTCTCCGGTGGCCTATGTACCAGCGATGATGGAAAGGACATAATTTAAGTGACGGCGTTAGCTCTGCGTCCAGTGGCCGAGTGAGGGAACTGGAGCAGAAAAGCGATGTTTCTGCAGGAATTCTTTCATCTGACCTAAATTCACTCATGCTTTCAGTATAAGAACAAATTCATTTATTTTCCAGAGATATACCGCCAGAAAAAAATATATAGTACATGATATGGATATTAAAATTATTCAAAAATATATCAGATGGGATGCTTCTTTTTTTGTTTCATCACTTGTAGCCAATTTTTTTTCAATATATTCCTTTTAATAATCCATACCTCCCATGTATTAAAGGGGTAAAACATTTTTTTTTAAAACAGGTAGAGAAATGCTTTATCTCACAGAATCAACTGTGATCCCTTGCTGTTCTGTCTGTATACTTTCTTTTGCTTCCTCCCCTGCCCCGGAGCTGTGGTATGATCAGACCATGTTCCTGTACGGTCAGACACAGCCAATTCACAGTACACAGCAGGGGACATTTATAAGATTATCTCAGCACAGGAACATTTTTTTTAACACATCAAATCGTGGAAATTGTTATGATTCCAAGATTTATTAAATATAATCAACTTCAAAATTAATTTTGCTCATGGGAAAACTTCTTTAACTGAATGTATAGAGACCATGATTTTTTTAATTGGGAACTGAACACATTGACCCATACCTATAAAAATGGTGTTTCATACATTTGTTTAAAAACAGTCATTAGAGTCAATTGTACTAAATTTATTTAAAAAATTTGATTGTCCTGAGATCTGAAAATGAAATACAGTACAGACCAAAAGTTTGGACACACCTTCTCATTTAAAGATTCACACTGAAGGCATCAAAACTATGAAACTATGAATTAACACATGTGGAATTATATACTTTTCAAAAAAGTGTGAAACAACTGAAATTATGTCTTATATTCTAGGTTCTTCAAAGTAGCCACTTTTTGCTTTGATGACTGCTTTGCACACTCTTGGCATTCTCTTGATGAGCTTCAAGAGGTAGTCACTGGGAATGGTTTTCACTTCACAGGTGTGCCCAGTCAGGTTTAATAAGTGGGATTTCTTGCCTTATAAATGGGGTTGGGACTATCAGTTGTGTTGCGTAGAAGTCTGGTGGATACACAGCTGATAGTCCTACTGAATAGACTTTAGAATTTGTATTATGGCAAGAAAAAAGCAGCTAAGTAAAGAAAAACAAGTGGCCATCATTACTTTAAGAAATGAAGGTCAGTCAGTACGAAAAATTGGGAAACTTTGAAAGTGTCCCCAAGTGCAGTTGCAAAACCCATCAAGCGCTACAAAGAAACTGGTTCACATGAGGACCGCCCCAGGAAAGGAAAACCAAGAGTCACCTCTGCTTCTGAGGATAAGTTTATCCGAGTCACCAGCCTCAGAAATCGCAGATTAACAGCAGCTCAGATTAGAGACCAGGTCAATGCCACACAGAGTTCTAGCAGCAGACACATCTCTACAACAACTGTTAAGAGGAGACTTTGTGCAGCAGGCCTTCATGGTAAAATAGCTGCTAGGAAACCACTGTGTCAGGACTCTGAACATTTTTTACCTTTTGTGCATTACTGCCCTCTTCCAAGATGGCGTCTTTGGTCTCATGTGCACTGTGTCTTCCTGCTATAAAACTCCACACCAGCCTTCAGTCTGTGCTAGAGTATTCTGCCTTGCATCCAGCTCCTGACCTCTGATTACTCCCTGGCTATACACCTGCTCCTGTGAACCTGTGTGGTGATCCTGCTACTCTGCTCTTGAGTTCCTGCTGCATACACAAGTTTCCAGTAATCCTCCTTCAACTGCTGCTCATGTTTACTTCATCTGCATTTGCTGGACATGTAAGCTGCTGCTGCTTTGCTATAACCTGAGACTATTAACCAGGCCTCCCTGGTGGAGCTAAGATATGATTTGTACTGCCTATAAGCATATCTGTGTCTGGACTAAGACAAGGATTTATTCGTGTCAAGTATCCTCAAGAATAACTGTGCTTCATAGACTTTCTGCTTGATTGCATTTTTAAAGCTGCGTTTATTATTTGCACCAAGTGTTGTGGACTTGAGTTTCTCTCTGCACCTGTTTGAATCACCGTTTGATAATATAGACTTTACCACTTATAAAACTGTGTCCTGTAGTTGTCTTGTTCCACGCAAAGAGTCTCCTGAGTTATCCCCTATAATTATTACACACTGCTAAGGACAGGCAACAAGCATAAGAGACTTGTTTGGGCTAAAGAACACAAGGAATGGACATTAGACCAGTGGAAATCTGTGCTTTGGTCTGATGAGTCCAAATTTGAGATCTTTGGTTCCAACCACCGTGTCTTTGTGCGACGCAGAAAAGGTGAACGGATGGACTCTACATGCCTGGTTCCCACCGTGAAGCATGGAGGAGGAGGTGTGATGGTGTGGGGGTGCTTTGCTGGTGACACTGTTGGGGATTTATTCAAAATTGAAGGCATACTGAACCAGCATGGCTACCACAGCATCTTGCAGCGGCATGCTATTCCATCCGGTTTGCGTTTAGTTGGACCATCATTTATTTTGCAACAGGACAATGACCCCAAACACACCTCCAGGCTGTGTAAGGGCTATTTGACCAATAAGGAGAGTGATGGGGTGCTAGGCCAGATGACCTGGCTTCCACAGTCACCAGACCTGAACCCAATCGAGATGGTTTAGGGTGAGCTGGACAGCAGAGTGAAGGCAAAAGGGCCAACAAGTGCTAAGCATTTCTGGGAACTCCTTCAAGATTGTTGGAAGACCATTCCCGGTGACTACCTCTTGAAGCTCATCAAGAGAATGCCAAGAGTGTGCAAAGCAGTCATCAAAGCAAAAGGTGGCTACTTTGAAGAACCTAGAATATAAGACATAATTTCAGTTGTTTCACACTTTTTTGTTAAGTATATATTTCCACATGTGTTAATTCATAGTTTTGATGCTTTCAGTGTGAATGTAGAATTTTCATAGTCATGAAAATACAGAAAAATCTTTAAATGAGAAGGTGTGTCCAAACTTTTGGTCTGTACTGTATCTCCCTAC
The DNA here is from genome assembly GCF_051348905.1 of Ranitomeya variabilis. Lineage (NCBI taxonomy): Eukaryota > Metazoa > Chordata > Amphibia > Anura > Dendrobatidae > Ranitomeya > Ranitomeya variabilis. The sequence goes on from NC_135239.1 coordinate 85,142,067, forward strand.
CATGTGCAGGTGGAGATTTCCATTGATTTTTCACAATATCAGAATTTTGCATTAGTAAATGTGAATAAAAAGTGTAAGAGATGCGCAGGTCCAGTAACTCACTCCGAAATTTTCAGTGCAAACAAAACTGGTATATACATTTATTTCTTAATAATGCAAATATTGGGTAGGCATAGGTAGGCAGGCATGCCAGTAATATTCCACCATTTTCTATTTTATTTGCCTTTTTTTAATTAATATATCTGTTTAAAAACCATGGGCTACGCCAAGTAAAAAGTGATATAACATTACCATTTCTTCATTCAGGTATTTTAAGGCGCAAACAAGTTTAAGGGCTAATTTCAACTTATAAACACAAGGAAGTCTTATGCCAGGTATAAAAGTATAATAAAATCTTTATTAATACACACAAAGTTATTTTAAAAAATACATATATTCTTTCAGGGGGTGGATACAAATGCAACATTTACTGCATTCAGTATATGTACTAAACATTTTCCTTTTTTTTATATCAGTAGTTGAGAGAGTCTATATGTTTACATGATTGACCAAAAAAAGGGGAACATTTTTAATACATCCTGTGAATGCAGTCAATTTTCTATTTGTATCCACCCCCAAAAGAATATATGTATTTTTTAAAATAATTGTATGTGTGTATTAATAAAGATTTCATTATGCTTTTATACCTGGCATAAGACTTCCTTTTGTTTATAGGTTGAATTTATTTGATGGAAGTGCCATCAATCTAGGACTCTTATTTGGTTTTGTTCAAGTTTAAGGGCTAAGTTCACACAAGAGTATAAAAAAACGGCATTCCATCCAGACAAAAAAAATGGCTGATTTTTTTCATCTGTTTTGTCATGGTATCAGCAGTGAATTAAATTTACAAGACCAAATACAGTTTCCTATGAAAAGATGTCAATGCATGCCGAAATATCAGATGCCATATGGTTGTACTGTATGGGATCCTATGATTTTTTTTCATAGGTATAAATAGGCAAGCATCTTCCAAAATAAGGAAGAGAATAGTGCAAGCTGTGATATTTTGGATGGGAATACTTGATCTGTGTACAATAGTGGTCATCTGAACAGACATATTGAATAGCATTGGTCTGAGTGCTCTCCATAGTTTTTCGATGGACTGTACTCAGACCAGAAATACGGTCATGTGAACGTAGCCTTACTGAGATTTGTTCTGGAAATTTGCAATATTTAATGAAAATCTAAGCTTCCTACAAAGCTGAATGCTGATTGGCCCAATAGGTATGTCTCCTGACTCCCCCATACACAGGAACGCTTAGCTCGTGTTTTCAATGTGAAGACTGGAGAAAGCCATTAGTCGACACTTCTGGCAGCAGCTTATCATATGGGAGAACACAAGGACTTCATATTTGTGTTTAAACTTTTATCTCACCCTTATCTCTCCGACAGATGATGTATGAGAATTGGGAGGAGGCCCCTATCCACACTCGATGGTGGGTGACCAGGTGCAGAGGACGGTGATATAACGGGTTCTTTGTAATAACTAGTGCAGTCCATGTAAAAGAACGGTTTAACCTGTGAAAATCTGTTGATTTGACTCACGATCATTAACCCTTTCCAGACATGACCAAATTCTGCTTTTACCCTTTCGTTTTTTCCTCTCCTTTGTCATAACTTATTTTTTCCATCAATACAGCCACACGAGAGCTTGCCTTTGCAGGATAAGTTGCAATTTTGAATTCCACAATTAATTTTCTCATATAATGTACTGGAAAAAGGAAAATAAAATTAAAGCGGCGAAAAAAAAATGCAACATTGTTTTTAGGGTTTTGATTTTACGGCATTTATTATGCGGCACACATGTCGTGCCATCATTTCTCTTCTGGTCAGTACAGTTGTTTTTCTATTTATGCTTTTGATATTTGTAAAATCTTCTTCTTTTTACCCCCCTTAGAGGACCTGTACCTGCAATCGTGTGATCATTTTTTCTATATGATAAAATATAGCAACTGTATTACAGTGTATTGGTAAAAATCACAATCGGAGTCTCCTATAAGTAAAATCCTACAATTTCCATAGTCTGAGCACTACAGCACTACTAAAATCGGAGCCATGGAGGTCTTCAGCAGGCCACTGTTACCATTCAAAACCATCAACATCCCATTATAGCATTGCAGGGGAAAGGGCAATGGGCACCTTGGTACCGTGCTTTCTTAATGCCAATGGCAGCAGTTTTTAAAGCATTAACAGCAGCGATCGTAGCTCAGGTCCAATCACTGCTGCTATATATGGATGCCGGTAAGTATAACTTGGATTTCTGAGCCTGCTCCATTCACCAGCACCTGCTGCATGACGTACTCTGTAGTGGGAAGGAGTTATAGGGGTTGTCCACTTTTACCTATTTTTACTCATAGATTAAGTTAAAAGAGATCTGTCAGCAGGTTTTTGCTACGTAATCTGAGGACAGCGTTACGTAGGGGTTCAAACACTAAATTCAATGATTTGTCACTTATCGAGCTGTGTGCTGTTGTTTAGTTATAATGAGTGCTTTATCACCAAGAGATTATCACTGCTGGACTGATGTTCATGTGCATGCTAAAAAGACCAATGCCCCCTCCTCTGATAAGTATTTCACTGTCAATAATGGCAATGAACACAGAAAGCTGTAGAGTGGGAGGGGTTAACTTTCTCATCTCTGCTACATCTAAGAACTCTGATTGTGTCACAACCCAGTAAACTAAGGGATACATTATTGGATTCAGGGTCTCTTTGACTACATTATGCTGCTCTCAGATGAGGCAGGGAAAACCTGGTGAAAGATTCTCTTTAAGTGTAACATAGAAAAGTGAGCTTCCCTTATCTTCCCTGGGTCCAGCACTGCCTCTCTGCCACTGTCCCTGTTTCTGTTGATTGGCTGAAGAACTGACAACAGCTAATCACTGAGCTCAGTGGTTTGGGCCACTCATACGCAGAACTAAGTCACTGGCTACTTCGCTGTTTGCAATCAATCAACAGAGACTCATGCAGGGGCGAAGAGTCAGTGCTGGACCCAGGTTGAGTAAGTAATGCTTAGTTTATTATTTTATACAGAACTAAGCCTGTGGGGTGATAAAAGATGAACAAGGAAAACCCCTTTAAAGGATTATAGAACATGATATGAATAAAAATAGAGATAAAAGTGAAAGTAAAGAAAGAATTACAGTAGTAGGAACCAATCGGTGAGAACCTATGTTACCAGAGTAAGAGTTTTGAAGACAACACCAGATTAGGTGACATCTATGTCACAGTTAGTAATCATAAAAGGCCTGGCCAAGCTGAGAAGAGGCAATTGGCATCTAAACTTGTACCAGGACAGGTTGTGTGGCTATTAGGTGGGCTTACAGCCACCATCACCACAGAAGGATCCGAGAGCAGTCAGATGCCAGAGATGACCAAAGGAGTCAATCAGTTAAATGGGAGTAAAGTACATATAAATCCTACAAAATAACTCCTATACTGGAGAAGGCCTGAGCTGTGAGGAAGATCCATGCCTCGTGCCACTAGAAGTCTGTGACCAGACCATCAGGTCTGCCTCCAGAGTCAGTAGAAGTCTATGACCAGTGTCAGTAGAAGATCCTTACCCAGTCTCAGTAGAAGATTTGGACCCCGCGCCAGTAGAAGATCCATAACCAGCACCAGTATAAGTCCATGACCAGATCTGAACAAGGCTTGGGAGATGTTCCAGTTTCAGCAGAGGACCATTTCTTTTGGCCATTACTTCCAGCACAGATGAACAGAACAGGGTGTGGGCTTGGGCCGTGCTTCAGGAAATGGAGACAGCCAGTGCGACAAGCACACTGTATACTCAGTGACTCGCATATCTAGGACTTGTGGCCTAGCTGGAAATACCGGTGACCCCTGCTAGGGCCAGTGTAATGGGCAGAGGTGTTTATAGTGACGACAGGGAAGGGCCTAATACTGAGAGTGATGCCCATGAGATTGACATGAAGGGCATCAACTGTCGTTTAACTGCTAGGTAGCAAGAATGGTATATGTAATAGAACATTGCACAGATATTGTATTTAGTCATATTGCTGTGTTATAATATACTGTATTAACCCTGTTACTGTTACCGTCAATATAGTGCTTACTTCTACATATACTTATCAATAGATTTTCCTTTTTGCGTTAGTTAAATAAATAGTGTTGGCTAAGTACCACTGTCTCCTCATTGTCTGCACTGGTGCATCCGAGTAATCTGCTTACATATGACATCTGTTTGGTGTTCTTAAAAGATGTTTTCCCAAATTTGATAGTTAACCCTTATCCATATCAGCAGAATAGGGGTTACTTTATATAGGGGAGCTGACTGATAGGACCTCCAAATGATCTGGAAAACGGCTTTGGCTGAATAGAGAGTTGGTCCAGCATGAGCACCGGCTCCATTTCTTGTCTTTGGGACTGCCAGAGAAAGCCGAGTGCATTGTTCAGCTATTTCCTTACATCTCATAAACTGTGCAATGGGAACTCTATTCTTCTCACCATTACTAATGGTTTTGACAACATTACTTCCATCAGTCATCATTACAACTCTCAGTGGAAGTCTTCTAGAAAGTTCTGTCATATTAAAAAGATGCTTTATACAGGTTTTTATTTTATATAAATGTCTCTCTAGAGAAACAACAGCCTATATCCATCTATATGGACCACAGATGTCACTGAGCAATGTTCTAAATGTTTTTGAAATGACCGAGAGATCCCAACACTACCGGCAATAAATGAATCTGATTGCGGAGACGTGTGGGTTTGAGACTATGGGGTGCATGCAGTATTCTGAAGCACTTGGTTTGGTGTGTTTTACATCACCTGCGCCTATGATGTGTGCAGTGAATTCAGGCAGGAGGTTTTATATCTATATTAAATATGCTATGATGTTAGACAGGAAACATCTGCTCTTCAGTTCAGTAGATTTAGAGCAACGGTTAAAATGCCATGAACCGTGTGAAAAGAACGCATATGGACTCCATATAAACAGCTGCATTCCTATCTAGATTATCAGACAGATGTCTACTGACAGGGCAACCAAGGACAAGACAAGGCCAGAACTGGCTGTCGGCCCACAAAAGTTAATGATGGGCAGGCGATTTGGGTTTAGTAAATGTATACAGCAAACATGATTGTATATCACAGAGAAAGAGAGAGAGAAAGAGAAAGGAAGGAAGAAGGAATGGAAGGAAGGACTCATTCCTCTCCTAATGAATTCCTGTTGAACTGTTGAAAGAAATTATCGGGATTAGACGAACATTGACATGGAGGGATGCTACATAGCTAGAACACTTAAAGGAGTTACCTATAGGACAGGTGATTTCTTGTGGCCAGTGTCCCACCAATGAGACCTGACTGATCGGCATTCGGCAGATCAGAGAATTTTCATCCCAGCCATGGAACTTGTATCCTGGTTACAAAATGGAGAGGCATGTTGGATACCCAACCACCGCGTCGTCCATCTTCTACATGGCTGCCAGAAAAAGCCAAGTGCAGTCCCATATTAACTGCATAAAGCAGTGGTTGGTCCAGCATGTGCACTGTCAATCCATTCCAGCTATAATAGTTCACCAACTTAATATCTAGCCTCTGCATCTAAGATAACTTGTTTTCACTACTTTACGTTTTTCCAAATCAAATTTCCATCAATGAAGATCAAAGTATCATAAGATAACAAGAGCCCTATTGACAACAGAAATGATACAGTTTTTAAGGGCTAAATGCCTGTAATCCTCACATTAAGATGTAATCTGTAGATAGTGAGGATCAGAGTAACAAGCAGATCTGATTAAAGACTTACAGCGCATTTACCTGAGTGCATGTACCGCATTTGTGCCATTTGCCATTTGTCACTTTTATCGTTGCTGTAATAGAAATTAGGTATCCACAGTCAGACTTCCTGGAGAAAAAGCTGGCCATACATGATAGATGGCTGGTTCTTCAACCATCTCAACCGACTCGCCCATGCACAGAGTCCTCTATGAGAAAGCCGTCAGCGGACATGTCGGCCGGCGGGTTATCTCTGGGAACAGAATGCAATGCAATTGGCAGTCTGAAATTGTACACGGGTGATTGATATTCTCACCTATAAGTCAGCTGGCGCCCCCATACATATTAGACCACTTCCCGAACCCATTGATAGTTTCAGCCAGAATTAATCTAAGGTGTATGTTGCATTAAGGGGTGAGTTTGGAGGCTTATCTGTACAGAGTTTCAATAGAAGAATTGCAATGGATATAGTTATTCTAGATATCCTACATGAGACATAGGTGCCTGATCTACGAGGGGCAACACTCATTTTACATCTATTTGGAATGTAAGCTTTTCTTGCTTCCAGTAGAAAAGTGCTTAGATTAATGCTGGCTGCATACATAATGTGAATGCAGCTATGTGATTCTCTGAGCCATTTTAGAGATAGCACACAGTAGTTTAAAGAGATGGCCGTGGACCAGAACTAGATAAATGACGAGTTGGGCATGGGCTCTGGCTTGCTTCTTCCAGCTCCAATTGACTGACAGGTCTTTTCCATGTGTGGACTTAGCGGGAGATCTGTTAATCAAATGGAGTGGAGTAGGAATAAACTTCACTAGACTAGTCTGGTCTTACGCTATGGTCCCTGGTCCACTTTTCAAACTAATTGTTCTCTGAATTACTGGAGCGTTTCAGAGAAAGACATAATAGTATGCAATCATGCGACTGGGCTCTGATACATGGTTCAGGCAGCATGTACAGTATCTAATGTCAGGTTCACTTTAAGGGCAGCATGGAGGCTCAGTAATGGGCACTCTTGCATTGTAGCATTGCAATCCTGGATTCAAGACTGACCAAGGGTGTCATTTGCACGGAGTTTGTGTATGTGTGCTCCTTGAGTTTTTTTGGGTTTCCTTCCAAATTTCACAACCATACAGACGGGTCAATTTGGAATTTAGATTGAGATAAGCTCCAGGGGGAACAATGAACAATCTGAGAGATGGAAATCTCTGTACAGCACTGAGAAGCATGATAGTGATATATTAAAAAAAGCATACAAACTGTAACAATATTTGATTTTGATGGGAGTGATTCTTTAAGGAATATCTAGTAAAAGATAAATATATTTGTGAAATATTACCAATAAATGTGCTGGAGCTCTACTTTTCTACTTAAGTTCATGTACACTGAGCCTGCAGCAATATAAACTGAATATGAATTGAAGTGGGTTTAAGTTGCTGAGTTAATCTTGGCACCAGAGGGTTGCGGTTTACGATGCAATTCCTAACTATTTTTGTCTGCAAAAGGCAGAAAGGGGTCCTTTCAGCCTGATCTTGGCCTTCAGCCCAATGACTGGTTTATATAAGGTAAAACAAAAAAAAACGATAAGTATTCTACATTATACAGCTCTCAGGTTCAATCATAGTAGGTTATTGTGCTCTGTCACACCTGGGACATGATGAGGACAAATGAACAAAGGAACAACAGATTTTCTGCTTCATTAAATTTAATGTATTCCCATATGGGCAGATCTCAGGCCTATGGCTGGGTGACATGACTTGTGTCCGGTATAGCTGTAAGAGTTCGGGGCCAGGGAGGCAGACATGGCCAACAGTAATCACTGTATCACCCGCTGGTCCCGTCCCTTTAAAGTACCTCAGTGCTGGTCCTCTACACCATCAGGGTTTTCCCGGTATGGGACAGTTACCTTTGCAAACGATTCCAAGAATAGAGTTACAGTCCGGTTTCACTTCAACTTCAACATGTTTACTCAGCAACTTGTTATCCAGGGCACACTCTGTTACAGCATCGGGCATCGGTGTCTCTGACCCTTGCCTGTCGCTAAGCCTGAGTTCGGGACGGTCCATACTATACGGTCCCACAGTGTCCTCAATGTTTGGTTTTTCTGCCTTTCATCTGGGCAATCACTGCCGTTTCGCACCGATCCTGAGAATGGCGGCTCATGCAAAAACCTGCCACATCTTGGTGCACTTTCTCCCACTTTGCTCAGTCTTCTTCTGTCCAGCAGCTGAAGTCCCACTATTACTACACTGCTGTTCCTGTAGTTGCTGTTCTTTCTGTTCTTAGTTCTGGTCCCATGGATACTACTGCTGGGCCCACTCTTCCTAGAAGAACATTACGGGATCGTGCCCTGGGCCAGCCAGCCCTCTGTGTGCTGTGCGGGCGCCCAGGCCTCAACTGAACTAAAGCAGGAAGCTCTCACTATCCTATCTCCATCGTGCCCCTCCTATCTTAACTGTTCCCTATGCTATACCTTACATAGATGATGCCCACATCTAGTGGCCAACTTGGGATACTACTCCCCTAACACTATACGGGCCCGGGGCACTTACTTTCCCTAACAAGAGTGGTGTACATGTGGCATATATAGATAGATATAACATGAGTAACACGCTTTATGCGTAGCAGTACTCAATATAGACAGTGATAATACATTTACATAATGTAGCAGTATCACATAGTACATGAACACATTAATTAAAGACAAAGTGCAAACAGGGGTAGGGGAGAAAAAGGAACAATAATAATACCACTTCCCCTGCATAGCCATACATAGTCTGTACATGACAGCTAATTTGCTGGAACTTCCGTTAGATTTAAAGCTTATAGCTTTCATCAGACTGGATTTTCCAGCATGATCTGTATGAATTTCGGTTGTTATCTCTTGTGACACTACACATATGATATTCAGAATTGACATTAGAAGTTCATTTTTTTAAACTTTGCTATGGTTACTTGTTTTACTGCCAAGGGAACAATTGCCAATAGCTACAGGTGGCTTTGAAAATGCTCCTCATTAATTGGCACAATTGCATTAGGTTATATTCTATTACTATATTGCTTTTGGGATATAAGTTCCACTGCAATGATATAGATCTTGGCATGCAGCATAAAATATATATATTATATAGCTTGTCATCTTGTATCATAATATAATAGTTGTGCATTTTAATTAGTCATGGAGATTATAACATCCATGCTAGCATCTATATTAATGAACCACATGAGATGTAATGCCGGCCACCTTAAAAGGGATACAACACATATTGTAGATAGGTGATAAATTGATGAATGCCTGGGTCCTGGCTGCTGAGACCTCCAGAATCATGAAAGTGTTCCAAAAATACCTAGCATGAATGCAGCATTAATGACTATGTGTGGTGATGGCTACATTAACTATCCACTGTCTAAATGTGTTATAAATAGTTACAAAAAAATGTATGTCCCAAAACACGGGTTAATCTGCAGATTATTATCTTTGCAATGATATCCCAGCTACTGGGAAAAAATGAACTTTATTTTCTCCCATGAGCCGCCATGAGGAAGTTAACTTTTTTCCTCCTGGGAGCCACTGGCTTTGAATTATAGAGGGTTGTCCATAGCGGCTTCAGTCACCATTTATTACACAGTGAATGGCTGGTGTGAGCACACCCGGCCCTTTGAATCACAGCTCTCTCTGCACAGATGGGCTGCAGAGCAAGCTGTTAGTCACACGGCTGGGGTGTGCTTACAGCCTCCATTCACTGTGTACCGAGTGGTGGCTGTAGCGGCTCCGTGCATGTCTCTATGACTGAAAGCTGGCGGCTCGCAGGAGGAATAAAGTTTTCTTTATGTTGGTAGTCACATTTTCAGTAAGTCGGCCAGACAGCTTTGCAATGCTGTTAACCTATAGATTAACGCTATATCTGCAGATTAATAGCATTTGAGCACATGACGGGTTCTCTTTATTGGCGCATTGACTACATATACTCGGAATGCTTCATTCCCATAAGGGAATTATTTCCTCCCATTCTGAGGATTAATAGAGGGTCTCGATAGCCTGACCATCAGCTATCATTCATTTATCGCTCATCCTGTGGATGGCCATTTCATGTACAATGATTCTTTCTCAAGGCCTCACTGGATGCTGTAAGATCTCACTTATGTCCCCAGCTACACATTGCATTCAGTGTATAGCTACAAATACTAGAATTCATCAATAAAATGTTTATCATTGTAAAAAACAAAGCAAATTATCATTTGTGAAGAGACTAAGAAATTATTGTAAGAATAAGGATAGTTTGCTTCCTTCATTGATACCCAAGTGTCCTAGCGCCTCTGCTGGAATAATAATTAGTCTCACACTGACATAGGTTTATAATTCAATCTTTACTAAATTACCCTGCAAATGAGAGGGATGTTTAATGCCTACTACTATTTATTTCCTTCATGCGATTAAGAAGTTTACTACATCACTCGTCTTTGCTCAGTGAATACAATTGATCTTTAAAATTGTTTCATTTTCTCAATATAATAGAACCCAGAGAAACAAAAAAAGTGACACTGATAGGATATAAACTATTGTGGAGAATGCAAACATAACTGCTACATATCATTTTTGCCTGCACACATAAATTTAAAGTAGGAACAATGTACACACACATAGTTATGAGAAGGGGTGAGTGCCGTAAAATAATCAGTGTTGACTTTTTTAAACTGTCCCTAACAAGCTAGTCACTTAGTTTCCTACATCTATTGAATGTTACAGTTTAGGAATCTTTGTGCTGTGGGGTACCAGGTTGCCCCCCTTGCAGGTGCACTCAGGGACCCACTGAGAGGTTCACCCTGACATGGCAGTGGGCTTCATACAGTCTGATCAGAATGTGAAACTAAGAACCTCATGTTCTTTTTTGTGAAGTTTTGCTTAGCTGCAATAAATCAATGTATCATTTTTGGATTTGCCATCCATGTATTTTTCTACAGTGAAAGCAAATCTGGCTCTATTTGCTAAGTCTTTATTACTTTCAAAAAAAGAATCAATGTTTTCTAATAGCTTGGTTAATTTGTTCCCCCCGTTTGATTTTGCCATTTGCCAGAAGACTTTGAGAAAAGTCAATGTGTCAGCTCATGCCATGAAATCATTTTTTGCGCATGAATTTTATTTAAAGGTCTGATCTCCAAATAAGGAGACTGGGGTCTGAAAATGTTTATAAATCTGATTTCAGGCCTGAATTTATTTCTGTCGCTATAGAAGCTGGGGATGGCTGAAGAAGCAAGATGCTATAGATGTCTTGGCAGTAAACTCTGCAATTGTCAGGAGAAATCGTTATGGTGGTCAGGGCCAGATGACGAAGAAAAGAGAACATGTACAGTTAGAAAATATGTCACTAAATCAGAGCATTTATAAAAAGTATACATAAAATTTCTGCTGAACCCAGCCCTAATTAATATTCTTGTTCTCAAGAGGATGTTTTTACTAGTATGATAGACATACATACAACATAGTCATTATGTTGGGTCACAGCCTTTTGAAAAGGGCAATTGTAATACTCCCCCAGAAGAAGTGGAATCTAAACATGCGTCAGGGTCTGAGGTGAAAGACAATGTGGTGACACAGGCTATCAAATCTTGGGGGGTATGTCTGATAATTAGTGTTGAGCATTCCGATACCGCAAGTATCGGGTATCGGCCGATATTTGCGGTATCGGAATTCCGATACCGAGATCCGATACTTTTGTTGTATCGGGAATCGGTATCGGGATCGATATAATGTGTAAAATAAAGAATTAAAATAAAAAATATTGATATACTCACCTCTCCGACGCAGCCTGCACCTTACCGAGGGAACCGGCAGCCTTCTTTGCTTAAAATGCGCGCGTTTACTGCCTTCCGTGACGTCACGGCTTCTGATTGGTCGCGTGCCGCCCATGTGACCGCGACGCGACCAATCACAAGCCGTGACGTAATTTTCAGGTCCTAAATGCCTAATTCTAGGCATTCAGGACCTGAAAATTACGTCACGGCTTGTGATTGGTCGCGTCGCGGTCACATGGGCGGCACGCGACCAATCAGAAGCCGTGACGTCACGGAAGGCAGTAAACGCGCGCATTTTAAGCAAAGAAGGCTGCCGGTTCCCTCGGTAAGGTGCAGGCTGCGTCGGAGAGGTGAGTATATCAATATTTTTTATTTTAATTCTTTATTTTGCACATTAATATGGATCCCAGGGCCTGAAGGAGAGTTTCCTCTCCTTCAGACCCTGGGAACCATCAGGGATACCGTCCGATACTTGAGTCCCATTGACTTGTATTGGTATCGGGTATCGGTATCAGATTAGATCCGATACTTTGCCGGTATCGGCCGATACTTTCCGATACCGATACTTTCAAGTATCGGACGGTATCGCTCAACACTACTGATAATGTATTTTTATTTGTTCACTATTGATTTTATTTTTGTGCATTACATTGCACCAAAGCTCTATATATCTAACTTGCAAAGTTGCATTGTAATTAATTTTGTCAATGTACATACCTGCATGTACATGTGCCTATACATACACTGCCGTTCAAAAGTTTAGGGTCACCCAGACAATTTTGTGCTTTCCATGAAAACTCATACTTTTATTAATCAAATGAGTTGCCAAATGAATTGAAAATCTAGTCCAGACATTGACAATGTTCGAAAAAAAGATTTTTATTTGAAATAATAATTTTCTCTTTCACACTTTGCTTTCGTCACAGAATGCTCCCTTTGCAGCAATTACAGCATTGCAGGCCTTTGGCATTCCAACAGTTAATTTACTGAGGTAAGCTGGATAAATTTCCCCCCATGCTTCCAGAAGCCCCTCCCACAAGTTGGTTTGGCTTGATGGGCACTTTTTGCACCATACGGTCAAGCTGCTCCCACAACAGCTCAATGAGGTTGAGATCTGGTGACTGCGCTGGCCACTCCATTACAGATAGAATACCAGCTGCTTGCTTCTTCCCTAAATAGTTCTTGCATAATTTGGAGTTGTGCTTTGGGTCATTGTCCTGTTGTAGGATGAAATTGGCTCCAATCAAGTGCTGTCCACAGGGTATGGCATGGCATTGCTAAATGGAGTGATAGCCTTCCTTATTCAAAACCCTTTTACCTTGTACAAATCTCCCACTTTACCAGCACCAAAGCAACCCCAGACCATCACATTACCTCCACCATGCTTGACAGATGGCATAAGGCACACTTCCAGCATCTTTTCAGTTGTTCTGCGTTTCACAAATGTTTTTCTGTGTGATCCAAACACTTCAAACTTGGATTCGTCTGTCCATAACACTTTTTTCCAATCTTCCTCTGTCCAATGTCTGTGTTCTTGTGCCCATATTAATCTTTTCCTTTTATTAGCCAGTCTCAGATATGACTTTTTCTTTGCCGCTTTGCCCTGAAGGCCAGCATCCCGGAGTCCCCGCTTCACTGGAGATGTTGACACTGGCTTTTTGTGTGTACTATTTAATGAAGCTGCCAGTTGAGGACCTGTGAGGCGTTGATTTCTCAAACTACAGACTCTAATGTACTTGTCTTATTGCTCAGTTGTACAGTGGGGCCTCCCACTTCTCTTTCTACCCTGGTTAGAGCCTGTTTCTGCTCTCTTCTGAAGGGAGTAGTACACACCGTTGTAGGAAATCTTCAGTTTCTTGGCAATTTCTCGCATGGAATAGCCTTATTTCTAAGAACAAGAATAGACTGTCGAGTTTCACATGAAAGTTATTTTTTTCTGGCCATTTTGAGAGTTTAATGGAACCAACAAATGTAATGCTCCAGATTATCAACTAGCTCAAAGGAAGGTCAGGTTTATAGGTTCTGTAATCAGCCAAACTGATTTCAGTTGTGCTAACATACTTGCACATGGGTTGGTTTTCACGGGTATGCTAACCATCCATTACCCTTCTTACATAGTTAGCAAACACAAAGTGCCATAAGAACACTGGAGTGATGGTTGTTGGAAATGGGCCTCTATACACCTATGAAGATATTGCATTACAAACCAGATGTTTGCAGCTAGAATAGTTATTTACCACATTAACAATGTATAGAGTGTGTTTCTGAATCATTTAATGTTAGCTTCATTGGAAAAAACTGTGCATTTCTTTCAAAAATAAGGAAATTTCTAAGTGACCCTAAACTTTTGAATGGTAGTGTAGATATTATCATTACTCCTAGGTAGTATCTGCCATCTGGTGAATACCCTTGGTATTGTAATATCATTTTAATTACTTTGCGTCTCTCATCTGCCTCCTCTTGCTTTCTTAGTTCCTTGTTTTTACTATTAACTTTTACATTTTATTTTTATTTGTGTAGTTGTGTATCTCAATAAAATATTTATTGAGCATATATACAATTGCCGGATTTTTTTAAAATAAATTGAACTAATATGATATAATTGTAATACTCAGTTGTCAATGCTAGAAGAGAAAGGCAGTGTGGATCATAGATAGTACATGGCAAAGCAGTGATCAAGGAGGAGGGCTTAATTTTGGAAATCATCCCATGGCTTATGGTCCATTTAATTGGTCGCTAATTGTATATATTGAACATGATATTGAAATCATGTATAGAACTTGTATTTATCAATATAAGTGTTTTAGCTATTATAGTAAAAAGTCTTTCATCTTAGCAGCCTTTGCCACATCCAGACCTCTCATAATGAAATCATTGTGCTGCGCTCTGAGTTATAGTTAATGTTAACACTTACTGTATATGTGAAATATATTAAAGGAGTAATATGAAATCCCCTCCCAGAGATGTAACTAAACAACAGTGGAGCCCTGAAGATAATATGTCTCTGGTTTTCCTCAATAAAAGCAATAGATGTCACTTTTATCTTCAAATGTGCCATGTCAGCTACACAAAATTACTATGTGGTTGAAGGTTCTATTTTAGCTGTTATTTTAGTTCAGACACAGGCGCTACTAATTTCTCATAAGAGCGTCCTGCCCCTATTTAACTTTACACATCGAAGCCAAAAGTCCAGTTACAGGGGAAGCTCCCTACTGGGTCAGAAGCCTGGGTGTATATTTTAAGACTCTGTAAATAGGCTCTTTGTGTTACATTTTAGAGACTTGGCTTTTTTAAATTTCCTAAGACATAGCAAATGCTAAAATTCCAGTTTCCCACAGCAAGGTATTTAGGAATTTTGTAATGGTTTTAAATGCAAAGTTACTTAAACTTATTCCTATCATTCATTGAAGAAGTCATATTAGTTTGAACAGAAATTAATTTTCAGAGGTATAACCTGAAGCTTCTGAGCCCCAGTCACAGAGACGACCACATCCCAAACCACATGACAATGGACTGCGCTTCCTTGGGCTCAACAGAGAGGAGGGTAGCGACCATGTCACTGTCAATATCATTGTCAAGTTTGCTTCTACGTTTCATATGAAAAAAAGGGAGTAGTCTCCAGCACGGAAATTCAAGCAGTTAAAATTCCTTTCTTATTTAGATAATTATTATTCTTAATATCATATTTAATAGCTTTACAGTTTTCAGGAAATATGCCATAAAAAGTAGATTCTAGCAACAAGTGCCTGACTACAATATAAATTTTTAATGGGATTGCCTTTTTTAGATTTTTTTTAGGTTATCAGTATCAAACTAGTAATAGTCCAATACTAGTAATAGTCTCATTAAAGGGAATCTATCAGCAGGTTTTTGCTGTGTTATCTGAGACAGCATGTTGTAGGGGTTAGCACACAGATTTCAGCGATGCCTCTCTTATCAAGCTCTGGGGTTTTGTTAGCTTACAGTGATTGGTTTAACACCAGTAGCTTATCATTGCTGTGACTAGCAGGTTGAGTGAGCCCTGGTCCCACGCCCCCTCCTGTGATAGGCAGCTCACTGTCTATGGACTTTGTACAAGGAGACCGTGTTTTGTACAGATGACTCTTCGCTGGTTATTATTATTATTATAGGAATGATTACAAGGTACTGTATCTCTCCTATAGAAGCTAATGAGTCAGAGCCGTTCTATAGCTGTCTATGTCCATGTGGCTATTGAAAAGTGATCTGTACAGAACAAGTTGTATGGGCCTAATTTTAGACTTAGTGGCAGTGTAAAAATTGCAAGATTCCTGATTTTTTTTTAAACTAGCTAGCTATTGATATGGAAAATAAAAAAAATACCAAAAATTTTTTTTTTCTTTTCAAAAAACAGATTAAACATAAAATCCTGATTTAAACAATAGGTCAATTTTTGATGATTGTTACGGAGTGCCAGGCTATGGGCCCTTCCATACAAATGCAGCTACTTCTGTTAGGTCCTTGTAACAACTTTAGGTGAGACAGCAGCTGGACGCTGCCAATCCATTTTTCTAATTTTGAACACAGCTATTTGGCATTATATGGCGCATCTCTTGTGTTCTTGATTTCATTGTTTTCCGCCAACTCATTTCACTTTTCTTACCAAAATAATTGCCCCAACTTTTTCCAGTGGTATTTGTAGGGAGGAAGGATGCAAGATAAGCCATCCACTTCCCTTTTACAG
Organism: Ranitomeya variabilis; assembly: GCF_051348905.1. Taxonomy (NCBI): domain Eukaryota; kingdom Metazoa; phylum Chordata; class Amphibia; order Anura; family Dendrobatidae; genus Ranitomeya; species Ranitomeya variabilis. The sequence goes on from NC_135239.1 coordinate 85,158,340, forward strand.
AATTATAGATCACATTCCTATCTGACAAGACAAATTCTGTATCCCCCACTCTCCTCCATAGTAGGTTACAACAGCCAGAGCCAACTGTTAGACCAGGACACAGACAAATAAGAGCTACTATAGGAATGGATGAGGGGATAGGAACACTGAAAGAAGGACTGGAAAACAATAGAAAAAGCCTATCATCAGATGCCTATCATACATACATGTGGCTGCAGCCATAGCAGTATAGCGGCATCATTAATCCATACTGTACTGTAGTGATATTACGTGTACAATACCAGAGGTGTAATCGAGATATAGAGTATTTTATACATATATCCACAAAAATTGGAAGCAGCACACCATAATAGTCAAATCACGTGCAGTTTAATTGCCCATCTGGTGACGTTTCGGTCCCCAAAAAAGGGAGGACCTTTTAGGGACCAAAACGTCGCCAGATGGGCAATTAAACTGCATATGATTTGACTCTATTATGGTGTGCTGCTTCCAATTTTTGTGGATATATTTACTGAGATTGGTACATGCCTGGGAAGCTTTGCACCCTATAACTAGTTTTGTGCTGCTTTTTCACCTTTTTTCTGTATTTTATACATAGAGATATTTATACATAACAGGTATATTATGTAGTTATATAGTGAAAGTAGATATAGTATATCCAAACTAACATTTTAGCACTTCTCCAGTCCATCCTCATCTCTGCTTGATTAATTCACCTCTCCTCTCGCTTCTTCTCTGACTCTCCCCTCAGCCAATCTCTTCACTGGCTATTAATTCTCCAACAAGTCAAGTCTAAACTACTATCAATGATTCACAAGGCTGCCCCTAATCGGGATCCTCCATATATCTCCAATCTTATCTCCTGATATCTTCCCCACAGGTAATCTTCGGTCCTCAAAAGACCTCCTTATCTCCTCTGCTCTTTGCACATTCCTCACCCAATCACCTTCAAGATTTAACCCGAGCATCTCCTATCCCCTATCCCCTGAAATTCAGTACCGTATCACCTCCAAGTGTCTCCCACATTTGGAACCATCAGACACAACCTGAAAACTCATGTCTACAGGAAAGCCTACAACCTGCAATGACCTCGCTGTGACCTCACTACCATCGTGCTGCTGTAACCCATTACCATGTAGAATGTAAGCTCCTAAGGGGATGGACCTCTCCCCTTTTTTGTCCATCTTTCACTGGTAGTTTGTGCATTATAACTCATATGTGTATTTGTAGGTAAACCCTCTTCACATCTACAGCACTATGGGATCAACAGTAGTGTAAAAATATAATAGTTATATAATTTGTTAAAATATATACAAGGTAGGTCTATCAAGTTCAAACTTTCTTGACCAATTACGCATTATCACTAGATTATTAATAACCCACCTTTTCATTTCTTATGACTAAAGCATGCAGTGTATGGTATTATTATGCTTACAGTATATGGCAGCATTATTTTATATACAGTAAAAAGCAGAATAATTGACATATTAGTGGGAACGGAAAGTATTCAGACCCCTTTAACTTTTTCCCTCTTTGCTTCATTGCAGCCATTTGGTAAATTGAAAAAAGTTTATTTTTTTCCCCATTAATGTACACTCTGCACCCCATCTTGACTTAAAAAAATAGAAATGTAGAAATTTTTAAAAATGTATTAAAAAAAGAAAAACTGAAATATCATATGGTCATAAGTATTCAGACTCTTTGCTCAGACACTCACTTTTAAGTCACATGCTGCCCATTTCCTTGTGATCCTCCTTGAGATGGTTCAGCTCCTTCTTTGGAGTCCAGCTGTGTTTTATTAAACTGATGGGACTTGATTTGGAAAGGCACACACCTGTCTATATAAGACCTCTCAGTGCATGTCAGACCAAATGAGAATCATGAGGTCAAAGGAACTGGCCAAGGAGATCAGAGATAAAATTGTGGCAAGACACAGATTTGGCCAAAGTTACAAAAGAATTTATACAGTACTCAAGGTTCCTAAGAGCACAGTGGCTTCCATAATCCTTAACTGGAAGACGTTTGGGACCACCAGAAGTCTTCCTAGACCTTACCATCCAGCCAAACTGAGCAATCGTGGGAGAAGAGCCTTGGTGAGAGAAGCAAAGAACCCCAAGATCACTGTGGCTGAGCTCCAGGGATTCAGTAAGGAGATGGGAGAAAATTCCACAAAGTCAACTATCACTGCAGCCCTCCACCAGTCGGACCTTTATGGCAGAGTGGCCCGACGGAAGCCTCTCCTCAGTTCAACACATATGAAAGCCAGCATAGAGATTGCTAACAAACACATGAAGGACTCCCAGACTATGAGAAATAAGATTCTCTGGTCTGATGAGACAAAGATAGACCTTTTTGGAGATAATTCTAAGCAGTATGTGTGGAGAAAACCAGGCACTGCTCATCACCTGCCCAATACAATCCCAACAGTGAAACATAGTGGTGGCAGCATCATGCTATGGGGGTGTTTTTCAGCTGCCAGGACAGGACGACTGTTGTCATTGAATGAAACATGAATGCGGCCAAGTACAGAGATATACTGGATGAAAACCTCTTCCAGAGTGTTCTGGACCTCAGACTTGGCCAAAGGTTCACCTTCCAACAAGACAATGACCCTAAACACACAGCTAAAATAACAAAGGAGTGGCTTCAGAAGAACTCTGTGACCATTCTTCACTGGCCCAGCAAGAGCCCTGACCAAAACCCAATTGAGTATCACAGGAGAGACCTGAAAATGCCTGTCCACCAACGTTCACCATCCAACCTGATGGAACTGGAGAGGATCTGCAAGGAAGAATAGCAGAGGATCCTCAAATCCAGGTGTGAAAAAACTTGTTGCATCATTCCCAAGAAGACTCATGGCTGTACTAGCTCAAAAGGGTGTTTCTACTCAATACTGAGCAAAGGGTTTGAATACTTATGACCATGTGATATTTCAGTTTTTCATTTTTAATACATTGCAAAAATTGCTACATTTCCGGGGGGGTTTAAGTCAAGATGGGCTGCAGAGTGTACATTAATGAGAAAAAAATGAACTTATTTGAATTTACCAAATGGCTGCAAGAGTTAAAAATGTAAAGGGGTCTGAATACTTTCCATATCCACTTTATATAATATTCAAAACATTTTGATTTCTGTCAATGGCTATTTACAACTAAACTGAACATTCTGCATTGATGGAAGGTGAGCTTTCAAAAGCAATACCTCTAATGGGCCCAGGTTACTGAGGTCTGACACTTTTCCTACTTCAGTCAGTTCAGTAAGGCAGTTTTTTTAAAACAATTGCCAATTAAAACCAAAGTAAAATTGCCAAAAAGTCTAGTTGATTCAGAATAACCCTTGTCCAATTGCCACCTTGGATGTATGGCTGTATGTTACCATAACAGAAGGGTCCCTGTCTACATAGAACGCTCATTGATTTATTGACCATTTGCTATTGGTAATAAGACTTCTTTAATACAAAGACGGTAATTAATGATTTTTGTAGTAGAGTACGGTATGTTAAAAATCTGATAAATGATGTATTTGGTTCTATGTCATATGCTGTGTCTGATTTTTGTATCCACGTGATGATGCTCAATGCTCTGTGAGCATTCCCAATAGGAATTTATCATAAAAGAATAAGTTGTAAAAAATGAAATAGAGTTCCACTTAACAATTCTGCTTCATTTTTACAATCCGTGTTACAAAAGCAACGTACATTCTCTTATTTTCCCCTGATTAGCGGTATAAAGCATCTGTTATTTTATAAATTCATTATTGAACAAGCACTATTAATTGAGAAATGGATGACTTTCCGTGTTCATTCTAATTTTCATACTTGAAACTAATCCCATAACCGTTTTTTTTTTTTATGAACAATACACCCCCTCTTCTAAATTCCTCCCATCTTTTTTCCCAGTGAATATATTATGAAGTGGAACTGCATGCATGAGATAAAGCCAGCTTCCTTGCTGCGAGCAGTCAGATAATGTTCTGAGAGGGGCGTACAGGATTAATTGGGAAGAGGATAAGGGATGGAGGGGGGCGGATGCTGAACAGGCCGGCCAATCTGACAGGGCGATAAGATCAGTTCATTATTGAAGGCTTTCGTACGGCATGTCATGAACATCAGAAAACCGCTTTCTACAATATATCAAAGGAAGGAAGATTTTCTGTTGCTAACGAATCGACTGGAATATTTTGTGCTTTCAAATGAGCAGATTATTGCACATCCATGGAATTTGCACAGTATTGGGCTGGAGGACGCAGGGAGCAAAGTATGCATTTCACTCAAGAACTGTTAGAACAGCAGGTCATGCCCATAACGGTTAATGAGGTTGACTGTGAGCAAGCGACTACATTATTATATGGCTTAGAGAAGGAGATTAGGCTAAATGAAGAGACAATATGATTCATTATGTCAATGTGAAAAAAGATATATAAAACTACTGTTTGGTTATATATGGCCAAAAGTGTTAGCACTCTTAAAATTGTTCCAGAAAATGAAGTATTTCTCACACTAAATTATTGAAATTATACATTTTGTTATACACATGTTTATTTCCTTTGCCCTAAGGAGGAAAAAGTTTCAAGAAATATTTAACATTTTTTGCATCTAGATGCAGTTTTTAAAGAGTATGAGACTGTTAAACTGTCTTGAGCATAAAATGCAGGGTTAAATTAACAACAGCTCACTAGTAGTGGTTTCTAGCAAATGTAAGCAGCACACCATTTTTTAATCTGTATTGTACAGCATAGGCAATATAGAGACTCTCATATAAGCCTAGATTATATATCTTCCCTATAGTTGTTTTAGCTGGTTGTTTTCCTTATTGAATCTTTCTCCCCTTCTAAAATGGTTCCTTTAATTCAACCCATTTCTCGCCTGAATAACAAATGGATATTGCCTGCAGATATAGGGTAAAACTGCAGGTAAATAGCATTTTTCTAAATCCCATGTAGTGGTTTTCTAGAGCAGCAGCTGCAGGGAGAAAAAACATTTATTTTCCCTGTAGCTCCCTGTCATTGGTGCAGGGACAGGTTATACACACACTACACAGTGATCGCGCTGTATTCACTCCCTGGAACAGTGATGGTCTTCTTGCTCTACACACACATATGCTGGAGTTCAGGTTATCAATCAAAGTGCGGTGACTGTAACAACCACCAGCACCACCACTATGACTGGAAAAAAAAGGGAGGATAATAAGTTCATTTTCTCCCTGTAGCTGCTACTTCTGTGAGCCCACTAGATATTATTTAAATGCTATATTCCTGCAGATTACCAATATATCAGCACTGCAGGTAAATAGTATTTTGGAGGTGATACGTTTACTTTAAAGGGAATATCCACTACTAGGACAACCTATTCTCAACCATTATGCTTCCTCCAAATAAAGTAATAATAGCTATACCCATCTCTGATGCCGATGCTGTACCAGGGCACTTCTGGGGCTTTCATGACAGCACAGCAGCATTCTCACCTCCTTTGGATGTAAGTGATATCTGTCTGTAGGAAATCAATTGCTGATTGGCCACAAGAATCATGTGACAACAATGTGATGTGAGTCCTGGGAGACCAGTGCCGACACCAATGGAACAGCACCAGCACCAGCACCAGAGAGGAGTACAGCTGTTATTTGTTAACTTGGGGGAAACATAGTGATTGAGAAGTGGTTAGTGATCCAAGTAGTGGACAACCCCTTTAAGCAACAGAAAAAGACTTGCAGAAAGACAAGGGATTGGAGCTTGGTGGGCAAGGCAAGAGCTTGAGAGCTGCCAGGAGAGTTTTGATAGGTGATGATGTCATCCTGTAGTTCACAGGAAGTCAGAGACTGATATCCTGTTAACACAGATGAGCATAATGTTCTGGACTGGTGGTCACACGATACTACCATAAATAGTGAAAAGTTAAAAAGAGTGGATGCAACTGCACTGCGACTAAGCAAGTTGCACAACTAGAATATTGCTGATAAGCTTCCATTATAAGTGCAAAAAGATTACATTTTGAGACCTACCCCAATATTTATCCCCAGACTATGCAGATGCAAAGAAAAGTTACATTTACTTACACACATAAATATGCACACTTTATATGTACATGCCTTCTGTATATGAATGACCAGTATCTTAATTTCCTCAAAACATTAATAAAGAAATAGAAGTCATCCTTCTAAGTGAATATTAACTTTTCACTGCTAATTATCACACATAATAATTATTTAAGTAATCAGATAATACTGTCTATGCTATAGAGCAGTGATTTTCAACCTTTTTTGAGCCGCGGCACACTTTTTATACTTAAAAAATCCCGGGGCACACCACCAACCAAAATGGCACAAAATGACACTAAAACAGTACATATTCTACATATAGTTAATAATATAGATTCTAAATGTATTTATACTCACTCAGTGTGAATATACAGCGTTTCCGCGCTGTATTTTCCGCACCATGTTCACAGCGGATTTGGCTTTCCATAGATTTACGTGGTACTATAAACGTGATGGAAAACTGATACGAATCTGCAGCGACCAATCCGCTGCGGATCCGCAGCCAAATCCGCACCGTGTGCACATAGCCTACTTCTAACCCTAATTCCAACCCTAACCCTAATTGCAACCCTAATTCTAACCCTAATTCTAACCCTAACCCTAATTCTAACCCTAGCCCTAATTCTAACCCTAGCCCTAAGTGCAACCCTAGCCCTAAGTGCAACCCTAAGTGCAACCCTAGCCCTAAGTGCAACCCTAGCCCTAAGTGCAACCCTAGCCCTAAGTGCAACCCTAAGTGCAACCCTAAGTGCAACCCTAGCCCTAAGTGCAACCCTAGCCCTAAGTGCAACCCTAAGTGCAACCCTAGCCCTAAGTGCAACCCTAACCCTAAGTGCAACCCTAAGTGCAACCCTAAGTGCACCCCTAACCCTACCCCTAACCCTACCCCTAACCCTAACCCTACCCCTAACCCTACCCCTAACCCTAATGGAAAAACAAAAATAATTATATTTTCTGTATTTTATCATTGTCTCTACCTATGGGGGTGATAAAGGGGGGGGTTTATTTACTATTTTTTTTATTTTGATCGCTGTGATAGAACTTATCACAGCGACCAAAATGTACAGGAACAAATCTGCCGGCAGATTCGGCGGGCGCACTGCGCATGCGCCCGCCATTTTCCAAGATAGCGGCGCCCATGGAGAAGATGGCCGGACACCGGGAGGGACATTGGAGCTAGGTAAGTATGGGGGGGTGGGATCGGAACACGGGGGGGGATCGGAGGACCGGGGGAGCGGACAGGAGGACCTGGGGAGCGGACAGGAGGGAGGAGGAGAGCGGACAGGAGATCGGGGCAGAAAGGAGGGGGCACCATAGTTTGGGGAACTTTCCCCGCGGCACACCCGACCATGTGTCGCGGCACACTAGTGTGCCGCGGAACACTGGTTGAAAATCACTGCTATAGAGTATGTCATTAAACTGATTCTAAACTCGTGTCCCGTTTTGGTCCATTTCACATGTTTAGTAACTCCAGGTGGTGCCCTATGTTTCCTCTCGCTGCCTCCTCTGTGTTCTATTCCTCCTGCTTCCAAGATGGTTGTAATGAGGAGTGCCGGGGTGAGTCTAAACCACCATTCTCGTGTCTTTCCTGTGCTGTGAGATAGGTAAGGCAAGGTAGGTGTGATGTAGACTTATTATGGCACCCCCAATGCCACTGCTACAGCCATCTTGGAAGCATAAGAGATAGATCCATAGATCTGGTCAGAGTAGGCAGAAGGGGTAACCTTGCATAAGAAAGTATAGTCACCTTTCAGTCCCAGGGTGGAAGGTAGATTTACCTAGATTATTACTTCTGCCATTTAAAAATATTTCTGTTCTTCCCCCTTATATCCCTTCTATTCTTTAAAAGCAATATTTTTTTTAATTATGTCTTTATAAATCTTATGAACTAATGTGGTTCTGAATATCTGGAGCTATAGGAGAGCAAATTAATTATCGTGAGCTATAAATCAGGGCTCCCCTTGGAAGAGTATAATCAGACTATACTGCAAATTGTTTCTATGAATCAGGTGCATAGTAGAGAAATGGCTTCAAACAGCTTTAACATGGTTCCAAAGCAGCAATTCAGAATTTTATTACTTTTGCATCTAAATATTCCAGTATGTTCTGGCCATGAAATTTTGTGCATCCAGTTAATACAGGCAGAATTTCTGTACTATAAAAATAAAAAGTATTTATTTTAGTGCCTGAACCTGTCAAAAACTTAACTCCTTGTGTTTCCTCCCTCTACTAACCTACCTATGCCCAACATTGCCATTTCCGTGTGTGGTCCTACCATTACTCCTCAGAACATGCCCACTGTCTTGGGATCATACTTGATCCAGAGCTTTCATTCACCCCCCCACATCCGATCACTTCCATGCTCTTGTAATCTGCACCTCAAAAACATTTCTAGAATTTGACCTTTTCTTACTTTCAACACCGATGCCTCTACCTTGTGCCAGATATTGCACTGGTTACCTATCCACTCCAGAGTTCAATCTAAACTTATCACTCTCACCCACAAACCGCTCCATGGCTCAGCACCACCCTACATCTCCTTCCTCATCTCAGTCTACCACCCTACCTGTGCCCCCCATTCTGCTAATGTCCTAAGGTTAACTTTCTTTATAATCGGAACCTCACACTCCTGTCTCCAAGACTTCTGACGTGCTGCACCAATTCTTTGGAATGGACTGCCCAGGATAATTTGATTAATCCCCAATACTCACAGTTTTAAGCGTGCCCTAAAAACGCATTTCTTTAGACTGGCCTACAGCCTCAACGCATTAACTGAACTATCCCTGTGTGGCCCATTCAAAATTTTCTTCATAACCAGGTTCGTCGTATCATGTTCTCACATGCTTTATGCACTTAATAGCCCTCTGTGTCTGTACTTTTACACATACTGGTTGGTAACCGATTCATGCAGCATTACATGAACACCCGAATTCTTACAATATGGCTGGTCCGAACATTGAAAGCAATTGTTACCATCCACCTTTCGTGTCTCCTCTAAATCTTCATAGATTGTAAGCTTGCGAGCAGGGCCCTTATTCCTTTTGGTATCTGTTGTTTATGTGATTATTGTTATTCTGTAATGTCTTTTATTGTCTTTACAAGCCCCTTCTAAAATGTAAACTGCTGCGGAATATGTTGGCACTATAGAATAAAATTATTATTATTATTGCCTTAGACCTTATCAGAGGCCTCTCATCCAGCCATATCAGACCTCTTGTTTTGCACTGAGGAGGGGCAAACAGCTCAAAAAACATGTCTGTAATTTGAGTGTCTGGTTTGGCTTCCTAATTCATGGGTCAAGACCAAAGGGTCGATATTGATTTCTAGGATTGCTACTTTCTATAAGTGGCACTACAGTTCCTGTCCTCTTCCTCTCTAAAGAGGCGATTAGCAAATAGCTGAACTAAGAATTACCATACATCCAGCTTTAGGCATTATTTTACAGGTATTGGAAAAAAATGCCAGCAATATCCTGTCACTGGGGGTCTGATTTGTGGCACCTACACCAATCAGCTACAGTTTAAGAAGTAGCAGCCGACTGAGGCATGACCACTATTTATTCTTAAAGGGGTGGTCCAAAATACACAATAATATTCATCTAAAATGCCTGTCTAATTAATGCCATAATCTAAACTATTTTCTAATCTACTCAAATTAAATATTTCCTTATCCTCCCTAACTGCACTTCCTTTGTGCTGAAGATCTGTTTAAGAATCCCTGAATGGGATACACACTTTCTCTCCCCAGCTCAGAGCAGCAGTAACGAGCTGGCAAGAAAACACACATTCAGTGCACGTTGTCAGAATACTGGGTGTGCAGATACGAGCCCCGCCCCCACACGTAACATTTTCTGGGGCAGCACTGGTCTCTGCACACCAGGTATTCTGACAGAGTGCACTGACAGTGCGCTCTGTTGCCGACTCATTAAAGCTGATCTGAATAGATGAGAGAGAGAGAGAGCGAACTGTCAATTCTTTGGTTGTTTTATATTAGAATATAATTAACATTATGGCATCAAATACTGTAGATAGAGATAAAGGATGAAAATTACTTTGTTTTTCGTACCACCTGTTTAAGGAGCAGCACTGTGCCATGTAAATGGCATTGGTGCACAACAACATCACTGTTGCATACTTGTAGCACTTTGAAGCTTAAAGGGAACCTGTCTGCAGAGGTTATGTCATTTGATAATTAATATCATGTTAAATAGTTTAACAATACCTTTCTGATAAGTTCTAGTAGTTCTCCAAGATGACTGAAAGCAAAGGTATATTACTGTTATGCATGGCTCTACAATGGTCTTCTGGGAGGTTCTGCAGTGGTGACTAGTCATGGATGTAATCACTTTCTCTGTTGTGATAATGTTCACGTGATTAATGGCCAACTTGGTGTGTAAGTTCAGCTTTAGCTGTGCCAAGCGGGCAACAAGTCAAGTAAGAGAGGGGCATGATTACACGTGAGCCTGTGATTGCAGCTGAACATAATCATCAATACAGCACCATCCAGCTGACGGTTGGAGAGTGGTGTCTACTGGTGTTATCGCTTTACTATCTCTACTCTAAGAAAGATGCCAATTTCAATACGACATAACAGAAAATGTAATTACAAGTCCTGTAAGACATTCACATTAGTTTAATAAGTAAAAATCTTCCAGTAAGTTCCAGTAATTCTTATTATTTTACACACTCTGTTTCAGCTTCCTTCTCATCCCAAGTGAAAAGCAGAAACTTACATTGAACAGATGAAACAAATATCAGATATGAACCTTACAGGAGATTCAATTTAGAGCAATTTGATTTTATTAAATACTAGCTGAAGAGTCCGGCGTTGCCCAGGCATAGTACTTAACTGTGGTTAGTTATAACAAATTATAATGATTATCCTACATCCCATAGTCCCATGCCCATATACCTATCATACATAACCTCCATCCCATAGTCCTGTGCCCATATACCCATCATACACATCCTCCATCTCATAGTCCCGTGACCAAATATACCCATCATACACATCCTTCATCTCATAGTCCCGTGCCCATATACCCATCATACACATCCTCCATCCCATAGTCCCGTGCACATATACCCATCATACACATCCTCCATCCCATAGTCCTGTGCCCATATACTCATCATACACATCCTCCATCCCACAGTCCCTTACCCACATACCCATCACACATCTTCCATCCCATAGTTCCGTGCCCATATACCTATTATGACATCATCTTTGACATTGCAACCAGTCTGACATCATTGTCGCCATGGCAACTTATCATGACATCGTCACCATGGCAACCATTATGACATCACCGTCACCATTGCAACCTATTATGACATCATCATCGCCATAGCAACCATTATGACATCATCTTCACCATGGCAACCTTTATGATATCATTGTTGCCATGGTAACCATTATGAAATCATCGTCGATATACACATACATACACACATACACTCGTTTTTATATTATAACATACTAGTCCCACAGTTAACCAGACTGTGGTCAAAGAAGTGCTACATAAAAATATAAAAATACCACATATCTTTATTACAAATATTAAAATACATACAAATACATAAATACACAGTAGACAAGGTGCCTCAAACAAACCAAAAGAAAATGAAGTCAACTGGAGCAAGACAATTTATCAATACACAGGGAATAATTTATATGAATATTGCACATGCTGTGGTGTAAAAAAAAAATGACCCTGCGGCTTCTGCCAATAGGCCATAAAGACAAATAGAGTCAATAGAATGCCAATATTCCTGTCATGTAATAGCAGGGCAAAACATATAGATTGGGCCAGACCTATCAAAAGTAGATGCATATGATTCAATGCAATCTTGCCAGTAACATAATGCGGCTAACACGAGACCTGGACCATAGATCTATCATAGCATAAACGCCCTCAATGTTTCATACCGTTATAGCCATAGAAACATTTAAATTCCAACCACCCTCTGCCATGTGCATATTACCTGGATCTGTGTCGTTCTCAAAAGTGCTCTGTCGAGTGGCAGGTTGTACCTCCTAGCCCCGACGCGCGTTTCGCGTATGTTTCTTCCTAGGGGTGTGTCTATACATACAATTTTTGCAGCCGAGTGGCCAATAAGATTTAGGGGGAGGGATAATAGGGCATGCGTCATCGGGTAGCCACCCACTCAGTTTGAAACCTGCTGGGAGCTATACACCCAAAAGTGCCAAGATATCATATTTGCTGGTACAAAGGATGGAATCGTGCTGGTGCGTATGTGCTATGAAAGAACAGAATCCCCAAAAGAAGTCATATACATTACTATAGGTCTAAAAATTACCAGACCGTCACAACCGCCCATGCAAGTAAAATCATACACAATGGCAGAGACGCTAGACTGACCCATCGGGCAGCGTTGGTCTGTAATGACCGCATGTATAAAGATTGTAAAAAACACTGTGTGTAGATTAAAACAATAAGCAAACAATCATATTAAGTTAGTGAGGGGAGGGGACAAATTAGCAGTCACACATTTGTAAGATATTTAGCTGTATAAATGAAGTTACATTATTAGCCATATCCTATCACCTTACATGAAAAAAACTCCATTAAGCGGAGCAGTGGTTACGTCCAACATCTAGGCTACCATGAGTCAGTAGTGGCGATTTTCCCAGCCTAAAGGTCTTTATAGCTTTATTTGTTATTATCATTCTGATGACACAGTGGTAGCCTAGATGTTGGATGTAACCACTGCTCCACTTAATGGAGGGAATCTGATCAATGGAGATTTGGGGAGGAAAAATTTATATTTGCCACCATCGGAATGAAGTCATAATTTTTATTTCCTATTTTCTATTTTTTATATCTTTACAGTGGAAAGACTTAAGGGATTTGCATTGCTAATAAATGTTTTAGTATTTTTTTTTTCACAATTGTGTATAATTTCACTATATTTGGATTACTGTTTTTACAGTTAACATATTCTGTACTTATCACTTGGGCATTTATGTGTTTACTAAAGAAATTAGCTATATTCACTATATACTCTCCATTTCATTTTTGTCTCTTCACTAATTATTAAACACTAATTTTCACCTCTATTGAGTTAAATATCTGTTAGTTTACGTCTGATGGACACATTGGAGGTTAGATCTAGTACTGAATGACAGTGGTGTCATACCTGCCCCCGGCCTGCGGGGGGGGGGGGGGGGTTATCACCCTCATTTCATCCTGGATCAATACATCCTCATGATGATTTTGTGTATCAGACATTCACGGTAATATTGGCACTCTGTTAAACTGACATTATTATTATTCACTGGTTGTTTGTAGTTACTTTGGGATTCTACCTCTCATGCAGGAAACAATATATCATTGTGCTGTATTTAAGATGAATTTATTGTAATTTTATCACGTTAAATTTTTATATTTTGGTGCTATATGTATTAAATATATCTTTATAGATGCATATTGTAGACGATTATTAGTTTCGTCTATGTGTAGGGTTTTTCATGTCAGGTGATGTGATATAGCTAATAATGTAACTTCATTTATATAGTTAAATATCTTACAAATGTGTGATTGCTAATTTGTCCCCCCAATTATCTTATTATGATTGTTTGTTTATTGTTTTAATCTACACACAGCATTTTTTACAATCTTGATACCTCCGGTCATTACAGACCAACGCTGCCCAGTGGGTCAGTCTAGCATCTCTGCCATTGTGTATGATTTTACTTGCATGGGCGGTTGTGACGTTCCGGTCATTTTTAGACCTATAGTAATGTATATGACTTCTTTTGGGGTCTCGATGGCGGTTCTGTTCTTTCATAGCACATATGCACCCGCACGATTCCATCCTTTGTACCGGCAAATATGATATCTTGGCACTTTTGGGCATATAGCTCCCAGCAAGCTTCACACTGAGTGAGTGGCTACCTGATGATGCATGCCCTATTATCCCGCCCCCTAAATAATAGTGGCCACTCGTTTGCATAAATTGTATGATGCTCACCGTATAGACACACCCCCAGGAAGAAGCATACGCAGAACGCGCATTGGGGCTAGGAAGTACAGCGCGCCACTGGGCAGAGCACTTTTCAGAGGGACACAGATCCAGGTAATATGCACATGGCGGAGGGTGGTTGGAATTTAAATGTTTCTAAGGCTATAACGGTATGAAACATTGAGGGCGTTTATGCTATGATAGATCTATGGTCCAGGTCTCGTGTTAGCCGCATTATATTACTGGCAAGATTGCATTGAATCATATGCATCTACTTTTGATAGGTCTGGCCCAATCTATATGTTTTGCCCAGCTATTACATAACAGGAATATTAATAATAATAATAATAATTATTATTATTATTATTATTTTTATTTATATAGCGCCAACATATTCCGCAGCACTTTACAATTAAGCGGGGACATGTACAAACAATAAATTCAGTACGAGTTAAGACAATTTAAACAGTGACATTAGGAGTGAGGTCCCTGCTCGCAAGCTTACAATCTACAAGGAAATGGGGGGACACAATAGGTGAAAAGTGCTTGTTATTTCAGGTCTGGCAATGATAATAAATAGGGATTTTCATACAAAGCTGCATGATCCGGTCATCAGCCCGTGTGTTTAAGTGCAATAGTCAAGTATCAAGTGCAGTTATCATGTGCATGGAGGGTGTGGAGACAGATGAATAGTAGGGTGCAGATTTAGAATAATATTTGGAAGGAGGGAATAGGGCAAAGTTAGTTTACTGAGTAGTTGATGTGGTAGGCTTGTTTGAAGAGATGGGTTTTTAAAGCGCGCTTGAATAGGTCGGGGCTAGGTATCAGTCTGATCGTCTGGGGAAGTGCATTCCAGAGAGCTGGCGCAGCACGAGAGAAGTCTTGGAGACGGAGGTGTGAGGTTAGGATTACGGGGGATGTTAGTCTTAGGTCATTTGTAGAACGGAGGGCACGTGTAGGGCGATAGACAGAGATGAGAGAGGAGATATAAGGCGGTGCAGAACTGTGGAGAGCTTTGTGGGTGAGAGAGATGAGTTTATACTGGACCCTGTAGTAAATGGGTAGCCAGTGTAATCACTGGCACAAGATGGAGGCATCGGTGAAGCGGCTGGACAGAAATATGACTCTGGCTGCAGCATTCAAGATGGATTGGAGAGGAGAACGTTTGGTAAGAGGGAGACCGATTAGAAGAGAGTTGCAGTAGTCCAGACGAGAATGAATAAGAGCAACAGTAAGAGTCTTAGCAGTTTCAATGGTGAGAAAAGGTCGGATTCAGGAGATGTTTTTAAGATGCAGGTGACAAGAGCAAGTGAGTGATCGGATATAGGGAGTAAAGGAAAGTTCGGAGTTGAATATGACCCCAAGACAGCGGGCATGCTGCTTGGGAGTTATGGTTGAACCCTCCAGGGTAATTTTGATGTTGGGTAGAGTGAGGTTAGTAGAAGGGAGAAACACAAGAAGTTCCGTTTTGGAGAGATTTGGTTTCAGGTAGAGGGAGGACATGATGTTAGAGACAGCAGACAGACAATCCTTGGTATTTTGAATTAGGGTAGGGGTGATGTCGGGGGAAGAAGTGTATAATTGGGTGTCATCAGCATAGAGA
This sequence comes from Ranitomeya variabilis, assembly GCF_051348905.1. Lineage (NCBI taxonomy): Eukaryota > Metazoa > Chordata > Amphibia > Anura > Dendrobatidae > Ranitomeya > Ranitomeya variabilis. The sequence continues at coordinate 85,173,963 of NC_135239.1, forward strand.
TGATACTGGAACCCAAATCTGCTGATTGTTTGTCCAATAGGGGCCGTGTAAAGAGAGAAGAGGAGGGGGCCTAGGACTGAGCCTTGCGGAGCCCCGATAGTAAGGGTATGAGGAGAGGAAGAGGAGCCGGCAAAATATATAGTGAAGGAGCGGTCAGAGAGGTAGGAGGAGAACCAGGAGAGGGCTGTGTCCTTGAGGCCTATGGAGCGGAGCATAGTGAGAAGGAATTGGTGATCCACAGTGTCGAATGCGGCAGATAGATCCAGAGAATCAGCAGAGAGCAATGACCTTTGGATTTGGCTGTTATTAGATCACTAGATTGTGGCCCGATTCTAATGCATCGGGTATTCTAGAATATGCATGTCCCCGTAGTATATGGACAATGATGATTCCAGAATTCGCGGCAGACTGTGCCCGTCGCTGATTGGTCGAGGCAACCTTTATGACATCATCTTCGCCATGGCAATCATTATGACATCTACGTCGATACTGTGCCCGTCGCTGATTGGTCGAGGCGAATTCGCGGCAGACTGTGCCCGTCGCTGATTGGTCGAGGCAACCTTTATGACATCATCATCGCCATGCTGTGCCCGTCGCTGATTGGTCGAGGCCGCTAGGCCTCGACCAATCAGAGATGCGGGATTTCCAGGACAGACAGACAGACAGACAGAAAAACCCTTAGACAATTATATATATAGATTAGAGACTTTAGTGAGGGCAGTTTCAGTGGAGTGTAAAGAGCGGAAACCAGATTGTAAGGGGTCAAGAAGAGAGTTATCCGAGAGATAACGGATTAGACGGGAGTGGACCAAGCGTTCCAGGAGTTTAGAGATGAAGGAAAGGTTAGAGACAGGTCTGTAGTTAGCAGTGCAGTTCTGGTCCAGGGATGGCTTTTTAAGTAAAGGGGTTATGATGGCATGTTTAAATGAGGAGGGAAAGATACCTGAAGAAAGAGAGAGGTTAAATATTTTAGTCAGGTGTGTGGTGACCAGTGACCACTGGTGAGAGAGACTGCAGGATATGTGAAGGAATGGGGTCACTGTTGCAGGTTGTAGGCCAAGCAGAAGCGAGGAGCTTGGAGACTTCTTCTTCTGAAACAGGCTCAAAGATGTCTAGTGAGCTTGAGGTGCGGCAGGAAAGGGGATCCAGGCACTGAGGAGATTGCGCTGAGATATCCTGATGGATGAGGTTGATTTTTTCTAAGAAATAAGTGGCCAGATCCTCACCGCTGAGGTTGGTGATGGGGGCCTGTACTTTAGGTTTCAGGAGGGAGTTTAAGGTTTCAAAAAGTCGGTTTGGGTTTTTGGATAGTGAGGTGATGAGGGTGGTGAAGTAGGATTGTTTGGCCAGATAAAGGGCAGAGTTATAGGTTTTGAGCGTGAATATTGACATTCTATTGACTCTATCTGTCTTTATGGCCTATTGGCAGAAGCCTCACTTTCATTTTTCCAACACCACAGCATGTGCAATATTCATATAAATTATTCCCTTTGTATTGATAAATTGTCTTGCTCCAGTTGACCTAATTTCCTTTTGCTTTGTTTGAGGCACCTTGTCTACACCTTGTGTTTTTATGTATTTGTACGTATTTTAATATTTGTAATAAAGATATATAGTATTTTAATATTTTTATGTAGCACTTCTTTGACCACAGTCTGATTAACTGTGGGACTAGTATGTTGTAGCATTATGTGAAGTGTTGCCCACTCCCTTGTGGGGAATATGGGCCTGGGTATTATGCTTACTCGTTTTCATATGTATAGATGTAGAAATCCATAATAGTCCATGGGAATAAGTAAGAGCAGTGAGACAATGGAGTGAGAGAATGGAGAGAGACAATGCAGGAGGTTATCATTGTGAGGTCACTAAAAGTTCAAAAGGGGCCTGGAAACCCTGGAAGCCTTGTTACTTAGGCTGCTTTCACACTAGCATCGGTAAGGGTACGTCGCGCTGCGTCGCTAATAAAAGTCTATGGAGAAAAAACGCATCCTGCGGGCAACTTTGCAGGACGAGTTTTTTCTCCACAACGACGCATTGCGACGTGCAGTGCACGACGCTAGTGTGAAAGAGGCCTTACTGTTACTAGATTGCTGGATAGGGGAATACACAAATTTATTCTCATTCCTTATCTTTTAGTTGGTAAGGTTTTTTTTCCGAAAATGAAGAAATTTGATTTTTGCCTCATGCCTCAAGTTTTTCTTTGCCTTATTCTGGATCGACAAAGTAGGCCGGACTGGATGGACCTAAGCCTTTCTTCATCTTTACAAACTATCATACTAATTTATTGTTTCCAGCTCTAAATAAAATGTGAAATACAGAAAGTGTATAGTGCTCACCTCAAGTAATCTGCCATTGATTGTATTTCAAGTGATTACCAGAATTTTACCTAGAAAGAGAAACATATTAGTCAGTCAAGCATTTGTAACACAGGATGGATATTTGTTTTAGACTTTGTGTTTAAAAGCTCAACTCAAGTTAATTACAAATGTCAAGATTAATTCTAAAGGCTGAGTCACACATAACGATATCGTTAACGATATCATTGCAACGTCACGCTTTTGGTGACTTAAGCAACGATCCCGCTAACGATCTCGCTATGTGTGACAGCGACCAATGATCAGGCCCCTGCTGGGAGATCGTTGGTCGATGGGAATGATCAGGACCTTTTTTTGGTCGCTGCTCACCCGCTGTCACACAACCACAGGGTTGACTGTGTCAGCGCCGGCCGTAAAGCAGAGCACAGCGGTGACATCACCGCTGTGCTCTGCTTTATGGCCGGCTCTGACACATTCAGTGCAGGGAAGCTCTTGGCAGCAGCACATGCATTACCAGCGCTCCTGCCGAAAGCAGTTTTAACCCTGTGGACGCCAGGGGACTTGACAGACATCAGAATGTGAGTATGTACTGGTTTTTTTTTAACTTTTACAATGGTAACCAGGGTAAATATCGGGTTACTAAGCGCGGCCCTGCACTTAGTAACCCGATGTTTACCCTTGTTACCTGGGTGCTGCAGGGGGACTCCGGCATCGTTGAAGACAGTTTCAACGATGCCGAAGTCGTTCCCCTGATCGTTGGTCGCTGGAGAGAGCTGTCTGTGTGACAGCTCCCCAGCGACCACACAACGACTTACCAACGATCACGGCCAGGTCGTATCGCTGGTCGTGATCGTTGGTAAGTCATTTAGTGTAACGGTACCTTAAGGCTCTGTTCACATCTGCTTCTGTCCTTGTCCAGGATAATGTGTTTAGTTTGTATATAACCATAAAACTCAGCATACAAGGAAAATTAACATGTTGCAGATTTCAAAAATTCACTGGTTAAATTTTGCTTAATATAAAAAAGCAGTGGGCATGAGATTTGTATAACTCTCATCCACTTTGCTGGAACTACAAGCATTTTTGACACAGCAAATATACGCAGTGTAAAAAACTCACCAAAACCTCATTGAGGGAACCTGCCCTAAAAATGTCTGTCAGTAGTGAGTCTGTTGTTACACTTTAATATATGAGAAAATGTGTTTAATTAGTTGACGCTGATGTGAGGTGTAAAATATATTCAGCTCTTATCAAGCTGTGATGGAAGACCCGTAATGATGACTGTGACCAACTCTAATTTTAGGACAACGTTAACTGATGACTGATGCGGACATAATTGTAAAATGACAATTCACTCTTAAAGGATTAATTATCATTGCGAATAAAGTTTATCTACTGTTTGAAGGTATCCTGCATTAATTATTAAGCCATTACAGCATTAAACCACTCATTTTATCAGGAAGAGGCAAAACCTAAGATAGAAACAAAATGAACATATGCCTTACTATAAGTGAGTGTAGCGTAATAGTGCTTGGTAACAACATAGGGTACATAGTAAACACCGCTATTAATTTAAAAAAGTGTAAAAGCCATCCCACCAGCACCAAGGTGTTCCCAGTCAGTAAAGTCCTAACTTCCAGTTTTAAAACATTACAATGTGTCAAAGTGACATTAATGTGAATGAGGGCCAAGCAGGAATGAGGCCCAATTATGGACACCCAGCAATGGGAAGCTAAATGTCCAGCTCAAAAAACACCATTGTGTGCACTAAATGCAAGAACCTAAAGCAAAACTGAAAGAAGTAAACTAGAGTATTAGTTGGTATACATGCAAGGTGTAGATGCATGTTCACACTGGCCATTAAAGAGACAAAACCAAAGAAAGCTATGGGTCCATGATCTAGGTATTACATTTATAGAACTTCCCATTCTCATATTCAAGATCCTATGAGAATATGTAATAGGTGTAATAGTAATAATATTAACAAAAACCTACAATTAGAAATGTAGTATAGCTCTTCTGATTCGCTATGTCGCTTACCCCATGTGCAGGGCAATGCAGTAGCTTAGATATCCATGATTACGATCACTAACAAATATTTAACTAACTGTCACTGTATGACTGGGTGTTACCAATGATACCTAAGCTTCCATAGTGCCCTGCACATGGTGTAAGTGACACAGCAAATCAGAAGAACTACAATACATTGCTAATTTGAGGTGTTCCCTAATATTATTATTACACCTACTACATATCGGGGTGGGATCTTGGGAGGTTGGAATACCCTTTAATCTCTGACAGTGGCATTTAAGGAGTGCAGTTTGGGGGCGCATCGTTCCACATGGCTATTAGACCCTCTGTGGTACAATAGGGGGAGTTGATAGATTGCCATGGTAACCAGGGGCCTGCTGAAGTCTCATATGCCTGCCAGTATGGTGCGGCTTGTATACCCAGACATTGGCTGGACTTCAAAGGTGACTGTGATTCTTGCTATACACAGTAATACTGAAGTATTGCTGTATGAGAAATCAGACGAACTGTATAAGCGAGCAGCTGAAGTTCCTTAACCCCTTCCCAACATGTGCTGTATATGTGCTGCGGGAGCTGCATTCTCACAAACTGCCATACATATACTGCTTCACAGTCAAATGGGCACACATTGAGTGCCACAGTGATAAAGCACTGGTGTCAGCTCTGTATGAGAACTAACACCCTGCAGCAATGCCAACAATCAGTGCTAGCACCAATTGTGGGCGTTTAACCTCTCTGATGCCGCTGTCAAGAGTGACACCGACCTAGATGGACATCGCAGAGGGAGGGAGCTCCCTCTCTGCTCTCATTGTACAATGCGATTGCTTTGTGTCAATAGTCTACATGGTGAACCAAGGTCGAAAGATGGCTGTGGGGTCACCCAATATGGTGGTCTGTAAGCTTGTGCTCAGAGTAGAAGCTGACACTGCTCCTTCCTGCCTGTAATGCACAGATCTAATTCTCTGCAGTGCAAGAGCAGGGAAAGTTAATTTCCCAAAGTTATTAAAATTTGTAAAAAAAATATTGTAAAATACATACAAAAAATCCACAAAAATGAAAAAAATATTAATTCAATAATAAATAAATCGATGTAAAAACAAAAATTAACAAAGAAAAGTACACATATTTGGTATCGTTGCATTTGGAATGATCCGACCTATAAAACTATCCCATAAAAAATAGATACAAAACAAGGCAAAAAACTATGCTTTGTCATCATACCCCCTGATCAAACAGTGGAATAAAATGTGAAGAAAAAGACAAATGTAAATACAAATGGTATCACTGAAAATGTCATCTTGTTCTGCAAAAAACAGGCTACCATAGAGCTCTGTCAGTGGAAAATTAAAGAAACTATAGCTCTCAGAGTTAAGCAGTGCAAAAATAATTATTTTTTTCTATAAAAGTTTTTATTGTGTAAAAGCGCCAAAACCTAAAAAAATGTAAATGTGGTATCCCTGTAATCATACTGACCAGAAGAATAAAGTTGCCTTATCAATTTTAAACATATGGGACAGCATAAAAAAACAATTCCTGAATTGCTGGTGTTTGTTCATTTTGCCTTCCAAAAATCAGAATACACTGTGTTCCAAATTATTATGCACAAAGAGTTTCAGAGTGATAAGGTTAGAATTTTTTTGTTTGTCATTTAAACTCATTGATGGTGATGTGTGTCAGGGCTCTTTATATCACTGAAAGCAATTGCAGATACCTGTGAAAATTAGTTTGGCAGGTGTGTACAAATAAAGGCAAGACTACTTAAGAAGGCTGTTCCACATTATTAGGCAGCCTACATTTTTTGCCAAAATGGGAAAGAAAATGATGTGTCGGCTGCTGAGAAGCAACAAATTGTGGAGTATTTAGGTCAAGGCATGACTACAATCAACATTGCCAAGACACTTCATCGTGATCATCGCACAATCAGGAAGTATGTAGCTGATTCCCAGCACACACGTGTGCGTGCTGATAAGGGAAAATTGAGGACTCTTTCCAACAGTCAATTGCGTAAGGTTAAGGCTGGTTTCACACTCGCATTTTGATCTGCAGCGTTTTAAAAAAAAACGCATGTGGTGAAAAAACGCATGTAAACGCGTGCAAACGCTGCGTTTTTTAGACGCATGCGTTTTTGCATGCAGAAAAAAAACGCGGCGTTTTGATGCATTTACATGCGTTTTTCCCTGCATTTGCGTTTTTGAAACGCATGCTGAGAAGTGTGTGACAGCTGCCAATCATCAAAATCAACTAGAAAACCCACTATAAACAGAAATAGTTAGGGTTAGGGTTAGGGTTAGGATCCCTAGTAACCCTAGGGATCCTAACCCTAACCCTAACCCTAGGGATCCTAACCCTAACCCTAAGGGTTAGGATCCTAACCCTAAGGGTTAGGGTTAGGATCCCTAGGGTTAGGGTAAGGGTTAGGATCCCTAGGGTTACTAGGGATCCTAACCTTAGGGTTAGGGTTAGGTTTACGTTTAGGGTTAGGGTTTTCTTGTTTTTTCTTGTGTTTTCTTGTGTTTTTCCATAGAAACGCATGTGCTTAAAAACGCATGTGTTTACATAGACAGCAATACATTTTTTTGCCGCGAATAAACGCATGCATTTTTTTGCGGCAAAAAAACGCCGCTAGAAATTACTACAGGTTGCATTTCTGCAAACAAACGCATGCATAAAAAACCGCAGGCGTTGCCAAAAACGTGTCAAAACACATGCAAAAAAACGCATGCGTTCTTAATGTTAAGTATAGAAAAAAAACGCATGCGTTTTTTAGCGCTAAAACACAGCGGCCAAAAACGCAAGTGTGAAACCAGCCTAAAAGAGCAGCTGGAAAAATGCCTTGTCATAGCAGCAGACAAGTTTTTGAAGCTGCTGGTGCCTCCAACATCCCCAGAACAACAAGATGCAGGGTCCTTCAGAGGTTTGCAGCTGTGCGTAAGCCATCCTGTCGACCACCTCTATCCACTGCACAATAGCAGAAACGGCTCCAGTGGGCCAAACGATATATGAAGACTGACTTCCAAACTGTTTTGTTCACCGATGAGTGCCTAGCAACGCTCAATGGTCCAGATGGATGGAGTGGAGGATGGCTGGTTGATGGACACCCCATGAAAACACGGTTAAGGCGCCAACAAGGAGGAGGTGGAGTAATGTTTTGGGCTGGAATCATGGGGAGAGAGATTGTCGGCCCCTTTATGATCCCTGAAGGGGTAAAGATGAACTCCATAATCTATGTGGAGTTTCTAAAACAACACTTCCTGCCATGGTTCAAGAGGAAGAACCGTGCTTTCCGCAGCAAGATCATTTTCATGCATGATAATGCACCGTCTCATGCTGCAAAAAACACATCTGCATCTCTGGCTGCTATGGGCATAAAAGAGGACAAACTTATGGTGTGGCCTCCATCTTCCGCGGACCTCAACCCCATTGAGAACCTCTGGAGCATCATCAAAAGGAGTGTCTATGATGGCTGGAGGCAGTTCACAGCTCTGGGAGGGTATTCTGTCCACATACAAAACAATTAAAGCAGAAACAATCCAAAAACTGACAAATTCAATGGACGAGAAAGTTCAGAAGCTTCTTTTAAACAAGGGGTCCTATGTGCAAATGTAACATCACCTAGAATAAAGTTTTCACTTGAAAACTGTTTGATTTCATTTTGTAATAAGCTGATAATGCTTATAACTTCACAATTGACCATTTTTTTGTTCAAAATAAAAAAGAAAGGTTGAAAACTCTGCTGTGCATAATACTTTGGAATATGCATTTTGAGTGTTTATTTTTTTTTTAAAAGATACTGTTTTCATAGGCAGTTTGTTCGAAAACATTGCAATTATACTAGAATAGTAGATGTCTGGAAAATAACAATGACTGCAATTCAGATAGGTAATTTAGAGAAAATATGAGGAAATATTATTTGCATAATAATTTGGAACACAGTGTAGAAAGCGATCAAAATATGTCATATGCCTTAAAATAGTACCAATAAAAACTTCATCTCATCACGCAAAAAACCCATGACCCTATCAGCTGAAATATGGAAAAATTATAGCTCTCAAAATATGACAAATCCAAAAGCAATAAAAAGCATCTATTACTGTGTGTCAGCAGCCAAGCATAAACAAACTATATAAATCTGGTATTGCTGTAATCGCACCGACCCAAAGAATAAAGTCATCTAATCACTTGTACTGAATGAAGAATGGCATAAAGAATAAATAAGACCAATTCTTCACCTGCTGTTGATTTTATCATTCTGACTCCCAAAGATTGCAATATGGCTCGGCTCACACTTATCTTGCGCTCTATGCTGAACGCTTACGCCAGAGTTTCCATATAAATCTCAAATCTCTGAAATATGTGATTGACAAGGAGCCAATGATGGAAGATTCCCTATAATGAGGCAGATGGAGGCACAGTGGACGCCGTCTGAGCTGTGATCCGGCGGTGTCCGTCTTTTTAGGACTGCATAAAAGTGCCATCGGCCACAGTTTTGTGCCCTTCTAAAAAGAAGTACAAGACTGAATAGAGGCCAGACAGAGTCCAAAGTAACTGCTGCCTCATTATAGTGAGTGGCTCAATCGGAGGTTTCAACTGAATCACGTCACTCAGAGATTTAGATGGAAACCTTGTGTGACAGGGTCACTGGTGTCGTACATAAGATTGCTTTTCTGCACGATGTGAAAGCCATAAGTGATTTCTCCAGCATGATATGTGCTGAGAGAAATCCAGTTGTTACATGGGCCTGGATTTCATGGTGGGTAGGTCAGAGGTGGGCGTGACATCTACCCACCATATCACCTCCAGGGTCTAGCTGCAGGGAGTTAAATGTCCAGCCAGTTTTTGTTCTGTTCTCTGAGTTGTGTGGAGAAAAGAATTCTCCATACTGAAGCTCCTGTGAGAGCTGCCATAGGTGTTGTCCAAGAAGTACTGGGCAAGATTGTGTATGAACTTTTTACTTTCTTTTGAACCAGACAGACTGTTTTCTGTTACCAGTTTGGGTTCCTGGGTTATGATGCAATAAACCACCAGGAGTCTTTAACCAAATGTGGTCCTGTGTCTTCCTCGAGGAGCAATTCAGCATGTCAACCCCTCACACCTGATATAAGTGCTCAACATACACCACAAATGTGAATCTAAAAGTTATGTAAAATGTTCCCAACAAAATCTTCAACTCACTCCACAAAAAAAGCACCTCAGGTCATTCATCTGTTAATGGAAACATAGGGCTTCAACTTTACTGGTAGTTCAATAGCTTTGGAAAAGTGCTATGGCTTCTTGCCCCACAAAATAAATTCAGCAAATTCTGTGCTCCCAAATCTAAATGTCCCCTCCATTCTAAGCCCCAGAGTGTGCCTAAATCACATTTAGTGTCTACATGTTTGTCATTTTTATAGCGATGACAGCCCACCTAATTTACAGGTGCGTGTCTCCAGAAGCATGAGCTTGGCACTACAATGTACTGGTGACTACAATGTACTGGGCACTACAATGGTATTTTGCAATTTTCACTTAGCAACATCCACTTCTGGTTTCTGGAAAGCACCCATGGAGTCAAAATCGTCAGTATACCTGGGGAACTTCACTGTTTAGGCACATCAGGGGCTCTCCAAAGGCAACATGGAGTCCGCTAATGGTTCCAGCAAATTTTGCATTCAAATAGCCAAATCTCTCTTCTCTTCAGAGCCCTGCCGTGTGTCCAAACATTCATTCCCCCCCCCACATATGGTTTGCCAGCATGCTCAGGAGAAATTTCACAACAAATTTTTGGGGTCTATTTTCTCCTGTTACCCTTGTAAAAATAAAAAAAGGATTACAACTTTAAAATTTGAATTACATCATATATACATACATACATCTATTTGATATTGCTAAATTTATGAACGTTTGACTTAGCAAAATATAAAACTCAAATTAACTAACATTGTGAAGAGAAAAAGAAAAAAAATCAAAACTCCAAAACTGAGTTTTTTTGTTGTCAAAAGGCAGCAAAAATGTCAATCTCTGACAGCTTTTAACACTCGCCGACGTGCACACATGACATTAACTCCTCCCATGTGCACGCCTGTGACAAGATCATGGTTTGCAGATGGGTTGTCATGACAGCCAGGGATCAGCTGATGACCCCATGCTTTCCATTGCCTGTGGTGGGGCTTCAAAGGAGATCGTGATTTCTGCTATATGCAGCGATGCCGTGGCATAGTTTGTATATAGCACAAGCGATTGAATGATTGCATCTTCAAGTCCTCTAAGGGGGCTAACAAAAACGGTAAAAAAAAGTTTTAAAAAAATTAAAGCCTAAAACTTCAAATCACCCCCTATTGAGAATAAAGATGTTTTAAAAATGTAAAAGTACCCCGATCTGTAAACACTAGTGTTGAGCGATACCGTCCGATACTTGAAAGTATCGGTATCGGAAAGTATCGGCCGATACCGGCAAAGTATCGGATCCAATCCGATACCGATACCCGATACCAATACAAGTCAATGGGACTCAAGTATCGGACGGTATTCCTGATGGTTCCCAGGGTCTGAAGGAGAGGAAACTCTCCTTCAGGCCCTGGGATCCATATTAATGTGTAAAAGAAAGAATTAAAATTAAAAATATTGCTATACTCACCTCTCCGACGCAGCCTGCACCTTACCGAGGAAACCGGCAGCGTTGTTTGCTTAAAATTCGCGCTTTTCCTTCCTTACGTGAAGTCCCGGCTTGTGATTGGTCGCGTGCCGCCCATGTGGCCGCGACGCGACCAATCACAGCAAGCCGTGACGTAATTTTAGGTCCTTCAGGATTTTAAAATTACGTTCTGGCTTGTGATTGGTCGCGTCGCAGTCACATGGGCGACGCGACCAATCACAAGCCGTGACGTCACGGGAGGCTGGACACGCGCGCATTTTAAAATGCGCGCGTGTCCTGCCTCCCGTGACGTCACGGCTTGTGATTGGTCGCGTCGCCCATGTGACCGCGACGCGACCAATCACAAGCCAGAACGTAATTTTAAAATCCTGAAGGACCTAAAATTACGTCACGGCTTGCTGTGATTGGTCGCGTCGCGGCCACATGGGCGGCACGCGACCAATCACAAGCCGGGACTTCACGTAAGGAAGGAAAAGCGCAAATTTTAAGCAAACAACGCTGCCGGTTCCCTCGCTGAGGTCCAGGCTGCGTCGGAGAGGTGAGTATAGCAATATTTTATTTTAATTCTCTCTTTTACACATTTTTACATTAATGTTGTTTCGATACCGATACCCGATACCACAAAAGTATCGGATCTCGGTATCGGAATTCCGATACCCGCAAGTATCGGCCGATACCCGATACTTGCGGTATCGGAATGCTCAACACTAGTAAACACCATAAACTGAAAAAAATCAATAACATCAAAATTACGTTGTTGCGGCAGTTCTACAAAAAATGCTGTAAAAAGCGATCAAAAAGTCACATCTATTTGAAAATGATACTAATAAAAGCTTCATCTCGCACCACAAAAATAAAAAATCACACAGTCCCACTGGCTGAAAAAAAATATGTTACGGGTCTCAGAAAATGACAACACAATTTTTTTTGCAACCTCCTGATTTTTTTTCACTACTAAAATAATACAAAAAAAAGGACATGTTTGGGATCACTGTAATCATATTGCTGAGAAGAATCATATTGTATTTTTACCACGAAATGTACACCGTGAAAACAATCCCTTAAAAACAATGTCAAAATTTCAAAGCACTTGGAATTTTCTTCCCGTATCTGAGTACACTATGACGTAAAATGAATGGTGTCAAAAAACAAGCCCTCATAAATCTATGTGGACTGAAAAAGAAATGAGTTATGGCTCTGAAAAGAAGGGAAGGAAAAAACAGAAATGCGAAAATGGAAATTGATTGCGACTTGAAAGCGATCAAACAATATATAGGGATCTGAATTTTCAGCTCTGGCAAAAATTAAGAGACCACTGCAAAATGTTCAGTCTGTCTGGCTTGATCCTTAACTTGCCTGTTCTGTAATCCCTGTTGACTTGGATGCCAGTTCAAATTACTTTGCTTTTTACTGACCTGGTATCTGACCTCAGTAATTTCTTGGTCTTCATTTTTTGTCTTGAGATTCTATCCTCCATTCTGTCTCTTCAGTCAAAGTCATGGCTTGTCTGATTACTCTTGCCTCAGTCTTGCTCCACCAGCCATCAACTACACTATACTGTAAATGCAACACTGGGCAACTTGTTATACAGCTTTGGCAAAAATTAAGAGACCACGACATCAATACCCTGTCATGGGCAGCCCAATCTCCAGACCTGAACCCCATTGAAAACCTCTGGAATGTAATCAAGAGGATGATGGATAGTCACAAGCCATCAAACAAAAAATTGCGTACATTTTTGCACCAGAAGCAGTGTGAAAGACTGGTGGAAAGCATGCCAAGACGCATGAAAGCTGTGATTAAAAATCATGGTTATTCAACAAAATATTGATTTCTGAACTCTTCCTGATTTAAAACATTAGTATTGTTGTTTCTAAATGATTATTAACTTGTTTTCTTTGCATTACTTGAGGTCTGAAAGTACTGTTTTTTTTACATTTGGACCATTTCTCCTTTTCAGAAAAAAAAAACAAAATGTATTGATTGGAAATTCAGAGACATGTTGTCAGAAATTTATAGAATAAAAGAACAATTTACATTTTACTCAAAAATATACCTATAAAGAGAAAAATCAGACAAACTGATCATTTTGCAGTGGTCTTTTAATTTTTGCCAGAGCTGTATATTAGGTATTCATAAGGATGGAGGAAGTTTCAGATGGAAAGCTGCAGGATTAACAACCTCAATTGTGGACCAATAAATTTGTAGAAAGACGTTGTATGCTGCTTTTAGTGGATGACCAAACCTTGACTCCAGTACCAAACCTTGGCCCACTAGAATGTCTCTAATGGTACCTTCACACTGAACGATATCGCTAGCGATCTGTGACGTTGCAGCGTCCTGGATAGCGATATCGTTGTGTTTGACACGCAGCAGTGATCAGGATCCTGCTGTGCCATCGTTGGTCGGAGCTAGGAGGCCAGCACCTTATTTTGTCGCTGGATCTCCCGCAGACATCGTTGAATCGGCGTGTGTGACGCGGATTCAGCGATGTCTTCACTGGTAACCAGGGTAAACATCGGGTTACTAAGCGCAGGGCCGCGCTTAGTAACCTGATGTTTACCCTGGTTACCAGTGCTAATGTAAAAAAAAAAAAACACTACATACTTACATTCCGGTGTCTGTCCCCCGGCGCTGTGCTTTCCTGCACTGTCAGCGCCGGCCAGCTGTAAAGCAGAATACAGCGGTGACGTCACCGCTGTGCTTTCCGGCCGGCGCTCACAGTCAGTGCAGGAAAGCACAGCGCCGGGGGACAGACACGGCAATGTAAGTATGTAGTGTTTGTTTTTTTTAACATTAGCACTGGTAACCAGGGTAAACATCGGGTTACTAAGCGCGGCCCTGCGCTTAGTAACCCGATGTTTACCCTGGTTACCCGGGGACCGGCATCGTTGGTCGCTGGAGAGCTGTCTGTGTGACAGCTCTCCAGCGACCACACAGCGACGCTTCAGCGATCTAGATCGTTGTCTAGATCGCTGCAGCGTCGCTAAATGTGACGGTACCTTTAGTGTCAGATGAGGTCTGTCTACTCTTCAGTTAAATCAAACTCTTTTTGGGTTCAAACCAGATGAGCTTTTATCTGTGATCTATCGGCTTCTGGAGTGAAAAAACAAACAAAATGAAAATGATACCCAAGATTATGGAAGACTAAAGAAATTGTGATGAATTCTTGATATTGCTTATTAATTGAAAATTCAGACAAATGAAGATGATCAACCCAGCCATATTGGTGACAAGAGCCATTACACCAAAGATATTACAAGAGCAATGACTGAACAAGTTTGGATTATTTTGTCTCAGGCACAGATTCATGAGGTGAGAACACATTCCCCATAGTGTCTAACCATTACTGGCTACCAGAAATGTCTTGCTATGATATGAAGCATGGTATTTATTCCAGGGTCTCTAGTGAGTACTAAATCATGTGACTGATTACTGTAGGACTTTCAGAAGATTTAGATTAAGAGATTGTTTGAGAGTATTATCCACAACTACATTTTGAGAACTATGGATCAATTCAGCCAGATATAGAGGACAGAAATCTATACATCCTCATCAAGACTAGGAATCAGTTCAGAGTTCACGAGATAAACAGAAACTTTAAGAGGGTGCAACTACTTTTACATTTTAATACCATGTCTGAAAGATGGCGCAAAATCATATATAGAAGAGAACATCTACTTTGCCTAGGGTTTAGTCTCTTGGCTGATTATAAATAAATAAAGATTATGTTGTCTGTGATCACAGTAAGATTATGTTTAATTCCATCTAGAAAATGACACTATTACTTGAAAATCTACTTGATTGTCAACAATTTATGATAACCAATATCATAGTTTCTCTCAGGAGCTGAACATTTTCATGAAAGGTATGTTTGCAGAAGGAGCATCTTCTGAAAACACTGCTCCAACTCCAACATTTGAGATATCTACCTCAACAATAACAGGACACTCTAGGTCTGGCTGAACGAACACAGGCTTAGATGAAAAATGTTCCTTTAGTTATAAGTAGGCATGGCCTGCAAGTTTCCAACTGACCACATAAGCCTCACTCTTAGTCAAGTTATTCAGTAGTCTGGCAACCTTCTGATACATTTTTGATAAATTTACTATAGTTAGTTATCAAACACTTAAATACCATACAAAGTCTTCAAAGATTTTGGGAACTTTTAAAGGTTAATTTGGAAACCTTTGGCATGTAAGATATACCCCAGCAAGTTCACTTTGGAAACCAGGAAGAAATATTTTTCAAGCTTAGTAAATAATTGTTTCTGTGTCTTTGAAGTAGAGGGCATACATGTCAGATATGTGACTCACAATCAGGTGAATAAACCAAGATCTCATCTAAATAGACAATCACATATTTATGACTTACATCTTAGGATATATCATTATCAAAATTTTGAAAACCAGCTACGGCATTAATTAGCCCGAAAGGCACTACCAGATACTCATAGTGAGATTTTGGGGTATTAACCCCTTCCCGACCCATGACACCACGTCGGCGTCATGAAAGTTGGTGCCAATCCGACCCATGACGCCTATGTGGCGTCATGGAATGATCGCGTCCCTGCAGATCGGGTGAAAGGGTTAACTCCAATTTCACCTGATCTGCAGGGACAGGGGGAGTGGTACTTTAGCCCGGGGGGGTGGCTTTGCCCCCACGTGGCTACGATCGCTCTGATTGGCTGTTGAAAGTGCAACAGCCAATCAGAGCAATTTGCAATATTTCACCTATGAAAATGGTGAAATATTGCAACCCAGCCATGGCCGATGCTGCAATATCATCGGCCATGGCTGGAAATCCAGATCTGCCCCCCCCCCCCCACCGCCACCGATCTCCTCCCCAGTCCTCCGTTCTGTCCCGTACTCCCCTCCGTCCGCCTGTCCGCTCCCCCGTCCTCCTGTCCGCTCCCCCCGTGCTCCGATCCACCCCCCTTGTGCTCCGATCCGTCCCCTCACCACCCCCTCATACTTACCGATCCTCCCGGTGTCCGTCAGTCTTCTCCCTGGGCGCCGCCATCTTCCAAAATGGCGGGCTCATGCGCAGTGCGCCCGCCGAATCTGCCGGCCAACAGATTCGTTCCATGTACATTTTGATCACTGTGATAAAACCTATCACAGTGATCAAAATAAAAAAATAGTAAATGAACCCCCTCTTTATCACCCCCATAGGTAGGGACAATAATAAAATAAAGAAAATATTTTTTTTTTCCACTAGGGTTAGAACTAGGGTTAGAACTAGGGTTAGGGGTAGGGTTAGGGTTAGGGGTAGGGTTAGGGTTAGAATTAGGCTATGTGCACACGGTGCGGATTTGGCTGCGGATCTGCAGCAGATTGGCCGCTGCGGATTCGTAGCAGTGTTCCATCAGGTTTACAGTACCATGTAAACCTATGGAAAACCAAATCCGCTGTGCCCATGGTGCGGAAAATACCGCGCGGAAATGCTGCGTTGTATTTTCCGCAGCATGTCAATTCTTTGTGCGGATTTCGCAGCGTTTTACACCTGTTCCTCAATAGGAATCCGCAGGTGAAATCCGCATAAAAAACACTGGAAATCCGCAGGTAAAACGCAGTGCCTTTTACCTGCGGATTTTTCAAAAATGGTGCGGAAAAATCTCACACGAATCCGCAACGTGGGCACATAGCCTTAGGGTTGGAATTAGAGTTAGGGTTGGAATTAGGGCTAGGGTTAGAAATAGGGTTAAGAATAGGCTTGTGGTTAGGGTTATGGTTAGGGTTAGGGGTGTGTTGGGGTTAAAGTTGTGGTTAGGGTTGGGGTTAGGGTTGGGATTAGGGTTAGGGTTGGGATTAGGGTTAGGGTTGTGGTTAGGGGTGTGTTGGGGTTAGGGTTGTGATTAGGGTTATGGCTAGAGTTGGGATTAGGGTTATGGGTGTGTTGGGGTTAGTGTTGGAGTTAGAATTGAGGGGTTTCCACTGTTTAGGCACATCAGGGGTCTCCAAACGCAACATGGCGCCACCATTGATTCCAGCCAATCTTGCATTCAAAAAGTCAAATAGTGCTCCCTCCCTTCCGAGCCCCGACGTGCACCCAAACAGTGGTTTACCCCCACATATGGGGTACCAGCATACTCAGGACAAACTGGGCAACAATTATTGGGGTCCAATTTCTCCTGTTACCCTTGCGAAAATAAAAAATTGCTTGCTAAAACATAATTTTAGAGGAATTAAAAATTATTTTTTATTTTCACGGCTCTGCGTTATAAACTTCTGTGAAGCACTTGGTGGTTCTAAGTGCTCACTATACATCTAGATAAGTTCCTTAGGGGGTCTAGTTTGCAAAATGGGGTCACTTGTGGGGGGTTTCTACTGTTTAGGCACATCAGGGGCTCTGCAAATGGAATGTGATGCCCGCAGACCACTCCATCAAAGCCTGCATTTCAAAACGTCACTACCTCACTTCCGAGCCCCGACTTGTGCCCAAACAGTGGTTTACCCCCACATATGGGGTACCAGCGTACTCAGGACAAACTGGACCATAACTATTGGGGTCCAATTTCTCCTGTTACTCTTGCGAAAATAAAAAATTGCTTGCTAAAACATAATTTTTGAGGAATGAAAAATTATTTTTTATTTTCAAGGCTCTGCGTTGTAAACTTCTGTGAAGCACTTGCGGGTTCAAAGTGCTCACCACACATCTAGATTAGTTCCTTGGGAGGTCTAGTTTCCAAAATGAGGTCACTTGTGGGGGAGCTCCAAAGTTTAGGCGCACAGGGGCTCTCCAAATGCGACATGGTGTCCGCTAATGATTGGAGCTAATTTTCCATTCAAAAAGCCAAATGGCGTGCCTTCCCTTCTGAGCCCAGCCGTGCGCCCAAACAGTGGTTTACCCCCACATATGGGGTATCATCGTACTCAGGACAAACTGGACAACAACATTTGAGGTTCAATTTCTCCTGTTACCCTTGGGAAAATAAAAAATTCCGGGCTAAAAATCATTTTTGAGGAAAGAAAAATTATTTTTTATTTCCACTGCTCTGCGGTATAAACTTCTGTGAAGCACCTGGGGGTTTAAAGTGCTCACTATGCATCTAGATAAGTTCCTTGGGGGGTCTAGTTTCCAAAATGTGGTCACTTGTAGGGGAGCTCCAATGTTTAGGCACACAGGGGCTCTCCAAACGCGACATGGTGTCCGCTAACGATTGGAGCTAATTTTCCATTCATAAAGTCAAATGGCGCGCCTTCCCTTCCGAGCCTTGCAGTGCACCCAAACAGTGGTTTACCCCCACATATGAGGTATCGGCGTACTCAGGAGAAATTGCCCAATAAATTTTAGGATCCATTTTATCCTGTTGCCCATGTGAAAATGAAAAAATTGAGGCTAAAAGAAATTTTGTGTGGAAAAAAAGTACTTTTTCATTTTTATGGATCAATTTGTGAAGTACCTGAGGGTTTAAAGTGCTCACTATGCTTCTAGATAAGTTCCTTGGGGGGTCTAGTTTCCAAAATGGGCTCACTTGTGGGGGAGCTCCAATGTTTAGGCACACAGGGGCTCTCCAAACGCGACATGGTGTCCGCTAAAGATTGGAGCCAATTTTTCATTCAAAAAGTCAAATGGCGCTCCTTCCCTTCCGAGCCCTGCCATGCGCCCAAACAGTGGTTTACCCCCACATATGAGGTATCAGCGTACTCAGGACAAATTGGACAACAACGTTCGTGGTCCAGTTTTACCCTTGGGAAAATAAAAAGATTGTTGCTAAAAGATCATTTTTGTGACTAAAAAGTTAAATGTTCATTTTTTCGTCCATGTTGCTTCTGCTGCTGTGAAACACCTGAAGGGTTAATAAACTTCTTGAATGTGGTTTTGAGCACCTTGAGGGGTGCAGTTTTTAGAATGGTGTCACTTTTGGGTGTTTTCAGCCATATAGAACCCTCAAACTGACTTCAGATGTGAGGTGGTCCCTAAAAAAAATGGTTTTGTAAATTTTGTTGTAAAAATGAGAAATCACTGGTCAAATTTTAACCCTTATAACTTCCTAGCAAAAAAAAATGTAGTTTCCAAAATTGTGCTGATGTAAAGTAGACATGTGGGAAATGTTATTTATTAACTATTTTGTGTCACATAACTCTCTGGTTTAACAGAATAAAAATTCAAATTGTGAAAATTGCGAAATTTTCAAAATTTTCACTAAATTTCCGTTTTTTTCACAAATAAACTCAGAAATTATCGACATAAATTTACCACTAACATGAAGCCCAATATGTCACGAAAAAACAATCTCAGAATCGCTAGGTTACGTTGAAGCGTTCCTGAGTTATTACCTCATAAAGGGACACTGGTCAGAATGGCAAAAAACAGCCAGGTCATTAAGGTCAAAATAGGCTGGGTCATGAAGGGGTTAAATGCTGCCTTCCACTCATCTCCTTTTCTTACATGCATTTCTGAGATCACGCTTCGTACACCAATCACTGTTTATAGAGATCAGAGATGAGTTGCCTAAGATTATTTTTTATAATACTTTTGTTAATTTCCCTGCAGACAATACATGGCATAATAATTGGGTTTGACTCTTTGATTTATGGGCCATGCAGATTTTTAATCCATCACTATGCACATTGCAATTTCTTGCATAAACCTCATCATTTTTACCTGCTAGGAACACTATCAATTGTTACGACCTCTAGGAACTAGCTAACTAATTCACTATATGGGTGATCGTAAGCTACTGCAATGCCTGCTCATTAGGAAAAAAACATAGCGAATCATAACTATACTACATTTCTAACTGGAGGTATTTGATAATATACTTACTACATATTGGGATAGGACCTGGCAGAATGGAATACCCTACTAAAGTTCAGAAATGGACAAAGGAGCTTCTGTAGAGGCTTGAGACTGAGCAGATTTCTAAAGTTAGACACAAGTTCTTAGACCAATTGAACTAGAGTTTGCATATCAGGATCACAGCTTAGAGGTAATCCATTTTGGGCCAGTTAATTGGTAAAGTCTATCTGAGAACTTCAGCTTAAAAAGGCCACTCCATCTAGTAGGTCCCATTGGAACCCTGGCTATCAACTTTTCAATGCTATACAAGTAATTGGACTAATATTCCCCCCATCTCCAGGTTACATCTAAAGAGTAACTGCTGACGGAGGAGTGACCCTGAGGCAAGTGTAGTCAGACTGCTGGACAGACAGAACCACGTACAGAATCACAGACATAACAGAGACCGAGGAATAACCAAGATCAGATACCAGGAGGTCAATCTAATGGAGGTCAGTCTAAAGCTAAGTCAGTGGAATCTGGGTCAAAGTCAGAAGCAATTACCAAACATATGAAGCCAGGTCAGAATCTGAATAAAAGTAGATATTTCTCTACAGATGTATGGTTGAAACCAAACACAACAACATGCAATGTCTAGCAGACTGCTGGGAGCTTAAATACAGTGTGGTACTAATCCTTAAACTGCAACAGGGAGCTGATTACACCTGCTGAGCAACTGGACAGCAGACAGCAAGCCGACCTATTGTCCCTAGCAAGTCAAAGCCACATCAGTATAGTACAGCACCTGCCCACCCAGTGATATGGGCAATGCCACTCCCTTCATCACAAGTGTCGCCTGCAGGAGGCACCTGGCAGCAGAGACTGATTGTTGGAGGACATCCAGGTAGGGATCTAACACACATTGAGCCTAACATATGAGTTCAATGGGAGCAGCTTAGTGAGATGCTTGGTTACACTGGTCATTAGTTAAGGGTGGTAATAAATGAGCTAATGTTTAGCATTAATCTGACAGACTAGTTGGACCTTTGTCACGGTACATAATACAACATCAAACATCATAGATTCCCTATGTCAAGTGTCACTGATGATTCTCATTTAGTGATTACACAGTGCATCAGTATTGTTATTTTTTTTTCATCTGTCAGAAGAACATGTACATAAAGGGATTTTCCAGAATCAGAAAATCCCTTTATTTTGGCTAAAGTTTGTTTAAAAAAAATAAACTTTGCTTTTCTCCCCCCACCACTGGTCTTAATGTCTGCAGTGCTGGCATCACATCAGCATCGCTGCGGCCAATCAATGAGCTCATTTATTAGTGAGACACCCATCAATCACCTTGAGCAGCTCTGATTCATGCTGCCCATGGTTTGGACTGCATAAATCAAGTGACAGGTTTCCTTTAATCATAATCGTAAAGGGAACCGATCAGTAATGTCTACTATTCCAGCAGTGCTTTTCCAAAACCTGGGAGGGTAAAAGGTGTTTGGTTCATGCAGTCTTGTAATAAAATAGTCATATTGTGCAATTTTGATCACAAGGAGGGTAAGGATTACAAATATCCCAGAGTTTGAGAATAAAATGTTCTTTAGGTTGGGATCACACTTGCGAGAAACGCACACGAGTCTTGCATCTCAATACCCGGCATTGCCAATACATGCAGCCACACACTCCGGTCCCGAGTATTGGGGGCAGTGCCAGGTGTTGAGATGCGAGACTCGTGCGAGTTTCTCGCAAGTGTGATCCCGGCCTTAGTCTGAGAGTATGGTAGGTCTGAGATCAAACTCCCTACTGATGTAGAGAAATATAATTAATAGTAAGCAATGAACATAATAATAACAATTATTTAGAGCCA
Organism: Ranitomeya variabilis; assembly: GCF_051348905.1. Taxonomy (NCBI): domain Eukaryota; kingdom Metazoa; phylum Chordata; class Amphibia; order Anura; family Dendrobatidae; genus Ranitomeya; species Ranitomeya variabilis. Next base: position 85,195,537 of record NC_135239.1, read on the forward strand.
ACATATTCCGCAGCAATTTACAATTTAGAGAGCAAAGAAACTAAACATTGCAGTGTATATAATAATATATTTTATATGAATATATAATAGGAAAAAAGAGGATTAATACCCATAAAAATTAGCTAGAGGCAACTAATCACTCTAAACAGGAGAGTGTCAAATAACTGCTAAAAATTAATTGAGTTGTGTCGAAATGTAGAGAGGAGTGTTTGCTGAACAATGTACAAAGGTAACATCAATAATTGAAAAATAAGATTGCAGGCAAGATACCATCAAAGCACAGAACACATTTCAATTCTATGAATGAGTATATTTATAAATGAAGGCAACATGCTGTGAAATTTTTGCCTACTTTAAAAGCAGACAGATTGGCATTGAAAATGTTAACTTGTTCAGAACTGACAGAGAACTTTTTCCAAAGTGGCTCATTACCACTACAACGGTCTGGCGTCAAGCAGATGCTTATCTCTCAGCAGCACACTGTGCATACTAACCCCTAATTGCCAACAGTAATTTGCCGAGTAGGCATGTCTGCAGTACCTTGTCTGCATTACCCCACCACAATCCCTGTTTAGTATTGAGAGACTGGATGACAAATATAAAAGATAAAAAGTCATGATGTACATATTAAAATATATATGTCCGCTCATGATATGTCTTGGAGTAGCAACAAAAATTTGCTTGTAATGATATTCTTATTGAATAATGAAAAATTATCCTGCGCATCACAAGTCTAATCTAAGTTTGTCAGCAATAGTGGAATGTTTAAGAAACAGAAACAGGATACTTATTTTTATCATTTTTATAAATTGTCACCATTCATTCATTACTCCACTATTAAAGAAACCCTCTCTCCATCCATCCTGCACAAATAACTACAGACCAGTCTCCAATCTCCCCTTCATCTCTAAACTCTTGGAGCGCCTGGTCTACTCCCGCCTTACCCGTTACCTCTCCACTCATTCCCTCCTAGACCCTTCACAGTCCGGCTTCCACCCCCTACACTTGACAGAAACTGCACTCATTAAAGTGACCACTGACCTTTTGACAGCAAAATGTAATGATTACCACTCTCTGCTCATTCTTCTCGACCTCTCTGCAGCTTTGACACTGTTGACCACCATGTCTTACACTCTAGGCTCCAGTCACTAGGCATTAAGGACACTGCTCTCTCCTGGTTCTCTTCCTATCTTTCTGACCGCTCCTTCAGTGTATCGTTCGTTGGCTCCACTTCGTCCCCTCTTCCTCTCACTGTCGGGGTACCTCAGGGCTCAGTCCTTGGCCCACTTCTCTCTCTACACGGCCCCAATTGGACAGACCAACAGCAGATTTGGCTTTCAGTACCATCTTTATGCTGATGACACACAACTATACACATCACCCCCTGACCTTACTCCTGCTGTACTACAGAACGCCAGTGACTGTCTCTCCGCCGTCTCCAACATCATGTCCGCCCTCTATCTGAAACTCAACCTCTCCAAAACTGAACTTCTTCTACTCCCACTGTCTACTAACCTCCCTAAATCTGACATTGACCTCTCTGTGGGTGGCACCATAATAACATCCCGGCAGTAGGCGCGCTGTCTCCTTCACCTCCCATATACAATCTTTTGCCCGCTTGTGCCGAAAGAACATCTCTAGAATCAGCCCTTTTCTCACCATGGAAACAACAAAAACCCTCACTGTTGCCCTGACACACTCCGGCCTGGACTACTGTTAGGCTGGGTTCACACTTCGTTATGGGTGTCCATTAGATGGACTGCGTTACACCACAGTGTAACGTAGCCCGTTAACGCCACCATTAATTCCTGTTGGACGCATCGCTAGCGCATGCCCACAGTGGGGCGACCCTGGGACGCCGGCTGCAGCATTTCCGGGTCCATCACCGCTAGCGCAGATAGAGCATCTGCAAGCTCTATCTGCGCTAGCACGATGACAAATCGGCACTTGCGTTAACAGCAGCCCGTTAACGCATGTGTTGAAAGGGCTGCTGTTAACGCAATGTGAACCCAGCCTAATGCTCTATTAATTGGCCTCCCCCTCACTCGACTTTCCACTCTTCAGTCTATTCTTAATGCAGCAGCCAGGGTCATCTACCTGGCTAATCGGTATTCAGATGCAGCTGCTCTTCGCCACTCATTACACTGGCTGCCCATTCATTATAGGATCCAATTCTAAGTACTTTTTCTCACCCACAAAGCTCTCCACAGTATGGCACCCCCTTACATCTCCTCCCTTATTTCTGTCTATTGGCCTAGCCTACAGCTACACTCAGGAAATGACTTTCGACTAACCTCTGCACTTATCTGTACCTCCCACTCCTGAATCCAAGACTTCTCCCGTGCTGCGCCAATCCTCTGGGATGCTCTACCCCAAGAAATTAGGACCATTCACAATTTGCGTAGGATTAGGCGCGCCCTCAAAACATATTTGTTCAGAGCGGCCTATCACGTTCCCTAATCAAAGTCATTTTATGTGTAAGGGTACCGTCACATTTAGCGATGCTGCAGCGATCCAGACAACGATCCCGATCGCTGCAGCGTCGCTGTTTGGTCGCTGGAGAGCTGTCACACAGACAGCTCTCCAGCGACCAACGATGCCGAAGTCCCTGGGTAACCAGGGTAAACATCGGGTTACTAAGCGCAGGGCCGCGCTTAGTAACCCGATGTTTACCCTGGTTACCAGCGTAAAAGTAAAAAAAAAAAAAACACTACATACTTACCTTCCGCTGTCTGTCCCCCGGCGTTCTGCTTCTCTGCACTGTGTAAGCACAGCGGCCGGAAAGCAGAGCGATGACGTCACCGCTGTGCTCTGCTTTCCGGCTGGCACTTACACAGTGCAGAGAAGCACAGCGCCGGGGGACAGACAGCGGAATGTAAGTATGTAGTGTTTGTTTTTTTTTACTTTTACGCTGGTAACCAAGGTAAATATCGGGTTACTAAGCGCGGCCCTGCGCTTAGTAACCCGATGTTTACCCTGGTTACCAGTGAAGACATCGCTGGATCGGTGTCACACACACCGATCCAGCGATGAAATAAGGTGCTGGCCTCCTAGCTCTGATTAACGACATCACAGCAGGATCCAGATCGCTGCTGCGTGTCAAACACAACGATATCGCTATCCAGGACGCTGCAACGTCACGAATCGCTAGCTATATCGTTGTTAAGTTGTTCAGTGTGAAGGTACCTTAAGTGTGTGTAGCCCATTCACTATCTCCATCTATTCAACACCCCCTGAAGATGGCTGGACCATCATTGTAAATACATCATGGTAAATACACACCTGTACTTTTTATCTCCCCCATTGCATTGTAGATTGCAATATCTCACGAGCAGGGTCGTCTTATTGTGCTATAATTATGACTGTTGCGTTTGAAAATGTTAAACTGTAAAGCGCTGCGGAATATGTTGGCGCTATATAAATGAAGATTATTATTATTACTCATATTAGTTCTTCTCCGTAATGGGGCTAATAATTTAATAATTTCCTTATTTCAGGCATATGCAGAACAAACCAATTAAGCTCTCAGCTTATTTTAGTAGTCTGGGAGGAAACCTACAAAAATCCCAATGCCATTATTTGTCTTTGGTCAGTTCAAGGACGACCCAGACAATTTACAGACTGCGAGTAACAGCAGCTTCAGATAAACCTTTTTTTTATCCCTGTCAGGTGCTGCTTGGTAATGACAGCAATATTGGCTGTTGATAATGGTGGCTTCTATGCTTGATGTTGGTAACTAGTTAAGATCTTCTGTAATGATATAGGTTCACCAAAAATAATTACAATCTCACCAAGTTATGTTTGGGGTAAGTGTCATGATTCCAATGGCAGGGAATCATCAAAAGGGCAAGCACAAAAATAGGACAAGCTCTAGGGTGATGGAACCTGAGCTGACCGCGATCCTGAACTTAACACAAACACTATCAGCAGCCGGGGAACGTACCTACGGGGACTCTAGACGTCTCGCGCCAGCCGGAGAACTAACTTCCCCTAGAAGATGAAAAGCAGACCTCTCTTGCCTCCTAGAGAAATACCCCAAAGGGATAGTAGCCCCCCACATATAATGACGGTGAATTAAGAGGAAGGCACATACGCAGGTATGAAAACAGTTTTAGCAAAATGAGGCCCGCTACAGCTAGATAGCAGAAGGATACAAAAGAGATCTAGGCGGTCAGCAAAAAACCCTATCTTCAAAAAACCATCCTGAAATTACTGGGACCCATGTGCCAACTCATGGTACATGGGGAGTAATTTCAGCCCACTAGAGCAACCAGCAGCAAAGATTCATATGTATGCAAGCTGGACTAAAAACATGATAAGGCAGAACACAAAAAACAGGAAAATCAGAACTTAGCTTGTCCAGCAGATTATAGGAGCAGGTAGCAGAGGCAAACAGAGACACTCTGATTACATTGATAGCCGGCAAGGGAATGACAGGAAAGCCAGGTTAAATAGGAAACACCCAGCCTATGATGGACAGGTGGAAACCAGAGACCGCAACCCACCAAAGTCACCCAGTACCACTTATACCACCAGAGGGAGCCCAAAAACAGAATCCACAACAGTACCCCCCCCTTGAGGAGGGGTCACCGAACCCTCACGAGAACCCCCAGGGCGATCAGGATGAGCTCTATGGAAGGCGCGGACCAAATCAGTCGCATGAACATCAGAGGCGACCACCCAGGAATTATCCTCCTGACCATAACCCTTCCACTTAACCAAATACTGGAGTTTACGTCTGGAAACACGAGAATCCAAGATCTTCTCAACAACATACTCCAATTCTCCCTCCACCAGCACCGGAGCAGGAGGCTCAACCGAAGGAACAACGGGCACCTCATACCTCCGCAATAACGACCGATGGAACACATAATGAATAGCAAACGATGCTGGGAGATCCAAACGAAAAGACACAGGGTTAAGAATCTCCAAGATCTTATAAGGACCGATGAACCGAGGCTTGAACTTAGGAGAAGAGACCTTCATAGGGACAAAACGAGAAGACAACCACACCAAGTCCCCAACACGAAGTCGGGGACCCACGCGGCGACGGCGATTAGCAAACTGCTGAGCCTTCTCCTGAGACAACTTTAAATTGTCCACCACCTGATTCCAAATCTGATGTAGCCTGTCCACCACCACGTCCACTCCAGGACAATCCGAAGGCTCCACCTGACCAGAGGAAAAACGAGGATGAAACCCCGAATTACAAAAGAAAGGAGAAACCAAAGTGGCAGAACTAGCCCGATTATTAAGGGCAAATTCGGCCAGCGGCAAAAAGGCAACCCAGTCATCTTGATCAGCAGAAACAAAACACCTTAAATAAGTTTCCAAGGTCTGATTAGTTCGCTCCGTCTGGCCATTCGTCTGAGGATGGAATGCAGACGAGAAAGACAAATTAATGCCCATCTTAGCACAAAACGTCCGCCAAAATCTAGATACAAACTGGGATCCCCTGTCAGAAACGATATTCTCCGGAATCCCATGCAAACGAACCACGTTCTGAAAAAACAAAGGGACCAACTCAGAGGAGGAAGGCAACTTAGGCAAGGGTACCAAATGAACCATCTTAGAAAAGCGGTCACACACAACCCAGATGACGGACATTTTCTGTGAGACAGGGAGATCTGAAATAAAATCCATGGAAATGTGCGTCCAAGGCCTCTTCGGGATAGGCAAGGATAACAACAACCCACTGGCCCGAGAACAGCAAGGCTTAGCCCGAGCACACACTTCACAAGACTGCACAAAGGTACGCACATCCCTTGACAAGGAAGGCCACCAAAAAGACCTGGCCACCAAGTCTCTAGTACCAAATATTCCAGGATGACCAGCCAATGCAGAAGAATGGACCTCGGAGATGACTCTACTGGTCCAATCATCCGGAACAAACAGTCTTTCTGGTGGACAACGATCAGGTTTATCCGCCTGAAACTCCTGCAATGCACGTCGCAAGTCTGGGGAGATGGCGGACAATATTACCCCATCCCTAAGGATACCAGTAGGCCCAGAGTCTCCAGGAGAGTCAGGCACAAAACTCCTGGAAAGAGCATCTGCCTTCACATTCTTTGAACCTGGCAGGTATGAAACCACAAAATTGAAATGAGAAAAAAACAATGACCAACGAGCCTGTCTAGGATTCAGACGCCTGGCAGACTCAAGGTAAATCAGATTGTTGTGATCAGTCAAGACCACCACACGATGTCTAGCACCCTCAAGCCAATGACGCCACTCCTCAAATGCCCACTTCATGGCCAAAAGCTCCCGATTACCCACATCATAATTCCGCTCGGCGGGCTAGAATTTTTTAGAAAAGAACGCACATGGCTTCATCACCGAGCCATCGGAACTTCTCTGTGACAAAACCGCCCCCGCTCCAATCTCGGAAGCATCAACCTCAACCTGAAAAGGAAGTGAAACATCTGGTTGACATAACACAGGAGCAGAAGAAAACCGGCGCTTAAGTTCCTGAAATGCCTCCACAGCCGTAGGAGACCAATCAGCAACATCAGCACCTTTCTTAGTCAAATCAGTCAAAGGTTTAACAACACTGGAAAAATTAGCAATGAAACGACGATAAAAATTAGCAAAACCCAGAACCTCTGAAGACTCTTAACAGATGTAGGTTGTGTCCAGTCACAGATCGCCTGAACCTTGACGGGATCCATCTCAATAGTAGAAGGAGAAAAAATGTACCCCAAAAATGAAATCTTCTGAACTCCGAAGAGACATTTTGAGCCCTTCACAAACAAAGAATTGGCCCGCAGGACTTGAAACACCTTCCTGACCTGTAGAACATGAGACTCCCAGTCATCAGAAAAAAACAAAATATCATCCAAATACACAATCATAAACTTATCCAGATATTCACGGAAAATATTGTGCATAAAGGACTGAAAGACTGAAGGAGCATTAGAAAGTCCAAAAGGCATTACCAAATACTCAAAATGGCCCTCAGGCGTATTAAATGTGGTTTTCCACTCATCACCCTGCTTTATCCGCACAAGATTATACGCACCGCGAAGATCTATCTTAGTGAACCACCTAGCCCCCTTAATGTGAGCAAACAAATCAGTCAATAATGGCAATGGATACTGATATTTGACTGTAATCTTATTCAGAAGGCGATAATCTATACAAGGCCTCAGGGAACCATCTTTTTTAGCCATAAAAAAAAAACCTGCTCCCAGAGGGGACGAAGATGGACGAATATGTCCCTTTTCCAAGGACTCCTTAATATAATTCCGCATAGCAGTATGCTCTGGCACTGACAGATTAAATAAACGACCCTTAGGGAACTTACTGCCAGGAATTAAATCTATAGCACAGTCACAATCCCTATGAGGAGGGAGCGAATTGAGCTTAGGCTCCTCAAAAACATCCCGATAGTCAGACAAAAACGCAGGGACCTCAGAAGGAGTAGATGAAGCGATTGAACTCAGAGGTGCATCATCATGAACCCCCTGACATCCCCAGCTTAACACAGACATTGTTTTCCAATCCAGGACTGGATTATGAGTTTGTAACCATGGCAGACCAAGCACTAGTACATCATGTAAATTATACAGTACAAGGAAGCGAATCACCTCCTGATGAACGGGAGTCATGCGCATGGTCACTTGTGTCCAGTACTGCGGTTTATTCATAGCCAATGGTGTAGAGTCAATTCCCTTCAAAGGAATAGGAACTTCCAGAGGCTCCAGACTAAAACCGCAGCGTTTGGCAAATGACCAATCCATAAGACTCAGGGCAGCGCCCGAATCCACATAGGCATCGACGGACATGGATGACAGTGAACAAATCAGAGTTACAGACAAAATGAACTTAGACTGCAGAGTACTAATGGCAAAAGATTTATCAACCTTTTTTGTGCGTTTAGAGCATGCTGAGATAACATGAGCTGAATCACCACAATAAAAACACAATCCATTTTTCCGCCTATAATTTTGCCGTTCACTTCTGGACTGAATTCTATCACATTGCATAGTCTCAGGTGCCTGTTCAGAAGACACCGCCAACTGGTGCACAGGTTTGCGCTCCCGTAAACGCCGATCAATCTGAATGGCCATAGTCATAGACTCATTAAGACCTGTAGGCGCAGGGAACCCCACCATAATATCCTTAATGGCCTCAGAAAGAACATTTCTGAAGTTTGCAGCCAGGGCGCACTCATTCCACTGAGTAAGCACCGACCATTTCAGAAATTTTTGACAATATACTTCCGTTTCATCATGCCTCTGAGAGAGGGCCAATAAAGCCTTTTCAGACTGAATCTCCAGGTTAGGTTCCTCATAGAGCAATCCCAGTGCCATAAAAAACGCATCCACACTGAGCAATGCAGGATCCCCTGGTGCCAATGCAAATGCCCAATTCTGAGGGTCACCCCGCAGGAAAGATATAACAATCTTGACCTGCTGAGCAGGGTCTCCAGAGGAGCGAGATTTCAAAGAAAGAAACAATTTGCAATTGTTCCTGAAATTCAAGAAGGTAGATCTATCTCCAGAAAAAAACTCTGGAATAGGAATTCTAGGTTCAGACATAGGAGTGTGAACAACAAAATCCTGTATGTTTTGAACCTTAGCAGCAAGATTATTCAGGCTGGAAGCCAAACTCTGGACATCCATGTTAAACAGCTAAGGTCAGAGCCATTCAAGGGTTAAGAGGAGGTAAGAAGCAGCTAGACAGCAATTAAGGACTAGGCAGCAAAACTCTGAGGAAGGAAAAAAAAAAAAAAATCCCCCTCAACACTTCTTTTTCTCCTGCTTCAGCCCAAACTTTCTGGCCGGCTATACTGTCATGATTCCAATGGCAGGGAATCATCAAAAGGGCAAGCACAAAAATAGGACAAGCTCTAGGGTGATGGAACCTGAGCTGACCGCGATCCTGAACTTAACACAAACACTATCAGCAGCCGGGGAACGTACCTATGGGGACTCTAGACGTCTCGCGCCAGCCGGAGAACTAACTTCCCCTAGAAGATGAAAAGCAGACCTCTCTTGCCTCCTAGAGAAATACCCCAAAGGGATAGTAGCCCCCCACATATAATGACGGTGAATTAAGAGGAAGGCACATACGCAGGTATGAAAACAGTTTTAGCAAAATGAGGCCCGCTAAAGCTAGATAGCAGAAGGATACAAAAGAGATCTAGGCGGTCAGCGAAAAACCCTTTCTTCAAAAAACCATCCTGAAATTACTGGGACCCATGTGCCAACTCATGGTACATGGGGAGTAATTTCAGCCCACTAGAGCAACCAGCAGCAAAGATTCATATGTATGCAAGCTGGACTAAAAACATGATAAGGCAGAACACAAAAAACAGGAAAATCAGAACTTAGCTTGTCCAGCAGATTATAGGAGCAGGTAGCAGAGGCAAACAGAGACACTCTGATTACATTGATAGCCGGCAAGGGAATGACAGGAAAGCCAGGTTAAATAGGAAACACCCAGCCTATGATGGACAGGTGGAAACCAGAGACCGCAACCCACCAAAGTCACCCAGTACCACTTGTAACCACCAGAGGGAGCCCAAAAACAGAATCCACAACAGGTAAGGCCACTCCATCACAACGCCAGTGCGAAAGAAAAATCACATGAAAGAATAAAGTTACATTAACACGAAGTTTATCACTATTTTTCTAGTGAAATTCTCTAAAAGATTGGGGTCTAAAGGGTAAAGTTTCACCTTGTGGAGAGTGATATACCAGCTCTGGCTTGTCAAGGTAAGGAGGCTTATTCGCCATGCAATGCTCCTCTGGGAAATTTAATATGCTACTTCCAACAGGTGGCGCTATAGAGTTCAAGTCCTCTTTCTCTCTAAAAGATTGATGTCTCACACTTACCTTCACTTTTGAAAAACTGAAGTTGAATCCAAGATGGCTCCATTCAAGCCGGCTGCTCTAACAAGTTCACACTTTCCCATCAGCTTAATTTCTAAAAACTGAATAACTTTCTGCCAGCCATTTCCATTTTTTATAGGTGTTTCCTTAATTTTTAGACATTAGTTGTTGCTCATTAACATGCACACGTAGGCCCCAAATAATGAAATTGATTACACCAGAATCCTGGTATAAATTGCTTGGAAAAGTAGCTAAATTTAAGTGCATTTCAAACTTCTGATGATTTCAAACCACTTTCACCTAGCTACACGAAACAGGTGGTGCTGGGGCGAGGAGGGCGTGACATCACAGCTTGTTAAAATTAATGATGAGCTGTGGCATTCCCTATGCAGGAAATCTTACTCCAGTCCCTGATTGGAGTTAGATTAGTGGCAAAGTGCACAGAGGAGGATGCCTCGTCAGACGCCCTGAATTCACTAAGAGGCATACGCCTCTTAATGAACTATGAGCATCTGACTACAACATGCCCCCTCATTCGATCAGGGCCATAGTTTAGGTCAAGGTCCTTTGAATGTATGAAAAATCGTCTACTTTTTATCCATAAAACTCATCAGATTTTCATCTTTATTGTCATCCATGTATCATTCCTGCTTTTGTATTTTACATGCGAGTCTCATCCATGCGACTTCTCCATTTATACATCAGCATTTAAAATGTATCTGATCAAACATAGTTTCCTGTGTTAATAATGGCACTGTATCTATAAATATAGTATGCAAAACAGATGATCCATAAAAGTTCCCATTTTTTTCACATCCATAGACCTGTATAGGAGAGTCTCATCCAATATACTGCAGAGAATAGTACATGCTGTGATTTTGCTGTGAAACGGTCATCCAAAAAGCCCAACTGAATCAGATTGGTCAATGTGCAGTGTGATTACTGAAAGAGCACTTATTTTAAGTGGAAACTATTCAATTTTTATAAATTAAAGATTTTTAGTGCATAAAGATAAAATAATTCAAAAATTCAAACAGTTTTAAGATTTTTTTCAACAAATTTACTGCTGTCAAAAGGTCAAAGTAAGTGTAACATTTTTATTATTATTATTATTTATTATTATAGCGCCATTTATTCCATGGCGCTTTACATGTGAGGATTTTCATCCAAAAATTAAATTCTGATCTGACCACATCCTTCAGCATTAAAGTGTTTGTCCAGTATTACGTAGATAAAGACTAATAAGTTCAGTGCAAGACTTTCTAATGTACTTTGTGCTTCCATTCAATTTCATAAAAGTTTCAAGACGTCTGCTTTGTATCCGCAGATTGATACATTGTTTAGTTACTTTCCGATGACTTAACAGAAATCTGGAATAGGAGAAGTGTTTTTGCCTTTGATCCTTTTATGATAATTAACAATCTATTGAAGTAGAAGTTCAGACACATAATATAAACCGTAATGAACCAGAACGTGCATAGCTATCTGAACACATGGTGGGTTTTGTTACATCTAATGACCGGCAGTGTGGATCTTCAACCATGCAGGTGATCACGTTAAAAAAAATAAAATTCTTCAGTAAAAGGTTAATAGAAAATATTGCAGTAATCCTTTTAAAACACACAACATGTAGTCATGTCATTTTCCTGCAGATTTTATAAGGGTCAAGAACATAAAAGGGCACCAATCTCCACCAGGAATGGTAAATCTTTTAAGAGCAATGCAGGAGTTTCTGGAAATTAAAGAGTTAATAGTGCATGAACCTCCACTGAAACTTGCACCTGGCTACACAAAGACAGCGAGGTCAGAGGTCAAGCCTAGGCATTAAAATACAGAATAAACAGGCCTTTCTTTGGCAGACAGAATCCCTGCAGGGTGTTACCTTATTCCTTGTCTATCCCTTCTTTCACCAGAGTGTTACCCAGAATGCACTAGACCCAGCACTTAACCCTTCTGCTCGAGAAAAAAAAAAAAACGAGGGGTCCGATCCTCTCCTCTGCAATGTTTGTATTTTTTGCTTCTATTATATTGACTGGTTGGGTTATCTGAATGCAGTGGGAAAAGGATGACCTTTATTTGGAAGGAGCTGAATGCCTGCAAGTAAACTGTTGTGGCTCATCTGTCTGATTGATGATGGTGTCTAAATCACATCTAGGTGACAGCATGGAAGAACAAGGTGACCAGTGGATGGTGCAAGGAAAGCTGCAGCGCAAGCAAGATCACATCAGCAAAATAAATAATCTTCAGTTTTCATATTTATCTCTGCAATATAAAAATACATTTTTAACCTGTGTATTTATTGATAAGGGGTCAATTATTCCACATACCTACAGCAGTCCTTTGTGACCAGGGTGTGAGTTTCATGTTCCTGAGCCTCAATGTGACATTGATACCTCTCATCCAGCCCCTATGACTCTTCATATAGGTGTTCTATGTATCACACTGTATGGGATGTACATGCAACAGTTGAATAGTAAAATAGCGCCATCATTTGGTGACCACCAGGATGATGTCATCCAATATCTGTCCTGCCGTTTGTAAGTTCACAACCTCTGTCCACTTATAAATCTCTGCAACCTTTAGGGGCGATAAGAAGAATGAGTGTCCTTTAAAAGAGGTCATCCATGACTATTATATTTTTTCACTATGGGCCGAAGAACTAACAGCGCCAATCTCTGCCGGCACAGAGTGGTCACTGACCGCTCCTACTTGCAATTCTGCTTCCACTGATGTCACGTCGACAAAGTAGCGACTTCTCTTCCGCTGTGCTCCATTGTCATGGCGTAACTGTTGTCATGCTAATTGACAGCTGGCTCCCTGCTGCATAAATGTGGGGAGCCGCCTGTCAACCACCGTGACATTAGCAGTCATGTCCTGTTGACAGAGCAGCCCAGAGAAAAATCTGATGTGTTGAGGTGGAGCTGCTGAATCACCGACAGGAGCGGTCAGTTACCGCTCTAAATCAGCACCACCTAGAACAGGCAGGTAGCCATCAACTACCTTTCTGTTAATTATTTTTCATTATGAGCCAAAAAACTTAGTCCTGGAAAAACCCTTTAATCAGAAATCTATATGTTGCCAGCAGCTACAGTATCCCGGTGGGGAATCAATGGAAAGGTGAGTGGACATGTGCATGTCTCTCCGTTGTACTTCCTAAGCATGATGTACTTTATATACCGTAGGCATGATGAATTTTCTTACGTTTCTTTACCATAATCTTCTCTTAAGACTTTAAGAGTAACCAAGGAAAGTTTGAAATGCAAGAAAAAAGAAAAACACCATAAAATAACTGTAAAAAATGCTCTGCAAACATTTAAAAAAAATTCAGAGAATATTTTGAAACTGTATGAAAAGGCTGAAATAAATGAGTTTAAAGGAAGTCTATGTGATCTATGATGTACAGTATCTTTGGGTCATTAGTAAGGTAGGGACTTGCAGTTATCCTACGGGCACAGAAATGCGTCCATGTTAAGCTCGTATGAAAATCCCCTGCAGCTGCTTTTGACTGAACATGTATCAATAATTAAATAATCTCAAGGCTAGTTTCTCAGGTTTGTGTGTTGCTATCATTGAGGAGTGGACCATTTTTTCCCTCAGGTTTCATCCTAGTTGCTTCTATTTTTTTTTTTACTAAGAGGTGTGATCGCTTCCAAGCCAATAAAAGACCCCTGGAAGGTCACACGTTTTTATTCGAGTTTATCACTAAGCAACAGGTCCGTGAGACACAGATTTAAGCAGAAGCAAATTGTAAGCCTTTCAATTTGTATCCAGATCGCAAATCGGATCAGAATAATAAATCCTGTGACTCTCACGGATCTCATGCTCGGAAGCATGACTTTAACCGATGTGTGAATACATGTATTTTACACTGAACGTTGTCTGAGAAAAAAAATCAACAACAATCAGAAGTGTCACACGGATGTGTGAATGCATCCTAAGGACTCCTTCACATGTCAGTGTCTCCAGTACATGTGGTGATTCATTCAAATGAATAGGTTTGTGCACATGTCAGTGTGTTTTTCCGCGGACTGTGTGTCCATGGGCAAAACACACTGACATGTTTTTAGCAGCAGCAGAGGAAGCAAAATGTCCCTCACATGTGCACACTAATGACACAAGTGAAAAATTTCTCACGGTGCTAGTGGTGATATCATGAAGGTTACCTTAGTTCATCGGCTGGTGCACATTGAACTGAGCGTGGGAACAGCTGGCAGTGACTGGTGGTAACCTCTATGACGTAACCGCTCATCACTGAAGCTGCGTCCCAAGCTCAGCTCAGTGAGTCTTGTATTAATGACTTAGCAATTGCATCATGCCACCGCTCAGTCATGCAATCCTGATGAAGCTGAGCTGGAGTTCTTCCTAAGACAAATGGATTGTAGTCAGACAGGTGAGGAATATGGTGCTTTATTATTTTAATTTTTACTGTAATAAATGGGAAAAAGAGGATAGGGAGTGTTTATTTCAAATAAAGGAGTCTGTGTCTTTCTTTCAATTAAAGGACTTTATTCTTGCTGGGTATTTTTTTACAATATGACTATGGGGTTAGCATTGTGGGTGTCTTATTGAGGCCTCTCTATTACTAACCACTGAGCTTGATGTCAGATAACACACCTGAGATCAACCCCAACCCTATTACCCCACTTACCACCGCACAAGGGCAAGTTGGAAGAGCCAGGCTAAATGCCAGATTTGGCGCATCTTATGAATGCAACATTTCTGGGGAAGCTGAGGGTTGATGTTTTTAGGCTGGGAGGGAGGCCAGTATCCACGGCCCCTATCCAGGCCATTAATATCACAACACAGCTGTATAACTTTTTTTGGTGGGGTCTCCCATAAACTAACCAGAAAAGGCCAAGGAAACAGCTGTGAGTAGTGTTGAGTGATACTGTCCGATACTTGAAAGTATCGGTATCGGATAGTATCGGCTGATACCCAAAAAGTATCGGATATCGCCGATACCGATACCCGATACCAATACAAGTCAATGGGACACCAAGTATCGGAAGGTATCCTGATGGTTCCCAGGGTCTGAAGGAGAGGAAACTCCCCTTCAGGCCCTGGGATCCATATTAATGTGTAAAATAAAGAATAAAAATAAAAAATATTGATATACTCACCCTCTGACGCGTCCTGGTTGTAACCGCCAGCCTCCGTTCATAAGAATGAGCGCTTGAAAGTCCTTAGATGACGTCGCGGCCTGTGATTGGTCGCGGAGCGGTCACATCGCAACGCGACCAATCACAAGCCGTGACGTCATCTAAGGTCTTTCAAGCGCTTGAAAGTCCTTAGATGATGTCGCGGCCTGTGATTGGTTGCGGAGTGGTCACGTGACCGCTCACGCGACCAATCACAGGCCGCGACGTCATCTAAGGACTTTCAAGCGCTCATTCTTAGAAACGGAAGCTGGCGGTTACATCGGTAAGGTCCAGGCTGCGTTGGAGAGGTGAGTATATCAATATTTTTTATTTTTATTCTTTATTTTACACATTAATATCGATCCCGATACCGATTCCCGATATCACAAAAGTATCGGATCTCGGTATCGGAATTCCGATACAGCAAATATCGGCCGATACCCGATACTTGCGGTATCGGAATGCTCAACACTAGCTGTGAGCTGTTATTTATAGCCTGGCAACCTTTTGGGATATTGTACCCTTTCACAGATTATTAACCTGAGGTTTTTCTTCTGCTGGTTATGAAAATGAAAGGGTATCCTATGTTATTTTTTGTTTAAATTACTATTATTCTTATTTTTTTTTACACGCAGTGTACACAGCAGGTGCTGAATCCAACTCCTATCATTGTCGCCTGGTCACGTAGATCTCAGGGAGACCAGGCAACAATGATTTGAGCTCCCTTCAGCACTCAGTGCCTGGGAACAGCGAGAACTGTACCACTTTTTCCCAGGCTCCTGTATGCATTACACTGATGCGACACATATGCCACATGTATGCCACACATATGTAACACATGGATATGGACAGCGCCAGTACTCGTTTTTCCAGTTCCAGAAATATGAGGTTGTGTGAAAGGCGCCTAAGTAATATTGCCCAGCTCACCTCCCGAAAAACAAATCAGCTGTAAGTCTGTGCTCACACTCTGCACTACTGCACGTGGTTGAGCAACCTGCCCAGGAAAATAAGCACAAATGTTTATGGGCAACACCTCTGTATTGCCACAAAGTCATGCATTCATTGGCAGCTGAAGGTGGACACGTTGCTGTTGGCTATAGCTGCACCATGGGATCCCAATTCTCAAATGCATTTTTTTTCCTGCTCCAATTGTATCGCAATCGGACAGGGAAAAATTGTGATCGCATGCTGAAATCGGATCACACACGCCCATATACATCTATGGGTCCATGTGAAACATCGCAGTGCACTCAAATATCACCCGAGAGCAGTGTGATTCCCATTAACGCCGGCAGCAGAAGAGATGGAGAAATTAATTTCTCCGTCTCCTGCACAGCTGTGCTTCAATGCTCTCATGTGAGAGGATCGGAGCACATAGCACTGACACTTGGATCATACTCGCAGCAGAGCTGGAGCTGATTGTCATTAGCATATTGCATCGGATGTGATTCAAAATGGGATCCCAGCCTTAAGGTACCTTCACACGAAGCGACGCTGCAGCGATAGCGACAACGATGCCGATCGCTGCAGCGTCGCTGTTTGATCGCTGGGGAGCTGTCACACAGACAGCTCTCCAGCGACCAACGATGCCGAGGTCCCCGGGTAACCAGGGTAAACATCGGGTTGCTAAGCGCAGGGCCGCGCTTAGTAACCCGATGTTTACCCTGGTTACCAGCGTAAAAGTAAAAAAAACAAACAGTACATGCTCACCTGCGCGTCCCCCAGCGTCTGCTTCCTGACACTGACTGAGCTCCGGCTCTAACAGCACAGCGGTGACGTCACCGCTGTGCTTTCACTTTCACTTTAGGGCCGGCGCTCAGTAAGTGTCAGGAAGCAGACGCTGGGGGACGCGCAGGTGAGTATGTACTGTTTGTTTTTTTTACTTTTACGCTGGTAACCAGGGTAAACATCGGGTTACTAAGCGCGGCCCTGTGCTTGGTAACCCGATGTTTACCCTGGTTACCAGTGTAAAACATCGCTGGTATCATTGCTTTTGCTTTCAAACACAACGATACACGGCGATCGGACGACCAAATAAAGTTCTGGACTTTATTCAGCGACCAGCGACATCACAGCAGGATCCTGATCGCTGCTGCGTGTCAAACTAAACAATATCGCTAGCGAGGACGCTGCAACGTCACGGATCGCTAGCGATATCGTTACAAAGTCGTTTCGTGTGAAGGTACCTCTACTGGTGTTTTACTTATAGAATATAATCTGTGGTGGAGGAGAGGCACTTATCTATCAGAAATATCTTGTGAATATATTAATCTATAAGACAGCGATTGACACAGATATTAGAGGTAATCTCTAAAAAGATCTTTAAGCATTTTACATACATTGTTATCTAGTCAACCATTTACTGTAAGACCATTTTGCAATTTATAATCAGTCCATATAGTACAGATAATTTCCAGATAAAATTGAGGTAAGTGACCAAAACTCCATAACATAAGTTCCCACATTCTGGATTTTATTCAGAAACCATTTGCATCAAATCTGCAAGAAGCTGCCTGAAACTCTGCAACTGTAACCAGTACATTTTAGAGAAGATTTGCTAGAGATTTCACTAAAATAAAAAATAAAAAAAACACAATATTCTTCCTTCTGGCGCTTCTGTGGTAAAGCTAGCTTGATTTTCCTCCCTGGTCTCTGCACTCACACCCTCCTGCGATGCACACTGTGACACCATCATTGAGCGATGGGTGTTCAGAGGACCAGACCCGTGTTGCCATCAGAACACCAAAGGGGTTGTATATAGTTTTATTTATCATTATTTAAGCATCAAGAAAATTGCAATTATTTTATCTAGACTTGTAGATTTTGCTGCAACTGTAGCAATTGTTTCACATTTTGAGTAAATGGGAAAAATCTGCAACAAATTCACAATCATACAGCAACAAAAATGTACATAACATCTGCGGCTTGTCAATTTTTGCATAAACAACTTGTAGATTAGATTTGTTCTTTGTTGCTTTCTGTATCTTATGTTCTTAAAATTTGTATAAAAATTATCTCTTCAGTGAGGAAGAGGACTAGAACTCTAGTGCCACCTATTGGAAGTAGCAATCCTAAAAGTCAATGTCGACCCTTTAACGAGCCTTGTCACATGACTTAGGATAAAAGCCAAATCCAGAATCTCAATTTGCAGACACTGTGTTTCAGGGTACTGCCCCTTTTCACTGCAAAGTGATAAATCTGTTTTGGCTGTGTGAGAGGTGTCTGATGAAGAAATGCTACCCCTTGGATCCCGGTCAGACCACTCTCACACAGCCCAATCAGATCTCACACTTTGTCCTGATGAGGGGCAGGACCCCAAAACACGGTCTCTACAAATTGAAATTCTTTAAAGGGTCAACATTGACTTCTAGGATTGCTACCTCCTATGGGTAGCACTAGAGTTTTAGTCCTCTTCCTCTCTGAAGAGACAATTTGCACATTTCCCATAGGAGCATTGCAGCTTTAAGTCTCCTCATCTCGGCATCCTTAACATGTCACTCCCGGCAAGGTGAAACGTTACCCCTTGTGTCATGATTCCTCCATTCAGTGAATGATTGCTATGCTGTTCTATGGAAACTGTCCTGCTGAGCTGTCTGTGTCTTGATTGACAGTTTGGCTGTCCAATACTGTGATGGGCTTGCTGAGCTATTGGTACCTTGATTGACAGCTCTGCTGCCCAATCTGAGACTGGGATGTGCAGGACTTTCTGCAGGTGTTCAGTGTTCTAGTGATCGCATAGCTACTTAACTAAGCTGTCTGCCCCTGACCCCTGACAGACTTAGTTTGTGCTTCTTGGTGAGTGTTAGCCTGATTCTGTTGCTCTGAGTTCTGATCTTCTGCTGCCTGACCCTTTGGATTGTATTCTGACTATCCCTTTGTCTTATCCTTCGGCTTTTGATTCATTATCTCTTGTTATTGACCCTGGACTGTGACCTGACTTGCACCTTTATCTTTTTCCCTTGGTTATCTACATACTCTCTCGATATTGACCCCAGAACGTCAGACTCTTCTGCCTTATGGCCTGTCTGTGAGTAGTGACTAGCCTCACACCTTGGATAAAATTTGTTTATAAATGTAAAGTATATTTTCTATGTTGAGTATATCTGCTCTGTTCAAAAATAGAAGATGTTCAAGAATAATGGGGTCCATAACAAATGTCCCTCATTTTTTAAAACAAAATTACCAGGCATGTTGCAGATAATTTCTCCAAATCTTCTCTGGAAATGATAGAAACGTCTATGGGCCTGGCACTTTTGTCTGTGCACTTTTATCTAGGACCCCATTACATATATGACATGATCCTTTTAATCCACGTGTCCTACTCCGCATGCTAATTCTCATCACATGTGTTCTAAATGAAACCACCAGGCCTGGCCGCCACATGCAAATCCATGCTGATTAAGAAGTTAAACATAGACAAGAAATGCATATGCAACCCAGTGTGAAGAAGATAAGAAGCTGAAAAGAGCAGGACATGAGAAGGAAAAGTTTGCCTGAAATAACCTCAGTGGAAAAGTTGCTTTCTACAATGCCAACTACCACGTAATTTAATAACGTTGGAGCAGCATCATTTTCAACAGTTCATATAATGTTGCCTTTAGTGTATCCAATAGAATGTGAGCTAGTATGTAGACAATGACATATAATTCAATATTTCAATATATTAATTAATTAATTAATATTACCTTTTTTTATTTTAATAATGGAATGGCAAATAGAATATACCGTATGTGTTTGTAAAATTGTAAGGGAACAGCTCCATGGCTATGGAATGCACTTCCTCCGGTGAAAAGTGGTAGCTATGAGCAAAGACAGTTTTCTTTGGGATACATTTTTTAATAAATCTTACATGCAGAACTTGTTCAGTAACACCCTGCATAAGTGAAATTTGATGCAAATTATATTTTGGAAGTGCAAGCAAGGTAATGTCAAACCTGAAAGATGAAAATTCAAGTCTAAATGCAATCAACCCCCTTTTATCTTTCTCATCTACCAAAGAAGCCTTGTAAACATGGAAATGATATACAGGGATGTAAGCAGTAAATTGTTTTACAAGACTGACAAAATAGTTCCTTTATATTAATCCACACATGGCAAATTTACTGCAGACATTTCTGTTACTGAAAATTTTGTGCCAAACATCTGAATGAAAATTTTTCAGCAAATTTAAATCTTTGCAGTAATCACAGAAATTTCTGTAATGTCTACCAACATTGTTAAAGGGAACCTGTCACATGAAAAAAACAATACTAACCTGCAGATATGGGGTTAATCTGCAGATCAATAGCGTTCTGAACCTGCCTGGTGCCTGCACTTCTTGCTCAGCATTAGGGCAAGCTGTCAGTCATTGTCAGGGGTGTGGATACAGCCGCCGGCCAAAACCATGCGAATGCCGCCCCATAACTGAAACCCAAATGCTGCCAGCAGGAGTGAAGTTCATTTCCTTCCAGCAGAGGGGCTCTAAGTGCTCGCCAGGTTCAGAATGCCATTAGCCGGCAGATAAACCCCATACCCTCAGGTTAATTAGCGTTTTTTTTCACGTGACAGGTTTCCTTTAATGGCAACATATTATTTTCCTCAATATCACAGGAAAGATAAATCATCTGAAATCTCTGTTTGGCTGTTTCACCTGTCCAACATTTACAGTCCAAATACGGACCATGATATATGGACTATTGGACTGGCCTGAACTCAAAAGCTGCATACTGTGATTGTTGGCCATGTGAGACTGGCCTTTTTTAGTCCCCTGTGATAATAATTTCAGAAGGTGGCAATGTGATATTGAGCTCTATGCAAGTTTATTATTTTCTTTGGAAATCCAACTTTTGAATAACAAGCCCTAAACCCTATGTCTGATACGAGTCCTATTTCAACATATCCAAATTCATAATATTGCGACACAAATATACATTTACATTGGGCCTCAAGGATTATAAAAAGCAAATAATAGAACTTGAGTTCTTACCCATAGTGATCTATAAAAAGTCCACTTTTATTTTTAAAGATCCAAATCAAAGGGTTTTCCCCACGAATACCATTTATCATCTATCCTCAAAATAGGTGTTAAAGGTAATCTGTCAACTGATTCATGCTTCCCAAATCATGTTCCACCAATTGAGAGAAAATAAATGTTCTGGCCAGAAACCATAGCGACACCGCCCCTGGCCACATATTCCCAGCGTTGCTCCAGGAGATTGACAGATCTCTTGATTGGATAAGTTGGACAATTTTGGCACTAGTCTCGTCTTGTTTATTCTTAGGGTCCCAGACCGGCTCTTATATATTTTCTGTTTGCCAGAGTTTCAGTGACAGATATAACTGGCTCCAATCATGCAGCTGAGGGTCCCTTTCCTAGAACCCTCACTAGTCACTAGAATGGAGGTTCCGAGTTCTACTTTTCTCTAACTGTTGTTAAAATGTAAAAGTGCAGCTATATTGCAGACATGTGCTCCCAATCCATTCATTATCTAAAGGACTGATGGAAATAACCGAGCACAGTACTCTGCATTCTAAGTCAAGCAAATGTAAGCATTCAGTCCTGATCACAACTTTGAGGAACAGAGTTCTGGAACCCAGTTCCAGTGATCAGTGGTGATCCCAGAGGTGAGAGCCCCAGCTATTACATATTTATTACCTTTTCTTTGAATAAGGAATAAATTCCACCTTTAAAGGGACTCTGTCACCCCAAAAATCGTATCTGAGCTAAGCCCACCGGCATCAGAGGCTTATCTACAGCATTCTGTAATGCATTCTGTAATGCTGTAGATAAGCTCCCGATGTAACCTGAAAGATGAGAAATAAAGGTTAGATTATACTCACCCAGGGGCGGTCCGGTCCGATGGGTGTCGCGATCCGGGTCCAGCGCCTCCTATCTTCATTCGATGATGTCCTCTTCTTGTCTTCTTGCAGCGGCTCCAGAGCAGGTGCACTTTGTCTGCCCTGTTGAGGGCAGAGCAAAGTACTGCAGTGCGCAGGTGCCGGGGCTCTCTGACATTTCCCAGCGCCTGCGCACTGCAGTACTTTGCTCTGCCCTCAATAGGGCAGATAAAGTATGCCTGCGCAGGAGCTGCTGCAAGAAGACAAGAGGATGTAATCGAATTAAGATGGGAGGCGCTGGACCCGGATCGCGACACCCATTGGATCGCAGCGGGACAGCCCCTGGGTGAGTATAATCTAACCTTTATTTCTCATCTTTCAGGTTACATCGGGGGCTTATCTACAGCATTACAGAATGCTGTAGATAAGCCCCTGATGCCGGTGGGCTTAGCTCAGATACGATTTTTGGGGTGACAGAGTCCCTTTAAAACGATAGCAGGAACTGCAAAGGTTGCTTTAAGTAATACTTGTTGTATGAGAAACAGAAATGCTGATTTTTTTTTTGTTTAAAAAGCTAAAAGTTTTGCAAAGTTAAACTTTTACTATTTCAGCTGCTCAGTTTTCTTTTCTTTGTCATTTTTTGCCATAACCATAGTTAATATTTTTCTAAATTCAAAGTTGGAGATGTCTGAAACCTAAAAGAAATCTGAGACTGTGTTAAATTTTAACACCAGATTGCCACCATTTCTGTCTTTGTTTCCAACCTTTTGACGTTTATTATATAGTTTCTAGGGTAGGTACACCCAGAACAGGTTACAATGCAGTATAGTGGTTACAACCCAATATTAACCTGAGCACAGGATTATACATTGATAAATGAGCTCAAAGAGTTTACAAAAACGGTTCTTAAAAAATAAAATGCTTCTAGAGGTTAAAAACTACAGATTGTCTCACAAGTCCCTGGCAAACACAAATGAAATACCACGTCATCTTATCACATGCACCACAGGAATACAATATCAGCATTATAAGATGTTCATAAAGAGAACTTGTTCATATAGTAGGAAAAAGGTTATCTTATTTACAGCTGCCTCTTAACCAAAAGATACTTAGTCCACTTAGCTTCCATTCAATCTTGTCAAAAGTTGTATCTATTACTAATATCTCTTCTTTTGTATTGAGTTATTTTCCCCTCTATATCATTTATTGCATTTGACTTGCTTTATTTTATTAATTTGTATTAAATCATGTCAACTACACAAAAAAGACAAAGGAAAATTGACTCAGGGCAGACAGCCTACAAAGAACTCTTATTTTCCTACTTCAACCCTCCACACAAGACCAATTAGAATTGAAAATGTGGTGTTGATTTAATGCATTTGAATCTAAAATAAGTTCACGAAGAAAGATGTCATTGAACCAAGCTCTCTCATGTGAATAAGACATAAGCTGTCATTGGGGATTCGTCATTTCATAAAAGGAAAACTGAGCGCGACAGAAAAAAAATCATACAAAAAACCCCCCCAAAAAACCATATACTTCTGTAAAATCAAAAGGGTATACAGATTAGTGAGATGTCTGAATAGAAGATATTTTTTCTTAAAGGGAACCTGTCACCCCCAAAATCGATGGTGAGGTAAGCTCACCGTCATCAGGGTCTTATCTACAGCATTCTGTAATGCTGTAGATAAGCCCCTGATGTTACCTGAAAGAGGAGAAAAAGACATTAGATTATACTCACCCAGGGGCGGTACCGCTCCGATGGGCATCTCAGGTCCGGTACAGTGCCTCCTATCTTCATTTGATGATGTCTTCTTCTTGTCTTCTTGCAGTGGCTCCAGCGCAGGTGTACTTTGTCTGACCTGTTGAGGGCAGAGCAAAGTACTGCAGTGCGCAGGCGCCAGAAAGGTCAGAGAGGCCCGGCACCTGTGCACTGCAGTACTTTGCTCTGCCCTCAACAGGTCAGACAAAGTACGCCTGCGCCGGAGCCGTGGCGTGAAGACCAGAAGAGAACGTCATGGAATGAAGATAGGAGGCGCGGGAGCGGACCTGAGACGCCCATCGGACCAGACCGCAGCGGGACCGCCCCTGGGTGAGTATAATATAACCTCTTTTTCTCCTCTTTCAGGTAACATCAGGGGCTTATCTACAGCATTCCAGAATGCTGTAGATAAGCCCCTGATGATGGTGGGCTTACTTCATCATCGATTTTTGCGGTGACAGGTTCCCTTTAATATGATCATAAATGATCATTATAAATCCTGCTGGGGAAGTTCTAATTCTAGAGGTGCCGGCTCTTATGGGTTTTGCATTGTAGAAAAATAATGTGATCTAAAATCATTCTGCTAAGTGCATAAACACAAGTTCATCATCTTTGTAACGTGAAAAACTTTTACATTGTTTTCTGCTTTGGAACCACAGCAAACAATCAAATTCCCCTAAATACATCCTTCACAGATGAGTCTGTCCATTTATAAGAGATGCAATAGTAAGAAAGTTCCACTATAGTCACTTTGTAAGGATAGGACTCATGCAATCATTGCTAAAAAAAAAATATTCAACGCCTGAAGAAAGAATAGTAGAGAATTGCTTAATAGTCGCTCTTTTTTTATATCATGGCCTGGGGAAATTGGGCAAGATAAAAAACAAACAAACAGAAGACAATCTTTGCTCAAAACAGTTCTCCCTTTTTTTGAAAATGAATCTGTCAGTAGGATCAACTGGGCATCATGGTGGCTCAGTGGTTAGCACCGCAATCTTGACGCGCTGAGTCCTGGGTTCAAATCCCTCCAAGGATCTCTGTGTTTGCATTGTTACACTCTGGGTATGACAGTTTCCTCCCACACTCCAAAAATAAACTGATAGGGAATCTAGATTGTGAGCCCCAATAGAGACAGTGCTGATAATTCATGTAATAGCATGATAAATACAAATAAATCCTCCTAAGCTGTCTATATGGGCATGTAGGTTATAGGAAGCTAAATAAAATGACACCTTGATATCTGCAAACTAATGTCTTATTCCAGAGAAATCAACATTATTCTTGTATGCATATAAACTGTTCAGAACTATGGGCCGGACACTGATCTCTATGAGAATCTGCCTCCAGGGATTATTGTAAATAAAAGGGGAGTTACCAGTGTGAGACTTGTAATGACAGACAGTCTGCTCTCCTGGTCTCACTGCAGAGCTGTGTGTGATTATACCTGACACATCTGCAGGTTCCTCTCTGCTTCAGCGTCCAGCTCACAGGCAGACAGTGGTGCAATATTTTTACAATTCAGCAGAGCTCAGAAAGAAGCAAAACATGTGTTTGTAAGGAAACAAAGTTCAGTTCTCCTGTTCTGTGTTAGTTACTTGTCTCACACTGGTAATGCCCCTTTTGTTTACGATAATCTCTGGAGGCAGAGACTCATACAAATCAGTTATACAACAGGAAAATTGCTAGCACAGTCAAAGATGGAAGTGCCTCCGGTAGGTTCCGAAACCATAGAATGTGACATAGAAGGCCGGGCACACTCTCTTGAATGCATTGAAGAATTTTAATGTGCAATACATACAGTAGTCACATCACAAACATTTCGGTCTGTGAAGACCTTCATCATCATTAGCCTTGATATGTGCAGTAGGCACAAATGTAATGGTAGGCAATGGAACGGGTATAATGGTGGCACAACGGTTACCTCACATGGAGGATCAAAAAGGGTGTGATGGGGCGTATATGCCTTGGGACGCGGTGTCCACCGCTTGTCACTGCATTCAAGAGAGTGTGCCCGGTCTTCTATAGCTCAAACAGATCAGTGTCCTCCCATAGCCTGGAAGAGGTCATTTGCATATAAGAGAAAAGTGTATTTCTTTAGAATAAGACATTGGGTCACAGATAACAAGGCATCAATTTGTTCAGCTTCATACGACCTGCATGCCCATACAGATGGCAAGTTACAAGTGTTAATCCTATTGACAGATTCCCTTTATAGACAATGGAACTGTCATCAAGCAATACCTTTGGTAACTACTAAAATGTTGCACCATATGTTCATGAACATGATTCACAAAGTAAAGAAATTATATTTTACATACTGTTCACAGGTACTTCATATGGGATGGCCACGAGTGGACTCAATAGAACTACAATAACAGCACACTGGGAAATAAACAAACATATAAACACAGCTACTGATTCACTGTAAAAAGTAAGTCGCCCAAGAACCCTAAATTTACCATGACATGCGGACAGTGCCATGTTTCTGTGGAACACAAGTCCGAAATAAGTAATCAGAATAGGTACCATGATTAACATAACTTATTTTCTATTCAAGTTGTCAATAGGGCAACCCTGAATTTTAGCTTGTGGGCTTATGAGGAAAATGGGATTCTGGAATCTAGATTGGTTATGTTTTAACAGCTTTTAGCTAAAATACACATTTTCTATGGTGTGACTATTGTACGATTCCTTAGAGTTAATACAATAATTACAGAAGTGATTTCAGAAGGGATCATAAAATCCCATGGAGATTTATTTCATGAGCATTTGCAATTTTGCAATTTTTGGGGTTGCTCCTTAGGGTCAGTCAGAGACTTGGCACTATGTACTGTTGTTAAGGAAACAGTGGCTACTTCAATCTTTTGTAAAGAATTTTCAATAAGACAGATGTTCATTAAATGTAGGTGTTTCATGGCAAAGTGATAAAGTAATGATATAAATGATAACTAGTATACATTAGGAATGATCAATATTCACCCAGGGGCGTAGATAGAGCTTTTGCCGCCCGGGGCTGTTCCCGAGTTTGGCGCCCCCCCCCCCCCCGGCTCAATGCACCCTCACAAAAAAAAATGACGTCTGGGGGCATCGCACAGGGGTCATAGAGTGAAATGAAGATAGACATGCGCAGATTATACCGCTCGGCCATTTTACTGGAGACCATACCCGGGCACGCATATGCGATGAAGTGGCCATCTTGGAGAGTTAAATAAACATGCGCATAAGGAGCCAAGTCACGATCTCTAAGGGGTATACTTGCGCAAATACAAGACCGAATAAGGTCAAGTTGCAAGAATGGCACACCACATAGCACGCAAAACCGGGCAAGTCCACAGAGTGACACATTACATATATAAATAACGACCCAAGAAAAAAGAAGAAACACTTATGGCAAAATAATCAGCATCGGGCGCATAAAGGTGGCATTTACTAGCAAAAAATTCATTCACATAAATTTAATGGGGTACCAAATTATCCAACACATAATCACACATAGATTATATAGTGCTAATTACTATCAGACACATGTATATCCATGAGGGCATTATATGGGCAGCACAAATACATATGTACAAAAAGACAGGTACACCTCAATAGGTGTCATACATATAGATATATATAATATAAAAGTATAACAATACGAAAAAAAACAAGGTCTGCTTACCTGACCGCGCTCCTGCTCTCTCCACGCAGCTGAAGCGTGCACTCGCCGGTGACTGACAATGACATCAGACGCCGGCGACATGCACACTGGGACTGACGTCAGCTGCCAGCCTCAGATTGGCTGGCGGCTGTTAACTATTGACGTGCGGGCGCAGGCCCGCACGTCAATAGCGTTAAACAGCTGCAGCCTGCAGCGCCGGCCGTGGCCCGGTGACCCACCCCCGCATTGTGCCGCCCGGGGTGGCCCGCACCCCCCTTCCTACGCCACTGTATTCACCCATCCAAGTCTTATGGTGGGGGGCTTTAAGCCAAGACAGGTGTGTTTCCCTATAATCTAGTGGCCCTATAGCGCCATTTTTACTGCCTTCAGTGGAATATTGAGAATGGATGATAAACCCAACTTGTGCCTACAATACATGGCATTTCAAAAACATGCACCATTTCATTCGCTTTTTTTTTTTTTAAACAGACGGCACTTTACAGCAGCCATCTGTTATAACAACAGAAGACACATTTTTGCATTTGATATGGGATGTGTCACCTACTTATAACACTCTGCAAAAGTTCACAATATGTGCAAAGAAATACTCCGTTACCTAAAACAGTCGCCATGATCTTAAATGAAAAGTCCGCCTTCGTCAATTATGAAGGTTCTGAAATCTTTGTTTTCCTTGCACCACTGAAGCACAAAGTGAAAAAAAACAAGCTGCAGGGAATAAAAGAGCAAGTCTCCCTTGCACAGACAGCGAGGAGCAGGACTGCTGAGCCAGCAGAAAGAGCTCATTTTAATCTTTTATGGCCCACTGCAAATAAACTTTAGCAGATTCATTTTATGCGCGGAATACAGCAAATGAACAAGCTCCCTATTATTCTTCCAGTTCCCTCACGTCTACGAAGCCTAAACATATTCATTCCACTCCTCCCATTCAAGATGTGAACTTTCTAGCTTCATTGCATCTAGAGATAGTGCACAACTATTTTTCGTGCCACAAATTTTCTCAATTTCCCTTTACATGTGCTAACACATTTCATTACCAAAAAACATAACGATGCCTTATTTTCTAGGAACAGTGTCAATTATTCATCACTAATAATGTCTACTAATTCTAATTATGTCCACTAATTAGTATAAAAAAGTACTCTATTCTCCAAATGCCCCTTCTGATAATCTAACACCTGGGCAATAGAAGCAAAAACATAGCAACTCAATAGCCTTAAAAAGATTTATCCTCCTTAATTCTCAAGGCTTGTTCACACATTCATTTTTTTCACGTTTTCAAGTGCAAAAAACATTTTCCTTTGCAGATTTTAACAATCAATGCATTTTTTCAAATTTGCAGCACTTCAATTCTTTCAGCATTTCTAGAGATTGTGCCCATGACATGACCAATTATATCAGACGAGTGCTATCCATGGTTTTCAAATGTAATTCTATGGGACTGTGCATATGTCTGATTCTTTCATTGAAACGAGTGGTCCAATTTTCATGGACTGACAAAGTGGAGAAGATGGAAAAACTTTTTTCACTCCACCTCTGAGAAATACTGATCCCACTCTGATCAAACTCTGATCAGAAAAAAACAATTTTTTTGGATGGAGAGAAAACTGTCATGTGCAACTACCCTTTCAATGTTTTTAACTCTTTCAAATAATGGGGGGGAAACAAGTGAAAAAAACACAAAAAATGGATGTATTGTACGCAGCCTTTTTTATGCTTGTGATGCAGAAAAAGCAAATGGAAATACTCAACGTGTGCACATACCCTTAATGTTTTTGTGCTAGATAGGAGCCAGGTATACTGAGTCTGTACTCTCTATTGGACACATATCTTTATTGTTATAATAAGCCATCAAGGAAGGTCTTTATAAATCTGTAAAATAGAATTTTAAAGCTGATCTGTCAAAAACGTAGCCACTAATCCCACCTTCAAACACTATGTGGCTATTTCTCCATAAGTCCTACGAGAGTTCAGATGTCAGTATTTTTCTATGTCCATGAGTCTTTCGAGGCAGACTCTTCCAGTTTCTAATGCTTGTTTGCGTAAAAATCATTGCAGATGTTGAGTTAAGAAAAAACCTCCAACAAAAAAAAGATCTTCACCAGACTCCACACCCATGTAGACGTTTTATAATAAAATTAAACTAAAAAAGTTTAGCAAATAACTTTGAAATCTCCAGATTAATACAACGAATGTGTCAGACAGAGACCAAGAAAGTGTAATCTAAAGAAAAGAGGGATGGGCCTTACAGCACTGGGGTCTTGGGTTCAAACCCAACCAAGGACATCAGCAAGGAGTTTGTATGTTCTCTCTGTGTTTGGGTAAGTTTCCTCCAGGTTCTCCAGTTTCATCCCACACTCCAAAGACATAGTGTTAGGTAATCTAGATTGTGACAATGTCTGTAAAGCACTATGGAATTAATGGCGCTATGTAAGTGAGTAAAATAAATAGTGAACTGCACTATTCCACGCATGGAATTAAAAGACTTCTACTCACCAAATGGATGTCTCCACTATTGCATATAAAAACACAAAGATCCAGCAAGCCAGGCAAATAGTCCATGAGAAAAGAGAATAAGACTGGTAACTTCATAAAATTAGTTGCTTTATTTGAATTCCGTTAAAAAATTGTCAGACGTTTAAGAATAGTCTTTTGTTAGTCTACACGCGTCAACATTTACTACTGCTTTGCTATGATTATTTTTTTTAATGGAATTCAAATAAAGTAACTCATTTTATAGAGTTAACAGGATTATTCTCTTTTCCAATACACTATTCCATGCAATGGTGTAGAAAAATCTATACACTGGAAGTCAAAGGTAGTGGTCACAAATAGTGATGAGCGAATATACTCGTTACTCGAGATTTCTCGAGCATGCTCGGGGGTCCTCCGAGTATTTTTTAGTGCTCGGAGATTTAGTTTTCATCACCGCAGCTGAATGATTTACATCTGTTAGCCAGCATAAGTACATGTGGGGATTCCCTAGCAACCAGGCAACCCCCACATGTACTTATACTGGCTATCAGATGTAAATCATTCAGCTGCGGCAACAAAAATTAAAACTCCGAGCACTAAAAAATACTCGGAGGACCCGAGCATGCTCGAGAAATCTCGAGTAACGAGTATATTCGCTCATCACTAGTCACAAATGCTTAAGAGTCCCTCACTCATAGATTTACATTGATTTGTGACTTCTGGATAGCCCAGCAAACACTAAAGCGATCAAACAGGTTAAAATCTTCGGGACAATGACCGAACTGGCTCCAATATCAGAGCAAGATGGCAGCTGGGGCAGGAAACTTAGATTAGTGGCACCATGACAGCCATGAAATAAAAAACCCACTGGAGCGGTGCATCAACACACACATCCCGGAGTAGTGGGTTGTCTTTCAAAACCTTATGTGAGTTACTATGATAGATCTGCTGTGTTCAAATTTGATTCTCACACCCATTTTTAGCCATTGAATACAAAAGATTATTACTCTGAAATTGAAAGATTTTACCTGATTTTACCAGTAATATAAGTATATTCTTCAATTAGTTGTGTTAAAAAAATTCAGTCTAATCCTTAACTTTTCTGTACTGAACTTGAAGGTTACACTACAATGAGTTATTTCCAGGGAACAATAATGGAAATTCTGAACTTCGCCATTTGTCTGCTTTGCTGCTCTAACTTCAGCCATGACATGCTTGGAGGGGTTGTAGAAGTTTAGTTAGAAATGTCATTACATTATAGATGGGTCACAGCATTCTGGGATCTCAATCTGTTTAATCTATTAGTAAATTTGACAATAAGTTTTTGATTTTCCTGCAGCGCCATCCTAGAGGAAATTGAGTATTACAAAGTACTTATTGAACTGCTCATATAATACATGTGTGCAGTGACCTCCAGATGAGTGATGCTCTTTGTAGCCCAAGTCCAGTCTTTCCAAAAGAAACGGTTCCTAGACAACAAAGAGGCTACACTTTTTACCTTATGAATTTTTTTATTAACATTTGAAAATGGGTTTTCTAAACAACATCATTAAGACATGTCTACATGACTAGGTTGCATGCTTGTGGACACAATGGCTGCATTGCAATGCAATACCTTTTGTCTTGGATGTCTACAAATGTAGAATGCAGTTTTACTCGTCTGCCATAGAATTGTGATATCAGACTTTTGAAAAAGTACATATAAAATATAAATATTTACCTTGTAATGTCTTCACATCCTGTTCCATCCAGATGTGTCTGGATCCCAGAATTCCAAGCTGTGGAAGTTCACCAACTGCCATATTGGGACACCCAAGTGATGGGTGTCTCAATATGGAAACTGCAGGTGGTAGTAGCCTCTTGCGCAGTAACAACAGCGGAACTCCATCGCACCACACACACACACACACACACACATGCACACACACACTGTATACACACTCACACTGTATACGCCGTACGCAGTACACACACACACACTGTATATTCCATACACACCACACACACACACAAACATTCACTGACAACCGCCATCTTTGTACAGGAGGAGCACATGCGCAGTTTTAATGTGATCACCGCTATCTGTCTGCACAAAGATGGCGGTGGTCTGATTTACTGTTCCTGCGTGAATTCTGCGCACTTGCAGTGAATCATTCAGCTGATCCCGGCGGCAGATTCACGATGTGTGTACAGGCAGAGGAAGCCGGTCACATTAAAGGGGTTTTCCCATGAATGAAAGTTAATTTTAAAAATTGTCTGTGTCTGACTGTGTACGAAGCATAGCACATCTCCTTGGCATTGGAGAAAACAAAAGGCAATACTGACATTACAGCAGGGAATCACAGAGGATTCATTTTGTCAGGTAAAATATTTCACTGACTGTTTTTAAACAATATTTTACCTCACAAAATGTATCCTCTGCGATCTCCTGCTGTAATGTCAGTATTGTCTTTTGCTTCCTCCCCTGCCCAGGAGATGTGTATCCTCTGCGATCTCCTGCTGTAATGTCAGTATTGTCTTTTGCTTCCTCCCCTGCTCAGGAGATGTGCTATGCTCCGTACACTGTCAGACACAGACAATTTTCAAAATTAACTTTTGTTCATGGGAAAACCCCTTTAAAAAGCAAATATCAACGCCAACATGGTTCCTTCTAAAAAGTATGTCAATGACAATGAAAGGAAAGCAGCAAAGGCACCACATGGGGGGGGATTCTTAAAGCTGCAAAGCCTGCTCCCATCATGACATTTCCACCCTCCTGATGCGATAGCATCGGGCCTCCATCTAGCATGTAATAAATATGGTCATCTTGATTTGTGCCTTAGAACTACAAAATTTCTCCTCACTGATCTCAGCAATGAATAGTGTAACAAAGAAACCCAACTACTGTGACACGGTGACAATATGAATTGAATAGTTAGGAAGCATCAACCCTCTGTTTAGGTGTTCTCCATACCTCCCAGTAGCATATTTTGGATAGCAGTTATAGGTTTCTTTGAGGCTTATTATCTTTTTAGTGAGTTTAGCCTTATTTGTCCAATATTACACAGGTAAGATATCTGTTTCTTTCATTGACATTTAGTCATAGTTCCGGACTAAAATTACCTTGCTTGAAAAAAGAATTTTGCCCATCACATTCACCTCATACCTAGTCCTTTGATCCAGAGGAAGGCAAAACTAAACCCACTGACTAGAGTTTAGCTAATTGATTCCTGGGCCTCCAGTCCAGAATTCAGTTCAGTGGTTCCTTGCGACTAGACCGGAGGCCCACAAATCTCTTACCTTCCAGCGTCTCCGATGCGGCATTTGATTTGTCAGGGCTGACACAATGTCATCTGTGCGTCACGCCACTAAGATGATGTCATATCAGTCCTGGTAATTAGATGCCGCACTGGGAACACCAGAAGGTAAGAAAGTTGCAGGTTTCTCGTCTTGTGGCCAGGTACCAATGACCTGGACGATGTACTGGAGCCCAGGGAATTGATCCGCTCATCTCTACCACTGACCCCCTGTAGGTATTATGTGGGGAGGGAGTTTTTCCTGACCCACAAACCAGTTGGGATATTTCAAGAGATTACAAGTAATCATCATTGTTAGTGATAAGTATTGATACCATTAATCATGAGTTTTATTACCCTATGAGTCCTTTCACAAGGGCAGATAAACAGCCTGTAACGAGTAGATTAAGGTTATGGGACATTAATTGACACTCAGTGGAGACCAGTGATTGGAGGGTGATTCATACAATCCCACCCTTATTTATATTAGATGTTCTGTCAATCTATAATTTTGTTAAGCTCACATAAATTAGCTGACAAATTGGTGGCATGTTTACGTGGAGCATGCGGTCCTATGAACACTTGTTTGGCCGATCCTTATTGGTAAAGAACCGTTTTCAATACTTATATTTTAATCACCTTTACCCATGTTCCATTCCTTATTTTCCAGACTCCATAACAATAATACATCAGAAAATATTATAATCTGGGCACGTCTTATGTTTGAGATGATGGAAATAATATTATATCTGATTTTTTTTTATTATTCAAAAAGAGCAATTGCCAAAGCAAGCACTGTCTACTAAGTCTATGTCTTCAACCTCAACTTCATTTCAGGATCAAAATCATCCAAGTAATGAACTCATAAACCGTTCAGGCACTTGGTACTTCGTTTTCATAAGCAGCAAGAAAATCCATTTATCCAAGAAGCAGCAGCTGTTTACAGAAACGAATAAAATGGCCATGGGCCATAGCTTTTAACACATATTAAAATTAAACAAAATATTTGCCATTGCGAAACAGGTTGTATTTAGATAGATGTAGGGTGTGACATTGCCTGGAAAAAATGTAAAGTTATAATTGTATTTTGTGGGTTAAATCTTCGTTATGAATATTCAATAGCATACATCAGCCTACGCAATCAAACAAGGACACAATAGGTTTCTTTCTGATGTCCCGTATCGTTGTTGTGTTCTCTTCCAATGTCCTCTCCATCTTTCCCTCTCTTGCTAAATTCTACCTAGCAGGCATAGAGTAATGAGATCATAGCAGTAAGAAAAGTCATCTGGCTCTGTTTTGCCTCTTGCTTCAATCTTCAAGCAGCAAAACTGGCTGGATGTAATCATTTGATAAAGGAAGAACTTACAAAAGACTGGGGATGAAAGGACTTCATATTTAAATTGACACCATAAAGTGCTTCAAGCCGGCATCTGGTAGCACCTTATTTATCTGGAAAAGCGTTCCTAGATGCTGATATTAGCACTATTATATCGGAATGGTGCAAAATACACCCAGTCCCCTAATCCAGAGTACGGTACAGTACATGCGCATGTAACAAAGCACAGACATAGTGCTGACAATGATCAGACCAGGTATGGAGGGTGTGTAAAATCAAACTCTGTATCTGGATCAAGGATTTTCCATTAGTTTTTGTCTTATCAACTTACCTTGTACATACCAAGTGCTTTAGACAAAGAGAATTCTGTTCATATATATACAGCACAATAAAAATGCAGTAAAGTTTTAAAAAGTAGTTGATATGAAACATTTTTAGGTATATAGTATGCCATTGGATACAAGTACACATATACACAGTCACACATGTTTATACGTACACATATGCACACAGATAAACATATAAACACATACAAAAACATTCCAATCCATTGATATACATGGACATAAACAAAAACATACATTCATAAATACAAACATATTGATTTAGACATATACAGACACACACATGGACATTCATAGTTTGTAAGCTTGCGAGCAGGGCCCTCATTCCTCCTGGTATCTGTTTTGAACTGTGATTTCTGTTATGCTGTAATGTCTATTGTCTGTACAAGTCCCCTCTTATTATTATTATTATACCCTACCAGATATAAACATGCACTGACACACAAGGGCCTACACACACCTATGTGTATGAACATACCTACATATACATGCATTAAACACACACTAACATACACACAAATAAACACATACATATACAGATACACACATGCATGCAAGTGGACATGTGTAAACAAATAGATGTAGAGACAAAATCAGACATATACATTTATAGACACAAACATACATATACACACAAAGGTATGGTGGCGCTATAGGTGGCGCTATAGAGTTAAGTCCTCTTTTTCTCAGAAGAGGCAATTTGCATATTTAAATTCCCAGAGGAGCATTGCACGGCGAATAAGCCTCCTTACCTTGACAAGCCAGAGACGGTATGTCACTCTCCATAAGGAGAAACGTTACCCCTTAGACCCCACTCCAGAGCCTCTCAGCTAGCCAAATCAGTTCTCATGCTTCGCACTGACGAGGGCCAACAGCCCGAAACACCGTGTCTGCAAATTGAGATACTGATTTGCCTTTAATCCTAAGTCATATTGCATGACTCGTTAAAGGGTTGATTGTGACTTGTAGGATCACTACTTCCAATAGGTGGCGCTATAGAGTTAAGTCCTCTTTTTCTCAGAAGAGGCAATTTGCATATATACACACAAAGGCATTTACCTGCATACTGACCGACACAGACACACAAAGATACACACTAACATACACAATCATATATATGAAAATACATACATGCATTTAAACGCACATGATCACGCACACACAAACACACAGATACACAAACACACAGATACACGAACACACACAGATACACGAACACACACACAGATACACGAACATACACACAGATACACGAACACACACACACAGATACACGAACATACACACAGATACACGAACATACACACAGATACACGAACACACACACAGATACACGAACACACACACAGATACACAAACACACACACAGATACACGAACACACACACAGATACACAAACACACACAGATACACGAACACACACAGATACACAAACACACACACATATACACTGACACACACAGATACACGAACACACACACAGATACACGAACACACAGATACACGAACACACACACAGATACACGAACACACACACAGATACACGAACACACACACAGATACACGAACACACACACACAGATACACGAACACACACACAGATACACGAACATACACACAGATACACGAACATACACACAGATACACGAACACACACACACAGATACACGAACATACACACAGATACACGAACACACACAGATACACGAACACACACACAGATACACGAACACACACACAGATACACAAACACACACAGATACACGAACACACACAGATACACAAACACACACACATATACACTGACACACACAGATACACGAACACACACACAGATACACAAACACACACACAGATACACGAACACACACACACAGATACACGAACACACACACAGATACACGAACACACACACATATACACAAACACACACAGATACACGAACACACACAGATACACAAACACACACATATACACTGACACACACAGATACACGAACACACACACAGATACACGAACACACAGATACACGAACACACACACAGATACACGAACACACACACAGATACACGAACACACACACAGATACACGAACACACACACACAGATACACGAACACACACACAGATACACGAACATACACACAGATACACGAACATACACACAGATACACGAACACACACACACAGATACACGAACATACACACAGATACACGAACACACACACAGATACACGAACACACACACAGATACACGAACACACACACAGATACACAAACACACACAGATACACGAACACACACAGATACACGAACACACACAGATACACAAACACACACACATATACACTGACACACACAGATACACGAACACACACACAGATACACGAACACACACACAGATACACAAACACACACACAGATACACGAACACACACACAGATACACGAACACACACAGATACACGAACACACACAGATACACAAACACACACACATATACACTGACACACACAGATACACGAACACACACACAGATACACGAACACACAGATACACGAACACACACACAGATACACGAACACACACACAGATACACGAACACACACACAGATACACGAACACACACACAGATACACGAACACACACACAGATACACGAACACACACACGAACACACACACATATACACAAACACACACTGATACACGAACACACACAGATACACGAACACACACAGATACACGGACACACACACATATACACTGACACACACACATATACACGAACACACACACAGATACACGGACACACACACACAGATACATGGACACACACACAGATACATAGACACACACACAGATACATGGACACACACAGATACACAAACACACACAGATATACACAAACACACACACAGATACACAATCTTGTAGATTGTGAGCCTTCGCGGGCAGGGTCCTCTCTCCTCCTGTACCAGTTATGACCTGTATTGTTTAAGATTATTGTACTTGTTTTTATTATGTATACCCCTCCTCACATGTAAAGTGCCATGGAATTGATGGCGCTATAACAATAATAATAATAATAATACACGAACACACACAGATACACGAACACACACACAGATACACGAACACACACACAGATACACGAACACACACTCAGATACACGAACACACACACACACATATACACAAACACACACAGATACACGAACACACTCAGATACACGAACACACACACATATACACTGACACACACAGATACACGAACACACACACAGATACATGGACACACACACAGATACACGGACACACACACAGATACACGGACACACACACAGATACATGGACACACACACATATACATGGACACACACAGATACACAAACACACACAGATACACAAACACACACAGATACACAAACACACACAGATATACACAAACACACACATATATACACAAACACACACATATATACACAAACACACACAGATATACAAACACACACAGATACACGAACACACACACATATACAGGAACACACACAGATACACGAACACACACAGATACACGAACACACACACATATACAGGAACACACACACATATACAGGAACACACACAGATACTCGAACACACACACATATACAGGAACACACACAGATACACGAACACACACAGATACACGAACACACACAGATACACGAACACACACACATATACAGGAACACACACACATATACAGGAACACACACAGATACACGAACACACACACATATACAGGAACACACACAGATACACGAACACACACACATATACAGGAACACACACAGATACACGAACACACACACATATACAGGAACATGCACAGATATACATGAACGCACACACATATACAGGAACATGCACAGATATACATGAACGCACACAGATACATGAACACACACAGATACAAGAACACACAACTTACTTGCAACAAAGGAGCCCTTAGTGCTAGAGAAAAATACATACATGACTTGTACTTAGTACAACAAGAAGGAAAAGATGTTCCAATCAAATGTGTCTGTCTAAAACAAAGATCCAAGTTGTCCAGACTCCAGGCCAATAAAGAAGAAAGGCAGGGGAGCTATTCATGCTGCTGGTGAAGACAAAGCAAACAAGTGGATCCTTCACCAATGATGTCTAACTTTACACAGACACAAAAGACCAGGCTGGACTACAGTAGTTTAGTTTGGAGATTAATGACAGAAATCCTAACAGTAAACTAAGAATTCTAGACACCTCAAAAGGAGATTCTGGAGGAGCAATATTCATATAATCATTAGGGTCAAGGTAATTTAGCGGCACATATACATAAAATAAAATCTATCTATCCATCTATCTATCCACCCACCCATCCATCTAGCAATATATATATGTAGTTTAGCAAAAAAGAGGGCAGCTCTCTTTTTGGAATATAGGCAATAAGATACATTGATGGATAGCTGGGTGATTGCACCTACTGCTGGAGCCAAGGCTGCTTAATTTTTGCATTTTGATATCTATATCTGCCAATCCATCCATCTATCTATGTTGCAAAAAACTCCAAAAGATGTTGGCAGCACTTCAAAGTAAAATGGTCAAAAATTTAATATTAATCAGCCCATGCTACATTTTGGCTAAAAAATGGCAGTCAAAGACAGACCTCTGCCTTGTTGAGCCAAAACATCCCATGGGCTTCTTAAAATATATATATTTTTTTCAGTATCTGACTTTGGAGTGTTGCCTCCATCTTTTGTAGTTTTGCATGTAAGAGGTTTTGGGTTTTGGCTTGGGAGCTTTAAACTCATCTTTGCTTGGAAAAGTGTGACTTTAAAACCTATCTACCTATTTACCTATCTATCCATCTATCCATCTATCCATCTATCTATCTATCTATCATAAAAAAAATGAAGAAAGCAGCTATCCAAGTATTCGTGTAAAGTCCCCAAGAGCCTCTTGCTAAGGACACTATCCAGTGAATAAGAAAAAAAAAAAGAGGTAGCACTTCGAAGGCTTTGCAAGGATAAAAAAAGAAAGTTGATCCCTATGAGGACACACGAATAAGGATTCACTTTCTATCTTTCTTTCTTTCACTTCGCCTTGGAAGTGCTGCTCCATTTTTTATTCTTGCTTGTCTCTATACATCTCCGATCATCTACCCACCGAAACAAAAATTATAAATATATATTTTCAATGAATAGAAGATAGCGGCCAACATGATTGCAGTGCGAAATCCAGCTTGGTAATGTAGGTAACATGTGAGGATTCACAGGCAGGCATTGTAGCACTGTCTGCTTTATGGTTACACATTAAGTCTGGGTGCATGGCTACATTCCAGACAGTCTGAACCTCTACGGATCACTCTGTCGGCATTCAGGTGTCTCCAACATAGTGGGTGATGGAAGGGGGTGGGGGAAGGCAGACGGTAACACTAAACAGACAAAGAAAAGAGGAGGGAGCTGTAATATAGGGATTTAAGTCATCATTCTCTTTTTTCAAGCACGTTCATTAATATGAGGACCTCAATTTAAAATGTGATTTCGTCCACGTGATGCTATAATTGTCTAATACGCACACAGATCATTGTGTACATATGTGTAATTCACATGTAAAATGATAAGCATAAATGTCCTAATTTTTCTGATTTCTGCCACATTATTTCCACAGGTCTTACAATTTCCATCATTGCTCAATGCAACCACTCCCTATATTACATCATGTTCTCAATTGATCTCCTTGAAGCCCTTGTAAGGTATAAAACAACAATACACAGCGAGTATTACCAACTCACTATCCCATTGATACCTTTGCCACAACAAACAAGCTAAGTTGACGCAAGAAATATTTTTGCACCGATTCGAGACGGAAATAATCAACAGCAAAATCCTACACAAAGTAATACTTTCCTAAAGAACAAGTTACAGTATTAGTAAACTGCTTATATCACAAACAGCCAGAACCGGAATCAATCTACTTTTCAGCTGCCAATTGGCCATCGATTGTAACCTTATCCTGAAATTGTGCTGATACAGGAGACAACTTATAGACTATATGTTAGTTAAATCAATTAAGTCTTGGAATTACTTTTAAAGACTTTTTGCTTGTGTCTTATTTTCATGCTATTTGTGTTTTAAATGTAAATAATTGATTCTGAAGTCATAGCCATAAAGTGAATAAGCAAAAAAACAAAACAAAAAAAAGCCACCCAGACTCATTGTTGCTGCATCACGCACACATGCAACTTGTATCACAATGTACAATACCGTTCTACACCCCTTACACAGTTTGCTCACAAGGATTCAATGTGATCTTATAAAAGCTAAAACAGCACATGTAGCATATAGTAAAGTTCATGTAAAAGCAAAAGTAAAATCTATTATTTCTTTATTGATATATATTTATAAAACATATCAATTCAGTCTTTTAACTCTCGATCTGCCACGACATTATATCAAATTTAGGATTAATTATGTATAGTAGGAATACAGAAATATAATAATGAT
Source organism: Ranitomeya variabilis (assembly GCF_051348905.1). Lineage (NCBI taxonomy): Eukaryota > Metazoa > Chordata > Amphibia > Anura > Dendrobatidae > Ranitomeya > Ranitomeya variabilis. The sequence continues at coordinate 85,236,706 of NC_135239.1, forward strand.
GAACCCTGATGTACTCGGTGGTGAAATAGCTCATTTCTGTACTATAGGCCAACCTGCTAGGAAATGAGTTAATGAAACAATGTTCCATTGATGTTCATACACTGGCTGGGTTAGTCTTCTGTAATGAGCCCCGCTCTGATTTTGTATTATCCATGCATAATAAGAGAGCTCTTTCCAATAAATAATGACAAGTATAAGCTACCTACAAGATATTTACAGGATGGTACTTACAATGTATTCTGTCCATATAGGATTGACAGGCATTCCAGCATTTAAGAAAAGACCATGGTCTGCTGGAGACTGAGATTGTGCATCTCTGAGAACTGCAGACCTTACATGAACTGGAGATTTTTTTTTCTGTCTTCTGAAAAGGCAGCAGCAGGAGAGGAGGGGAGGATGCTAGCACATGACACAGGCCAGGCCTGAACATTGGCTGCACTTACAGACCTAAAGCCAGCACCATTGGCCAAGTTAAAAACTCTGAGCCTCAGGGGATCCTCCTATTAAAGATTTTTTTTTTCTCTGTGTTGAAGAATGACTGGAGGAATTTTCTCATTGTAGAAGTTCCACTTGGCTTACAAAATCACAACAGTTTAATGTCTGGCTCTCTACAAGGAAGAGGAGATAAAGAATGCTTCTAATTTGACTTTGCATCACTAATGGTCTTTCTAATTTAAAGGAAAAAGGGCCGATGATCCATTTTCAGCTTTGATCCCCTCACCCACCTGCCAAGCACAGAAGAGTCAGCAATGTTTTAAGCAGCATAACTACATAGTAGGCTACAAGTGCCATAAACCTGCTTCCCTTCTCTATAAACGTGTCACAGCAGTTGTCTGCCGGCTGATTTACAGCACAGGAAACAATAGGAGTAATGGCATTTCTTGCAGATTTGTTGTAGCAATTCTGCAAGTGCAACACTGTTACCTAAGTGGACCTACAGTTCATTGACACCAGGGTAATGAAATACTTTTAGAAGTGATTTGTTGAGACGTGTGACAAATAGTTTTGACCCATATGTTTACTTGGTAGTGCCCTATTTTTTTCTTTTGTCAAAACAAAGTGCTCTATTACAATGAATCTGGTATTCAGTGCAACTGAATGTCAAGGTAATATGTTATATGGTTACATTTCTGCCAAAGATTGGTGTACAAAGATGTAGCGGAGATGAGTTTGACAACAAATGAATGCTGAATTCTATAATGTAAGCATGGTGGCTTTCCATGGTCTACACGGGACTACCCTTTAGGGCTTCTATTCCCACAGGGTGGAGCATATTTATCAATACTGCCTCTTCAGAGAGAAAGAGGACTTGAGCTCTAGAGCCACGGATTTGAAATAGCAATCCTAGAAGTCAATATCAGTCCTTTAATGAACCTTGCCATAAAAGTTAGTGTAAAAGCCAAACCAGAATTTAAATTTGCAGGCAACGGTTTCATTGTGTTGCCCCTCCTCAGTGCATAGCAAGAGATTTGATTTGGCCATATGACAGGCCTCTGGTGTTTAAGGTGTAATGTAATTCAGTCATCTCACTCTCCACAAGAAAAACTGTTACCCCTTTGACCCCAGTCATTTTCCTCTCATACATCCAAATCAGCTCTCATGCTTTGCACTGAGGAGATGTAGCACCCTGAAACATGTGTCTTCAAATTGAGATTCTGGTTTGGCTTTTATCCTAAGCCATGTGGAAAGGCTTGTTAAAGGCTGGGAAGAATATTGGAGATATAATTTAATGACAATCGTTTGTATCCTATGTGACATGGAATTATAAAACTTTCTTCAGTGTGCAACTAGCTCAGTAGGGGTCAAGCCTCAAGAGCTATGAGTGATAGATCTCACGCCTTGAGTCATCTCAGAGCAGAACAAAAGGCTTGTTGCCCATGTTGATACTATGTGGTTTAAACTGCTTTGTTGAGTCAGATATGAGTCTTTAAGGAATTATGAAGATATACATCCTAGCCGTACATTGGGTATATTTCCAAGATCCCCAGAACATGGTGAGCACCAGGGTGGGTCTCCACCCATTCTAGCACCCAGATGTATGGAGATACATAGAACATCCAGTAGAATCCAGATATCAAAGCTGTTTTTCTTCTTAATGCGTAACAGGTGCCCAGCTGGATCCGATGGCGCTAGAATCACCACCCTAGGGCCGTCCAAAAAGGAATTATGATATTTAATAGGTTTTGGAGTTTGTAGCTGCCGAGGCAGGGGGAGTGGATTTAGGTTCAGCCCAGAGGGCAGGAAGGGAGTGACCCAAAGGGAATAAAGGCTAGTGTAAGGCCATATGATCCCACACTCTGTAATGCCTGCTGGTCACTTTGAAAGTAGGGGTTCCATCGAGTAACGATTGAGAAGGGACAAAAGAGACAGCTGGAAGCCCATGCCCTCTGCAGCCCAGCACACAAACGGTCGAACAACAACCCAGTAATTGACATATGTTCTGCTTATAACTTTTGTCCTACCACTATCTGTATTTTATATCTGACCATTGTATATGTGTACCATTGGGTATATAGTGTATTGTCTAGTGTGTCCTTAAGGTGATTAAATATATAAGATAACTTTCAGCTGCTCTTTTATCTCAATCCAGGAATCCACACATCTGTTTCTCGATTTAATTTCCCGTGCTACCGGGGCTGGTTTCTATTACAATATAATCCCATTAATGGACTGTGCTTATATCTAATGAGGAAATGGTGGCAGTCCTACTGGGCTCAGAGTGCTCTGCTTCACTTGTGCTAGGGAAAGGGGCCTTTCAGCCTGCCAGGGTTGTTACTGAGTGTGGTGCCATGTCAGTGACTGTGTGGGCCACATCCTCTCACTCCCTGTGCCTCCTTGGACCTGTGTGGACAGGGGGTGTGTGGGTAAAACTACGCCAAGCTGACCATTTGTGTCGCCAGGTTGTGCGGAACATCATGTTGCTGCAAGTCAGGAGACCATACCATGTGATCTCACTGACGTAATAGTGACAACAGGTGGGGTGGCGAGGGGCAGATGCGTCACATGTGGTGGCAGCGGAGGAATGCTGCCTGATCTCTCTGGTGTCATCCTTCACAAAGGGTTAATATTGACTTTTGGGATTGCTACTTCCAATGAGAGGTTCAAACCCTCTTCCTCTCTGAAGGGGCAATTTACATATAAGGATTTTTTCGTCAGTTCTCCAGAATCAAGAAGTTCTAAATTTTGTTGCATGCCATTTTTGGCAAAACGTATTGATTTTGCTTAAAGTGAGCATAAAATTGGACATGGTTCGCTATGCAAAAGAGCTTCAAGCTACATTTATGAATTGCCAAAAAAGTAGCATATACCCTCTGGTAGAAAAAGTTTTATGATTCAAAACTGGCACATTTTGATTGATAAATCTCCCTCAGTGTTTTTTATTGAAAAATGTTGATGTTTTTGTGGACGATTTTCACAAGTTTTGTTTTTTTTTCTTTTTAAAGCCCAAAAACAGTTTAGGATTTAAAAGGAATAGTAAAAGAAAGGGCTATAGTCTTCTATTTCCTGCTGGATCTACTTTGGCTTTGTCTTAAATAGACTATTTATTATTTCATGTGTACACATAGAACCAAAATATTCTGTGTCACTTTATAGACAGTATCATCATTCACAGTTGGGCTCCCAATCTAAATTCTCTGGCAATTAAGTTTTGGAATGTTGGTGGAAACTGGAATTCCTGGAGGGAACTCATCTAAACATAGGGAGAAGATACAAACTCAATGATGGTGATGTCTATGGTTATATTTGAGCTCAAGGCTGCAAAACAACAGTGCTGTCCACAGAGCCACCATACAACAAAAACAGAGCTTCAGTGACTGAAAGTGTACGGCTGCAGGGAGTATAAGCTTAATTTTTTCCCTATAGCTGGTCTTGTACTTAGTGAAATTTTTTTAACTCTCTATCTTTAAGGTTGTATGTTAGTAATGCATCTTTAGATGATAGGTTCTCTTTAAAGCCAAAGTGTCAATTAGAAAAGACTTTCTGTTTAAATCAACTTTGTATGATAAGCATTTTTAAAGATTTTTTTGTGATATTTTTCCACATTCCTGGTTCTTGAGCCTCATAATAAAGTGACACTAGCAATCACTTTTCTGCTGTCGTCCCGTAACTATACCAGGCTGGACTAAAATGATAAGTAAAATAAAATTAGATAACACATATCACAAGAGGTAATGATCACAGCTCACCTTCACGGATCATAGAGTATGCCTAGAAATATTTCCTATTAAAGTAAGTGAACATCTGTAGTCCATTAATTGCTGTGTAAAATATATCTCTGAGAGCTGCTAACAGGTCAGGGGGTGATACTATAATTATGCACAAAAATAGAATACAAATTACAGTTCAGAAAACATAATATTTATCAGTATCAGTTTTTTAAAATGTATAACATATAGGTGGAAAAAAAGATAGATTACAATCCCGAACTTTGCATAATCTGTATATTGTATGTATATGACTTTGCTTTGCAGTCAAGGTCCACCAAGCATGTTCTTTCATGTCTGTTTAGACTGTTTTCTCTCTGCAAAGAGTTGTTGGTCTTGCTGAGACGTGAATAGTCTTCACTGTCCTTAGCTGACACTTTTACGCAACAATACACTTACAGTGTTCACCCCCCACTTAGACATTTCAGACTTTTTCATATTTTATTAGCATAAAACCCCAATGGATCACAGAGAATTTCAAAAGGATTTTTAATGTATAACTGCATTCACCCCTTCATGGCAGCACTATGTAAAGGCTTTTACACTCTTTATTCTTTTTGGCACAAGGTATTTATAAGCTTTGCACTTGTGAACAATTCAATTTTTTGCAAAATTGTTCAAGTTCTGTCAAACTGAATGAAAACCACAAATAACTATTGTTATGCTTTGCCAAAAATGTATATATTCATTGAGCTATGGACATTATTTTAAAAGAACCAATGTTAGTATAATAATTAGAGACGAGCAAATAATCAAATATTCAGATTCAGGAAAATTGGCACAAATACTTGGCAAGTCAATGGGAAAGCCGAATATGTTTCTGCCGGACCCAAGAAACAAGACTGGGGGCTTGAGAAAAATGCTGAAATGAATGGGATAGATATTGACGAAAAGCTGCCAATTCATTTGCCGTGTACAGTAAAATCACAGCGTGACAGGCCAGAATAGAATAGATAGAATAGGTATATACACATAGAATAGATAGATATATAGATATCAGTGACACACACAAATATATGTATATACACTTCTCAAAAAAATAAAGGGAACACTAAAATCCCACATCCTAGATATCACCAAAGGAAATATTCCAGTTGTAAATCTTTATTCATATTCATTACACAGTGGAATGTGTTGAGAACAATAAAACCTAAAAAATTATCAATGTAAATCACAACTAATATTCCACGGAGGTCTGGAGGTGGAATGATGCTCAAAATCAAAGTGGAAAATGAAGTTACAGGCTTACCTAGCTTCAGTGGAAATGCCTCAAGACAAGGAAATGATGCTCAGTAGTGCGTGTGGCCTCCATGTGCCTGTATGACCTCCCTACAACACCTGGGCATGCTCCTGATGAGGTGGCGGATGGTCTCCTGAGGGAACTCCTCCCAGACCTGGACGAAAGCATCCGCCAACTCCTGGACAGTCTGTGGTGCAAAGAGACGTTGGTGGATGGCAGTGGCATATCTAGGGGGGGCAGCCGGGGCATGTGCCCCAGGCGCAGCCAGCAGGGGGGCGCAGTCGGGCTGCCTAATTCGGCGGTCCGCAGGGTCTCCCCCGGCGGCCGCATTCTGCCGCCCCCGGTCTGGGAGTCAGCTGTTCTCTGTGCCGACTGTCAAGCTGACAGCCGGCACAGATAAGCTGCAGAGTGCCAGCTCCCAACGTGTGCAGAGGTTGAGGGGGGCCCCTGCAGAGTGGCTGCGGCGGGCAGGGAGAAATCCCTGCAGCTCCGCTGCCCAGCGATCTGTCTTCCTGCTTCCTCTTGCTTCCTCTCACACAGACGCGCCGCTGGATGACGTCATCATTCAGCGGCCGGCTGTGTCAGAGGAAGGTGATGAGATGTTGCAGCAGAGCGCGAGGAGAGGTGAGAGGTGTGTGTGAATGTGTGTATGTGTGTGTGTGTGTGTGTGTGAATGTGTGTGTATGTGTGAATGCGTGTGTATGTGTGTGAATGTGTGTGTGTGAATGTGTGTGTGAATGTGTGAATGTGTGTATGTGTGTATGAATGTGTGTATGTGTTAATGTGTGTATGTGTGTGTGTGTATGTGTGTATGTGTGTGTATGTGAATGTGTGTATGTGTGTGTGTGTGTGTATAGGGTGGAGGAAAATCCAACCAATAACCTATGGTCTTTCAGTAAAAATAGCTTTATTGTGGAAGGCACGGAGACGGTGGCAACAGTGATTAGCCACCAGACAAGATACACAAAACAAAAAACAAGAAAAGGGCACTGGGAACCATACATGCCATGTTAGTAATATAAACAGTATATATACATAACTAAAGGGCCAAAGATGTATCCAGGAACATGTGAAAATTTGTAGGCATCTACATAGATATATACAGGGCTAGGTCACACACAAGTCAATGCCGTCCCAGCTCTAAAAAGGGCCCCACATGATCCACTAACAAGTATATAACAACCACATTATATTCAGATCAAAAAACGGTAACAGGAATACATCATGTGTGTGTGTGTGTATGTGAATGTGTTTGTATGTGAATGTGTGTATGTGAATGTGTGTATGTGTGAGTGTGGCTCAGTATTGGGTGTGTGTGTGTGTGTGTGTATCGCGCTGCAGGGGAATGTGCAGAGAAGTGAATGGTGTGTGTGTGGGGGGGGAGGAGAGGGCAATGAAGTTAAGAAATGACGATTTACATTTTACAATTTGCCAACGTGTGAATAATCAATTTTATTTTTAAAAAAATTACATTTGTAAATGACCTTTATTGAAAAGTATGTTTCTGTTATTCAATATCTAATTGGATACAATGTGAGTCACTATTTTTTCACAATAAAGCAGGAAAAAGTTCAGGATATACCATGTTACAAACTGAGACTTTTGTTTATTATGTTACAACCACAGCTATAACTGTCAGCTAAAGTTGCAACATGTGCAGCATGATATCTTTTCATCAGTTCATCTGTCTAGCTTTTCTTTTCAGAATGTAATAACTTTCTATTAAAAGCAATATTAGGACATCCATATCCAGAACAAACTGCTTTGAAAGATTTATTTCTTCTTGCAATGGGCGTTCACTTGCTTTGTCCATCTTAATGTTATTCAGAATATTAGCTCCATTTCAACCACCTTGCACTGAAGTTCTCAAGACAGCAGACTACTTTACTGAGATCCAAACCAAAGTTGAGAGAACAGGAAGTTCTGTATAAATTTCACTTAGGTTTTATGGAAGACCACTCTTAATATTTTTAGTAGCATAGTTGTCCCCATGGTACATGTCATATGCGCCAAGCTATCCTTTTACATAAAAAGTAAGGCTATATTATACAAGATTTTTTTCTTGCCACTGCCTGATGCCCCTTTATAATGAATGTCTGTTCCTATAGAGGAACTATGTAAACTGTGATTTACATGGATGGCCCATTGATTTCAACTTAAATGTTCAAGCTGCTCCAATGCTAATAGCAAATCCTGGGTTTCTACACCTATCCCGCCTCTGTTCCAGGGCCTTGCTCCCTTATCCTGTATCTGGCTCCCTCTGCACTAGTTCATGCTTGGCTACTCTGGTAGCACATCAAACACATTATCTCCCAAAGCCTTCTAAGGCTGGCTCAGGCAGATGCCAGCTGTTTGAGTATTGAGAATTCCAAGCTCAGTCCAGCATCTATATACTATAGGTGTTTTCACACCTACTACTCTCCTGTCAAGATACCGAATCTCTGCTACAAGTTCCTAATTGCACATGTCTCGGCTATTAACATTATGCCTTCCTTAAATTCTTGATTCTATAGTTCTCTCTTATTCAAAACATATGCCTGCTACAAATTTCTGTTTGCATACATCCCTGCCATTAAGCATATGCTTGCTAGAAGTTCCTGATTGCATATATCTCTGCTTTTAACCATTTGCTTCCTGCAAGTTGTTTCAGATTAACTGTGCAATTTCTGTTCTGGTGTGTATCCACACCCCTACCTCTGCATTGTCAGGTGTCTCCTGCTCCTCTTATCCATCTGCCGTCGTGCATGCCCCGCTGTCCTGATCCTCAGGCCGGGGTCACACTAGCGTATGGCATCTTATACGAGAGCATTGGATGCGATATGCTAATGACCCTCGGCTCCTGCTCTGCTGCAAGTGGGAGCCGAGTGGCATGCTATTGTGCTCCGAGCTTCTCGCACAGAGAAAATCGGAGCAAAGCTGCTGAGGAGGCAGAGAAACTAATTTCTCTATCTCCCCCATTGCCGGGGTCAGCGTATATCGCACAACACTCGAATGATATCCAAGTGTTTTGCGCTATGTCACTCGCACCCATAGACTTATATGGGTGCGAGTGCGCAGAGACTCGGCTGAGTGTCGGTGGCAATCGCAGTATGGTGCGATGTCACTCGCACATATAATACAGGCAAGAAAAAAAATGGTGATGGCAGCTGCCCCATAGATTAACACAGGTCCAAGTACTATGCAATGTTTTATCGCATAGCACTCATCCGTATTCCTCGCTAGTGTGACTCCGGCCTTATTGTTCCACTTGTCGTCCATCAAGACGCAATTTGCTGCACCCTCACCTCCAGTCCATGCTGCTCACCCTGACCTGCGGCTTAGAGAATCTACCTCACCCAATAAGCCTTTAATACATGAGAATCTGATTAATTTAAGCAGATCACTTTCATTATTTTCCAAAACTGTTAATAGCTGATAACAGGAGAAACTACAATTGCTCTACTTTCTATACATATTGTCTGTTCCAGTCTAGTCCTTGATCTCTGATCTTGGGGACAGAAGCTTTGTATAATGGTCAGCTACTTAATACAGCTGATGCATCTTTCATTAAAATGTAACAATTACATTACATAAGAGATGTTTCATATTCTAGAATCTTCTAAATATTAAGGATTTCAGAGCACGCATTCACCACCTAGAGCCATTGTGGAAATTATGTTTTAGTGGCTTGATTTACTTTTCAATAAAAGACATCATTTTCTTGTCTTCTTACTAAATGCACAAGCTGACACCAAATCAGCAGGATGTTAAACATGCTAGATAGGGAACCTCCAGAGCATGTGAGGTGTTACCTAATATTTGATCCTTTCCCATGACCTCTGACTTGCAGGACAAGGCAAAAAGGAGGACTTCAGTTATCCAAAGACTGACCGCCCACCCCCTTCTTAAGACCTCAGCATGCTATTTGACCTCAAATCAATAACTCCCCTATTGTCCTAGAACACAAGCTTCCATCTGGACTGATGGCTGAAAATGGAGATTCCAGACAATTTCCCTTCTTTTCCATAGTGTGGTACATCTGGATCAGCAAACTCATTTCATATTGTACTTAGTGGTAAAATTGGCTGAAAGGAAGAATGTTTTTTTCATAAATCGTAATATTTCTTTTGGTTACAGAAGGAAAATATATTTTTAATCATTTTTGTTAAGTTTTAGCTTTTGTGTTTGTTTATACATGAATATACATATTTTTTTTCCATCTGTATGGAATTGGCAGATATACTGCAGTCAAAGTAGAGGCAATCTCCAATTTACAAACATCCGGCATACACACAACACCTATTTACCTCAAATGTTCAAAAAAAAGATTAATACTTGCCTTAGCACTATGCCATCTGGCAACCCGACATCCCTCTTATTTTTGAAATCATGCACTGCATCTCTTATAATGCGCAATGAGCTCTGGCCTTCAGAGGGCCATAAGTTTTGCCCTATAGTGAATAGGCCGAGGATGCTGCGCACCTAACGATGGAAAGAAGAGTACTGGAAGGTGAGCAAAGGGGTGTCAGGGAAGATGAGTATTGGTTAAAAGAAAAATAAATAAATAATACCTCTTTGGCTGCACCACTGCTTGCCATCTCATGCCATATCTCCAAGACTTCATTCCATGTCTAGAGACCAGAGGTCACTGTGATTTACAAGGTCACGACCTTGACATTGCAACCTTATGACACACAGTAATCTCCAAGGCCTGGATGAGGCCAGAAGCTCTGGTCTACAGTCAAGAGGCGAGAGCTACATTGCAAGGAAAAAAGAGGACTGGGTGATAACTGATGAGCCGTGGGACATCCGACAAGCAGTGGGGGTGGCTAAAGTAGTCAGCAGTCAGGAAAATATAAGGTTTCCTTCCAGACCCTGTTAATACTGGCATACATAATCACGTTACGAACAAAGCTACAGAACATTTCTATTTTGTAATCCTGCGATTTCCTGTATAAATTTATGCTAATTACCCATTGATATGATATTAGGAAAGGGGACAATACAAAGTACACAATAACAACAAGCACAGCTATTTGCAAAAATTATTTAAAAGGAACGGGTCATGTCCCTAAATGCAATTGTCTTAAATGAAGATTTTTCTTTCCAAGAGCCTCCGGCTTTCAGTCACAGAGCCATACGTGAAGCTGCTTCAGTCACTGCTCACTATATAGTGAGCGGCAGCTGTAAGAATGCCTTGGCACTTTGATTGGCAGCTGGTTCTGCAGTGTATCTGTGCAGAGCAAGCTGTCAATCAAATTGCCGGGGGATGATTACAGCTGCTGCTGAGAATGCTGTTAGTGATGGCTGTAGTCCCTCCATGAATGCCCTTAGGGCTGAAAGCTGGCGGCTCCTGGGAGTGTTAAACTTTAATTTATCCCAGTAGCTGTGTGTTCAGTAAGGCCGGTTTTACACGTCAGTGTCTCTGGTAAGTGTAGTGACAGTTTTCTCACGTACCAGAGACACTGACACACCTAGACCCATTCAAATGAATGGGTCTATGCCAGGGGTGGCAATTAATTTTATTGAGGGGTCACATGAGAGACAATGACTGTTATGGAGGGCCGAACCAAAAGGCTGAAATTAATTCTACTCAATATTAATATCAACATATTAATTAGAATTATTATATTAATAATTATATTAATTATATCACTTAATATTGAGCAGAATTAAGTATGCTAACATCCCTGCATATATACCATTTGAACCAGAATACAGCCCCTTTAATATGATGTATAAGGCCCACACAGCCTCCCCAGGGCCAGCATCTGATTCCCACACAGCCTCCACAGGGACAGCATCTGAGGCCCACACAGCCTCCCCATGGTCACCATATGAGGCCCAAACAGCCTCCCCATGTTCTTGTTAAGACCCCCATAACCTACCCATGTCATGTCAAGATCCCCATAGCATCTCCATGTCAAAATCCCCATAGCCAGCCCAAGTCAAGATCGACATGGCTTCCCTAAGACCAATATAGCCTCCTCCTGTCCATGGTAAGACCCCATAGCCTCCCCATGTCCATGAATAGACCCATATAGTCTCCCCATGTCCATGATAAGACTCCCATAGCCTCCCCATGTCAAGATCCACATAGCCTCCCTATGTCCATAAGACCACCATACCCTCCCTATGTCCATGAGACCCATATAGCCTCCCCATTCCCATAATAAGACCCATACGGCCTCCCCATGTGCAGCCAAACATCCCATACACATAAATAAATAAAAAAACACATACTCACCTTTCTCCTGTTCCAGCGGTGCTCTGCTCTGCTTCTGCCTCCGGTGCGCTGGCTCTCTGCAGTACAAAGCTGACGCAATGACATGACGTCATCGCATCAGCTGCTTCACACGCTGATTGGTGGAGGAAGTGGCCGGAGGCCCCTTCTCCACCAATGCAGTCAGTGTGGATGGAGAATGACTGCGGAGACAGTGGGCAGGGGTGCGGGCAGACGGAGACAGTGGGCAGGGGTGCGGGCGGGTGGAGACAGCAAGCAGGCGGGCACAGTGCGGCCTGTGGGCAACTGTTTTCAGACCCTCAGTTGTCTCGGTTCACGGACTGGAACAGCCAGAGGGCCGGATGAGCCCCGCAGGCCTCACTTTGCCCAGGTCTGGTCTATGCACATGTCAGTGTGTTTTCACGGACCGTGTGTCCCTGTGCGACCGTGTGTCCCTGTGCAGACATGTCCATTTTTGTGCGACAACACGGATCACACGAACCCATACAAGTCAATGAGTCCATGTAAACATGTACCACACACAGATGGCATCCATGTGCAGTCCGTGTGCGGTCCTTGTGCGTTTTCAAACTAATAGGGTTAACATTGAAACCAATTGTATCAATACTAGACAGGTGTCTAGACACTGAATGGCAAAAACTTTTGCAAACTCTGGACAGCATTTTTTGGTGTCAGTTGAAGTTGGAGTGATATCACAGTGGTGGCATCTTTCAAGTGTGGTGATTTTGGACTATATTATGGCCACCCTGTGTGGACACAGAGCAGCTAATAAGTCTTGTAGAGCAACATCCCGAACTTTGGGACACTCGATCCGAGGGATACCATGACAGGCTGGCGATAGAACATGGTTGGTTCACTGTAGCTGAAAAGCTCTACCCAAGACCTGGTTGGACCACATAATCACCAGCAAAGCAGGCAAAGTTTGTTAAGTTACCCCATAGATGTTCCATTTGAAAAGTAAACTAGAATTAATTTTAACAGATGAAAATAGTTTACATTGTGCTTTATATCTGTCATGTTACATGTCTAACCAACACACACATGTATACCATATTTTTCGGACTATAAGACGCACCGGACCATAAGACACAAGTAGGTTTTAGAGAAGGAAATTAGGAACAAAAATTGAAGCAAAAAATGGTTAATTCTGTACTGTAATATCCCCTATGATATGGCTCCCTCATCCCTATCCTGGTGTGCATGTCCCTTTCCTTATCCTGATATGATTGGCACCATCTCAGTCCTGGTATGCATGACCCCATCCCAGTCCTGGTATGATGGGCCCCATCACTGTCCTGGTTTGATATGTACCATACCTAATCTGGTGTCACAGCTCCCAGGCAATACTGCTGTGGCAAATGCTGCACACAGCACCAAGGGAGCTGAACAAAATGCCGGATTACAAACTTGATAACCAACAGGACCTGGAACATGTGACAGAGTGGGAGGTGGTCAGGTGAAGCCAGAGGTCAGTAATCCAGAGGAACAAACAGAGAAACGCATGGAGAGCAAGGGAAACACTATGCAAACCGAGCACACACTCCAGAGGTCAAGCACACAAACTAAAGCAGAATGTATAGCTGACAGTAAAGCACAGTTTGGAGTGAGTATAAATACCACTCCCATCTTGAAAGAGAGGCCAACAACATTAACCCTGAGAGCACAGGACATTAACCATGTTCTAACCATGACATCTGGTATAATTGTCCCCATACTGGTCCTGGTATGATTGGCCCCATCCTTTTTCTTTTATAATTGGCCCCATCCCGTTCCTGGTATGATTGACCCCATCCTTTTTCTTTTAGAACTGGCCCCATCCCGTTCCTGGTATGATTTGCCCCATCCTTTTTCTTTTATAATTGGCCCCATCTCGTTCCTGGTATGATTGGCCCCATCCTTTTTCTTTTATAATTGGCCCCATCCCATTCCTGGTATGATTGACCCCATCCTTTTTCTTTTATAATTGGCCCCATCCCATTCCTGGTATGATTGACCCATCCTTTTTCTTTTATTATTGGCCCCATCCTGTTCCTGGTTTGATTGGTCCCATCCTTTTTCTTTTATAATTGGCCCCATCATGCTCCTTGTATCCATGGCCCCATCAGGAAAGATAAAAAAACAAAAATATTGCACTCACCTACACGGTGCTCCCTCACAGCGTTTTGCTCCGGCACCAACAACTGCTTAATGATTGTAAGCAGCACATGGCAGGAACGTCATGTGCTGCTTACAAGCAGAGCGAGCACAGCTGCCGGAACACTCACTGGGACCGTTCATCAGAGATCGTGGTGAGTATCCATTCCTCTTCAGTAGTGCGCACTGTCAGCTGCCTGCTTCCTGCCGCTGCCGGCGGTCACGTGTGCCGATGCTTAACAAGTATTCTGGCAGCTGTGCTCCCTCTGCTTGTGAGCAGCACATGACGTCCCTGCCATGCGCTGCATACAAGCATTAAGCAGCTGCTGGCACCGGAGCAGGATGCTGTGAGGGAGTGCCGTGTAGGTGAGTAATGTTTTTTTTTTCCTGAAGGGGCCATGGATACCAGGATCAGGATGGGGCCATTTATACCAGGGATGTCAGAAAAATGAATATGCATTGCCCTCCATGACCATGGGTGTGGAATGCAGTGCATATTTATTTATCTTTAGCAGCGGGCACAGGAGTTAGCTGGAGCCGCCGGTCCAGCCTCCTGTGACCCGATGCTCCACCGAAACCACTCCCCCACCTCCCCCACCACAACCAGAGCCGATATATCTGGACTGTTAGATGCGCCCCCATTTTCCTCCTCATTTTGGGAGGAAAAAATGTGCATCTTATAGTCCGAAAAATACAGTATTTAGCCTTTGTAGGCCGAATCACATTATCAAATATACTTTACATTATTATTATTATTATTATAGTATGATCCCGCTCAATAGAAGCCTAATTACTAATTAACAATGCTTGTTCTAAATGCAAAAAACATGCATTGTGTGTCTGTGGCAGCATTTTAGTGCTGTTCTGTAGCTTTATGTCTTTACAACCTTTGTAAAAAAAAATTTAATAAAAAAAGCAGTGCATAGATATTGCTAAGTCAAGGGGTACTTGTCTGGCAAGTGCATGCATATGACATTTGTACATTTTTAATTTAATAAATTTAAATTATTTGACATGTAAGGATCATCATGCGCTGCCTGCTATTATTAATCTGCCATACACAAAATATTCAAACATAGTACCCCCTTGTGTGTTTTGGTTTCACATTTTGTGTTGGCCACACCACTGTTTGTGTCTGTGCTGAATCCAAGGTTTGCACTTCATTATTAACACCACACAAAATTGGTTCCCCAAGGCAAGGCCTTACATGTGGCTGCTAGTCATTGTTAATAGTGGGAATGTTTGTGTTGTTCTACACACTCCAAGTCATGCAGGCTATGTTTGTAGAAATGGTTATGAAAACTGGTCATGGTGGCAAGACATGAAATTTTTGGACGACACCATGGATGATAATGATCACACACTTCTTAGTGTTAATTGCAAGGCCAAAAAACGCTTTTTTCATACGTTTGTTTTTACCAGGCATCATGATCCTAACAAAATAACTTTTGAAATAGAACATAGCTAAACCTATTATTATTATTATTATTATTATTATTATTATTTAATGTTATAGAGCCATTTATTCCATGGCGCTATACATGGGAGGAGGGGTATACATAATAAAAACAAGTACAATAATCTTAAACAATACAAATCATAACTGGTAAAGGAGTAGAGAGGACCCTGCCCGCGAAGGCTCACAATCTACAAGGGATGGGTGAGAATACAGTAGGTGAGAATAGAGCTGGTCATGAAGCGGTTTGGTTGATCGGTGGTTACTGCAGGTTGTAGGCTTGTCGGAAGAGGTGGGTCTTCAGGCTCTTTTTGAAGGTTTCGATGGTAGGCGAGAGTCTGATGTGTTGTGGTAGAGGGTTCCAGAGTAGGGGTGATACGCGAGAGAAATCTTGTATACGATTGTGGGAAGAGGAGATAAGAGGGGAGTAGAGAAGGAGATCTTGTGAGGATCGGAGGTTGCGTGTAGGTAAGTACCGGGAGACGAGGTCACAGATGTATGGAGGAGACAGGTTGGGGATGGCTTTGTACGTCATAGTTAGGGTTTTGTAGTGGAGTCTTTGGGCAATGGGGAGCCAGTGAAGGGATTGACAGAGGGGAGAGGCCGGGGAATAGCGGGGGGACAGGTGGATTAGTCGGGCACTTAAACAAAAAATCATGAAGCATAAATGTAATATGTGGCCGAGAGCAATACAATACAGCTCCCCCAAAATCAATATCCAGATACACTGGATCACCAGGACAACTCCAACAATCATGTATTACGGCAAGGAAACGGAGTGAAAAAATCCCAAAGATCATAGTAGAAAAGACAACTTAATTAGAACAAAAATACATAGCAAGAAAATATGATCAATTAAAACAATGCACCGAAACAGGAAGTAAGTAGAGAGAAACTCTAGGTATACTCGTGTAAATGGGAGACACTACATGTATCCGGGGGTGAGTATGCTGCTAGCAATGCGGCTACTATAATATCCTATCATTACAGAGCAGTTCCAAAAAATCCAGGTGTCAAAGACAATACCCCATAAGGAACATACCTAGCAAATAAATAGCCTATACATGCTCACCCATAGTGTGGCCGGACAGCTCACCCACTATGCACCAGGAGCCCCTTGACGCACGTTTCGCCGCCAAGCTTTTTCAAAAGGGGTTAACACTCAGCTGTTCAAATACCTTTTAAATAGTCCGGGAACCGGAACTACCGCTGGAATCCGGCGCCTGCGCATGTGAGTCCGGGCTCCACAGCACCTGTGACCGTCACCGCCATGCGTGCATTAGGGCGGAAGTCCGCCGCGTGACGTCATCTAACATGCGCACATGACGGGCATAGATAACCACAGGAGAAATGGAGAAAACCGGGCGCACACTGCGCCTGCGCACCCAAAGCGGCCATTAAACTGTAGACCATAGGTACGGCCATATTGTAATATTGTAAGAGATGTCTATAATTTATAATAATACCACTGTGGAAATAGCTGACACTAAAAAGCACCATTCACAGTGGTCAGAACATACATGGAACCGCATTACTATCCAATTGTAAACTAGAAATGTGCGTGTGACACATACAGTGAATGTGAAACCATATGTGATTAGTCGGGTGTTGTGGATTCTGTTTGTGGGCTCCCTCTGGTGGTTACTGCTGGTACTGGGTGACTTTGGTGGGTTGCAGCCTTTGGTTTCCACCTGTCCATCAGAGGCTGGGTGGTTCCTATTTTACCTGGCCTTTCTGTCATTCCCTTGCCGGCTATCAATGTATTCAGATGTGCTCTGTTTGGTTCCTGCCTACCTGCTCCCAGATCTTTTAGGATAAGCTAAGTGCTGATTTTCAGTTGTTGGTTTTTTTGTCCAGCTTGCTTATTATGTCTCTATGCTAGCTGGTAGCTCTAGTGGACTGAGGTTCTCCCCATGTGCCATGAGTTGGCACATGGGTTCTTGTAATCTCAGGATGGTTTTTTTGATTAGGGTTTTTTGCTGACCGCTCAGACCCCTTTTGTATCGTTCTGCTTTCTAGTTTACAGCGGGCCTCAATTTGCTGAACCTATATATATCATCTCTATGTGTGTGCCTTCCTCTCATTTCACCGTCAATACATGTGGGGGGCAACTATACCTTTTGGGGTTCATTCCTCTGGAGGCAAGTGAGGTCTTTATTTTCTCTGCAGTACTAGTTAGCTCTTAGGCTGGTGCGTGGCGTCTAGAACCAACGTAGGCACGCTCCCTGGCTATCTCTAGTTGCGTTTGTCAGGCGTAGGGCAGCGGTCAGCCCAGGTTCCATCACCCTAGAGCTCGTCCGATATTTTGTATTACTTTGCTTGTCCCTTGCTATCCCTAGCCATTGGGATTCATGACAGTATAGCCGGCCCACAAAGTGTTAATTGTTTGGGCTGAAGCAGGAGATAAAGAAGTGTTTAAGGGAAATTTTTTTTTTTTTCCTTCAGAGTTTTGCTGCCTAGCCCTTAATTGCTGTCTAGCTGCTTCTTACCTCCTCTTAACCCTTGAATGGCTCTGATATTAGCTGTTTAACATGGATGTCCAGAGTTTGGCTTCCAGCCTGAGTAATCTCGCGGCAAAAGTTCAAAACATACAGGATTTTGTTGTTCACACTTCCATGTCTGAACCTAGAATTCCTATTCCAGAGTTCTTTTCTGGAGATAGATCTACCTTCCTGAATTTCAGGAACAATTGTAAATTGTTTCTTTCTTTAAAATCTCGCTCCTCTGGAGACCCTGCTCAACAGGTTAAGATTGTAATATCTTTCCTGCGGGGCGACCCTCAGAATTGGGCATTTGCATTGGCACCAGGGGATCCTGCATTGCTCAATGTGGATGCGTTTTTTCTGGCATTGGGATTGCTCTATGAGGAACCCAACCTGGAGATTTAGGCTGAAAAGGCTTTATTAGCCCTCTCTCAGGGGCATGATGAAGCGGAAATATATTGTCAAAAATTTCGGAAATGGTCGGTGCTTACTCAGTGGAATGAGTGCGCCCTGGCTGCAAACTTCAGAAATGGTCTTTCCGAGGCCATTAAGGATATTATGGTGGGGTTCCCTACGCCTACAGGTCTGAATGAGTCGATGGCTATGGCCATTCAGATTGATCGGCGTTTACGGGAGCGCAAACCCGTGCACCACTTGGCGGTGTCTTCTGAACAGGCACCTGAGACTATGCAATGTGATAGAATTCAGTCCAGAAGTGAACGGCAAAATTATAGGCGGAAAAATGGATTGTGTTTTTATTGTGGTGATTCAGCTCATGTTATATCAGCATGCTCTAAACGCACAAAAAGGGTTGATAAATCTTTTGCCATTGGTACGCTGCAGCCTAAGTTCATTTTGTCTGTGACTCTGATTTTTTCACTGTCTTCCATTTCCGTCGATGCCTATGTGGATTCAGGCGCTGCCCTGAGTCTTATGGATTGGTCATTTGCTAAACGCTGCGGTTTTAGTCTGGAGCCTCTGGAAGTTCCTATCCCTCTGAAGGGAATTGACTCTACACCATTGGCTATGAATAAGCCGCAGTATTGGACACAAGTGACCATGCGCATGACTCCCGTTCATCAGGAGGTGATTCGCTTCCTTGTACTGTATAATTTACATGATGTACTAGTGCTTGGTCTGCCATGGTTACAAACTCATAATCCTGTCCTGGACTGGAAAACAATGTCTGTGTTAAGCTGGGGATGTCAGGGGGTTCATGATGATGTACCTCCGATTTCAATCGCTTCATCTACTCCTTCTGAGATCCCTGCGTTTTTGTCTGACTATAGGGATGTTTTTGAGGAGCCTAAGCTCAATTCGCTCCCTCCTCATAGAGAGTGTGACTGTGCTATAGAATTGATTCCTGGCAGTAAGTTCCCTAAGGGTCGTTTATTTAATCTGTCACTGCCAGAGCATACTGCTATGCGGAATTATATTAAGGAGTCCTTGGAAAAGGGACATATTCGTCCATCTTCGTCCCCTCTGGGAGCAGGTTTTTTTTTCCTGGCCAAAAAAGATGGTTCCCTGAGGCCTTGTATAGATTATCGCCTTCTGAATAAGATTACAGTCAAATATCAGTATCCACTGCCATTATTGACTGATTTGTTTGCTCGCATTAAGGGGGCTAGGTGGTTCACTAAGTTAGATCTTCGCGGTGCGTATAATCTGGTGCGGATAAAACAGGGTGACGAGTGGAAAACCGCATTTAATATGCCTGAGGGCCATTTTGAGTATTTGGTAATGCCTTTTGGACTCTCCAATGCTCCGTCAGTCTTTCAGTCCTTTATGCACAATATTTTCCGTGAATATCTGGATAAGTTTATGATTGTGTATTTGGATGATATTTTGGTGTTTTCTGATGACTGGGAGTCTCATGTTTTACAGGTCAGGAAGGTGTTTCAGGTTCTGCGGGCCAATTCTCTGTTTGTGAAGGGCTCAAAGTGTCTCTTCGGAGTCCAGAAGATTTCTTTTTTGGGGTACATTTTTTCTCCTTCTACTATTGAGATGGATCCCGTCAAGGTTCAGGCGATTTGTGACTGGACACAGCCTACATCTGTTAAGAGCCTTCAGAAGTTCTTGGGGTTTGCTAATTTTTATCGTCGGTTCATTGCTAATTTTTCCAGTATTGTTAAACCTTTGACTGATTTGACTAAAAAGGGTGCTGATGTTGCTGATTGGTCTCCTGTGGCCGTGGAGGCCTTTCGGGAACTTAAGCGCCGGTTTTCTTCTGCTCCTGTGTTGTGTCAACCAGATGTTTCACTTCCTTTTCAGGTTGAGGTTGATGCTTCCGAGATTGGAGCGGGGGCGGTTTTGTCACAGAGAAGTTCTAATGGCTCGGTGATGAAGCCATGTGCATTCTTCTCTATAAAATTCTCGCCCGCCGAGCGCAATTATGATGTGGGTAATCGGGAGCTTTTGGCCATGAAGTGGGCATTTGAGGAGTGGCGTCATTGGCTTGAGGGTGCTAAACATCGTGTGGTGGTCTTGACTGATCACAAGAATCTCATTTACCTTGAGTCTGCCAGGCGTTTGAATCCTAGACAGGCTCGTTGGTCGTTGTTTTTTTCTCGTTTCAATTTCGTGGTTTCATACCTGCCAGGTTCTAAGAATGTGAAGGCAGATGCTCTTTCCAGGAGTTTTGTGCCTGACTCTCCTGGAGACTCTGGGCCTACTGGTATCCTTAGGGATGGGGTAATATTGTCCGCCGTATCCCCAGACTTGCGACGTGCATTGCAGGAGTTTCAGGTGGATAAACCGGATCGTTGTCCGCCAGAAAGACTGTTTGTTCCGGATGATTGGACCAGTAGAGTCATCTCCGAGGTCCATTCTTCTGTGTTGGCTGGTCATCCTGGAATATTTGGTACTAGAGACTTGGTGGCCAGGTCTTTTTGGTGGCCTTCCTTGTCTAGGGATGTGCGTACCTTTGTGCAGTCTTGTGAAGTGTGTGCTCGAGCTAAGCCTTGCTGTTCTCGGGCCAGTGGGTTGTTGTTATCCTTGCCCATCCCGAAGAGGCCTTGGATGCACATTTCCATGGATTTTATTTCTGATCTCCCGGTTTCACAGAAAATGTCCGTTATCTGGGTTGTGTGTGACCGCTTTTCTAAGATGGTTCATTTGGTGCCCTTGCCTAAGTTGCCTTCCTCCTCTGAGTTGGTCCCTTTATTTTTTCAGAACGTGGTTCGTTTGCATGGGATTCCGGAGAATATCGTTTCTGACAGGGGATCCCAGTTTGTGTCTAGATTTTGGCGGACGTTTTGTGCCAAGATGGGCATTGATTTGTCTTTCTCGTCTGCATTCCATCCTCAGACGAATGGCCAGACGGAGCGAACTAATCAGACCTTGGAAACTTATTTGAGGTTTTTCGTTTCTGCTGATCAAGATGACTGGGTTGCTTTTTTGCCACTGGCCGAATTTGCTCTTAATAATCGGGCTAGTTCTGCCACGTTGGTCTCTCCTTTTTTTTGTAATTCGGGGTTTCATCCTCGTTTTTCCTCTGGTCAGGTGGAGTCTTCGGATTGTCCTGGAGTGGACGTGGTGGTGGACAGGCTACATCAGATTTGGAATCAGGTGGTGGACAATTTGAAGTTATCTCAGGAGAAGACTCAGCAGTTTGCTAATCGCCGTCGCCGCGTGGGTCCCCGACTTCTTGTTGGGGATTTGGTGTGGTTGTCTTCTCGTTTTGTCCCTATGAAGGTCTCTTCTCCTAAGTTCAAGCCTCGGTTCATTGGTCCTTATAGGATCTCGGAGATTCTTAACCCTGTATCTTTTCGTTTGGATCTCCCAGCATCGTTTGCTATTCATAATGTGTTCCATCGGTCGTTGTTGCGGAGGTATGAGGTGCCCGTTGTTCCTTCGGTTGAGCCTCCTGCTCCGGTGCTGGTGGAGGGAGAATTGGAGTATGTTGTTGAGAAGATCTTGGATTCTCGTGTTTCCAGACGCAAACTCCAGTATTTGGTTAAGTGGAAGGGTTATGGTCAGGAGGATAATTCCTGGGTGGTCGCCTCCGATGTTCATGCGACTGATTTGGTCCGCGCCTTCCATAGAGCTCACCCTGATCGCCCTGGGGGTTCTCGTGAGGGTTCGGTGACCCCTCCTCAAGGGGGGGGTACTGTTGTGGATTCTGTTTGGGGGCTCCCTCTGGTGGTTACTGCTGGTACTGGGTGACTTTGGTGGGTTGCGGCCTTTGGTTTCCACCTGTCCATCAGAGGCTGGGTGGTTCCTATTTTACCTGGCCTTTCTGTCATTCCCTTGCCGGCTATCAATGTATTCAGATGTGCTCTGTTTGGTTCCTGCCTACCTGCTCCCAGATCTTTCAGGATAAGCTAAGTGCTGATTTTCAGTTGTTGGTTTTTTTTTTGTCCAGCTTGCTTATTATGTCTCTATGCTAGCTGGTAGCTCTAGTGGACTGAGGTTCTCCCCATGTGCCATGAGTTGGCACATGGGTTCTTGTAATCTCAGGATGGTTTTTTTGATTAGGGTTTTTTGCTGACCGCTCAGACCCCTTTTGTATCGTTCTGCTTTCTAGTTTACAGCGGGCCTCAATTTGCTGAACCTATATATATCATCTTTATGTGTGTGCCTTCCTCTCATTTCACCGTCAATACATGTGGGGGGCAACTATACCTTTTGGGGTTCATTCCTCTGGAGGCAAGTGAGGTCTTTATTTTCTCTGCAGTACTAGTTAGCTCTTAGGCTGGTGCGTGGCGTCTAGAACCAACGTAGGCACGCTCCCTGGCTATCTCTAGTTGCGTTTGTCAGGCGTAGGGCAGCGGTCAGCCCAGGTTCCATCACCCTAGAGCTCGTCCGATATTTTGTATTACTTTGCTTGTCCCTTGCTATCCCTAGCCATTGGGATTCATGACAGTCGGGCAGCAGAGTTTAGAATAGATTGGAGGGGTGCGAGAGTGTTAGAGGGGAGGCCACAGAGCAAGAGGTTGCAGTAGTCAAGGCGAGAGATGATGAGGGCATGGACTAGGGTTTTTGCAGATTCTTGGTTGAGGATTCGTGAAATATTTTTGAGTTGAAGTCGGCAGGAAGTGGAAAAGGCTTGGATATGTGGTTTGAAGGAGAGATCAGCGTCAAGGATTACCTCGAGGCAGCGAGCTTGTGGGACTGGGGAGAGTGGGCAGCCATATACTGTAATGGATAGGTTCGCTGGGGGGGTCGCGTGAGATGGGGGAAAGTGTTGTGAATTTGCTTTTTGCTCCCTCTAGTGGTTACTAGTTTTTTTGACTCTGGTTTTTCTGTCATTCCTTTTATCCGCACCTGGGTCGTTAGTTAGGGGTGTTGCTATATAAGCTCCCTGGACCTTCAGTTCAATGCCTGGCAACGTAGTTATCAGAGCTAGTCTGCTGTGCTCTTGTCTACTGATCCTGGTTCCAGTTATATCAGCTAAGTCTGCCTTTTGCTTTTTGCTATTTGTTTTGGTTTTGTATTTTTGTCCAGCTTGTTCCAAATCTACATCCTGACCTTTACTGGAAGCTCTAGGGGGCTGGTGTTCTCCCCCCGGACCGTTAGACGGTTCGGGGGTTCTTGAATTTCCAGTGTGGATTTTGATAGGGTTTTTGTTGACCATATAAGTTACCTTTCTTTATTCTGCTATCAGTAAGCGGGCCTCTCTGTGCTAAACCTGGTTCATTTCTGTGTTTGTCATTTCCTCTTACCTCACCGTCATTATTTGTGGGGGGCTTCTATCCAGCTTTGGGGTCCCCTTCTCTGGAGGCAAGAAAGGTCTTTGTTTTCCTCTACTAGGGGTAGCTAGATTCTCCGGCTGGCGCGTGTCATCTAGAATCAACGTAGGAATGATCCCCGGCTACTTCTAGTGTTGGCGTTAGGAGTAGATATATGGTCAACCCAGTTACCACTGCCCTATGAGCTGGATTTTTGTATTCTGCAGACTTCCACGTTCCTCTGAGACCCTCGCCATTGGGGTCATAACAGTTTGCCAGGCCAGTATTAAATGTTTAATGCATTGCAGAAGAGGGATTATAAGAAAGAAGATTCTGAGTTTTTTTTTTTTTTTTTTTTTTCTTCTTCCCCTTTACCTCAGAGTGGCTATGCTTGCTGCAGACATGAATGTCCAGACCTTGATTACAAGTGTGGACCAGCTGGCTACTCGTGTGCAGGGCATACAAGACTATGTTATCAGAAATCCTATGTCAGAACCTAAAATACCGATTCCTGAACTGTTTTCCGGAGACAGGTTTAAGTTTAGGAATTTCGTGAATAATTGTAAATTGTTTTTGTCCCTGAGACCCTGTTCATCTGGAGATTCTGCTCAGCAAGTAAAAATTGTTATTTCGTTCTTACGGGGCGACCCTCAGGATTGGGCTTTTTCGCTGGCACCAGGAGATCCGGCATTGGCTGATCTTGATGCGTTTTTTCTGGCGCTCGGTTTACTTTATGAGGAACCCAATCTTGAGATTCAGGCAGAAAAGGCCTTGCTGGCTATGTCTCAGGGGCAGGACGAGGCTGAAGTGTATTGCCAAAAATTTCGGAAATGGTCCGTGCTGACACATTGGAACGAGTGTGCACTGGCCGCTAATTTTAGAAATGGCCTTTCTGAAGCCATTAAGAATGTTATGGTGGGTTTTCCCATTCCCACAGGTCTGAATGATACTATGGCACTGGCTATTCAAATTGACCGGCGGTTGCGGGAGCGCAAAACCGCAAATTCCCTCATGGTGTTGTCTGAACAGACACCTATTTCGGTGCAATGTGATAGAAAAACCGCAAATTCCCTCATGGTGTTGTCTGAACAGACACCTGATTTAATGCAATGTGATAGAATCCTGACTAGAAATGAGCGGAAAATTCATAGACGCCGGAATGGCTTGTGCTACTACTGTGGTGATTCTACACATGTTATCTCAGCATGCTCTAAACGTATAGCTAAGGTTGTTAGTCCTGTCACCGTTGGTAATTTGCAACCTAAATTTATTCTGTCTGTAACTTTGATTTGCTCACTGTCATCTTATCCTGTCATGGCGTTTGTAGATTCAGGTGCTGCCCTGAGTCTCATGGATCTCTCATTTGCTAAGCGCTGTGGGTTTACTCTTGAACCATTAGAAAATCCTATTCCTCTTAGGGGTATTGATGCTACACCATTGGCAGCAAATAAACCGCAGTATTGGACACAGGTTACCATGTGCATGACTCCTGAACACCGCGAGGTGATACGTTTCCTGGTTTTACATAAAATGCATGATTTGGTTGTTTTAGGGCTGCCATGGTTACAGACCCATAATCCAGTCCTGGACTGGAAGGCTATGTCAGTCTCAAGTTGGGGCTGTCATGGTATTCATGAGGATTCCCTGCCTGTGTCTATTGCTTCTTCTATGCCTTCGGAAGTTCCGGAGTATTTGTCTGATTATCAGGATGTCTTCAGTGAGTCTGAGTCCAGTGCACTGCCTCCTCATAGGGACTGTGACTGTGCTATAGATTTGATCCCAGGCAGTAAATTTCCTAAGGGAAGACTGTTTAATCTGTCGGTACCTGAACATACCGCTATGCGTTCATATATCAAGGAGTCTCTGGAGAAAGGACATATTCGTCCGTCTTCTTCCCCTCTTGGTGCGGGATTCTTTTTTGTGGCAAAAAAGGACGGATCTTTGAGACCTTGTATTGATTATCGGCTTTTAAATAAGATCACTGTCAAATTTCAGTATCCTTTACCGCTGTTGTCTGACTTGTTTGCCCGGATTAAGGGTGCCAAGTGGTTCACCAAGATAGACCTTCGTGGTGCGTACAACCTTGTGCGCATTAAGCAAGGTGATGAATGGAAAACCGCATTCAATACGCCCGAAGGTCATTTTGAGTACTTGGTGATGCCTTTTGGGCTCTCCAATGCGCCTTCAGTTTTTCAGTCCTTTATGCATGACATTTTCCGGAAGTATCTGGATAAATTTTTGATTGTTTATCTGGATGATATTTTGGTTTTTTCTGATAATTGGGATTCGCATGTGGAGCAGGTCAGGTTGGTCTTTAAAATTTTGCGTGAAAATTCTTTGTTTGTCAAGGGCTCAAAGTGTCTCTTTGGTGTACAGAAGGTTCCCTTTTTGGGGTTCATTTTTTCCCCTTCTGCTGTGGAGATGGACCCAGTCAAGGTCCGAGCTATTCTTGATTGGACTCAGCCCTCGTCAGTTAAGAGTCTTCAGAAGTTCTTGGGCTTCGCTAACTTCTACCGTCGTTTTATCGCTAATTTTTCTAGCATTGTGAAACCTTTGACGGATATGACCAAGAAGGGCTCCGATGTAGCTAACTGGGCTCCTGCTGCCGTGGAGGCTTTCCAGGAGTTGAAACGCCGGTTTACTTCGGCGCCTGTTTTGTGCCAGCCTGACGTCTCACTTCCCTTTCAGGTTGAGGTGGATGCTTCAGAGATTGGGGCAGGGGCCGTTTTGTCGCAGAGAGGCCCTGGTTGCTCTGTTATGAAACCTTGTGCCTTTTTCTCTAGGAAGTTTTCGCCTGCCGAGCGAAATTATGATGTGGGCAATCGGGAGTTGTTGGCCATGAAATGGGCATTTGAGGAGTGGCGTCATTGGCTCGAGGGTGCTAAGCATCGTGTGGTGGTCTTGACTGATCACAAAAATCTGATGTATCTCGAGTCTGCTAAACGCCTTAATCCGAGACAGGCCCGCTGGTCATTGTTTTTCTCCCGCTTTGATTTTGTTGTCTCGTATTTACCAGGTTCAAAGAATGTGAAGGCCGATGCTCTTTCTAGGAGCTTTGTGCCTGATGCTCCTGGAGTCGCTGATCCTGTTGGTATTCTTAAAGATGGAGTTATCTTGTCAGCTATTTCTCCGGATCTGCGACGTGTGTTGCAGAGATTTCAGGCTGATAGGCCTGAGTCTTGTCCACCTGACAGACTGTTTGTCCCGGATAAGTGGACCAGCAGAGTCATTTCCGAGGTTCATTCCTCGGTGTTGGCAGGTCACCCGGGCATTTTTGGCACCAGAGATCTGGTGGCCAGGTCCTTTTGGTGGCCTTCCTTGTCAAGGGATGTGCGGTCATTTGTGCAGTCCTGTGGGACTTGTGCTCGAGCTAAGCCTTGCTGTTCTCGTGCCAGCGGTTTGCTCTTGCCCTTGCCTGGCCCGAAGAGACCTTGGACACATATCTCCATGGATTTCATTTCTGATCTTCCGCTATCTCAGGGCATGTCCGTTATCTGGGTGATATGTGATCGCTTCTCCAAGATGGTCCATTTGGTTCCTTTGCCTAAGCTGCCTTCCTCTTCCGATCTGGTTCCTGTGTTTTTCCAGAACGTGGTTCGTTTGCACGGCATCCCTGAGAATATTGTGTCAGACAGAGGATCCCAGTTCGTTTCCAGGTTCTGGCGATCCTTTTGTAGTAGGATGGGCATTGATTTGTCGTTTTCGTCTGCTTTCCATCCTCAGACTAATGGACAGACGGAGCGAACCAATCAGACTTTGGAGGCTTATTTGAGGTGTTTTGTCTCTGCTGATCAGGACGATTGGGTGACATTCTTGCCGTTGGCTGAGTTTGCCCTTAATAATCGGGCTAGTTCCGCCACCTTGGTTTCGCCTTTTTTCTGCAACTCTGGTTTCCATCCTCGCTTTTCTTCGGGTCATGTGGAGCCTTCTGACTGTCCTGGGGTGGATTCTGTGGTGGATAGGTTGCAGCAGATCTGGAATCATGTGGTGGACAACTTGAAGTTGTCACAGGAGAAGGCTCAGCGCTTTGCCAACCGCCGCCGCGGTGTGGGTCCCCGACTACGCGTTGGGGATTTGGTATGGCTTTCTTCCCGCTTTGTTCCTATGAAGGTCTCCTCTCCCAAATTTAAACCTCGTTTTATTGGGCCTTACAAGATATTGGAAATCCTTAATCCTGTATCTTTTCGTCTGGATCTTCCTGTGTCGTTTGCTATTCACAATGTATTTCATAGGTCCTTGTTGCGGCGGTACATTGTGCCTGTAGTTCCTTCTGCTGAGCCTCCTGCTCCGGTGTTGGTTGAGGGCGAGTTGGAGTACGTGGTGGAGAAGATCTTGGATTCTCGCCTCTCCAGGCGGAGGCTTCAGTACCTGGTCAAGTGGAAGGGCTATGGTCAGGAGGATAATTCCTGGGTGGTCGCCTCTGATGTTCATGCGGCCGATTTAGTTCGTGCCTTTCATGCCGCTCATCCTGATCGCCCTGGTGGTCGTGGTGAGGGTTCGGTGACCCCTCACTAAGGGGGGGGTACTGTTGTGAATTTGCTTTTTGCTCCCTCTAGTGGTTACTAGTTTTTTTGACTCTGGTTTTTCTGTCATTCCTTTTATCCGCACCTGGGTCGTTAGTTAGGGGTGTTGCTATATAAGCTCCCT
Organism: Ranitomeya variabilis; assembly: GCF_051348905.1. Taxonomy (NCBI): domain Eukaryota; kingdom Metazoa; phylum Chordata; class Amphibia; order Anura; family Dendrobatidae; genus Ranitomeya; species Ranitomeya variabilis. Next base: position 85,264,762 of record NC_135239.1, read on the forward strand.
GGACCTTCAGTTCAATGCCTGGCAACGTAGTTATCAGAGCTAGTCTGCTGTGCTCTTGTCTACTGATCCTGGTTCCAGTTATATCAGCTAAGTCTGCCTTTTGCTTTTTGCTATTTGTTTTGGTTTTGTATTTTTGTCCAGCTTGTTCCAAATCTACATCCTGACCTTTACTGGAAGCTCTAGGGGGCTGGTGTTCTCCCCCCGGACCGTTAGACGGTTCGGGGGTTCTTGAATTTCCAGTGTGGATTTTGATAGGGTTTTTGTTGACCATATAAGTTACCTTTCTTTATTCTGCTATCAGTAAGCGGGCCTCTCTGTGCTAAACCTGGTTCATTTCTGTGTTTGTCATTTCCTCTTACCTCACCGTCATTATTTGTGGGGGGCTTCTATCCAGCTTTGGGGTCCCCTTCTCTGGAGGCAAGAAAGGTCTTTGTTTTCCTCTACTAGGGGTAGCTAGATTCTCCGGCTGGCGCGTGTCATCTAGAATCAACGTAGGAATGATCCCCGGCTACTTCTAGTGTTGGCGTTAGGAGTAGATGTATGGTCAACCCAGTTACCACTGCCCTGTGAGCTGGATTTTTGTATTCTGCAGACTTCCACGTTCCTCTGAGACCCTCGCCATTGGGGTCATAACAGGAAAGAGTTGTGAATTCTGCTCTTGGGCTCCCTCCGGTGGTTGTAAGTGGTAGCGCTGCTGTCTCTGAATCGCAGCATTTATCAGGTGTGTTCACTTTCTGCAAATCTGACTGGGCTATTTAGTCTTGCTTCACCCTTTAGTCAGTGCCAGTTGTCCATGGTTCTGGAGGATTCACATCTCTGCCTGGTCTCTCCTGCTTTGCAGTTCTTTTCAACAAAGATAAGTTCTGGCCTTTATTTTTTGCTGTCCACATGCTGTGGCCTTATTGTTCAGTTCATTTCCATGTTTTTTTGTCTTGTCCAGCTTGGTCTGTATAAGGATTTGTTTAGCCAAGCTGTTATCTCTGAAGATGCAGATATACCCTCCATATCTTTAGTTAGCTGTGGAGTTTTTGTATTTTCTGTGGTGGATATTTTCTAGTGTTTTAATACTGACCGCATAGTACTCTGTCCTATCCTTTCTATTTAGCTAGAAGTGGCCTCCTTTGCTAAATTCTGATTTCAGTCTGTGTTTGTTTTTTCCCTCTCCTCTCTGTCATGATTCCCCAATGGCATGGGAACATCAGAAACACAAAAATTACAGACTAGCTCTCGGGTGATGGAAACTCAAGCTGACCGTGACCTAAATCTACCACACAACTAACAGTAGCCAGGGAGCATTCCTACAGCTGCCTAAATGCCACGCGCCAGCCGGAGAACTAACTACGCCTGGAAGAGGAAGGAACAGACCTGGCTTACCTCTAGTGAAATTCCCCAAAGATGATAGTAGCCCCCACATATATTAACGGTGAGTTCAGAGGAAAAGACATACACAGTATGAAGGTAGATTTAGCAAAGCGAGGTCCACTTACTAGATAGAGGAAGGATACAAAAGAGGACTTCACGGTCAGCTGAAAAACCCTTTCAAAAACCCATCCTGAAATTACTTTAAAACTCCTGTGTCAACTCATCACACAGGAGTGGCAATTTCAGTCCACAAGAGCTTCCAGTAACAGGAAATGACAAAACTGTAAACTGGACAAAAATACAAAACAATAAGGACAAGAGTCCACTTAGCTGATCAGCAGACTAGTAGCAGGAACATGCAACTGAATGACTCAGGTTACAATGATGACCGGCAAGGAAGTGACTGGAGAGCAAGGCTAAATAGGGAACTCCCAAAACTGATGGAAGCAGGTGAGCGAGGCAGAAAAGAACACACAAGTCTCCAGTACCACCAGCCACCACTAGGGGAGCCCAAAAAGCGATCACAACAGTACCCCCCCCTTAAGGAGGGGGCACCGAACCCTCACAAGAACCGCCAGGGCGACCTGGATGAGCCCTATGAAAGGCACGAACCAAATCCGAGGCATGAACATCAGAGGCAGTTACCCAAGAATTATCTTCCTGACCATAGCCCTTCCATTTAACCAGATACTGGAGTCTCCGCCTGGAAATACGGGAGTCCAAGATTTTCTCTATAACGTACTCCAATTCACCCTCAACCAGCACAGGAGCAGGAGGCTCAGCAGAAGGAACCACTGGCACCTCGTATCTCTGTAACAACGGCCGATGGAACACATTATGGATAGCGAAAGATGCCGGGAGGTCCAAACGAAAGGAAACAGGGTTAATAATCTCCAAAATCCTATAGGGACCGATAAACCGAGGCTTAAATTTAGGAGAAGAAACCCTCATTGGGACAAAACGGGAAGACAACCACACCAAGTCCCCAACACGAAGGCGAGGACCAACCCGACGCTGGCGGTTAGCAAACCGCTGAGTCCTCTCCTGGGACAAATTCAAATTGTCCACCACTTGTTCCCAAATCCGATACAACCGATCCACCACAGCATCCACTCCAGGACAATCCGAAGACTCCACCTGACCAGAAGAAAAACGGGGATGAAACCCCGAATTGCAAAAGAAAGGGGAAACCAAAGTGGCCAAACTAGCCCGATTATTAAGAGCAAACTCCGCCAACGGCAAAAAGGCAACCCAATCATCCTGATCCGCAGACACAAAACACCTCAAATACGTCTCCAAAGTCTGATTAGTTCGCTCCGTCTGGCCATTAGTCTGAGGATGGAAGGCAGACGAAAAAGACAAATCAATGCCCAACCTGGCACAGAATGCCCGCCAAAATCTAGAAACGAACTGGGTACCCCTATCAGAAACGATATTTTCAGGAATACCATGCAAGCGAACCACATTTTGAAAAAACAAAGGAACCAACTCAGACGAGGAAGGCAACTTCGGCAATGGCACCAAATGAACCATCTTAGAAAAACGGTCACACACCACCCAGATAACAGACATCCTCTGAGAGACAGGAAGATCAGAAATAAAGTCCATCGAGATGTGCGTCCAAGGCCTCTTTGGAATAGGCAAGGGCAACAACAACCCGCTAGCCCTAGAACAACAAGGCTTGGCCCGAGCACACACATCACAAGACTGCACAAAAACACTCACATCTCGAGACAGAGATGGCCACCAGAAGGATCTAGCCACCAAATCCCTGGTACCAAAAATTCCAGGATGACCCGCCAGCGTAGAAGAATGAACCTCCGAGATGACTCTACTGGTCCAATCATCAGGAACAAACAGTCTACCAGGTGGACAGCGATCAGGTCTATCCGCCTGAAACTCTTGCAAAGCACGTCGCAGATCTGGGGAAATAGCGGATAATATCACCCCATCCTTAAGGATACCTGTAGGTTCCGAATCACCAGGGGAATCAGGCTCAAAACTCCTAGAAAGGGCATCCGCCTTCACATTCTTAGAACCTGGTAGATATGAGACCACAAAATTAAACCGAGAGAAAAACAACGACCAGCGCGCCTGTCTAGGATTCAGGCGCCTGGCAGACTCAAGATAAATCAGATTCTTGTGATCAGTCAAAACCACCACCTGATGTCTAGCACCCTCAAGCCAATGACGCCACTCCTCAAATGCCCACTTCATGGCCAAAAGCTCCCGATTACCGACATCATAATTTCTTTCGGCGGCAGAAAATTTTCGAGAAAAGAACGCACAAGGTCTCATCACTGAGCAATCGGAACTTCTCTGCGACAAAACCGCCCCCGCTCCGATCTCGGAAGCATCGACCTCAACCTGAAAGGGGAGAGAGACATCGGGCTGGCGCAACACAGGGGCAGACGAAAAGCGGCGCTTAAGTTCCCGAAAGGCCTCCACAGCGGCAGAGGACCAATTGGCCACATCAGCACCCTTCTTAGTCAAATCCGTAAGAGGCTTAGCAACACCAGAAAAACCAGTTATAAATCGACGATAAAAATTAGCAAAGCCCAAGAACTTCTGAAGACCCTTTAGAGAAGTAGGCTGCGTCCAGTCACAAATAGCCCGAACCTTGACAGGGTCCATCTCAACAGAAGAAGGGGAAAAAATGTACCCCAAAAAGGAAATCTTTTGAACCCCAAAAACACACTTAGAACCCTTTACACACAGAGAATTCTCCCGCAAGACCTGAAAAACCCTCCTGACCTGCTGAACATGAGACTCCCAGTCCTCAGAAAAAATCAAAATATCGTCCAAATACACAATCATAAATTTATCCAGATATTCACGGAAAATATCATGCATAAAGGACTGAAAAACTGAAGGTGCATTAGAAAGGCCGAAAGGCATTATCAAATACTCAAAGTGGCCCTCAGGCGTATTAAATGCGGTTTTCCACTCATCCCCTTGCTTAATTCGCACCAAATTATACGCCCCACGGAGATCAATCTTGGAGAACCACTTAGCCCCCCTTATGCGAGCAAACAAATCAGTAAGCAGCGGCAACGGATACTGATATTTGACAGTAATTTTATTCAGGAGTCGATAATCAATACAAGGCCTCAGCGAGCCATCCTTTTTAGAGACAAAGAAAAACCCAGCTCCTAAAGGTGATGAAGAAGGACGAATATGTCCCTTTTCCAGGGACTCCTTAACATACTCTCGCATGGCAGCATGCTCAGGTACAGATAGGTTAAACAAACGACCCTTTGGAAATTTACTGCCTGGAATCAGATCTATGGCGCAATCACACTCTCTGTGGGGAGGGAGAGAACCAATTTTAGGCTCTTCAAAAATATCCCCAAAATCCGACAAAAATGCCGGAATCTCAGAGGGAATAGATGACGAGATAGAACCCAAAGGTATGTCCCCATGAGCCCCCCAACATCCCCAGCTTAACACAGACATAGTTTTCCAGTCCAGTACTGGGTTATGAGATTGTAACCATGGTAATCCAAGCACTAACACATCATGTAAATTATGCAACACGAGGAAGCGAATCATCTCCTGATGGTCTGGAGTCATACGCATAGTCACTTGCGTCCAGAACTGTGGTCTATTACAAGCCAGAGGTGTAGAATCAATACCCTTCAGAGGTATAGGAACTTCCAGAGGCTCCAAATCAAACCCACAGCGCCTGGCGAAGGACCAATCCATGAGACTCAGAGCGGCGCCAGAGTCCACATAGGCATCCACGGTAATAACTGATAACACTGGTCAACAGCATTTTTGGTGCCAAAGATATTTCATCGAATTTAGGGTATTTTTGGGGTGCTGATTCTGAATATATCATCAGTTTTGCCAGATTGGCTCAAGTTTTTGAGATTTTTGGTATCTTATTTATAGCACTTGTTGGTAAATGCGACGCATCATCTCATTAATTTCTTTGGATTAGTACTTGAACTGAGCAGTTCTCAATATAGTTTTGTGTTAATTAGTGTTCTAAAAGTTTGTTCATAGCTTGATTTTTGCACTAACTTTATGTTGTTGTCTGTTTTCCAGTGAAAAGCATGAACTCATCAAGAAGAAGTTGTCTTAACGATCCAGACTCATTCCGTTACATTTGTGGTGAATACACACTGCCAAAACATAGAAGAAACATAACAGACTTCGTAAGAAAAGTGTATTTTGCCTATTTTGGGGTTATGCTTGGGGACCAAGACAAGTTTTGGGCACCACACATAGTGTGCAAAGCATGTATCGAATTATTACGAAAATGGAGCAAAGGACAAAGAAAAAGCTTCAAATTTGGTGTTCCAATGGTGTGGAGAGAGCCAAAAAATCATCATGATGACTGTTATTTATGGTAAACACAGGTACAGGCACATCTTCACAATGAGGGACAGGCCTTCTTGCAGATTCCATGTTACTCCCATTTTCGTTTCTTATGCTTATTGAATCCTTGCACTTGCACTGCACAGAAATAACAGTCATCATGATGATTTTTTGGCTCTCTCCACACCATTGGAACACCAAATTTGAAGCTTTTTCTTTGTCCTTTGCTCCATTTTCGTAATAATTTGATACATGCTTTGCACACTATGTGTGGTGCCCAAAACTTGTCTTGGTCCCCAAGCATAACCCCAAAATAGGCAAAATACACTTTTTTTACGAAGTCTGTTATGTTTCTTCTATGTTTTGGCAGTGTGTATTCACCACAAATGTAACAGAATGAGTCTGGATCGTTAAGACAACTTCTTCTTGATGAGTTCATGCTTTTCACTGGAAAACAGACAACAACATAAAGTTAGTGCAAAAATCAAGCTATGAACAAACTTTTAGAACACTAATTAACACAAAACTATATTGAGAACTGCTCAGTTCAAGTACTAATCCAAAGAAATTAATGAGATGATGCGTCGCATTTACCAACAAGTGCTATAAATAAGATACCAAAAATCTCAAAAACTTGAGCCAATCTGGCAAAACTGATAGCATATTCAGAATCAGCACCCCAAAAATACCCCAAATTCATTAAAATATTTTGGACACCAGAAAAATTTTTTTTTTTTGTTGACCTGTGCAATGAACAAATCAGAGTTACAGACAGAAGAAATTTAGACTGTAAAGTGCCAATAGAAACAGACTTGTCAACCTTCCTAGTACGTTTAGAGCATGCTGATATAACATGCGCGGAATCACCACAGTAGAAGCACAAGCCATTTTTGCGCCTATAATTCTGCCGCTCGCTTCTTGACAGAATTCTGTCACATTGCATTTTCTCTGGCGTCCCTTCAGAAGATACTGCCAAATGGTGCACGGGTTTGCGCTCCCGCAAACGCCGATCAATCTGAATCGCCATTGTCATGGACTCATTCAGACCTGTGGGCGTAGGAAACCCCACCATGACATCCTTAACGGCATCAGAAAGGCCCTCTCTGAAAATTGCCGCTAGGGCACACTCATTCCACTGAGTAAGCACAGACCATTTACGAAATTTTTGGCAGTATATCTCGGCTTCATCTTGCCCTTGAGACAGGGCTGTTAAAGCTTTTTCAGCTTGAATCTCCAAATTAGGTTCCTCATACAGCAACCCTAAAGCCAGAAAAAACGCATCCACATTGAGCAACGCAGGATCCCCTGGTGTCAATGAAAATGCCCAATTTTGAGGGTCACCTCGCAGCAAAGAAATCACAATCTTAACCTGCTGAACAGGATCTCCAGAGGAGTGAGGTCTGAGAGAAAGGAATAAATTACAATTACATTTGAAATTCAGAAACCGAGATCTATCTCCGGAAAATACCTCTGGTGTAGGAATCTTAGGTTCAGAAATAGGAGTACGTATAACATAATCTTGTAAATTCTGAACCTTCGTAGCAAGATTATTTAAACCTGCAGCCAAACTCTGAGAGTCCATCCTTAAACCGGAGAGATCAGAGCCATTCAAGGATTAGAAGGAGAGAAAGGCAAGGCTGTAAATAGAGCAGAAATACAACTGAGCCAACTAAGTAGCAAACATGAGAGGAAAAAAAAAAAAAAAAAATCTACAGACTTCTTTTACTCTCCTTTCTTCTGCCAATTACTTTAACAGTGGCCGGTCATACTGTCATGATTCCCCAATGGCATGGGAACATCAGAAACACAAAAATTACAGACTAGCTCTCGGGTGATGGAAACTCAAGCTGACCGTGACCTAAATCTACCACACAACTAACAGTAGCCAGGGAGCATTCCTACGGCTGCCTAAATGCCACGCGCCAGCCGGAGAACTAACTACGCCTGGAAGAGGAAGGAACAGACCTGGCTTACCTCTAGTGAAATTCCCCAAAGATGATAGTAGCCCCCACATATATTAACGGTGAGTTCAGAGGAAAAGACATACACAGTATGAAGGTAGATTTAGCAAAGCGAGGTCCACTTACTAGATAGAGGAAGGATACAAAAGAGGACATCACGGTCAGCTGAAAAACCCTTTCAAAAACCCATCCTGAAATTACTTTAAAACTCCTGTGTCAACTCATCACACAGGAGTGGCAATTTCAGTCCACAAGAGCTTCCAGTAACAGGAAATGACAAAACTGTAAACTGGACAAAAATACAAAACAATAAGGACAAGAGTCCACTTAGCTGATCAGCAGACTAGTAGCAGGAACATGCAACTGAATGACTCAGGTTACAATGATGACCGGCAAGGAAGTGACTGGAGAGCAAGGCTAAATAGGGAACTCCCAAAACTGATGGAAGCAGGTGAGCGAGGCAGAAAAGAACACACAAGTCTCCAGTACCACCAGCCACCACTAGGGGAGCCCAAAAAGCGATCACAACACCTCTCACAGTCAATATTTGTGGGGGGCTGTCTGTCCTTTGGGAATTTTCTCTGAGGCAAGATAGTTTTCCCTTTTCTATCTCTAGGGGTAATTAGTCCTCCGGCTGTGTCGAGATGTCCAGGGAGTGCTAGGTACATTCCACGGCTACTTCTAGTTGCGGTGTTAAGTTCAGGGTCTGCGGTCAGTACAGGTACCACCTTCTCCAGAGTACGTCTCATGCTGCTCTTAGGCCACCAGATCATAACAGTACAACTGGCCAACAATGAGTTAACCGCATCTCAGAAGAAGGGAAGGAAAGTGCTGAGCCATTTTTTTTTCTGTAGTCTGTTGTGTTTTTTTTTTTTTCTTCCCTCTTTACCTCTGGGTGGTCAGGAGTTCGGCGCTGGTATGGATGTTCAGGGATTGGCTTCTCGTGTGGATCAACTTGCTGCTAGAGTACAGGGTATTTCCGATTATATCGTTCAGACTCCGGTTTTAGAGCCTAGAATTCCAACTCTTGATTTGTTTTTTGGGGATAGGTCCAAATTTCTGAGCTTTAAAAATAACTGTAAACTGTTTTTTGCTCTGAAACCCTGTTCCTCTGGTGATCCCATCCAGCAGTTTAAAATTGTTATATCTCTGCTGCGTGGTGACCCCCAGGATTGGGCATTTGCCCTGGAACCTGGGAATCCGGCGTTGCTTAATGTAGACACCTTTTTTCAGGCGCTTGGGTTATTGTATGACGAACCTAATTCAGTGGATCATGCTGAGAAGACCTTGTTGGCCCTGTCTCAGGGTCAAGAAGCGGCAGAATCATATTGCCAGAAGTTTAGAAAATGGTCTGTACTGACTAAATGGAATGAGGATGCCTTGGTGGCAATCTTCAGAAAGGGTCTTTCTGAATCCGTTAAAGATGTTATGGTGGGGTTCCCCACGCCTGCTGGTCTGAGTGATTCTATGTCTCTGGCCTTTCAGATTGATCGGCGCTTGCGCGAGCGCAGAGTTATGCACACTATGGCATTGTCTTCCGAGCGGAGTCCTGAGCCTATGCAGTGTGATAGGATTGTGTCTAGAGCTGAACGACAAGGATTCAGACGTCAGAATAGGTTGTGTTTTTTTACTGCGGCGATTCTGCTCATGTTATTTCTGATTGCCCTAAGCGTACCAAGAGAATCGCTAGTTCTGTTACCATCAGTACTGTACAACCTAAATTTCTGTTATCTGTGACCCTGATCTGCTCATTATCGTCATTTTCTGTCATGGCATTTGTGGATTCAGGTGCCGCTCTAAACTTAATGGACTTAGAATTTGCCAGACGTTGTGGTTTCCCCTTGCAGCCTTTGCAGAGTCCTATTCCTTTGAGGGGCATTGATGCTACACCGTTGGCTATAAATAAACCTCAGTTTTGGACACAGCTGACCATGTGCATGGCCCCAGCCCATCAGGAAGATTGTCATTTTCTGGTGTTGCATAATTTGCATGATGCTATTGTGCTGGGTTTCCCATGGTTACAGGTGCATAATCCGGTATTAGATTGGAAATCTATGTCTGTGACTAGTTGGGGTTGTCAGGGGGTTCATGGTGACGTTCCTTTGATGTCAATTGCCTCCTCCCCCTCTTCTGAAATTCCTGAGTTTTTGTCAGATTTCCAGGATGTATTCAATGAGCCCAAGTCCAGTTCCCTTCCACCGCATAGGGACTGTGAGTGTGCTATTGACTTGATTCCAGGCTGTAAGTTCCCTAAGGGCCAACTTTTCAACCTGTCTGTGCCAGAACATACCGCCATGCGGAGCTATGTTAAGGAGTCCTTGGAGAAGGGGTATATTCGGCCATCTTCTTCACCATTGGGAGCAGGTTTTTTTTTTTGTTGCCAGAAAAGATGGCTCCTTGAGACCCTGTATTGATTATCGCCTCTTGAATAAGATCACGGTCAAATTCCAATACCCTTTGCCTTTGGTTTCTGATCTGTTTGCTAGGATTAAGGGGGCTAGTTGGTTTACTAAGATTGACCTTCGAGGGGATTTATAGGATCGGGTCGGGTTTCACGAAACCCGACTTTCTCAAAAGTCGGGTCGAGTGAAATCGGCCGATCCTATAAAAAAGTCGGGGTCGGGGTCGGCCGAAACACGAAACCCAATGCAGTGCAACGGGATACTATGGTTCCCAGGGTCTGAAGGAGAGGAAACTCTCCTTCAGGCCCTGGGATCCATATTTAAGTGTAAAATAAAGAATCAAAATAAAAAATATTGATATACTCACCCTCGGACGCGCCCTGGTACTAACTGGCAGCCTTCCTTCCTAAGAATGAGCGCGTGAATGACCTGCGGTGACGTCACGGCTTGTGATTGGTCGCGTGAGCGGTCACATGGGCGGCCGCGACCAATCACAAGCCGTGACGTCATCTAAGGCCCTTCACGCGCTCATTCTTAGGAAGGAAGGCTGCCGGAAAGAAGCCGAGGGTGAATATATTCCTATTAGGTATATACTCACCCTCGGACGTGCCCTGCTTCTTTCCGGCAGCCTTCCTTCTTAAGAATGAGCGCATGAAGGGCCTTAGATGACGTCACGGCTTGTGATTGGAAGTGCATCTAAGCAGCAAGGTGGATTGCTGTTGAGGGGAGATAGAGAGAAAAAAAAAATCTATAAATCTTCAGCACAGCGAGTGTGAACGAGCTGAGTGTGACCTGAGCGTAAGTGTGAACGGCGGTAAGTGTGTGACTTGTGATTCAGTGACTTTGGAATCAGGGAGTTTCCAAGGGAGGAATTGCTTCTGTTTTTTTTTTCTTTTTTTTTTTTTTTAATTAATACTTTGTATTTATTTTTAATTAACGTTTCTGTGTGGTGCAATCCCCATTAGGAAATGTGCTCCACAATTGTTAATGCCATCCAGTGCACATCTTGCCACATGTATGCAGTCCTTGACCAGCCGGTCGAGGGTGCATACTGCTGTGCGAGATATGAGCACATTGTGCATTTGGAAACCCAGATACTGGATCTAAATGTGCAGCTGTCAACACTGAGATCCATAGACAATATGGAGAGGAGGCTTCTGCTCACAGAGCAGACGCTCAATGGGATAGATGAGGAGGGGGATGGTAGGATGGAGCTGCAGGACAGTGTGGCAGTTAGCTGGGTGACAGATAGAAGGCGGGGTAGAGGGAAGAGTGCCAGGGAGGCTAGTCCTGATCTGGCACACCCCAATAAGTTTGCTAAGTTGGCAGATGAGGGGGGTGCCAGTACAGGGGAAGCACTGCTGCAGCCAGGCATGTCCTCTGAAAGCCGGAGGAGTGACTGCTCTAGTAAGGAGGGAAATAGGAGAGCAGGGCAGGCCAGACAGGTGCTGGTAGTGGGGGACTCAATTATTAGGGGAACAGATAGGGCAATCTGTCACAAAGACAGGGATCGTCGGACGGTGTGCTGCCTACCTGGCGCTCGAGTCCGACACATCGCTGATCGGGTGGACAGATTACTGGGAGGGGCTGGTGAGGACCCAGCGGTCATGGTGCACATTGGCACAAATGACAAAGTTAGAGGTAGGTGGAAGGTCCTTAAAGATGATTTCAGGGAATTAGGCTGCAAGCTGAAAGCAAGGACCTCCAACGTGGTATTTTCCGAAATATTGCCTGTACCACGTGCCACGCCAGAGAGGCAACTGGAGATTAGGGAGGTTAATAAGTGGCTCAAGAATTGGTGTAGGAAGGAGGGGTTTGGGTTCCTGCAGAACTGGGCCGACTTCTCAGTTGGCTACAGGCTCTACGCTAGGGATGGGCTGCACCTCAATGGGGAAGGGGCAGCTGTGCTGGGGGAGAAAATGGTTAGAAGGTTGGAGGAGTGTTTCAACTAGGGATTGGGGGGGAGGGTATTCATTTTATAGGAGGGGAAGATAGTGCAGATAGAGACCAGGGCACAAATAAGGAAGTTGGGGGTGGTGGTAGCATGGGGGGTGGGGTTAGAACAGTTAGTAATTTAAGAAAGAATAGAGGTACAGAGAGTAACATCAAGTGCATGTATACTAATGCCAGAAGCCTCGCCAACAAAATGGATGAATTAGAACTAATGTTGTTGGAGCATAATTATGACATGGTGGGGATATCTGAGACGTGGCTGGGTGAGAGCCATGACTGGGCTGTTAACTTGCAGGGCTATAGCCTGTTCAGAAATGACCGTACAGATAAGCGAGGGGGAGGGGTGTGTCTATATGTAAAATCTTCCTTAAAACCCATCCTGCGTGATAATATAGGTGAATTTAATGAAAATGTAGAGTCCCTGTGGGTGGAGATAAGGGGAGGGGGAAAAAATAATAAATTACTGATAGGGATTTGTTATAAATCTCAAAAAAATAATGGAAGCAATGGAGAATATCCTCGTAAAGCAAATAGATGAAGCTGCGACTCAAGGAGAAGTCATTATTATGGGGGACTTCAACTACCCTGAAATAGATTGGGGAACAGAAACCTGCAGTTCCAGCAAAGGTAATCGGTTTTTGACAACTATGAGAGACAATTACCTTTTACAACTGGTTCAGGACCCAACAAGGAGGGGGGCACTGCTAGACCTAATATTAACCAACATGCCAGACCGCATATCAAATATAAGGGTTGGGGGTCACTTGGGGAATAGTGATCACAAAATAATAAGTTTTCATGTAACCTTTAATAAGATGGGTAGTAGAGGGGTGACAAGGACACTAAACTTCAGGAGGGCAAATTTCCAACGGATGAGAGAGGATCTTGGTGCAATTATCTGGGACGATATCCTGAGACACAAAAATACACAAAGAAAATGGGAGACGTTTATTAGCATCCTGGATAGGACCTGTGCACAGTATATACCGTATGGGAATAAACATACTAGAAATAGGAGGAAACCAATATGGCTAAATAGAGCTGTAAGGGGAGCAATAAGGGACAAAAAGTGTTGTGAATTTACCTTTTGGCTCCCTCTAGTGGCTACTAGTGATTTTACTCTGGGTATGTCTATCATCCCTTGTATGCTCACCTGGGTCGTTAGGTCAGGGGTGTTGCTATATAAGCTCCCTGGACCTTCAGTTCAATGCCTGGCAACGTTGATATCAGAGCTAATCTGTAGTGCTCTTGTCTACTGATCCTGGTTCCTGCGTGATTAAGCTAAGTCCGCTTTCTTGCTTTTTGCTATTTGTTTTTGTTTGCATTTTTGTCCAGCTTGTTCATTATCTGTATCCTTTCCTTGCTGGAAGCTCTAGGGAGGCTGGAGTTCTCCCCCCGGGCCGTTAGACGGTTCGGGGGTTCTTGAATCTCCAGTGTGGAATTTTGTTAGGGTTTTTGTTGACCATATAAGTTATCTTACTACATTCTGCTATTAGTAAGCGGGCCTCTCTTTGCTAAACCTAGTTCATCTCTGTGTTTGTCATTTCCTCTTACCTCACCGTTATTATTTGTGGGGGGCTTGTATCCTACTTTTGGGGTCTATTCTCTGGAGGCAAGAGAGGTCTTTGTTTTCCTCTTCTAGGGGTAGTTAGTCCTCCGGCTGGCGCGAGACATCTAGCGACCAACGTAGGCATGTTCCCCGGCTACTTCTAGTGTTGGCGTTAGGAGTAGATATATGGTCAACCCAGTTACCACTGCCCTATGAGCTGGATTTTTGTACTTCGCAGACTTGCTGATATCTCTGAGACCCTCGCCATTGGGGTCATAACAGTTTGCCAGGCCTGTATTAAATGTTAAATGCATTGCAGAAGCGGGATTATAAGAAAGAAAGTTCTGAGTTTTTTTTTCTCTCTCTCGTTTTTTTTTCTTTTCCCCTTTAACTCTGAGTGGCTTGTGTTTGCTGCAGACATGAATGTCCAGACCTTGATTACAAGTGTGGACCAGCTTGCTGCTCGTGTGCAGGGCATACAAGATTATGTTATCAGAAATCCTATGTCAGAACCTAAGATACCGATTCCTGAACCATTTTCCGGAGACCGATTTAAATTTAGAAATTTCAGGAATAATTGTAAATTGTTTTTGTCCCTGAGACCCTGTTCATCTGGAGACTCCGCTCAGCAAGTAAAAATTGTTATTTCTTTTTTACGGGGCGACCCTCAGGATTGGGCCTTCTCGCTGGCGCCAGGAGATCCGGCATTGGCTGACATTGATGCGTTTTTTCTGGTGCTCGGTTTGCTTTATGAGGAACCCAATCTTGAGATTCAGGCAGAAAAAGCCTTGCTGGCGATGTCTCAGGGCCAGGACGAGGCCGAAGTGTATTGCCAAAAATTTCGGAAATGGTCCGTGCTGACCCAGTGGAACACGTGTGCATTGGCTGCAAATTTTAGAAATGGCCTTTCTGAAGCCATTAAGTATGTGATGGTGGGTTTTCCCATTCCCACAGGTCTGAATGATTCTATGGCCCTGGCTATTCAAATAGACCGGCGGTTGCGGGAGCGCAAAACCGCAAATCCTCTCATGGTGTTGTCTGAACAGGCACCTGATTTAATGCAATGTGATAGAATCCTGACTAGAAATGAGCGGAAAATTCATAGACGCCAGAATGGCTTGTGTTACTACTGTGGTGATTCTACACATGTTATCTCAGCATGCTCTAAACGTCTTACTAAGGTTGTTAGTCCGGTCGCCATTGGTAATTTGCAACCTAAATTTATTCTATCTGTAACTTTGATTTGCTCACTGTCATCGTATCCTGTCATGGCGTTTGTGGACTCAGGTGCTGCCCTGAGCCTTATGGATCTGTCATTTGCCAAGCGCTGCGGATTTGTGCTTGAGCCATTGGAAAATCCTATCCCTCTTAGGGGTATTGACTCTACGCCATTGGCAAAAAATAAACCGCAGTTTTGGACACAGGTTACCATGTGCATGACTCCCGAACATCGGGAGGTAATACGTTTTCTTGTTCTACATAAAATGCATGATTTGGTTGTTTTGGGTTTGCCATGGTTACAGACCCATAATCCAGTCTTGGACTGGAAGGCTATGTCAGTGTCAAGCTGGGGCTGCCATGGAATTCACGGAGATTCCCTGCCCTTGTCTATTGCATCTTCTACGCCTTCGGAAGTTCCGGCGTATTTGTCTGATTATCAGGATGTCTTCAGCGAGTCTAAGTCCAGTGCACTGCCTCCTCATAGGGAATGTGACTGTGCAATAGATTTGATTCCTGGCAGTAAGTTTCCTAAGGGGATACTGTTTAATCTGTCGGTACCTGAACATACCGCGATGCGTTCATATATCAAGGAGTCTCTTGAGAAGGGGCATATCCGTCCTTCTTCCCCTCTTGGTGCGGGATTCTTTTTTGTGGCCAAAAAGGACGGATCTTTGAGGCCTTGTATTGACTATCGGCTTTTAAATAAGATCACTGTCAAATTTCAGTATCCTTTGCCGCTGTTGTCAGATTTGTTTGCCCGGATTAAAGGTGCCAAGTGGTTCACCAAGATAGACCTTCGTGGTGCGTACAACCTTGTGCGCATTAGGCAGGGTGATGAATGGAAAACCGCATTCAATACGCCCGAAGGTCATTTTGAGTACTTGGTGATGCCATTTGGGCTCTCTAATGCACCTTCAGTTTTTCAGTCCTTCATGCATGACATTTTCCGGAAGTATCTGGATAAATTTTTGATTGTTTATCTGGATGATATTCTGTTTTTTTCTGATGATTGGGACTCGCATGTGGAGCAGGTCAGGATGGTTTTTGAGATTCTGCGTGAAAATTCTTTGTTTGTAAAAGGCTCAAAGTGTCTCTTTGGTGTACAGAAGGTTCCCTTTTTGGGGTTCATTTTTTCCCCTTCTGCTGTGGAGATGGATCCAGTCAAGGTCCGAGCTATTCATGATTGGACTCAACCCTCGTCAGTTAAGAGTCTTCAGAAGTTCTTGGGTTTTGCTAACTTCTACCGTCGTTTTATCGCAAATTTCTCTAGCGTTGTTAAACCGCTGACGGATATGACCAAGAAAGGCTCTGATGTAGCTAACTGGGCTCCTGCTGCCGTGGAGGCTTTCCAGGAGTTGAAACGCCGGTTTACTTCGGCGCCTGTTTTGTGCCAGCCTGACGTCTCACTTCCCTTTCAGGTTGAGGTGGATGCTTCGGAGATTGGGGCAGGGGCCGTTTTGTCGCAGAGAGGCCCTGGTTGCTCTACTATGAGACCTTGTGCCTTTTTCTCTAGGAAGTTTTCGCCGGCAGAGCGAAATTATGATGTGGGCAATCGGGAGTTGTTGGCCATGAAGTGGGCATTTGAGGAGTGGCGTCATTGGCTCGAGGGTGCTAAGCATCGTGTGGTGGTCTTGACTGATCACAAAAATTTGATGTATCTCGAGTCTGCTAAACGCCTGAATCCTAGACAGGCCCGCTGGTCATTGTTTTTCTCCCGTTTTGACTTTGTGGTCTCGTATTTACCAGGTTCTAAGAATGTGAAGGCCGATGCTCTGTCTAGGAGCTTTGTGCCTGATGCTCCTGGAGTCGCTGAACCTGAGGGTATTCTTAAGGAAGGAGTTATCTTGTCAGCTATTTCTCCAGATCTGCGACGTGTGTTGCAGAGATTTCAGGCTGGTAGGCCTGACTCTTGTCCACCTGACAGATTGTTTGTGCCTGCTAAATGGACCAGCAGAGTCATTTCCGAGGTTCATTCCTCAGTGTTGGCAGGGCACCCGGGAATTTTTGGCACCAGAGATCTGGTGGCCAGGTCCTTTTGGTGGCCTTCCTTGTCAAGGGATGTGCGGTCATTTGTGCAGTCCTGTGGGACTTGTGCTCGAGCTAAGCCTTGCTGTTCTCGTGCCAGCGGGTTGCTCTTGCCCTTGCCTGTCCCGAAGAGACCTTGGACACACATCTCTATGGATTTCATTTTGGATCTTCCGGTGTCTAAGGGCATGTCTGTCATCTGGGTGATATGTGATCGTTTCTCCAAGATGGTCCATCTGGTTCCTTTGCCTAAGCTGCCTTCCTCTTCTGATCTGGTTCCTGTGTTCTTCCAGAACGTGGTTCGTTTGCACGGCATTCCTGAGAATATTGTGTCGGACAGAGGATCCCAGTTTGTTTCCAGGTTCTGGCGATCCTTTTGTGGTAGGATGGGCATTGATTTGTCGTTTTCCTCCGCTTTTCATCCACAGACTAACGGACAAACGGAACGAACTAATCAGACTCTGGAGGCGTATTTGAGGTGTTTTGTCTCTTCTGATCAGGATGATTGGGTGACCTTCTTGCCGTTGGCTGAATTTGCCCTTAATAATCGGGCTAGTTCTGCCACCTTGGTTTCGCCATTTTTCTGCAACTCCGGTTTCCATCCTCGTTTTTCCTCGGGACATGTGGAGCCTTCTGACTGTCCTGGAGTGGATTCTGTGGTGGATAGGTTGCAGCGAATCTGGAATCATGTGGTGGACAACTTGAAGTTGTCACAGGAGAAGGCTCAGCGTTTTGCCAACCGCCGCCGCGGTGTGGGTCCCCGACTTCGTGTTGGGGATTTGGTATGGCTGTCTTCTCGATTTGTTCCTATGAAGGTCTCCTCTCCCAAATTTAAGCCTCGATTCATTGGTCCTTACAGGATATTGGAGATCCTTAATCCTGTGTCCTTTCGCCTGGATCTTCCGGTGTCGTTTGCCATTCACAACGTATTTCATAGGTCCTTGTTGCGGCGGTACGTTGTGCCTGTGGTTCCTTCTGCTGAGCCTCCTGCTCCGGTGTTGGTTGAGGGCGAGTTGGAGTACGTGGTGGAGAAGATCTTAGATTCTCGTCTCTCCAGGCGGAGGCTTCAGTACCTGGTCAAGTGGAAGGGCTATGGTCAGGAGGATAATTCCTGGGTGGTCGCCTCTGATGTGCATGCGGCCGATTTAGTTTGTGCCTTTCACGCCGCTCATCCTGATTGCCCTGGTGGTCTTGGTGAGGGTTCGGTGACCCCTCACTAAGGGGGGGGTACTGTTGTGAATTTACCTTTTGGCTCCCTCTAGTGGCTACTAGTGATTTTACTCTGGGTATGTCTATCATCCCTTGTATGCTCACCTGGGTCGTTAGGTCAGGGGTGTTGCTATATAAGCTCCCTGGACCTTCAGTTCAATGCCTGGCAACGTTGATATCAGAGCTAATCTGTAGTGCTCTTGTCTACTGATCCTGGTTCCTGCGTGATTAAGCTAAGTCCGCTTTCTTGCTTTTTGCTATTTGTTTTTGTTTGCATTTTTGTCCAGCTTGTTCATTATCTGTATCCTTTCCTTGCTGGAAGCTCTAGGGAGGCTGGAGTTCTCCCCCCGGGCCGTTAGACGGTTCGGGGGTTCTTGAATCTCCAGTGTGGAATTTTGTTAGGGTTTTTGTTGACCATATAAGTTATCTTACTACATTCTGCTATTAGTAAGCGGGCCTCTCTTTGCTAAACCTAGTTCATCTCTGTGTTTGTCATTTCCTCTTACCTCACCGTTATTATTTGTGGGGGGCTTGTATCCTACTTTTGGGGTCTATTCTCTGGAGGCAAGAGAGGTCTTTGTTTTCCTCTTCTAGGGGTAGTTAGTCCTCCGGCTGGCGCGAGACATCTAGCGACCAATGTAGGCATGTTCCCCGGCTACTTCTAGTGTTGGCGTTAGGAGTAGATATATGGTCAACCCAGTTACCACTGCCCTATGAGCTGGATTTTTGTACTTCGCAGACTTGCTGATATCTCTGAGACCCTCGCCATTGGGGTCATAACAAAAAAGAAAGCATTTAGAGAATTAAAGGAAGTAGGTAGTGAGGAGGCATTAAATAAATACAGAAAATTAAATAAATTCTGTAAAAAGCAAATCAAGGCAGCAAAGATTGAGACAGAGAGACTCATTGCCAGAGAGAGTAAAAATAATCCCAAAATATTCTTTAACTATATAAATAGTAAGAAACTAAAAAATGACAGTGTTGGCCCCCTTAAAAATAATCTGGGGGAAATGGTGGATGAGGATGAGGAAAAAGCCAATATGCTAAATGACTTTTTTTCATCAGTATTTACAAAAGAAAATCCCATGGCAGCCAAAATGACTAGTGATAAAAATTCCCCATTAAATGTCACCTGCTTAACCCAGCATGAAGTACAGCGGCGTCTAAAAATAACTAAAATTGACAAATCTCCGGGCCCGGATGGGATACACCCCAGAGTACTGCAGGAACTAAGTACAGTCATTGATAGACCATTATTTTTAATCTTTAAAGACTCCATAATAACAGGGTCTGTACCACAGGACTGGCGTATAGCAAATGTGGTGCCAATATTCAAAAAAGGGGCAAAAACTGAACTCTGTAATTATAGGCCAGTAAGCTTAACCTCTACTGTGGGTAAAATCCTGGAGGGCATTCTAAGGGATACTATACTGGAGTATCTGAAGAGGAATAACCTTATGACCCAGTATCAGCACGGGTTTACTAGGGACCGTTCATGTCAGACTAATTTGATCAGCTTCTATGAAGAGGTAAGTTCCGGACTGGACCAAGGGAACCCAGTGGACGTAGTGTATATGGACTTTTCCAAAGCTTTTGATACGGTGCCACACAAAAGGTTGTTACATAAAATGAGAGTAATGGGGATAGGGGAAAATATGTGTAAGTGGGTTGAGAGCTGGCACAGGGATAGGAAACAAAGGGTGGTTATTAATGGAGCACACTCGGACTGGGTTGCGGTTAGCAGTGGTGTACCACAGGGGTCAGTATTGGGCCCCCTTCTTTTTAACATATTTATTAATGACCTTGTAGGGGGCATTCAGAGTAGAATTTCAATATTTGCAGATGACACTAAACTCTGCAGGGTAATCAATACAGGGGAGGACAATTTTATATTACAGGAGGATTTATGTAAACTAGAAGCTTGGGCTGATAAATGGCAAATGAGCTTTAATGGGGATAAATGTAAGGTCATGCACTTGGGTAGAAGTAATAAGATGTATAACTGTGCTTAATTCTAAAACTCTGGGCAAAACCGTCAATGAAAAAGACCTGGGTATATGGGTGGATGACAAACTCATATTCAGTGGCCAGTGTCAGGCAGCTGCTACAAAGGCAAATAAAATAATGGGATGTATTAAAAGAGGCATAGATGCTCATGAGGAGAACATAATTTTACCTCTATACAAGTCACTAGTTCGACCACACTTAGAATACTTTGCACAGTTCTGGTCTCCGGTGTATAAGAAAGACATAGCTGAACTGGAGCGGGTGCAGAGAAGAGCGACCAAGGTTATTAGAGGACTGGGGGGTCTGCAATACCAAGATAGGTTATTACACTTGGGGCTATTTAGTTTGGAAAAACGAAGACTAAGGGGTGATCTTATTTTAATGTATAAATATATGAGGGGACAGTACAAAGACCTTTCTGATGATCTTTTTAATCATAGACCTGAGACAGGGACAAGGGGGCATCCTCTACGTCTGGAGAAAAGAAGGTTTAAGCATAATAACAGACGCGGATTCTTTACTGTAAGAGCAGTGAGACTATGGAACTCTCTGCCGTATGATGTTGTAATGAGTGATTCATTACTTAAATTTAAGAGGGGACTGGATACCTTTCTGGAAAAGGATAATGTTACAGGGTATATACACTAGATTCCATGATAGGGCGTTGATCCAGGGAACTAGTCTGATTGCCGTATGTGGAGTCGGGAAGGAATTTTTTTCCCCAATGTGGAGCTTACTCTTTGCCACATGGTTTTTTTTTGCCTTCCTCTGGATCAACATGTTAGGGCATGTTAGGTTAGGCTATGTGTTGAACTAGATGGACTTAAAGTCTTCCTTCAACCTTAATAACTATGTAACTATGTAACTATATGGCCATCAGATCAGAAGAGGTTGTGTCTCCCTGGCATAGAGTAAATGTTAGAAGAAAGATGATGTAAGAAGTATGAACTCATCTTGGCTCCTTACATCCATCATATTTGTACAGTGTAAATCATAATATATAATGTCATAGTCTAACGTAGCAATATGCCTGGTAATTTTAAAGTTTGTGTTCTAGCCGCATAACAGGATAGGATCCCCGCAGTGTTAGCTTGTTTATTCTGCTGGGAAACACTGATGTATTTAGCAATTCGTAGACTTATGGAATACAGACTTTAAATACAGCAGAGTGAGTTGTAGTAAGAAAAGGCAATGAGAATATGTTATTTTGTTTTCTAAATGTACCCACCTGTACATATTTTTTCAGTACAGATAGCCACTAGAAATGAGTGGATCGAACAGTGGAGGATTGAGTTTGAGTCAAATTTCCTGAAATTTCATGCAAATTTAAACATTTTGAAATTTGATACATAATTCATTAAAAAATCTGAAACATACTTGCCTGCCACTATTTCCCTTACTGCTGAACCATCAGAGCAGGGCTAAATCAATAAGCGTTGCCACGTGAACCTAGACATAATGCCCTGGTACTATGACATTTGTATTATTTCCCATCTCCAGAGTTACTGGGAACATTTTTATCTCCTTTAGAGTGTAAGCTCTTATGGTCAGTGAGGTTCTCTCTCTCTCGCCTCTCTTCCAGTTATATTTTACAAGCAATTACAAGCTTTCCACACATTACATTTTCCTGAATTCATCGAAATCAAATTTATGGGGAAAAATTCAGTGAAGGCATAATTAATTTGCATTTTATTAAATTAAATAAGTATTTGATACAAAAGAAAAACAGAAGTTAATATTTGGTACAGAAATCTTTGTTTGCAATTACAGAGGTCAGACATTTCATGTAGTTCTTAACCAAGTTTGCACACACTGCAGCAGGGATTTTGGTCCATTTCTCCATAGAGATCTTCTCCAGATCTTTCAGGTTTCGGGACTGTCAGTGGGCAACATTGAGTTTCAGCTCTCTCCAAAGTTTTTCTATTGGGTTCAGTTCTGAGACTGGTTAGGCCACATTTGGACCTTGAAATGCTTCTTATGGAGCCACTCCTTGAGTTTCGGGTCATTGTCAAGCTGGAAGACCCAGCCACAACCCATCTTCAATACTCTTACTGAGGAAAGGAGGTTGTTTGCCAAAATCTCACGATACATGACCCCATCCATCCTCCCTTCCATACGGTGCATTAGTCCTGTCCTATTTGCATAATAGCACCCCCAATGGATAATGTTTCCCCCACCATGCTTCACAGTTGGGATGGTGTTCTTGGGGTTATACTCATCCTTCTTCCTCCAAACACAGCTCCAAACACAGCGAGTGGAGTTGATACCAAAAAGTTCAATATTGGCCTAATCTGACCCCATGACTTTCTCCCATGCCTGCTCTGGATCAACCATATGGTCATTCTTGAACTTCAAACGGGTCTGGGTATGTGCTGGCGCAAGCAGAGAGACCTTGCATGCCCTGCAGGATTTTAATCCATTACAGCGCAGTGTGTTACTAACGGTAATAATTGAGACTGTGGTTCCAACTATCTTCAGGTCATTGACCAAGTCCTACAGTGTAGTTCTGGGCTGATTCCTGACCTTTCTCAGAATAAGGCCGGGATCACACATACGCGAGATACTGCCGAGTCTCGCAGGTGAAAACCCAGCTCTGGCGCTGGCACTCCAGAGCGGAGCGTGCAGCTTCATGTATTGCTGTGTGGCTGCACGCTCCGCTCCGGAGTGCCAGAGCCAGAGCTGGGTTTTCACCTGCGAGACTCGGCCATATCTCGCGTAAGTATGATCCCGGCCTTATCCTTACCCTCAGACTGAGGAAGATTGTGTTTCTTCCATTTTCTAATAAATGTGCCAACAGTTGTTGCCTCTCATCAAGCTGCTTGCGTATTGTCCTGTAGCCCATCCCAGCTTTGCGCAGGTCTAAAATGTCCCTGGTGTCCTTAAACAGTTCATTGTTCTTGGCCATGGTGGAGAGGATGGAGTTTGATTGATTGAGTGTGTGGACAGGTGGCTTTTATACACATAATGAGTGCAGAGTAGGAGGGCTTCTTTAAGATAAACTAACAGGTCTGTGAGAGCCAGAATTCTTGCTGGTTGGTAGGTCATTAAATACTTATTTCATGCAATAAAATGCAATTTAATTATTTAAAAATCATAAAATGTGATTTTTTGCTTTTCACTTTAGATTCTGTCTCTTACAGTTGAAGTGTACTTACGATAAAAATTACAGAGCTCTCCATTCATTGTAGGTGGGAAAACTTGCAAAATTGGCTGTGTATCAAACACTTATTTTCCCCACAGTATCTGTTAATACAAAAAAGGAATTATATATTGAAAAACATCAAAACCTTCAAACCATAATAAAGATTCTATGAGCAAAAAAATTAGGAAAGATTAAATAGAGCTGCTGAACTTTTTACTAACATATCTATAAAAAATAATGAAATGCATAATGATTTAAAAAAGTCAATGCATTATTTAGAGCAGAATGTCAGTATATGGTGAGATTATGCTGCATTACATACATACATGCGTACGTGCATACATCCATAACAGAATACCTAGAGGTTGAAGATAAAAATGTTCCCTATGGTTATAGATAGTGAAGATTTTGAAGCGCAATGGAATGTTATTTTAGTGGAATGCTCACTGACATTAATGAAGTTTAACTGCTTGCAATTACTCCACTATAGAATCCTAGTTTCCATTAGGATGTAAAAATGCAGTGCATCATCACTTTGGGATTGTGATTCTGGGTCTTCCTCTGTCTAGCACCGTTCACTACTCATTAGCACAGACAATGTAGCGTGGAACAAGTGCTGCCTGTGTTTGCCATTATATACAACTGGGTCAATAGTGACTATGCCATGTAAGGGCTTTGACTCCCCCACACCCCATTCAACTGCTCTGATCAGTGTAAATAGAGAAGGCCCTACAGAAAGCCACTTCCACATGGGACCAACACACCATTTTGACTCCACCCCTTCCAGTCTCCATACACATATGCCTTACTCCGCCCTGTGTGTGACATCAGTGGATAACGCACGAGGCACAGAATGGCGGCGGTGCTGGAACTGCTGCTGCACGAGCGGTTGATGGTGGATGCGGTGCTGCGATGGGTGACGCACACGACGCAGGTAGTGTCAGGCCGTACACATTATCTGTGGCCTCTACATAGTGGGCGCTGTGGTTATGTACCCATTCTCTGAGTGTGGAGGGAGTTTAACCTCAGGAGTTAGCGCCAGCTGCGGCTGTAGACAAGTCTATAGAGCCTGCCCACTCCAGTGTCTGCAGTACAGGCTGCTGGTACTGTGCATGTGTGACCTTCGTGCCAAGTACAGACTCTCCCAATGCAAAATCCCACAGTCTCCTCATATGGGACTGCTGAGGTCTATAGAGCTACATCTCCTTGGTGACAGTCACCATGGCAGCAAGCTACATTATATTCTATGGGAAGGTGGGTTGTGTTAAATTCGATGGGGGGGCTACATTATATTCTATGGGGAGGCTGTATTCTATGAGGGAGGATTGCATCATACTCTTTGATGGGGCTACATTATATTCTATGGGGAGGTGGGCTGTATTATATTCTATGGGGAGGTGGGCTGTATTATATTCTATGGGGGGCTACATTATATTCTATGGGGGCTGTATTATATTTATTATATTTTATGAGGGGTGATTCCATCATACTCTATGAGGGGACTATATTATACTATATGAGGAGGGCTACATTGTATTCTATGGAGGGGATAAATTATACTATAAAAGGGGGCTGCATTATATTCTATGGAGGGGCTGCATTATATTCTATGGGAGGCTGCATTATACTCTATGAGGGACTACCGTATATTCTATGGAGGTGCTGCATTATATTATATGAGGTGGGCTGCATTATATTCCATGGGAGGGTTACATTATATTGTATGGTGGGGTTGCGTTATACTCTGTGGGGTGGCTGAATTACACTCTGTGGGGTGGCTGCATTATACTATATTTGGGATGCATTATACTGTATCGAGAACTATGGGGAATACATTATAATATATGAAGAACTATGGGGTGGATTATACTATGGGAAGTGAATTGTACTGCATGGATGACTATGGCAGTGCATTAGACTATATGCAGCACTATGAGAAATGTATTATACTATATGGAGGACTGAGCAGTACATTTTAATTTATGGAGGACTATGAGGAGTGTATTATACTATATGGAGGACTGAGTAGTGTATTATACTATATGGAGGACTGACTGTATTTTAATATATGGAAGGCTATGAGGAGTGTGCTATGCTATGTGGAGGACTGAGGAGTGTATTATACTATGTGGAGGACTGAGGAGTTTATTATACTATATGGAGGACTGTGGGGTGTATTATACTATATGGAGGACTAAGAAGTGTATTATACTATTTGGAGGACTTTGTAGTGTATTATACTATATGGGGGACTGAGTAGTGTATTATAATATATGGAGGAATGTGGAGTGTATTATACTATATGGTGGACTGAGGAGTGTATTATACTATATGGAGGAATGTGGAGTGTATTATACTATATGGAGGACTGAGGAGTGTGTTATACTATTTGGAGGACTTCAGAGTGTATTTTACTATATGGAGGACTATGGGGAGTGTTTAATACTATATGGAGCACTATGAGGAGTGTATTTTAATATATGGACGACTATGAGGAGTTTTTTATACTATATGGATGACTATAAGGAGTATATTATACTATATGGAGGACTATAGGGAGTGTATTACACTATATGAAGGACTATAGAGAGTGTATTATACTATATGGAAGACTATGGGGAGTGCATTATAATATATGGAGGACTATGGGGTGTATTATACTAAACAAGCAAAATGCTGCCTATTCATCGAGTGATTGGATTGTTTATGCCAGAACAAAAATTATTGTTCTCGGCAGCACATTTCTGGTGTAAACTGTAGATGTGCTGCTGATAACATGATACTGTATGGGGATCTATTAGTGATCTATAAGTGATTGTTCTGTCCCCTTCATTATTCCTCAGCCAGTGGAAAGAGGCAGGGAAACAAGCTTTGAAGACTTCAATATCACACTCGATCACACTCGTTTAGCGGCCTAAACTCAGCGCATGTAACTACAACAGAAATGCTTCTGTGTGATGTGCAATATGTTAGCATTTGGGGCCCCATTTTAAACTTTTGCCTAGGGCCGCACTTTGCCTAAAACCGACCCTGCCCCCTGGCCTGCCATAGACTAAAGTATCATATATCATGCTAAAGATACTATTATGGATTTCAGTACAACACTGACAGGCTGCATCAGACCTGGGCAAAGTGCATCCCGTGAGCTACATATGACCTTCTGGCTGTTCCAGTCCAGCCCTTCGGCCAACACAGGAGTAAGGCTGAAAAAGTGGCCCACAGGCTGCACCATGTTGCTGCCCTCTTCCGCCTGGCATACTGAATTACCACTTTTTCTATTCTCATGGTTTCCGACTGAGACAGGAGATGCGATAATGTCTGCTGTGCAGAGAGCATTAAAGAGGAATGAGAGCGAGGTAAGTATGTGTTTTTTTTCTATGTGTGAATGTGTGTGGGATTATACTCTATATAGGGGGACTGTGTGGGGGCTCATAATGCATATAAAGGGGCTATGTGAGGGCTCATACTATATAAATTGGGCTTATATTGTATATAGGATGACTGTATGGGGTTCGTGCTGTATATAGGGGCACACCCCCCAAAGAAGCAGGGTGAAAAGTGCGCATCGGGGCAGAAGGCAGGAGCTCCCCTTAGTGACATACAGTGGTTCATTGAACAGGTATATTACGTACATTAGCGTGCCAAGGAAATGCATGGAAATGGCACTCACAGTCAGTGCGGGAAGCAGACGGCAAGGGACGTGTGACAGACATCAGAAGGTGAGTATGTACTGTTTGTTTTTTTTACTTTTACAATGGTAACCAGGGTAAACATCGGGTTACTAAGCGCGGCCCTGCGCTTAGTAACCCGATGTTTACCCTGGTTACCCGGGGACCTCGGCATCGTTGGTCGCTGGAGAGCTGTCTGTGTGACAGCTCTCCAGCGACCACACAGCGACGCTGCAGCGATCGGCATTGTTGTCGATATCGCTGCAGCGTCGCTTAGTGTGAAGGTACCTTAAGTGTGCAGTGTTTGGTAGTTTCACAGCCATACTAATTGGTCAGTAATATGCCATTTGGACAACTGCCATTGTTTGGCTGTACAGCTTCTTATAACCTGCAAACTACTTGTGTTAGGAGGTAGCAAGGTAATCAGTATTTGCACACATTGATATAGACACTGGCACTTTGCACTTTTTTGCCATGCAGTAGATTCCTTTCTCTTTGACTGCACTTTTTTGAATACTATTTATATTAGATAATGCTTACATAATACTTACATAAGTAAGTAATAGATTATTATGGTTGTAGGTCTATTCTTCCATGTGACTTAGACTTTCATTTTTATGCCTGTTCCGCTACTATGATATTGTGAGCTCTGCCTGTTTTTTTTCAGTCAAGCACCTTGTTCTCATTTTAAGTGTTCTTTAAAAAACAAGATCAATAAAAATGTGATAAAATGTAACTTTTTTTGGTATCACTTCTAATTTTTTGTCGTGGTGTAACTTTGCACTTGGCTGATCTCTGGTTATACAGTGGGTACGGAAAGTATTCAGACCCCATTACATTTTTCACTCTTTGTTTCATTGCAGCCATTTAGTAAATTCAAAAAAGTTCATTTTTTTCTCATTAACCCCTTCACCCCCAAGGGTGGTTTGCACGTTAATGACCGGGCCAATTTTTACAATTCTGACCACTGTCCCTTTATGAGGTTATAACTCTGGAACGCTTCAACGGATCTTGGCGATTCTGACATTGTTTTCTCGAGACATATTGTACTTCATGATAGTGGTAAAATTTCTTCGATATAACTTGCATTTATTTGTGAAAAAAACGAATATTTGGCAAAAATTTTGAAAATTTTGCAATTTTCCAACTTTGAATTTTTATGCCCTTAAATCACAGACATATGTCACACAAAATACTTAATAAGTAACATTTCCCACATGTCTACTTTACATCAGCACAATTTTGGAACCAAAATTTTTTTTTGTGACGGAGTTATAAGGGTTAAAAGTTGACCAGCAATTTCTCATTTTTACAACACCATTTTTTTTTAGGGACCACATCTCATTTGAAGTCATTTTGAGGGGTCTATATGATAGAAAATACCCAAGTGTGACACCATTCTAAAAACTGCACCCCTCAAGGTACTCAAAACCACTTTCAAGAAGTTTATTAACCCTTCAGGTGTTTCACAGGAATTTTTGGAATGTTTAAATAAAAATAAACATTTAACTTTTTTTCACACAAAATTTATTTCGGCTCCAATTTGTTTTATTTTACCAAGGGTAACAGGAGAAAATAGACCCCAAAATTTGTTTTACAATTTGTTCTGAGTACGCTGATACCCCAAATGTGGGGGTAAACCACTGTTTGGGCGCATGGCAGAGCTCGGAAGGAAAGGAGCGCCATTTGACTTTTCAATGCAAAATTGACTGGAATTGAGATGGGACGCCATGTTGCATTTGGAGAGCCCCTGATGTGCCTAAACATTGAAACCCCCCACAAGTGACACCATTTTGGAAAGTAGACCCCCTAAGGATCTTATCTAGATGTGTGGTGAGCACTTTGACCCAACAAGTGCTTCACAGAAGTTTATAATGCAGAGCCGTAAAAACAAAAAATCATATTTTTTCACAAAAATGATTTTTCGCCCCCAATTTTTTATTTTCCCAAGGGTAAGAGAAGAAATTGGACCACAAAAATTGTTGTGCAATTTGTCCTGAGTACACTGATACCCCATATGTGGGTGTAAACCATTGTTTGGGCGCAGGGCAGAGCTCGGAAGGGAAGGAGCGCCATTTGACTTTTCAATGCAAAATTGACTGGAATTGAGATGGGACGCCATGTTGCATTTGGAGAGCCCCTGATGTGCCTAAACATTGAAACCCCCACAATTGACACCATTTTGGAAAGTAGACCCCCTAAGGATCTTATCTAGATGTGTGGTGAGCACTTTGACCCAACAAGTGCTTCACAGAAGTTTATAATGCAGAGCCGTAAAAATAAAAAATCATATTTTTTCACAAAAATGATTTTTCGCCCCCAATTTTTTATTTTCCCAAGGGTAAGAAAAGAAATTGGACCCCAAAAATTGTTGTGCAATTTGTCCTGAGTACGCTGATACCCCATATGTGGGTGTAAACCATTGTTTGGGCGCAGGGCAGAGCTCGGAAGGGAAGGAGCGCCATTTGACTTTTCAATGCAAAATTGACTGGAATTGAGATGGGACGCCATGTTGCGTTTGGAGAGCCCCTGATGTGCCTAAACATTGAAACCCCCCACAAGTGACACCATTTTGGAAAGTAGACCCCTTAAGGAACTTATCTAGATGTGTGTTGAGCACTTTGACCCAACAAGTGCTTCACAGAAGTTTATAATGCAGAGCCGTAAAAATAAAAAATCATATTTTTTCACAAAAATGATCTTTTCGCCCCCATTTTTTTATTTCCCCAAGGGTAAGAGAAGAAATTAGACCACAAAAGTTGTTGTGCAATTTGTCCTGAGTACGACGATACCCCATATGTGGGGGTAAACCACTGTTTGGGTGCATAGCAGAGCTCGGAAGGGAAGGAGCGCTATTTTACTTTTCAATGCAAAATTGACTGGAATTAAGATGGGATGCCATGTTGCGTTTGGAGAGCCCCTGATGTGCCTAAACATTGAAACCCCCCACAAGTGACACCATTTTGGAAAGTAGACCCCTTAAGGAACTTATCTAGATGTGTGTTGAGCACTTTGACCCAACAAGTGCTTCACAGAAGTTTATAATGCAGAGCCGTAAAAATAAAAAATCATATTTTTTCACAAAAATGATCTTTTCGCCCCCATTTTTTTATTTCCCCAAGGGTAAGAGAAGAAATTAGACCACAAAAGTTGTTGTGCAATTTGTCCTGAGTACGACGATACCCCATATGTGGGGGTAAACCACTGTTTGGGTGCATAGCAGAGCTCGGAAGGGAAGGAGCGCTATTTTACTTTTCAATGCAAAATTGACTGGAATTAAGATGGGATGCCATGTTGCGTTTGGAGAGCCCCTGATGTGCCTAAACATTAAAAACCCCCACAAGTGACACCATTTTGGAAAGTAGACCCCCTAAGGAACTTATCTAGATGTGTTTTGATACCTTTGAACCCCCAAGTGTTTCACTACAGTTTATAACGCAGAGCCGTGAAAATAAAAATTCTTGTTTTTTTCACAAAAATGATTTTTAGCCCCCAGTTTTGTATTTTCACAAGGGTATCAGGATAAATTGGACCCCAAACTTTGTTGTCCAATTTGTCCTGAGTACGATGATACCCCATATGTGGGGGGGAACCACTGTTTGGGCGCATGACAGAGCTCGGAAGGGAAGGAGCGCCATTTGGAATGCAGACTTAAATGGATTGGTCTGCAGGCGTCACGTTGCATTTGCAGAGCCCCTGATGTACCCAAACAGAACAAACCCCCCAAAAGTGACCCCATATTGGAAACTAGACCCCCCAAGGAACTTATCTAGATTTGTTGTGAGAACTTTGAACCCCCAAGTGTTTCACTACAGTTTATAACGCAGAGCCGTGAAAATAAAAATTCTTTTTTTTTCACAAAAATGATTTTTTAGCTCCCAGTTTTGTATTTTCACAAGGGTATCAGGATAAATTGGACCCCAAAAGTTGTTGTTCAATTTGTCCTGAGTACGCTGATACCCCATATGTGGGGGGAACCACTGTTTGGGCGCATGACAGAGCTCGGAAGGGAAGGAGCGCCATTTGGAATGCAGACTTAAATGGATTGGTCTGCAGGCGTCACGTTGCATTTGCAGAGCCCCTGATGTACCCAAACAGTACAAACCCCCCACAAGTGACCCCATATTGGAAACTAGACCCCCCAAGGAACTTATCTAGATGTGTTGTGAGAACTTTGAACCCCCAAGTGTTTCACTACAGTTTATAACGCAGAGCCGTGAAAATAAAATTTCTTTTTTTTTTCACAAAAATGATTTTTTAGCCCCCAGTTTTGTATTTTCACAAGGGTATCAGGATAAATTGGACCCCAAAAGTTGTTGTTCAATTTGTCCTGAGTACGCTGATACCCCATATGTGGGGGGGAATCACTGTTTGGGCGCATGACAGAGCTCGGAAGGGAAGGAGCGCCATTTGGAATGCAGACTTAAATGGATTGGTCTGCAGGCGTCACGTTGCATTTGCAGAGCCCCTGATGTACCCAAACAGTACAAACCCCCCACAAGTGACCCCATATCGGAAACTAGACCCCCCAAGGAACTTATCTAGATGTGTTGTGAGAACTTTGAACCCCCAAGTGTTTCACTACAGTTTACAACGCAGAGCCGTGAAAATAAAAAATCCTTTTTTTCCCACAAAACTTATTTTTTGGCCCCCAGTTTTGTATTTTCCCAAGGGTAGCAGGAGAAATTGGACCCCAAAAGATGATGTCCAATTTGTCCTGAGTACGCTGATACCCCATATGTTGGGGTAAACCCCTGTTTGGGCACACGGGAGAGCTCTGAAGGGAAGGAGCACTGTTTTCCTTTTTCAACGCAGAATTGGCTGGAATTCAGATCAGATGCCATGTCCCGTTTGGAGAGCCCCTGATGTGCCTAAACAGTGGAAACCCCCCAATTATAACTGAAACCCTAATCCAAACACACCCCTTACCCTAATCCCAACAGTAACCCTAACCACTCCTCTAACCCAGACACACCCAACCCTATTCCCAACCGTAAATGTAATCCAAACCCTAACCCTATCTTTAGCCCCAACCCTAACTGTAGCCCCAACCCTAGCCCCAACCCTAGCCCTAACCCTAACCCTAACCCTAGCAATAACCCTAGCCCTATCACTAGCCCTAACACTAGCCGTAACACTAGCCCTAACCCTAGCCCTAACCCTAGCCCTAACCCTAGCCCCAACCCTAGCCCCAACCCTAACCATAGCCCTAACCCTAGCCCCAACCCTAGCCATAACCCTAGCCCTAACCCTAGCCCCAACCCTAGCCCTAACCCTAACCCTAGCCCTAACCCTTGCCCTAACCCTAACCCTAGCCCTAACTCTAGTCCTAACTCTAGCCCTAACCCTAATGGGAAAATGGAAATAAATACATTTTTTAATTTTTTTATTTTTCCCTAACTAAGGGGGTGATGAAGGGGGGTTTGATTTACTTTTATAGCGGGTTATTTAGCGGATTTTTATGATTGGCAGCTGTCACACACTGAAAGACGCTTTTCATTGCAAAAAATATTTTTTGCGTTACCACATTATGAGAGCTGTAATTTTTCCATATTTGAGTCCACAGAGTCATGTGAGATCTTGTTTTTTGCGGGACGAGTTGACGTTTTTATTGGTAACATTTTCGGACACGTGACATTTTTTGATCGCTTTTTATTCCGATTTTTGTGAGGCAGAGTGATCATAAACCAGCTATTCATGAATTTCTTTTGGGGGAGGCGTTTATACCGTTCCGCGTTTGGTAAAATTGATAAAGCAGTTTTATTCGTCGGGTCAGTACGATTACAGCGATATCTCATTTATATCTTTTTTTATGTTTTGGCGCTTTTATACGATAAAAACTATTTTATAGAAAAAATAATTATTTTGGTATTGCTTTATTCTCAGGTCTATAACTTTTTTATTTTTTTGCTGATGATGCTGTATGGCGGCTCGTTTTTTGCGGGACAAGATGACGTTTTCAGCGGTACCATGGTTATTTATATCAGTCTTTTTGATCGCGTGTTATTCCACTTTTTGTTTGGTGGTATGATAATAAAGCGTTGTTTTTTGCCTCGTTTTTTTTTTTCTTTTCTTACGGTGTTTACTGAAGGGGTTAACTAGTGGGGCAGTTTTATAGGTTGGGTCGTTACGGACGCGGCGATACTAAATATGTGTACTTTTATTGTTTTTTTTATTTTATTTAGCTAAAGAAATGTATTTATGGGAATAATATATATATTTTTTTTCTTTATTTAGGATATTTTTTTTATTTTTTTTTTACACACATGTGGGGAATTTTTTTTAACTTTTTTACTTTGTCCCAGGGGGGGACATCACAGATCATTGATCTGGCAGTGTGCACAGCACTCTGCCAGATCTGCGATCTGCTGTGCAGGGCTGCAGGCTTACCAAGTGTCTGCTCTGAGCAGACACTCGGTAAGCCACCTCCCTCCCTGCAGGACCCGGATGCCGCGGCCATCTTGGATCCGGGACCTGCGGCGAGGAGGGAGGTAGGAGACCCTCAGAGCAACGCGATCACATCGCATGACATCACATGAGCGCCGCTGATCGGTGATGACGTACTATCCCGTCGGTGGTCATACGAGCCCACCCCACCTCGACGGGATAGTACGTCAGATGTCAGAAAGGGGTTAATGTACACTCTGCACCCCATCTTGACTTAAAAAAACAGAAATGTAGAAATTCTTGCAAATTTAATAAAAAAGAAAAACTGAAATATCACATGGTCATAAGTATTCAGACCCTTTGCTCAGTATTGAGTAGAAGCACCCTTTTGAGCTAGTACAGCCATGATGAGTCTTCTTGAGAATGATGCAACAAGTTTTTCACACCTGGATTTGGGGATCCTTTGCCATTCTTCCTTGCAGATCCTCTCCAGTTCCGTCAGGTTGGATGGTGAACGTTGGTGAACAGCCATTTTCAGGTCTCTCCAGAGATGCTCAATTGATTTTAGTTTAGGGCTCTGGCTGGGCAAGTCAAGAATGGTCACTTTCATGAGTTTATTTTTAAAAACATTCTGTGTAAGCATGGTTGAAGCAATGTCTGACTTTCATTTATTAATTTTCATAGATCTTTTATTTAATATTACTTTTGTCAGATTCAAGTTATTTCTGTGACCATTGTATGTTTTTCTGTAATGAAATGAGGGGTACCAACAATTTTGACCACATGTGTAGGCACATTACTATTTCAGAGAACAATACTTCCTCTTATTTTTCTTTGCACACTTTTATACTTCTTTGAATCTGACAGTATTCTCAGCTAAAGGTTGCTCTTCAGAATTATGCCTGAAATATGCATCTTTAGCCAGTGGGTTATAAAACATTAAATTGATTAGCGCACTGTTAATAATGAATGTTTAGAGAGCGTTAGTAGAAGATACATAATTTACACTACTCTACTTTTGTGATCTCTACTTTCAATTAACCCATTGTGAAACACATGAAATTATATATTTTGCAACAAAGCAATTCATTATATGATTTCCACACCTTCATGTCCAACATGAGATTTATATTCCCCTGACATATAATCCCTCAGCAATCAGAATGTTTCTGAGAGGTATGTGCATGGTTATGACTCAATCTCTCCTACTCGCACTCATGATGTAGCAAGTCGTAAATGGTTCCTCTACATAACCTGAGAAGCCCAGATTGTCAATCTCTAGGTAGTGGATATTTTTGGGTTAGCTTGTGCAGTACTAAAATCATTTAGTCTATAACTGAAATGTTGCCAAGGGAGGTACAAATTACTGCTGCACATCCCACAAGATCTGTTCCATAGTAGACGAATGTCCCACCTATTTGTATATGCAGCGCCCCAGAGTCCTGGACATTGCAGTACTGATGCTCCGCCGCTAAGGGGGGCTATGGTACGTCTGATGGCACTGAAGGAGTTCACCTGACCAGGTATCACAGACACCAATATACTTCACAGTCTGGCCTCCAGGGGGAGCTAAGGGTGCTATGTATTAGGCCACTCCTCACAATCTGGTAAAACTGGGGGTTAGACAGGAAGTTAGAGAGAAGCTGACTGGGTTGGAACCAGGCAACATCCTGTGGCAGAGTGTTATGGACCTGGTGGTTAGGAGCACCCGGAATGACCTGATGGTTAAACTGTCACACAGGACGAGCTCTGGGAAGTGGGAGCTCTGCTGACCGCAAGCCTAATCCTATCACACAAACACTAGAAATAGCCGTGGAGCGTACCTAACTCTGCCTAGACGCCTCTTCACAGCCTAAGAGCTAACTACCCCTAAGATAGGAAATAAAGCCTAACTTGCCTCAGAGAAATTTCCCCAAAGGAAAAGGCAGCCCCCCACAAATATTGACTGTGAGTTAAGATGAAAGTCACAAACATAAGAATGAAACAGGTTTCAGCAAAGGAGGCCAGACTTCACTAAACAGACTGAGGATAGAAAAGGTATCTTTGCGGTCATCACAAAACACTACAAAAAGCCACGCAGAGTGTGCAAAAAGACCCCCGCACCGACTCACGGTGCGGAGGTGCCACTCTGCCTCCCAGAGCTTCCAGCTAGCAAGGCAATATCATGATAGCAAGCTGGACAAGAAAACAAAGATAAGCAAATAAACTAGCAGGGACTTAGCTTTTGCTGGAGTAGACAGGTCCTCAGAAAGATCCAAGAGAGATCTGAACCAGTACTAGAACATTGACAGCTGGCATCAAGTAACGATCTGAGTGGAGTTAAATAGAGCAGCCAGCCTGGGACCAAACGAGGTCAGCTGAGGAAGGAACCTCAGAACCAGCAGCTCCACTCACAGCCACCAGAGGGAGTCCATGGGCTGAACTCGCCGAAGTACCATTCATGACCACAGGAGGGAGTTCGAGAACAGAATTCACAACAGCAGAGGGTGTTGCAGGGGAAGGTTCAGGGGGGTCCCTGTCAGGGGTGGGATCCTGACAGAGGCCTAGCCAACCGAAAGAACATTATGGGACCGCGCCTGCACGTCATTGCGGCGGTACCCCAAGAAAGGACAAGAAGCGAGATTTATTGTGCTGAGTGAGAAACGAGATCAACGCAACAAGGAGAATCACCAGTAGGAGTCGTGCTGTAAGACGAGGCAACATCCTACTGAAGCGAGTAGCTGGTGGCCGGAACGCCGAGGAAGTATTGAGCTCCAGGCCTTACTTCAAACCTACGGCATGACAGTCAGTTCTAGGCGGGCTGTCTCACCCAAAATCACCTAAGCAGACACAGGGGGCAACATCTGGAGAGGGGCGACTCTAGGGTCCCGGAAGACCTCCGAGCCTACCCGTCATACAGGTGCGTCCTAGCCATATCATCTGGGGGACGAAACAGAACATCCTAATCGAGTTGTAAGGGAACTTCAGAATCAGACACAACAGTTGTGAGGACTATCCCGTAAGCACAGCAGGGAAGAACTACAACACACAAGCGCTAGAAGGTAGGCACAGATTTCCACCTGCAAAGGGAACTCGGGAGGTGCCATCGGACCGGCCGGACTCATGCAGCCCAGTTAACCGTATTCCGGACTGAGGATCCTGGAGCCTTCAGTAAAGAGGTAAAGAGACTGCAACCTGGTGTCCTTGTTATTTACTGCGACCGGCACCACACCACAACAGCATCACTCTCCACCTTCATTGGACGCCCCTCAGCAGGGTCACGGGCCGGGTCTAGCCACCGTGACATCCGCAGAACTGAGACAGAGAGGCCCGGTACCGGGTACCCCTCGGCCCTGCTGCAGTGGGGGTACTCCAACTTGGCGTCACGAACAGGATCTACTTAAGCCTGAAGAATCAGGTCATGTGTGCCTTGGAACTGTGATTTATTGTGCTTGGACTGTGACTTATTGCAAAGACTGTGGACTTCCATTTGCCGCCAAAAGTTCCCGCCAAAACCGCCGCCATTACAGCGCTAAGGAGAGCGCAGGAGAAGAAGAGGGGCGTGAAGTGGGCGTAAACAAGCTGAAGAGCGCGAAAGACAATGGCCGCCCAGTCTAAGTATTTCTGTCCCTTGAGGATGTGTCTGTCAGCAGCCGAGAACCGCCTCCTAATCCTTAATGGAGGGCGGAGGCAAAGAAAGCAAAACCGCCCACGAAGGAAAGAGCGGGAAAAGGACGAGGAAGAAGAAGCGAACCACGTGGAGGACGCCATGGCGAGCTGCCCGGAACCGGAGCGTGGGGTCGGAGCAGAGGACTCCCCCAGCTACCCGGAGGGACACCGTGACCAGGCCTCCACCGCTGATACTGACTTCCTGCCGGCCGGAGTGGATGAGCTCAGCGACCAGCTCCTGCAGACGCAGCTGAGCACTGAGGCCGGGTGGAAGAAGACCTTCATCGGGAGCCTCACCAGACGTCTGTCGGCAGCCTCGTCTGGTCCGGAGCAAGAAAGAAGTTCCAGCGCTCCGAAGCCAGAAAGCAAGTCTCTGCCGGAAAACGAGATGCTGCAAACGGAGATGACAACGCCGCAGCGCAAGGCCCTGCAACCAGCGTTCCAGATTCTAGCGAAGACGGAGCAGATCGGCACCGGAGGGACCGCATCTGAAGCAGGTATGAAGAACGACCCTGCCTCGCCAGCAGAGGACCTGCTGATTGTCCCCGTCGCATTACCCCCTCTCCCTGGGACCTATAGACTCCGGCGCTTTACACCCTGGGATCGGGCCACGGGTATGGAGCACTTCTTAAAGGCCCCGATCTCGCCGATCACCTTGCCGAGCGAGGTCTATGCGGAGCTACGGCCGCCAGAGCGAGAGTAAACCTCGATGCCATGGATATGTAAATAGTTAACTGTTTGTTTCCCTGCTTTTTGCTGCTTTAAACCCGACTAGGGTTATTCTTAAAGGGATCCCTTTGTTTACCCGGGATCCCTATTGCTTTTTATTTTTGTTTTTGTTTTCCCTTTCTGCTCCTTTTAACCCCCTATTTGGAAAAGACTGCCGAATCATGGACACTGCATGATTACAAACTTATTGTAAATAGTTTGCACCTTCTTAAAGGTGCCCCCTACTGTTTTTACAAGGAAAAGGACTCTTTGCGAAGGAGCTGTTCCTGGAAACAGTACAGGAGTCCCTGCCTTACACGAACTTGCAGCTTGAGAAGTTGCACTACCTCCAAGAGACTTGGTTCTCTCTTAAATGGAACGTTTACCAATAGCACTTAAAGTCGAATAATGCTTACATGTCAAAGTTATATGTAGATAGCTAGTTAATTGTAAGAAATGTTTAATAATGTGTTAGAGAATGAGGACAGGAAGTGAACCCATATGAGGTTAGTCGGTGAGTCCTCCTAGGAGCCATACAGAGATGGCTCGGCGATCTTGAACTGAGAGAAGGATGATAAGTTCTATACTGTGTATAGTAGCAGAAAGGCAGTAGGCCCGGATGAGAGATGGGGCGGTCCTGCAACAGAGCGAGAGGCAGTAGGCCTGGGGCAGATAGACAGGCGGTCCTGCAGATGTAAAGGTGGAAAATGAAGAAAAGTTGATTAGCCTTATAGTGTTTTATAAGAAGGTCTTTAGTGGATTCAGTGTGTACGTCCTTAAAGGCAACGTTAAATTATTGTTCAGAAATTGCACTAAGTAGAATACCCGGTTGGGTAAGAGAAGTTATTTATAGTATGTTATTTAAAATATTTAACCATGTTTGTAACGTTCAAGTGTCCTCACCTACCATAAAGGGAAGCCTTGTTAAAGTTTACTTGTTATTGCATTTCAAAATTGTATGTCTTTTTGCTGACATGTATTGTTGTTTTCTTCCCAGTCCAGGAGTAATGGATTTAACCGGGGGGGAGTGCAGTGCCCCAGAGTCCTGGTCGTTGCAGTACTGATGCTCCGCCGCTAAGGGGGGCTATGGTACGTCTGATGGCACTGAAGGAGTTCACCTGACCAGGTATCACAGACACCAACGCACTTCACAGTCTGGCCTCCAGGGGGAGCTAAGGGTGCTATGTATTAGGCCACTCCTCACAATCTGGTAAAACTGGGGGTTAGATAGGAAGTTAGAGAGAAGCTGACTGGGTTGGAACCAGGCAACATCCTGTGGCAGAGGGTGTTGCAGGGGAAGATTCAGGGGGGTCCCTGTCAGGGGTGGGATCCTGACAGAGGCCTAGCGAACCGAAAGAACGTTACGGGACCGCGCCTGCACGTCATTGCGGCGGTACCCCAAGAAAGGACAAGAAGCGAGGTTTATTGTGCTGAGTGAGAAACGAGATCAAAGCAACAAGGAGAATCACCAGTAGGAGTCGTGCTGTAAGACGAGGCAACATCCTACTGAGGCGCGTAGCCGGTGGCCGGAACGCCGAGGAAGTATTGAGCTCCAGGCCTTACTTCAAACCTACAGCAGGACAGTCAGTTCTAGGTGGGCTGTCTCACCCAAAATCACCTAAGCAGACACAGGGGGCAACATCTGGAGAGGGGCGACTCTAGGGTCCCGGAAGACCTCCGAGCCTACCCGTCATACGGGTGCATCCTAGCCATATCATCTGGGGGACGAAATAGAACATCATAATCGAGTTGTGAGGGAACTTCAGAAACAGACACAACAGTTGTGAGTACTATCCCGTAAGCACAGCAGGGAAGGACTACAACACACAAGTGCTAGAAGGTAGGCACAGATTTCCACCTGCAAAGGGAACTCTGGAGGTGCCATCGGATCGGCCGGACTCACGCAGCCCGGTTAACCGTATTACGGACTGAGGATCCTGGAGCCTTCAGTAAAGAGGTAAAGAGACTGCAACCTGGTGTCCTTGTTATTTACTGCGACCGGCACCACACCACAACAGCATCACTCTCCACCTTCATTGGACGCCCCTCAGCAGGGTCACTGGCCGGGTCTAGCCACCGTGACAACCCCAGAACTGAGACAGAGAGGCCCGGTACCGGGTACCCCTCGGCCCTGCGGCAGTGGGGGCGCTCCATATACATATAGCATTGATCCATTACTTTTGAAAAAAAAGAAGAAAGAATGAATTATACATGTCATCACTAGTGATGAGCGAGCACTAAAATGCTAGTGTGCTCGTTGCTCGGGTTGAGCAGATTAGAATACTCGGGTACTCGGCCAGAACAACGAGCCCAATGTAAGTCTATGGGAGACCCGAGTATTTTTACCGCGATCCCCCCGGGGATCCTTTTAAGGTCTAAAACATCTGAAAATGATGGAAACACTGTTCAAATGACACAGGGACATCATGGGGATCGCCCCTGGAAGCATTCCCGACTCCTAGTTCACAGCTTTAATCATTTTTTTCTGAGATTCATGCCATTTTTCCTGGTGCCACAAAAAACACATTAAAACGAAACCAAAATGGGTTTAATCTTCTTAAAGGGCCATTATTAAACTGTGGGTCTCCTAAGCTGTTGTAGCTTAGGCTGTGAGTGGATGGGCTGCCAAGAATTACCAGGCACCACAATACCCCTTTCATAAGATATCCAGGGGGGACTCCTGAAAAAGTGTTGCATTGAATTCAAGGCCTGCCCTGCTACCAATTCATATGCACCCCAATAAGCCTTTGAACCCACATACTGGATGGGCCCAGAAAAATCCACTTCACAAAATTCATTTTGTACTCCCATACTCCTTTGTTTTACACATTGGCAGCAAGGCCAGCCCTGCTGCATAGTCAGTCATATGAACCCCATTATGCTTTGGAACCCACATACTGGATGGGCCCCTGAAAATCCACTTCACATTATGCATTTTGCACTCCCGTACTCCTTTGTTTTACACATTGGCAGCAAGGCCAGCCCTGCTGCTTAGTCATATGCACCCCATTACACCTTGGAACCATCATACTGGATGGGCCCAGGAAAATCCACTTCACAATATGCATTTTGTACTCCCGTACTCCTTTGTTTTACACATTGGCAGCAAGGCCAGCCCTGCTGCATAGTCAGTCATATGAACCCCATTATGCTTTGGAACCCACATACTGGATGGGCCCCTGAAAATCCACTTCACATTATGCATTTTGCACTCCCGTACTCCTTTGTTTTACACATTGGCAGCAAGGCCAGCCCTGCTGCTTAGTCATATGCACCCCATTACACCTTGGAACCATCATACTGGATGGGCCCAGGAAAATCCACTTCACAATATGCATTTTGTACTCCCGTACTCCTTTGTTTTACACATTGGCAGCAAGGCCAGCCCTGCTGCATAGTCATATGCACCCCATTACACCTTGGAACCATCATACTGGATGGGCCCAGGAAAATACACTTCACAGTATGCATTTTGTACTCCTTTGTTTTACACATTGGCAGCAAGGCCAACCCTGCTCCATAGTCAGTCATATGCACCCCATTATGCTTTTGAAACCACATACTGGATGGGCCCATGAAAATCCACTCGTATTTTTTAACCCCTTCACCCCCGGAGCTTTTTTCGTTTTTTCATTTTCGTTTTTCGCTCCCCTCCTTCCCAGAGTCATAACTTTTTTATTTTTCCATCAATATGGCCATGTGAGGGCTTATTTTTTGCGGGACGAGATGTACTTTTGAATTATACCATTGGTTTTACCATGCCGTGTAACAGAAAATGGGAAAAAAAATTCCAAGTGCGATGAAATTGCAAAAAAAGTGCAATCTCACACTAGTTTTTTGTTTGCCTTTTTTGCTAGGTTCACTAAATGCTGAAACTGACCTGCCATTATGATTCTACAGGTCATTACGAGTTCATAGACACCAAACATGTATAGGTTCTCTTTTATCTAAGTGGTAAAAAAAAATTCCAAAGTTTGCTTTAAAAAAAAAAAAGCACCATTTTCCGATACCCGTAGCGTCTCCAATTTTTGTGATCTGGGGTCAGGTGAGGGCTTATTTTTTGCGTGCTGAGCTGATGTTTTTAATGATACCATTTTGGTGCAGATATGTTCTTTTAATCGCCCGTTATTGCATTTTAATGCAATGTCGCGGCGACCAAAAGAACATAATTTTGGAGTTTTTATTTTTTCCTCGATACGCCATTTAGTGATCAGGTTAATCCTTTGTTTTTTTGATATATTGGGCGATTCTGAATGCGGCAATACCAAATATGTGTAGGTTTGATTTTTTTATTGTTTTATTTTGATTGGGGCGAAAGGAGGGTGATTTGAACTTTTATATATTTTTTATTATTTTTATATTTTTAAACCCTTTTTTTTATTTTGGCATACTTCAATAGCCTTCATAGGAGGCTAGAAGCATGCACTACACAATCGGCTCTGCTAGATAGAGGTGAAGTACAGATCACTTCTATGTAGCAGAAATGCAGGTGTGCTTTGAACGCCAACCACAGGGTTGCGCTCAAAACAATCGGCCATCAACAACCATAGACGTCTCAAGGAGACCTCTGGTTGTTATGGCAATGCACTGATGACCCCCGATTATGTGACGAGGGTGAGCGGTGCGAGCACTTCCGGCCGCGCGGCCGGGAGCACTAGTTAAATGCCGCTGTCAGCGTTTGACGGCGGCATTTAACTAGTTAATTGGTGCGGCCGGATCGCAATTCCACTCGCACTCATTGCGCGCACATGTCAGCTGTACAAAACAGCTGACATGTCGCGGCTTTGAGGTGGGCTCACCGCCGGAGCCCACCTCAAAGCAGGGGATCTGCCAGCTGACGTACTATTCCGTCAGCTGGCAGAAAGGGGTTAATGGTATGATGGTTCCCTCTTTGCAGAATTATTTACAGGAGAATTTGGCAATTTTATTCGCCATGTTTTTAAAACTAAGGTTCAGATACGGCTTTAAAAAAGGCTAATACTTGCAATACAACGCAATTTTATTGCAAACTACACAATTCAAGGAATAGAATGATTGAATAGTGTGAGTGCATACACTTTTGTATATGTTAACATACAAAGGTTAAAAAGTACATATAAGGATTAAACAAATATAGTGATTACATATATATGAAGATTAACTACATACAGTATACTTAGATCATCACCAAGAGGCTTGTAAACATAATCTGTCTGGAATATCAGAGAAGCAAGACCAAGACAGAGAACCCCTGGGAGATTACCTACACTGCATGGGCGTCCCCAATTATGCAGGTATCAGCACACTTTACATGTAGAGGTACCCCAGTTTTGGCATCTGTCTTAGTCCTGTTTCTCTGGTCTTATATAGTGATTTACACTATGTAGTAACTCTAGTTTCACCCAAACCTTCAAGTGGCCACTTTTCAAGGTTGGATGAAACAGATATCATGGAGTCATCAGATGAGGGGCTATAAACCACTAGAAAATAAAAGCCACAAGGATTTAGATCAAACCACCACAGGCATAGTTTCAGTAGACCTTAATGTTTTACCATGACAAACAGCAACCATATAGAGGCTTAGAACTGTTTTTGAAGTGAATAAACAAACATTTATCAAGATTGTGTCACTGTGAGCATTGTCTGTCACATCTGTAAATGAAAGCTATGTGATTGTCTGAATGCATTTGGTATAGAGTATGTTAATCTTGTTTACAAATCGCCATTTGTATAATCGTCATCTGTACATTTGAGGCAGACTAAGTTATGGCTCTCAAGGAGAAAAACTAATAT
The DNA here is from genome assembly GCF_051348905.1 of Ranitomeya variabilis. Lineage (NCBI taxonomy): Eukaryota > Metazoa > Chordata > Amphibia > Anura > Dendrobatidae > Ranitomeya > Ranitomeya variabilis. Next base: position 85,308,099 of record NC_135239.1, read on the forward strand.
AGTGGACACAGCTATATTTTTAATGAACTACTGAGCCAAACTAAAAGCATTGCTTTATCAAATTTATATGAAGTATATTGTGTCCAATGTGAGCAACCAAGCAACACAAAAGGAGCTTTTTAAGGGAGCTCTTTAAAGTACACAAATGTTATGAAGTCTTTGCCAACAAGGATGTGGTTTCACCAATGTGGGGTACCTTTTTTAAAAATATACTATTGTCATCACAGCCCCCCTTGCCCAAACTTCACCGGCCTATAACAGTACAAAGCACGTTAACCCTGGTGATCTAGTGGCAATTAAACAAGAGACATTGCAGGAGACAGAGTTAAGAAGTAAGCCCAATGTAGTGGTGTGGGTCACTGAGACTTGTAATGGAGTGCATGAGCTGCCAAACAATTCCCCAATGGGGGCACCTTTTTTAAAAATAGACTAATGCCATCACAGGCCCCTTGCCCAAACTTTACAGGCCTATAACAGTACAAAGCATATTCACCCTGGTGATCTAGTGGCAATTAAATAAGAGACATTGCAGGAGACAGAGTTAAGAAGTAAGCTCAATGTAGTGGTGTGTGGCTCTGAGACTTTCAATGCAGTACATGAGCTGCCAAACAATTCCCCAGTGGGGGTACCTTTTTAAAAATAGACTAGTGCCATCGCAGGCCCCTTGCCCAAACTTCACGGGCCCATAACAGTACAAAGCACATTCACCCTGGTGATCTAGTGGCAGTTAAACAGGAGACATTGCAGGAGACAGACTTAAGAAGTAAGCCCAAAGTAGTGGTGTGGGTCACTGAGACTTAAAATGGAGTGCATGAGCTGCCAAACAATTCCCCAAAGGGGGTATCTTTTTTAGAAATAGACTAGTGCCATCGCAGGCCCATTGCCCAAACTTCACCGGCATATAACAGTACAAAGCACGTTCACCCTGGTGATCTAGTGGCAGTTAAAGAAGAGACATTTCTGGACACAGAGTTAAGAAGTAAGCCCAATGTAGTGGTGTGGGTCACTGAGACCTAAAATAGAGTGCATGAGCTGCCAAACAATTCCCTAATGGGGGTATTTTTTTTTTTTTAACCAATTAACTTTTTATTAGCAATAAAGAAATAAGTACATAAGTACATATAACATCCCCCGGAGGAGAAACAAAGAGGAAAAAGGTACACAATGTTCAGAATCACAGCAATTCCAACAAAGAAATACAGAATTAACCATAACATCAATCGCAGCTTGCAAAAGTTACTAAATGAGAGCAAGGGCGGACGGAGGTATGTGGACTGAGGAAACCCAAGGATCCCACCAGGAGAGCACTTTATTTTTCTTGGAGAGGCTCTGTGCCATAATTGCTTCATAGGTAAAATGCAGGTTGATCTTGAAAATCAAAATAGCCATAGATGGAATATCTGAGGATTTCCAATGACCCGCTATACATTGTCTAGCAGCGATCAGAATATTAGAGATTGGACGGAGAGGGGAGGGGAACCCCGCAAGGGAGACACCCAAAACAGCCAGACACCCAGTTAAAACAAAAGGAACCTGAATGACTTCCGCAATCAGAGTTTCAACTTGACGCCAGAAGACCTGAATCCGCGGACAGGACCAACAAATAAGAGATCCGGAACCAATAGCCCCGCATCCCCTCCAGCAGAGAGGGGAAAAAGAGGGACCAAACCTGGTTAAGCGAGCAGGGGTCAGATACCATTGCAGCTGGATATTTTTTGATTGCTCCAAGTGGCCTATACACGAGGAATATTTAGAGGGGTGCACCAACGCGAAGCGCCAGTCCTCTAGAGATGCATCAAAACCAAGAGAGGACTCCCAAGAAATCATAAAAGGAAGCTTAGCAGGAATATCATGGGATAAGAGGGCCTTATAGATAATAGAGATGCCATGGGGCACTAAAGTGGCCGGTCTAAAGAACCGGTGTGCCGAGTCCTCCGAGAGAGGCGGGGGGGCACCGAACAGCCGACGTGACCTGAGAAAACTGCGGAGTTGTAGATATTGAAAGAAATCTCTACCAGAGAGAGAAAATCTACCTGCAAGGACCTCAAACGACATTAAGCCATCCGAGCCAAATAGGTCAGCCACCCGGCGCACCCCCTGCGCCTCCCAGGAGGAGAGAGAGGTGTAGCATATTCCAGGGCCCGTAGGGAAACATAGTGATACATAAATAGGAATTGGGAAGAGCAAACTGATGTCCACATTTTAGAGGCAGTCTTGATAGAGCGGAGAGTAGGGCCACGAGGAAAGACCTGGAGCAACCAAAGCTCCAAAAGTAATTGGAGAGAATTTCTGGGAGCGAAATGAGATTCAATGAGCACCCAGGGTAACCGCGAGTTCCCCTCCCACCAAAGCTTAAGAGGCTCCAAGATCGCCGCCCTATAATAAAACTGGATCGAGGGAGCACCCAACCCCCCATAGAGTACAGAAGGGACATTATTTGGCGCTTAATCCTATGTGGCTTGTTATTCCAAATAAACCGATCTATGATCGACTGGAAAGCCGAGATAAATTTGGAAGGTATGAAGAGGGGAAGGCACCTAAATAAATAGATAATTTTTGGGAAAAATAACATTTTAACGGTTTGTATACGGGCCATCCACGAGAGCGAAGAGCTCGATAGCTGATCGATGCCCCTCCTAATTTCGGTGATAGTTTCTTCGCAATTAGAACGAATGATGTTATCCAGCCTAGTTATCCGGACGCCCAGGTACAAAAACTCCATAGGGGCCCAAATAAATGCAAATTTAGATTGAATTTGAATTTGGAGATCGGCCGGAAGGAAAAGGGGGAAAATAATGGATTTAGTCAAATTAAGTTTGTAATATGAAACCGCCGAAAATTGGGATAAAATTGAGGTGATCGCGTTCAGTGAAGTTAAGGCCGAGGTACAAGTCAACACTACGTCGTCAGCGTCAAGTCCAATTTTGTGTTCAGTCTCTCCAACCCGCACCCCCTTAATATCAGGGCACTGTCTAATTAAGTCAGCCATAGGCTCCATGATCAGAGCAAAAATAAGGGGGGAGAGGGGACAGCCCTGACGGGTCCCGTTCAAAATCGGGAATGTCCGAGATTTAAAGCCGCCCGAGCAAACCGACATGCAGGGATTCGAGTATAAAGCCATAATGGCCCTGGAAATCAGTCCTGTGAGCCCAAACTTCCCGAGCGTAAGCTCGATGTATCCCCAGTGCACCCTGTCAAACGCCTTTTCGGCATCAAGAGACAGGAATACACTGGGGAGACCCTCCCCCTCCACCACATCTAAGAGATCAATCAGTCGTCTTGTGCCATCTCTGGTCTGCCTCCCAGGGACAAACCCAACTTGGTCGGTGTGTATAAGGCTGGGGAGCACCGCTATCAATCTATTGGCCCAAATTTTAGCATAGATTTTAACGTCGCAATTCAGGAGGGCTATGGAGCGAAAATTTCCCGGAGACGTTGTGGGCTTCCCCGGTTTAGGGAGGGTCGCGATGGAGGCCTCCAACCCCTCCGCCCTGATGCTACCAACAGACGCCCAGTTGTTAAATAAGCGAAGGAGAAAAGGGGAGAGGACAGAGAAGAATTGTGCATAGTAAAGAAAAGGAAAACCGTCCGGGCCTGGAGAGGAACATTTATTAGAGTCCCTGACAATTTGGGAAAGCTCAGACTCAACAATAGGAGAATTCAGAAAGGAAAGCTGTTCCGCACTGACCGAGGGAAGATTAGCTCTCTCCAAGAACGCCATAATTAACTCCGGTGAGGGCTGAGGGACTCCCGGGTCAGAACTAAGATCATAGAGAGAGGAGTAGTACGAAGCAAACTCCTCAGCAATATGTATGGGATTGTAAACATGGGAACCATCAGATCTAAGCAGGAATGGAATCTTGGATTGAGCCTCTCTCCTCCTGACCCGCCTGGCAAGAACAGCACCCACTCGATCCCCCATTGCATAAAATCTGGCCTTGGTTTTCCTCATGGCATTCTCAGCTCTATGTAGAAGTAATTGGCGGACCTTCATGCGAGTTTTAGAAAGGTCAGAAAAGAGCGCCGGGTTAGGAGACATCTTATATGCAGACTCAAGACGAGCTAGTTCATCCAGGGCCGACTGCAGGGTCAAATTATATTTCCTCTTAGCTGTTGCAGCCATTTTAATAAAGCAACCCCTAGCAACCGCCTTGTGAGCAAACCAAAGGGTATCATCCCGCACATCTGGGGTATCATTGGAGGAGAAAACTTCTTGTAAGGCTCTCTCCATAAACTGGGAATTTAGTTGATTAGTGAGAAGATGAGTATTAAGATGCCAATGTGCGGGAGGCCTGACAGCAAGAGGGTCCCTCAAAGTAAGAGACACCGGGGCGTGATCTGACCACGTGATACTACCAATATCTGCCGAGATGCAGTGAGGAAGAGCCACATCATTCACCAGCACATAGTCAATCCTACTATAGGCACCGTGTTTGGGAGACATGAATGTGTAATCTCTCTCGCCACAATGCAGATACCTCCATATGTCATGCAGTTTATATGAATTGATTAGTGGCCCCGCCTCCTTCCTTGACAGGGGAGCGGAAGAGCAATCCAACACCTTAGACATTGGCACATTAAAATCCACAGCAATCAGTTTGTGACCATGTTGGATGTCCTGCAAAGTTTGAAAAAAACCCTCTAAGAATTTAAGTTGACCGGCATTGGGAGCATAAACTGACGCAATGATGTAGGGGGCGTTATTAATCAGACAAATGACTACAATGAACCTACCCATCGGATCCACAATGGAAAGGATCAGTTGGAAGGCATTGGCTTTGCTAAAGAAAATCGCTACTCCCGCCTTCTTTGACGGGCCATTTGCAAAAAAATTGATGTGGATATAAACCTGAATACATTCTAACATTGTCACATTCCAATAAATGTGTTTCTTGAAGACATATAATGTCCCGACGAGATTTACCTAGATGCCTCCAGACAATCGACCTCTTGCCCGGGGAGTTGAGACCATTTACATTAATGGAATACAACGAAACACTCATGGTAAAACAGTATAAATAGACTTAGCCCATACTGAGCATCAATGAAATATGCACAAGAGTAAACAACAATAGAGCTGCGGATCAGAACATGCGTAGGGGGGAACCAGGAGGGTGGGAGGGGGGAGGGAAAGACAAACAGAACATACAACACGAAGATTAGGACAACAAGGTCCATTCAGGCAAATCCTGAGTCCAGAAGGTGAAAATCAGAGAAAAACAGTTCACCTATGGGGCAAAAAACTGAAATGCTGCAAACACTCCCAAAGGAGACCAATACAGCATATGAAATCAGAGAAAAAAAAAGAAAAAATGCAAACCTCAAGAGAGGGATAAAAAAGGAAAAAAAAATACCCAAATAGTGCGGGAAATAGCCAGGAACCAAAAGTTGTAAAATTCTTCAAGCGACATCCCAGTCTGATGCAACACGGGCCTTGGGATTACGACCACTTCCAGACCCAGAGGGACCCCTCGAGACTGGGGAACCAGGAGCCTGCAGGCCCCATCCCGCCAATGCAGACGCCGCGTGAGACGGGGTCAGGCAGGTGGTGATGGATCCATCTTTGCGGATGAGAAGCCTAGTGGGAAATCCCCAGCGATATGGAATGCCTTTTTCCCTGAGAACAGCCGTGTAGGGACCAAAAGCTTTGCGGAGAGCCAAGGTACCCGGAGATAGGTCCGGGAAAACTGTGATGGATGCAAATCTTTCAGGCAGGGCCGGATTCTTCCTCAAAGCTTGGAGAAAGTTCTCTTTCATTTCGTAGAAGTGTATGCGGGCGAGAACATCTCTCGGGACCGAAGGCCCCAGACCAGCCGGCTTAGGGATCCGGTGTATGCGATCAATTATAATGTCCTTTGGGGCAAAATGAGGGAGAGCAGCCGCAACAAAATCCTGCAAGAAAGCTTTCAAGTCTCCCGGAAGGATAGATTCTCCAATGCCTCTAAGTTTAACATTGTTCCTTCTGGATCTATCTTCCAAATCCATAGTCTTGGCGGGGGTTTTAGAGAGTAGGTCTTGCAGAGACTCTTGAGCGTCCCATAATTTATTATGAGAGGAGATCAGCTCCACCATCTTGCACTCCAAACGATCCGTACGGTTCCCCAGCTCCACTACCTCTCCTTTCAGTTCTGTCAGCATGGTGCGGATGTCTTCCTGAATGGAGGCCCTGAGATCTCCAAGCAAATCCTTAAGTAAAGCAGCAGTTACCGGGACGTCAGGAGAATGCGACGCTGCAGCGTCGGAAATCGCACCGCTGGAGAGTGAGGAATCGCCCGAAAGCGACGCCTGAGTGTTGCACTGCGAGGAGCGGGAAGCTCTGGGTGAGGACGGCGCCATCTTGGGATCCTGTAGCAGCCGAGGGGAGGCTGCAAAGAAATCTATAATGTTGTGAACTCTGTTTTCAGGCTCCCTCTTGTGGTCACTGGTGGTATGGTGTGACTTTTGCTTTGGGCTCCCCCTGGTGGCTTTGTTTGTTATCCTGCTGGTCTCTGGCTATCAGCTGGTTCATTATCCTCTGGGAGGTTCCTATATAGCTCTGTTTTGCTTTCACTTGTTGCCGGCTGTCGATGTAATCAGTGCTACTCAGATTCCTTCTGACTACCTTGCTCCTAGTCCATCCAGGACAAGCTAAGTTTTGTTTGCTCATTTTTTGATCAGCAGTGTTTATCATGTTTTCTTGTCCAGCTTGCTAAAATGTGATTCCCTCGCTTGCTGGATGCTCTAGTGGACTGAGGTTCTCCCCACACACCATTAGTTGGTGCGTGGGTTCTTGAAATCTCAGGATGGATATTTTGTAAGGGTTTTTTATTGATCGCATAGACCCCTGCTCTATTTTCTGCTTTCTAGTACTAGTGGGCCTCTTTTGCTGAATCTGATTTCATCCCTACGTATGTGCCTTCTTCTTACTTCACCGTTAATATTTGTTGGGGGCTACTATATCTTTGGGGATTATTTCTCTGGAGGCAAGCGAGGTCTTTCTTTCTCTTTAGGGGTAGCTAGTTCCTCAGGCTGGCTCGAGACGTCTAGGAATTTTTTAGGCACGTTCACCGGCTACCTCTATTTGTGTTGGATAGGTTCAGATTTGCGATCAGTCCAGTAACCATCTCCCTAGAGCTTGTCCTTAGTTTATTCACTTGCTGGTCTATTCGTGCTCCTCGGCCATTAAGGATCATAACACTATAATCCGCCTGGACGGGTCGCGTGCGCCGGCTCTGGACTTCCCCATACACTCACCGCCGCACCAGGGAGCGATACCGGTATTATAGGAGACAGAGAGTCCGCCGGGAAGAAGGTATGAGCCGCTTTAAGGTTCCTGGACATGGAGCTCCCGCTCTGTGCGACCTACTCCATCTGCAGCTAGGCCATGCCCCCCCGGGGGTACCTTTTTTAAAAATAGACTACTGCCATCGCAAGCCCCTTGCCCAAAATTCACCGGCCTATAACAGTAGTGAGCACATTCACCCTGGCCATCTAGTGGCAATTAAAGGACACATTGCAGGAGACATACTTAAGAAGTGGGCCCAATGTAATGTCATGCCCAATTCCCCAATGTGGGGTCCTTTTTTAACAAAATAAGAGTGCCATCTCTCAGCCCCTTGCCCAAAATGCACCGTACAAAGCACGTTCACCCTGTGATCTAGTGGCAGTTTAAGGACACATTGCAGGAGACAGAATGAAGAAGTAGGCCCAATGTAATGTCATGCAAAATTCCACAAAGTGGGGTCCTTTTTTGACAAAATAAAAGAGTGACTTCACAGCTCCCATGCCCAAAATGCACCGTACAGAGCACGTTCACCCTCGTCATCTAGTGGCAGTTAAAGGACACATTGCAGGAGACAGAGTTATGAAGTAGGCCCAATGTAGTGGTGTGTGTCTCTGAGACTTGTAATGCAGTGCATGAGCTGCCAACCAATTCCCCAATGGGGTAACCTTTTTTAAAAATAAACTAGTGTCATTGCAGGCTCCTTGCCCAAAATTCACAGGCCTATAACAGTATTGAGCATGTTCACCCTAGTCATCTAGTGGCAGTTAAAGGACACATTGCAGGAGACTGTTATGACCCCAGTGGACAGGGTCTCAGAGGAACGTGTAAGTCTGCGAGATTCAAAAATCCAGCTCATAGGGCTGTGGTAACTGGGTTGACCAAATAGCTACTCCTAACGCCAACACTAGAAGTAGCCGGGGATCATGCCTACGGTGATCGCTAGATGACTCGCGCCAGCCGGAGAATCTAACTACCCCTAGGAGAAGAAAACAAAGACCTCTCTTGCCTCCAGAGAAAGGGACCCCAAAGCAAGATACAAGCCCCCCACAAATAATAACGGTGAGGTAAGAGGAAATGACAAACACAGAAATGAACCAGGTTCAGCAAAGAGAGGCCAGCTTACTAATAGCAGAATATAGCAAGATAACTTATCTGGTCAACAAAAACCCTATAAAAATCCACGCTGGAGATTCAAGAACCCCCGAACCGTCTAACGGTCCGGGGGGAGAACACCAGCCCCCTAGAGCTTCCAGCAAAGGTCAGGATACAAATTGGAACAAGCTGGACAAAAATACCAAACAAAACAAAAGCAAAAAGCAAGGAAGCAGACTTAGCTTGAAATACAGGAACCCGGATCATAGGACAAGAGCACAACAGATTAGCTCTGATTTCAACGATGCCAGGCATTGAACTGAAGGTCCAGGGAGCTTATATAGCAACGCCCCTGAACTAACGGCCCAGGTGAGGATATAGGAAAAGACAGAAGCTCCAGAGTCAAATCACTAATGACCACTAGAGGGAGCAAAAAGCAAAATCACAACAGTACCCCCCCCTTAGTGAGGGGTCACCGAACCCTCACCACGACCACCAGGGCGATCAGGACGAGTGGCGTGAAAGGCACGAACTAAATCGGCCGCATGAACATCAGAGGCGACCACCCAGGAATTATCTTCCTGACCATAGCCCTTCCACTTGACCAGGTACTGAAGCCTCCGCCTGGAGAGACGAGAATCCAAGATCTTCTCCACCACGTACTCCAACTCGCCCTCAACCAACACCGGAGCAGGAGGCTCAGCAGAAGGAACCACAGGCACAACGTACCGCCGCAACAAGGACCTATGAAACACGTTGTGGATAGCAAACGACACAGGAAGATCCAGGCGAAAGGATACAGGATTAAGGATTTCCAATATCTTGTAAGGACCAATAAAACGAGGTTTAAATTTGGGAGAGGAAACCTTCATAGGAACAAAGCGGGAAGAAAGCCACACCAAATCCCCAACACGTAGTCTGGGACCCACACCGCGGCGGCGGTTGGCAAAGCGCTGAGCCCTCTCCTGTGACAACTTCAAGTTGTCCACCACAAGATTCCAGATCCGCTGCAACCTATCCACCACAGAATCCACCCCAGGGCAGTCAGAAGGTTCCACATGACCCGAAGAAAAACGAGGGTGGAAACCAGAGTTGCAGAAAAACGGCGAAACCAAGGTGGCGGAACTAGCCCGATTATTAAGGGCAAACTCAGCCAACGGCAAGAAGGTCACACAATCGTCCTGATCAGCAGAGACAAAACACATCAAATAAGCCTCCAAAGTCTGATTAGTTCGCTCCGTCTGTCCATTAGTCTGAGGATGGAAAGCAGACGAAAACGACAAGTCAATGCCCATCCTACTACAAAAGGATCGCCAGAATCTGGAAACGAACTGGGATCCTCTGTCTGACACAATATTCTCAGGGATGCCATGCAAACGAACCACGTTCTGGAAAAACACAGGAACCAGATCGGAAGAGGAAGGCAGCTTAGGCAAAGGAACCAAATGGACCATCTTGGAGAAGCGATCACATATCACCCAGATAACAGACATGCCTTGAGACACCGGAAGATCAGAAATGAAATCCATGGAGATATGTGTCCAAGGTCTCTTAGGGACAGGCAAGGGCAAGAGCAACCCGCTGGCACGAGAACAGCAAGGCTTAGCTCGAGCACAAGTCCCACAGGACTGTACAAATGACCGCACATCCCTAGACAAGGAAGGCCACCAAAAGGATCTGGCCACCAGATCTCTGGTGCCAAAAATTCCTGGGTGACCTGCCAACACCGAGGAATGAACCTCGGAAATGACTCTGCTGGTCCACTTATCAGGCACAAACAGTCTGTCAGGTGGACAAGAATCAGGCCTATCAGCCTGAAATCTCTGCAACACACGTCGCAGATCTGGAGAAATAGCTGACAAGATAATACCATCCTTAAGAATACCAACAGGTTCAGCGACTCCAGGAGCATCAGGCACAAAGCTCCTGGAAAGAGCATCGGCCTTCACATTTTTTGAACCTGGTAAATACGAGACAACAAAGTCAAAACGGGAGAAAAACAATGATCAGCGGGCCTGTCTAGGATTCAGGCGTTTAGCAGACTCGAGATGCATCAGATTTTTGTGATCAGTCAAGACCACCACACGATGCTTAGCACCCTCGAGCCAATGACGCCACTCCTCAAATGCCCATTTCATGGCCAACAACTCCCGATTGCCCACATCATAATTTCGCTCCGCAGGTGAAAATTTCCTAGAGAAAAAGGCGCAAGGTCTCATAACAGAGCAACCAGGGCCTCTCTGCGACAAAACGGCCCCTGCTCCAATCTCTGAAGCATCCACCTCAACCTGAAAGGGAAGCGAGACATCAGGCTGGCACAAAACAGGCGCCGAAGTAAACCGACGTTTCAACTCCTGGAAAGCCTCCACGGCAGCAGGAGCCCAATTAACCACATCGGAGCCCTTCTTGGTCATATCCGTCAAAGGTTTCACAATGCTAGAAAAGTTAGCGATAAAACGACGGTAGAAGTTAGCGAAACCCAAGAACTTCTGAAGACTCTTAACTGACGAGGGCTGAGTCCAATCAAGAATAGCTCGGACCTTGACTGGGTCCATCTCCACAGCAGAAGGGGAAAAAATGAACCCCAAAAAGGGAACCTTCTGTACACCAAAAAGACACTTTGAGCCCTTGACAAACAAAGAATTTTCACGCAAAATTTTAAAGACCATCCTGACCTGCTCCACATGCGAGTCCCAATTATCAGAAAAAACCAGAATATCATCCAGATAAACGATCAAAAATTTATCCAGATAGTTCCGGAAAATGTCATGCATAAAGGACTGAAAAACTGAAGGGGCATTAGAGAGCCCAAAAGGCATCACCAAGTACTCAAAATGACCTTCGGGCGTATTGAATGCGGTTTTCCATTCATCCCCTTGCTTAATGCGCACAAGGTTGTACGCACCACGAAGGTCTATCTTGGTAAACCACTTGGCACCTTTAATCCGGGCAAACAAGTCAGACAACAGCGGCAAAGGATACTGAAATTTGACAGTGATCTTATTTAAAAGCCGATAGTCAATACAAGGCCTCAAAGATCCGTCCTTTTTAGCCACAAAAAAGAATCCCGCACCAAGAGGGGAAGAAGACGGACGGATGTGTCCTTTCTCCAGAGACTCCTTGATATATGAACGCATAGCGGTATGTTCAGGTATCGACAGATTAAACAGTCTTCCCTTAGGAAATTTACTGCCTGGAATCAAATCTATTGCACAGTCACATTCCCTATGAGGAGGCAATGCACTGGACCTGGACTCGCTAAAGACATCCTGATAATCAGACAAATACTCAGGAACTTCCGAAGGCGTAGAAGAAGCAATAGACACAGGCAGGGAATCCTCATGAATACCACGACAGCCCCAACTAGACACTGACATAGCCTTCCAGTCAAGGACTGGATTATGGGTCTGTAACCATGGCAGCCCCAAAACAACCAAATCATGCATTTTATGTAGAACGAGAAAACGTATCACCTCGCGGTGTTCAGGAGTCATGCACATGGTAACCTGTGTCCAATACTGCGGTTTATTTTCTGCTAGTGGCGTAGCATCAATACCCCTAAGAGGGATAGGATTTTCTAATGGTTCAAGAATAAAACCACAGCGCTTAGCAAATGAGAGATCCATAAGACTCAGGGCAGCACCTGAATCTACAAACGCCATGACAGGATAAGATGACAGTGAGCAAATCAAAGTTACAGACAGAATAAACTTAGGATGCAAATTACCAACGGTGACAGGACTAACAACCTTAGATATACGTTTAGAGCATGCTGAGATAACATGTGTAGAATCACCACAGTAGTAGCACAAGCCATTCCGGCGTCTATGAATTTTCCTCTCATTTCTAGTCAGGATTCTATCACATTGCATCAAATCAGGTGTCCGTTCAGACAACACCATGAGGGAATTTGCGGTTTTTCTATCACATTGCATCACATCAGGTGTCTGTTCAGACAACAACATGAGGGAATTTGCGGTTTTGCGCTCCCGCAACCGCCGGTCAATTTGAATAGCCAGGGACATGGTATCATTCAGACCTGTGGGAATGGGAAAACCCACCATAACATTCTTAATGGCCTCAGAAAGGCCATTTCTAAAATTAGCGGCCAGTGCACACTCGTTCCAATGTGTCAGCACGGACCATTTCCGAAATTTTTGGCAATACACCTCAGCCTCGTCCTGGCCCTGAGACATAGCCAGCAAGGCTTTCTCTGCCTGAATCTCAAGATTGGGTTCCTCATAAAGTAAACCGAGCGCCAGAAAAAAACGCATCAATATCAGCCAATGCCGGATCTCCTGGCGCCAACGAAAAAGCCCAATCTTGAGGGTCACCCCGTAAGAATGAAATAACAATTTTTACTTGTTGAGCAGAGTCTCCAGACGAACAAGGTTTCAGGGACAAAAACAATTTACAATTATTCCTGAAATTCCTAAACTTAAATCGGTCTCCTGAAAACAGTTCAGGAATCGGAATCTTGGGTTCAGACCTAGGATTTCTGGTAACATAATCTTGTATACCCTGCACACGAGCGGCAAGCTGGTCCACACTTGTAATCAAGGTCTGGACATTCATGTCTGCAGCAAGCTTAAGCCACTCTGAGGTAAAGGGGAAAAGAGAAAAAAAAAAAAAAAAAAAATGAGAGAGGGAAAAAAAAAACCTCAAAATTTTCTTTCTTATAATCCCACTTCTGCAATGCATTAAACATTTAATACTGGCCTGGCATACTGTTATGACCCCAGTGGACAGGGTCTCAGAGGAACGTGTAAGTCTGCGAGATTCAAAAATCCAGCTCATAGGGCTGTGGTAACTGGGTTGACCAAATAGCTACTCCTAACGCCAACACTAGAAGTAGCCGGGGATCATGCCTACGGTGATCGCTAGATGACTCGCGCCAGCCGGAGAATCTAACTACCCCTAGGAGAAGAAAACAAAGACCTCTCTTGCCTCCAGAGAAAGGGACCCCAAAGCAAGATACAAGCCCCCCACAAATAATAACGGTGAGGTAAGAGGAAATGACAAACACAGAAATGAACCAGGTTCAGCAAAGAGAGGCCAGCTTACTAATAGCAGAATGTAGCAAGATAACTTATCTGGTCAACAAAAACCCTATAAAAATCCACGCTGGAGATTCAAGAACCCCCGAACCGTCTAACGGTCCGGGGGGAGAACACCAGCCCCCTAGAGCTTCCAGCAAAGGTCAGGATACAAATTGGAACAAGCTGGACAAAAATACCAAACAAAACAAAAGCAAAAAGCAAGGAAGCAGACTTAGCTTGAAATACAGGAACCCGGATCATAGGACAAGAGCACAACAGATTAGCTCTGATTTCAACGATGCCAGGCATTGAACTGAAGGTCCAGGGAGCTTATATAGCAACGCCCCTGAACTAACGGCCCAGGTGAGGATATAGGAAAAGACAGAAGCTCCAGAGTCAAATCACTAATGACCACTAGAGGGAGCAAAAAGCAAAATCACAACAGGAGACAGACTTAAGAAGCAGGCCTAATGTAATGTAAGCTCAATTCCCCAATGTGGGGTCCTGTTTTTACTAAATAAAATAGTGCCTTCACAGCCCCGTGCCCTATAACAGTACAGAGCACATTCACCCTGGTCATCTAGTGGTTCTGAATGATGAGGATGAGGATAAGGAGGAGGATAACAACAAACAGACAAAATCTGGAAGCATATACCCATGTGTGGTTGTGAAGAGGTGCATGAGAATACACCACCCCAAAAGAGAGAATGTATTTGAGATTATGTTTCGCTGTTTTCACTTGGTGGTGTATAGAAGTCTTTCTCAATCCAGCCCTTGTTCATTTTTATAAGAGTCAGCCTGTCAGCATTTTCAGTTGACAGGCGGATAGCTGTTATAATTCCACCAGTGGCACTAAAAACCTGTTCTGACAGAATGCTAGCAGCAGGGCAGGCCAGGACCTCCAAGGCATGGAGAGCCAGTTCATTCCACATGTCCAGCTTGGATACCCAATAATTAAAAGATACAGAGGAATCACGGAGGACGTTTGTACGATCTGCAAGGTACTCCCTCACCATCTTCACAAACATTGCACTTCTTGTGATAGCACCCCGTGCCTCTGTGCCGTCACGATGGGAGAGTCTGAGAAAACTGTCCTAGAACTTTGCCATTGTTCCCCTGCCTGAGCTGGATTGCACTTTTATCTCTCTAGCTTGGACTCCTTGGTTGTACAACAAACACTGACGTCTGCTGCCAGCGTTCTCACATGGGAATTTTCTAAGTAATTCCGCTACAAGGGCCCTCTGGTACTGCAACATTTTAGTACACCTCTCTGCCTCTGGTAGAAGAGATTGAAAGTTCTCCTTGTAGCATGGGTCTAGAAGTGTCACCAACCAGTAATAAGTGTCACCCAAAATTTTTATGATGCGAGGGTCATGTGAAATGCAGCAGAACATAAAGTCAGTCATGCGTGCCAGACTGCTAACAGGCAAGACTTCCGTGTCCTCACCAACAGGATGACTGACCATGCTGTCATCCTCCTCCTCATCCTCATCCTCCTCCCTGTCCTCAGGCCATCCCCACTGAACAGACAGTATGACAGCTGTGTTTGTATGAAAGTAGCTCCTGTTCTTCCTCCTCCTCATTGCCTACCAATCCACAATGAGAAGACATGAGGCTGGGCTGAGTGTAATCCCCCTGTATGGTTCCTTGCTCCATGTCCTCGTGCTCTGGCTGCAATGCATCCTCTTTAATTGTGAGCAGAGAGGTTTTCAGAATGCTGAGAAGGGGGATGGTGACGCTAATTATGGAGTCATCATCGCTCACCATCTTGGTGCAGTCCTCAAAGTTTTGGACGATGGTACATATGTCGGACATCCATGTGCACTCCTGAGGTCTTATGTGTGGAGTCTGAACTGAATATTGACGGCCTTGTTGATGTTGGTAGTCAACAACTGCCCTCTTCTGCTCACAAAGCCTTTCCAAAATAAGCAGCGTAGAGTTCCAGCACATGGGGACGTCACACACCAGCCTGTGAGCTGGAAGCTGCAAACGCTGCTGAAGCACGATAAGGTCAGCTGAAGCTGTAGCTGACTTCCTAAAATGGGCAGACAGATGGCGTACTTTCACTAGCAGATCCAGCAGCTCCGGGTAGCTTTTCAGAAAATGTTGAACCACGAGGTTTAGCACATGGGCAAAGCAAGGTACGTGTGTGAGCTCACCTTGCCTAAGAGCCGCCACTAGGTTACGGCCATTGTCACACATGACCATTCCTGGCTGTAGGTTCAGCGGTGTCATCCAAACATCTGACTGCTCTTTCAGCGCTGTCCACAACTCTTCTGCATTGTGCGGTTTGTCACCTATGCAGATTAGCTTCAGCACAGCCTGTTGCCGCTTGGCTGAGGCAGTGCTGCAGTGCTTCCAGCTTCTGACTGATGTGTTGATTTCAGAGATGGAGGATGAAGAGGAGGAGCAGGAGGAGGTGCAGGAGCTGTAGACTGTGGGGCAACACTGATTGATGTAGGGCCAGCAATCCTCGGTGTGGTGAGGATGTGTTCCATCCCAAGGTCTGACTGGGTCCCGGCTTCCACTATGTTAACCCAGTGTGCTGTCAGTGAGATGTACCATCCCTGCCCACAAGCACTTGTCCATGTGTCTGTGGTTAGGTGGACTTTCCCTGTAACAGCATTGTTGAGGGCACGGGTAATGTTGTGGGACACATGCTGGTGTAATGCCGGTACGGCACAGCAGGAGAAATAGTGGCGACTGGGGACCGAGTACCTTGGGACTGCCGCCACCAACAGGTTGCAGAAAGCTTCCGTATCAATGAGCCTAAAAGGCAGCATTTCTAGGGCAAGCAAAAGAGAAATATTAGAATTTAGGACTGTGGCCTATGGGGCGTTGGCGGGGTATTTCCACTTGTGTTCCAAATACTGGGTTATAGACAACTGAAGGCTGTGCTGGGACAAGGATGTGGACAGGCTTGATGATGGTGCTGCTTGACTATGGGCCACAACAGGTGCAGGCCTAGAGGAATCTTCACATGCACGGTGTACTGGGGATTGGCTTCTCCATAAAACAGTCGAAGAAGCAGTGGTGTGACATGCAGGCAGTGGTCCTGGAGCCTGGAGTTCGGCCCACAAAGTTGGGTGCTTTGCTGCCATGTGCCTGACTATGCTTGTGGTGGTCAGGCTGGTTGTTTTGCTACCCCTGCTGATGCGTGCATGGCAGGTGCTGCAAATGGCCTGTTGGGGGTTATCGGCAGAGTCTTTAAAAAAATAACCAGACTTGGGAAGATCTAACAGTTGGAATGGCTACTTCCCTCATGTTGGTGTTACGGGGAACAGATGCATGCCTTCTGTCTGTGGCCACCACACTGCTTCTTCCTGCCTGTTGTGGTGATATGCCTCCTTCCCCATGTGTGTTGCTCCCCTCGCTCTGTATGTCCTCCTGCCAGGTTGGGTCAGTCACTATGTCATCCACCACCTCGTCTTCCACATCCGCACCCTGCTCCTCCTCCGGACTTTCTGGCAATTGTGTCTCATCATCGTCCCCTCTTGTGACACTTTCCCACCATCGCCTTCGCGTAACCGGGGCTGGTCAAAGCTTTGGGCATATGTACATGTGATCTCATCTGTCCCCACTTCAAGTTGACCGGCCGAGAGTTCAGAATCTTGAAATGGAAAACTGAACAGCTCTTCAGAGTGTCCAAGTGTGGGATCAGTTGTCTCAGGGCACTCGGCATGGTGGGAGGAAGGAGGATCAGTGTGAGGAATATCAGAGCCACACTCACAGCTACTCAGACTTGACCATGTGGAAGATATAATGGTGGTGGTGGTGGTGGCTAAGTAACTGGAAGCATTATCTGCTATCCAGCCAACAACCGTTTCACACTGCTCTGGCTTCAATAGTGGTGTGCTGCGGTCACCTAGAACCTGGGACAGGAAGGTTGAGAGAGAAGATGTGGGTCTTTGTTGTTGCCCACTTTCACTTTGGCCACGGCCTCGTCCTCTGCATGCACCATCATCATCACGTCCAATTCCCCATCCTTTGCCCCTTGCCTTGCCCATTTTAAATGGACTACTGCACTATTTCAAATGCTCAACACAAATATATTTATTAGTAGTAGCGAAATAATATCTGATCAGTATGCCTGCAAATCTATGATTTTTAAAACCCAAACACCAGGCAGGCCTCAGCCTGATATAACAGACTGTATTCAATTTTTAGGGGATTTTTTGTGAAGTAAATGTATACAACATAGTGCTGTATAGAATTATAATATCAGACAGCAAAAAAAGGGGTACACTTGCCTACAATGACCAAACTTGGAGTACGCAGATATATGCGGGCTGTCACAGAAATACCACACTGCCAAATATGTGTCATTTTATAATTTTTGAAGCTAAATACAGTCATGGCCAAAAGTATTCACACCCCTGCAAGTCTGTCAGAAAATTCTCAGTTTCTTCCTGAAAATGATTGCAAACACAAATTCTTTGGTATTATTATCTTCATTTAATTTGTCTTAAATGAAAAAACACAAAAGAAAATGAAGCAAAAAGCAAAACATTGATCATTTCACACAAAACTCCAAAAATGGGCCAGACAAAATTATTGACACCCTCAGCCTAATACTTGGTTGCACAACCTTTAGCCAAAATAACTGCGACCAACCGCTTCCGGTAACCATCAATGAGTTTCTTACAATGCTCTGCTGGAATTTTAGACCATTCTTCTTTGGCAAACTGCTCCAGGTCCCTAATATTTGAAGGGTGCCTTCTCCAAACTGCTATTTTTAGATCTCTCCACAGGTGTTCTATGGGATTCAGGTCTGGACTCATTGCTGGCCACCTTAGAAGTCTCCAGTGCTTTCTCTCAAACCATTTTCTAGTGTTTTTTGAAGTGTGTTTTGGGTCATTGTCTTGCTGGAGGACCCATGACCTCTGAGGGAGACCCTGCTTTCTCACACTGGGCCCTACATTATGCTGCAAAATTTGTTGGTAGTCTTCAGACTTCATAATGCCATGCACACGGTCAAGCAGTCCAGTGCCAGAGGCAGCAAAGCAACCCCAAAACATCAGGGAACCTCCGCCATGTTTGACTGTAGGGACCGTGTTCTTTTCTTTGAATGCCTCTTTTTTTCTCCTGTAAACTCAATCTTACCCCGAGACATAAAAAATCCAGGCTGGAGTTTGCCAAAACTTACCTGAAAAAGCCTAAAACGTTTTGGAAGAATGTTCTCTGGTCAGATGAGACAAAAGTAGAGCTTTTTGGGCAAAGGCATCAACATTGAGTTTACAGGAGAAACAAAGAGGCATTCAAAGAAAAGAACACGGTCCCTACATTCAAACATGG
Source organism: Ranitomeya variabilis (assembly GCF_051348905.1). Lineage (NCBI taxonomy): Eukaryota > Metazoa > Chordata > Amphibia > Anura > Dendrobatidae > Ranitomeya > Ranitomeya variabilis. The sequence goes on from NC_135239.1 coordinate 85,326,789, forward strand.
CGGAGGTTCCCTGATGTTTTGGGGTTGCTTTGCTGCCTCTGGCACTGGATTGCTTGACCGTGTGCATGGCATTATGAAGTCTGAAGACTACCAACAAATTTTGCAGCATAATGTATGGCCCAGTGTGAGAAAGTTGTTTCTCCCTCAGAGGTCATGGGTCTTCCAGCAGGACAATGACCCAAAACACACTTCAAAAAACACTAGAAAATGGTTTGAGAGAAAGCACTGGGGACTTCTAAGGTGGCCAACAATGAGTCCAGACCTGAATCCCATAGAACACCTGTGGAGAGATCTAAAAATAGCAGTTTGGAGAAGGCACCCTTCAAATATCAGGGACCTGGAGCAGTTTGCCAAAGAAGAATGGTCTAAAATTCCAGCAGAGCATTGTAAGAAACTCATTGATGGTTACTGGAAGCGGTTGGTCGCAGGTATTTTGGCTAAAGGTTGTGCAACCAAGTATTAGGCTGAGGGTGCCAATACTTTTGTCTGGCCCATTTTTGGAGTTTTGTGTGAAATGATCAATGTTTTGCTTTTTGCTTCATTTTCTTTTGTGTTTTTTCATTTAAGACAAATTAAATGAAGATAATAATACCAAAGAATTTGTGTTTGCAATCATTTTCAGGAAGAGACTGAGTATTATCTGACAGAATTGCAGGGGTGTGAATACTTTTGGCCATGACTGTAGTGCTGTATAGAATTAGAGTATCAGACAGCAAAAAAAGGGGTCCACTGGCCTACAATGACCAAACTTGGAGCACGCAGATATATGAGGGCTGTCACGGAAATACCACATTGGCAAAAATGTGGCCTGTTTTTTTTTTTTTATGCAAAATAGTGCTGTATATAATTAGAGTAACAGACAGCAAAAAAAGTGGTACACCGGCCTACAATGACCAAACTTGGAGCACGCAGATATATGAGGACTGTCACGGAAATACCACACTGGCAAATATGTGGCCTTTTTATAATTTTGGAAGCTAAATAGTGCTGTATAGAATTAGAGTATCAGACAGCAAAAAAAGGGGTCCACCGGCCTACAATCCCCAAACTTGGAGCATGCAGATATATGAGGCCATTTTCGGTGAATTTAAAACACACACAAAAAAAGTGGCACAAGGTTAGCACGCACAATTATGCTTCGTATGCCTGACAAACTATGATATTTAAACAGGCCTAATTCTGACAGAACAGACTGTATATTTTTGTTTTTTGGGGGTGAATTTTTGGAAAAAAAATGCAACTAGGTATATAGTAAAGAATCTGCAGCAACAGCAGACAGTTATGGAGCTTTGGCAGGGATGCAGTGGGGGCACATACAGCCTCGCACTGATGTGGATTTGCTGTGCCCTGCCTACCTAGCGCTGCAATATCGGGACCCACAAATTAGCCCTAAAAAGGACTTTTGGTTCCTGAGGAGTTGTGGATTTAAGAGTTGCAGACCTACACTAACTCTAAAAACCATGATTCTGACCCTATCTTTGCACCAGCTCTCCCGACTCTCGCTGAATCGGGAACAGAATGCGGTGAGCAGGGCAATGCTAGGTCTCTCATACTCGGAATGATGCTGTACAGCAAAGCCAATCAATGCACGACCACAACAAAGATGGCTGCGGCGTTTTCATGGACTGGCAGACAATCCCTGCACTGTGATTGGGTCTCTAAAGTCCGCCAAAAATGCTGGGTGGAGACACCAGTTACCGCTGAATAATCCCGGAAATGAGTACACAGAGCATAGTGATACTCGGGCAAGTAACGAGTAGTGGCGAGCACGTTCGCTCATCACTAGCCATCACAAATATACAGAAACTATTTCAGACAAAACCTAAGAAAGAAACAATATACGCTATTTGTATATAAGTAAATAAATAGTAATAGAACATATAAATAACATAGAGTACTTAGTAAACACTGTTTTTGATAAAAAAGTGTAAAAGTCATCCCACTTTGACAAGATGTACCCCAAATGGGATGGTCCTTTCCTCTGCTATTAAAACCGTATCTTGGGTCAGATGACCTCAATGTAGATGGGACAGAGCAGGACTGGGATCTCACTGATCAAACATCTGGCATTATGAAACTATTATTATTATTTATTTATATAGCACCATTGGTGCTGTACATGAGAAAGGGTTACATACAAATTACAGATATCACTTACAGTAAGCAAACTAACAATTACAGACTGATACAGTGGGGTGAGGACCCTGCCCTTGAGGGCTTACATTCTACAGGTTGGTGGGGAAGGAGGCAATAGGTTGAGGGTTGCAGGAGCTCCGGTGTTGGTGACGTGGTAGCTTCGGTAGTGGTGAGGAGGCAGCGGAGTCAGTGCAGGCTGTAGGCTTTCCTGAAGAGGCGGGTTTTCAGGTTCCGTCTGAAGGATCCGAATGTGGTTGACAGTCAGACGTGTTGGGGCAAAGAATTCCAGAGGATGGGAAATATTTGGGAGAAGTCTTGGAGGTGGTTGAGTGAAGAGCAAATGAGTGTGGAGGAGAGAAGGAGGTCTTGGGAGGACCGGAGATTGCATGAGGGAATATGTCGGGAGATTAGTTCAGAGATATATGGAGGAGACAGGTTATGGATGGCTTTGTAGGTCAGTATTAGTAATTTGAACTGGATACGCTGAGGGAATGGGAGCCAGAGAAGAGATTTGCTTAGGGGGGAAGCGGAGGAGTAGCGAGGAGAGAGATGAATTAGTTGGGCAGCAGAGTTAAGGATGGACTGGATAGGTGCAAGGGTGTTAGCAGGGAGGCCACAGAAAAGGATGTTGCAGTAGTCAAAGCGGGAGATGATGAGGGCATGCACAAGCATTTTAGTAGATTTAAGGTTGAGGAAAGGATGGATTCTGGAGATATTTTTGAGCTGGAGGTGAAAGGAGGTGGAAAGAGCTTGGATGTGCGGTTTGAAGGACAGGGCAGAGTCAAGGGTTACTCTGAGGCAGCGAACTTCCGGTACGGGGGAAAGCATCATGTCATTAATTGCCATAGATAGGTCAGATAAGGAAGATCTATGAGATGGAGGAAAGATGATGAGTAGTGATAAGCATTCCGATACCGCAAGTATCGGGTATCGGCCGATATTTGAGGTATCGGAATTCCGATACCGAGTTCCGATATTTTCAGTATATCGGATACCGGAATCGGAAGTTCCCACAATTCAAAGTGCCCAAATTCAGCCAATGAGGAATAATTAGAAGTGTGGGCACATCCTGTTCTGCATGGTGGGCATGGAAGTACTGGCATGGCTGTGATTGGCTGCTGAAATGATGTCATGATGCACTATAAAAGTCGCTGCTGCCATTTAGGGCTCACCCTGCTGTGAATTCAGTTAGGGACAGGACGCTGTGTTCTGACTGAGGGCCAGTTTAGAGATAGCGATTTGCTTCATTGTGCTTTACCAAGGCTAATTTAGCAACCGCTGTGTGAGATCCTTGCTTTTGCCTTGCAGCGCTGTTCACAGCTGTCTGCAAGGTCTCTGTGTGTGTGAGTGCACATCACTCTGTAGTCTGTCGGCAGCCACAGCCGATTGCAGTCAGCTCAGGGTGCGTGACTGCTTCAAACCATTCAATCCATTGTCCTTTTTTGCAATTAGTGCAGCCTGCTGCACATTTTTTCAAATATTTCTTATTAGTGGCTTTTCATCCGTATCCAGCAAAATTGTGGAAAACCACTACATAGGATTACATAGAGCAGCTTTTTTTGGCCTTGCAGCGCCGTTTACGGCTGTCTGCATGGTCTCTGTGTGAGTGCACATCGCTCTGTAGTCTGACGGCAGCCACAGCCGGTTGTAGTCAGCTCAGGGTGCGTGACTGCCTTATACCATTCCATTGTCTGTTTCTCAATTAGTGCAGCCTGCTGCACATTTTTTCAAATTTATCCTATTAGTGGCTTTCCCTCCGTATCCTGCAAGATTGTGGAAAAACACTAAATAGGATTACATAGAGGAGCTTGTTTTGGCCTTGCAGTGCCGTTCACGGCTGTCTGCACAGTCTGTGTGTGAGTGCAGCTCACTCTGTAGTCAGTTCTGCAAAAAAAAAATAATAAAGTTCACCAAACACACCACTTTACAGTTGTGTAGGCCACATTAGCTCATATTAAAGTCTAGTCCACACTTTAGAAAATTAGTGTTTCTTATACCTGTTAGGAGCTGTTCAGGAATAAGCACACTAAGCCCTTAGTACTTTTCTGCTTATCTTTATCAGTCAACCAAGATGAAGAAGGCAGGGAGTAAGGCACGTGGGCTTGGGCATGGGCGCGGAGCAGGGAGAGGACGTGGGGATTATGTGCCTGCTGCAGGCACCGGTGACTCATCATCACCCAGTTTCAGCAGGGAACAGTCCTTCATGCGCAGCTTTGTAGGAGATCGCCGTACACCGCTGCTGCGTGAAGAACAAATTGAAGCCGTTGTCGGATGGATGGCAGCTAATGCATCGACTTCAATTAGTGCCACATCCTCTCAGGCACAGAGCACTGGAGAGCACCCATCTGTCTCTTTACCACCTGCTAAATTACCCAGGCAGTCAGAGAGCCCAGGACAGGAGCCATCTCTACTTCTGTTCTCTGAATCTCTTGGCTTGGAAACAGGGGGACAGCCAAGCAGCATTGGAGAAATGGAAGAAGAGACAGTATGCAGTGATGCCCAACAGCTTTGTCTCTCTAACTCTGAAGAGACGGGTGGGCCAGTGCCTCCGGTCACCACACCGCAATACGCATCTGATGATGAGACTCAGGTGCCACTTTCTGGTGCGTACTGTGCTGCCGAGACTACCCAGGAGAAGCAGTTGGTGGCAGAGGGTAGTGTAGATGATGAGGTCCTTGACCCATCGTGGCGTGAGGTACAGGAAGGTGGTGGGAGCAGCTCTGAGGAAGAGATTCCCCGAACGGGCCAAAGAGGGAGAGGGAGGGGGAAGACTGCGGTTCCTGTAGCCTCCACTTCGGCACTCGTTAGGAGCATGCCTCTTCCAAAAGCCAAAACGGGCGCTCCCAAGACTTGCAGTGCCTGGTCCTTTTTTGACACAGTTGCAGATGACATTTGCTTTGTCAAATGCAAGGTGGGTCATCAGAAAGTCAAAAGAGGGAAAAATGTCAGAAACCTCAATACCACAAATATGTGGAAACATGTGCGGACGAAGCATGCGGTGGAGTTACAAAAACACACTGAAGACCTAGGCCAACCAACAGCGGCACCTACCATCTCTTCAGCTCGTATTGTTGCCTCTTCCTCCAGCTCACACACAGCTTGTTCGGCTTCCTCACGGGATCGCCATGGAAGAACCTCTGGCACTGTTGTCCAGAGACCAACTGTAATTCCACCCACAGCACCACGTTCCCAGTCATCCTCACACTCCCAGCCCAGTCTACAGCCATCTGTAGCACAGGCATGGGAGAAAAGGTGGCCTTTCTCGGCAAACCACCACCGAGCACAGGCTCTGAATGCTGGCATTGCAAAACTACTGTCCCTTGAAATGCTGTCATTCAGGCTGGTGGAGACTGACAGCTTCCGTAACTTGATGGCATTGGCAGTCCCACAATACAATGTGCCCAGCCGCTTTTATTTCAGAAGGCAAGCCGTCCCTGCCCTGCACAAGCATGTGGAGGGACACATAAAACACGCACTACTGAACACCGTCCGTAGCAAGGTCCACCTCACCACCGATGCATGGACCAGTCACCATGGACAGGGGCGATACCTTTCCCTCACTGCCTATTAGGTTAATGTTGTTGTACAGATCGTGAGAGTGGCGCAGGACATGTTCTGCAAACTCCAAGGATTGCAGGAATCCAGTCTGTATGCATTGACTCCTCCTCATACACAAGTTCCTCAGAATCATCGCTGCAGGAGCCATCACAGTCCACCTCCACATGGACCCGTGAACGTTTACCTGTTACGACCGACATGAACACAGCTGTGGGCAAACGTCAACAGGCCATCTTGAAATTAATTTCTTTGGGAAATCGAAGCCGCACAGCGCAGGAGCTCTGGAATGCCATCAAGCAGGAGAGCGACATGTGGTTTGTGCCAGCGAATCTCCAGCCTGGCATGGTAGTGTGTGACAATGGCCGAAATCTGGTGGCAGTTCTTGCCCTAGCAACCTCACTCACATCCCATGTCAGGCACATGTGCTCATCTTGGTCGTGCAGAGTTTTTTGAGGGACTATCCGGATATTGATGCACTGCTGCACAAGGTCCGCCTAGAGTGTGCTCACTTGCGGTGTTCCAGCATGGCAAGATCGCGCATTGCAGCTCTGAAGCGCCGATTCCGCCTTCCGGAACATCGCATCATATGTGACCTACCCACAAGGTGGAATTCCACGTTACATATGTTGGAGCGGTTGTGTGAACAGCAGCCAGCAGTAATGGAATAACAGCTGCATCAGGGGCAAAGAAATTGCACTAAGCGCCGTTCAGACTTCACAACCACTGAGTGGGCCACTATGAAGGACGTCTGCCAGGTTTTGCGTTCCTTCGATGATTCCACGCGGATGGCGAGTGCAGATGATGCACTAGTCAGCATGACTGTCCCCCTTATCTGCCTGCTTCAACAAGCACTGCAAGTGCTAAGGGATGATGTTGTGGAAGAGGTGGAGGATAAGGAGTCACCAATTCCATCAGCTTCTGGACAGTCAGCGCTACGTGGTTCCTCACAAAGGCCTAGGCAGGGGACACTTTGTGAGGAGGATGAGGAGGAGTCAATGGAGGAGGAAGACATCGGTCCAGAGGAGGGAGTTACACAATTCTCCAGTAGTCAGTGTGTAGAGCGAGGGTGGGGTGATGCAGAGCAGGCAGAGATCATGCCTCAAGCAGGGGACAGCGTTTCTTGGCCAGTTGGCAGTCTGCAGCACATGGCTGATTACATGCTGCAGTGCCTGAGAAACGACCGCCGAATCACCCACATTCTCAGCATGGCTGATTATTGGGTGTACACCCTCCTAGATCCCCGCTACCAGGACAACTTACAAAGCCTCATAACACTGTTGAACCGGGAGCGTAAAATGCGGGAGTACCAAGACACACTGGTGAATTCCATCATCTTCTCCAGTCCAAATGAGAGCAGTGCTGCTAGTGCTTTACAAAGCAGCTCAGTGCGTCGAGGCAGTGGAGGAAGCTCTGCACAAAGAGGGAGCAGAAGCAGTGCCTCAGCACAAGGCAAGACCAGTATGGCCCAACTGTGGCACAGTTTTGTGTGCCCGCCACACATGTCTACGCCATCACAGACGGCTCCAGTCAGCAGGAGGCAACGTTTCCGTCAGATGGTGACAAACTACATGTCTAGCCCTCTTACTGTACTCCCAGATGGCTCTTCCCCCTTCAAATTTTGGGTCTCTAAGCTGGATACATGGCCAGAGCTAAGCCAGTATGCATTGGAGGTGCTGGCTTGCCTTGCTGCTAGTGTATTATCGGAACACGTCTTTAGTGCCGCAGGTGGTGTACTAACAGACCGTCGCATGCGACTATCCTCCGATAACGTTGACCGGCTTACTTTTCTGAAAATGAACAAGCCTGGATCTCGCAGGAATTTGCCACTCCTCTTCCAGATTAACCCCTTAGTGACGGAGCCAAATTTTTGAAATCTGATCAATGTCACTTTATGTGGTAATAACTCTGGAACGATTCAACATATCCCAGTGATTTTGAGACTGTATTTTCATGACACATTATACTTTATGTCAATGGTAAATTTAGGTCGATATGTTTTGTGTTTATTTATAAAAAATATCAGAAATGTGAGAAAAATGTTAAAAAATTAGCAATTTTCTAACTTTGAATGATTATCCCTTTTAATCCAGATAGTCATACCACAGCAAACCATTAATAAATAACATTTCCCACATGTCTGCTTTACATCTGCACCATTTGTAAAGTGTTCTTTTTTTTGTTAGCAGTTTAGGAGGTTTAAAAATGTAGCAGTAATTTTTCATTTTTTCAAGGAAATGTACAAAACGTAATTTTTTAGGGACCTATCCATGTTTGAAGTGACTTTAGGGGTCCTATATATTGCAAACCCCCAATAGTGATACCATTTTAAAAACAGCACCCCCTGACATATTGAAAACGGCTGTCAGGTAGTTTATTAACCCTTCAGGTGCTTTTCATGAATTAATGCAAAGTGGCATAACAGAAATGAAAATGTCTATTTTTACCACCTAAATGCCGCTAACTTCTGAACAGGTTACAACAGCCGTCAGACTCTAAGGCCACTATTTGGTCATGAATAGCCATGTCAAACATCAGGACCACACAATCATGATCTGAGAGCACCAACTGGGATAAAGAGGAAGCCCCCACACTCTGTTAACCATTTATAATGATGTAGTCACTATTGACAGCAGCATCTAAGGGGTTAAACAGATTTGGACGGTGTAAACATTGATTGTGGCTGATGCAGCAAGTTGTCAGCTATAGCTGCTGGATTGTCACCTGTATGGGTAGGCTATTGTCTTATATCTCAGGTCAGTTAAAAGACGTATTGGCTGTCATTAAGGGGTTGGTTGGCTACAGTATCCAGGTCTCCTGTTGCGTTCATGTTTCTACCACCTGAAATGCTCAGAAGTGCCGTCTGCACAGTCAAAACACATGACCCAGTGTTATTGGGTTTCAGTAACATCTGCTGATCCCCAGCTGTGTAGCCGGCAATGTGTCCTGCGACCGCCACGCTGACACAACTACTGAAATTTAAGGGAAACTGTCCCCCCCCCAGGCGTTTGTTACTGAAAGAGCCACCTTGTGCAGCCATAATGCTGCACAAGGAAAAGGTAGCTCTTTTAGTTTAGCTCCTTGTACACGCAGAACTTAACACTTATAAAATGTGTCCCCTGATACCGTGAGACGGTCCCGATGGTGTGACTTTCCTTCATAATGACACGTAGCAACCCCCTTGGCGCCGTGCTGCGCCTCCTCAGCGTTGTTTGAATCTGTCCCGTAGCCTGCACTGTTATGTTATCCCTTGGCCATGCGCACTTAGCGCTGCCCATCTTCTGATATAATTTATTGTCAGGCTGCCTGCGCCTGTGCGGCCGCGCTGCCCGAAATCCCGCCTCGCAGTCTCTTCTGATTTAATCACACAGCGGGCCTGGGATCCATGGGCATGCACAGTGCATATCTTCACCTCAGGCTCTCACTCATCTCCCTCCGCCTTCTTCAGACTGTGCGCCGTCAGCTGATCCCTAATAGCATGCCACGGCCGTGACGCCGCACAGTCTGAAGAAGCCAGAAGGAGGGGAGTGAGAGGCGAAGATATGCACTGCGCATGCCCTTGGATCCCAGGCCCTCAGTGTGATTACATTAGACAACACTGCCAGACGGGATCTCGGGCAGCGCGTAAGCACAGGCGCAGCCAGCCTGACACCAAATGATATCAGAAGACGGGCTGCGCTAACTGCGCATGGCCACGGTTGAACATAACAGCACAGGCTAGAAGACAGATTCAAACAACGCTGAGGAGGCGGCGCACAGCGCCAAGGGTGTAGGAATGACGGCTGTGCTGCATCCCATTTTGAAGGACAGTCCCACCTCCGGGATGGTTTCACTGTATTAGGGGACACATTGTATAACTGTTTAGTTCTGCGTTTGCAAGGAGCATAATTAAAAGAGCCACCTTTTCCTTTTGCATCTTTAGTGCTGCACAAGATGGCTTTTTCAGCTACAAACTCCTTGGGGGGGGGGTAAAGGTTCCCTTTCAACTTCCTCCAGTCAGGCTTCAGCCTACACTCTGCTCCTCCTTGATTCCCTGGGCTCTAACACCGCCAGTTGGTGCTCAGAAGTGCTGGCTGCACAGAGAAAAACACTCGCCACTGTGTCAGTGGGGTTCAGTAACATCAGCTGTTCCCCTGCTGTGTAGTCGGCAATGTGTCCTGCAAACGCCACGCAGACACAACAGACACTAAGCTGCCTCCAGTGCAGGCTTCGGCCTACACTCTGCTTCTCCTTGATTCCCTGGGCTCTAACACCGCCAGTTGGTGCTCAGAAGTGCTGGTTACACAGAGAAAAACACTCGCCACTGTGTCAGTGGGGTTCAGCAATGCCAGCTGTTCCACTGCTGTGTAGCCGGCAACGTGTCCTGCAAATGTCACGCAGACACAACAGACAATAAGCTGCCTCCAGTGCAGGCTTCGGCCTACACTCTGCTCCTCCTTGATTCCCTGGGCTCTAACACCGCCAGTTGGAGCCCGGAAGTGCTGGCTGCACAGAGAAAAACACTCGCCACTGTGTCAGTGGGGTTCAGTAACGCCAGCTGTTCCTCTGCTGTGTAGCCGGCAATGTGTCCTGCAAACGCCATGCAAACACAACAGACACTAAGTTGCCTCCAGTGCAGGCTTCGACCTACACTCTGCTCCTCAAAGATTCCCTGGGCTCTAACACCGCCAGTTGGTGCTCGGAAATGCTGGCTGCACAGAGAAAAACACTCGCCACTGTGTCAGTGGGGTTCGGTAACGCCAGCTGTTCCCCTGCTGTGTAGCAGGCAATGTGTCCTGCGAATGCCACGCAGACACTACAACAAAAATTAAAGGGAATCTGTCCCCCCAGGCGTTTGTAACTAAAAGAGCCACCTTGTGCAGCACTAATGCTGCATTTGGACAAGGTGGCTCTTTTTGTTATACTCATCGCACACGCAGAACTAAACACTTATAAAAAGTGTCCCCTGATACCGATTAACCATCCCGAAGGTGTGACTTTCCTTCATAATGACACGCAGCAACCCCCTTGGCGCCGTGCTCCGCCTCCTCAGCGTTGTTTGAATCTGTCCCGGAGCCTGCGCTGATATGTTATCCCTTGGCCATGCGCGTTTAGCGCTGCCCGTCTTCTGACATTATGAGTTGTCAGGATGGCTGCACCTGTGTGACCGCCCTGCCCGAGATCACGCCCCGCAGTGTCCTATTTATTCTCACTGCGGGGCTGGGATTCATGGGCATGCGCATTGCATATCTTCGCCTCTCATTCATCTCCTTCCGCCTTCTTCAGACTGTGCGGCCTCACGGCCATGGCATGCGATAAGGGATCAGCTGACGCCGCACAGTCTGAAGCAGGCATAAGGACATGAGTGAGAGGCAAAGATATTAACTGCACAAGGCCATGAATCCCAGCCCTGCAGTGTGAATACATCAGAAGAAACCCCGGGGCTGGGATTCATGGGCATGCGCAGTGCATATCTTCGTCTCTCAGTCATCTCCTTCCGCCTTCTTCAGACTGTGTGGCTTCACGGCCGTGGCATGTGATAAGGGATCAGCTGAAGCCGCACAGTCTGAAGCAGGCGTAAGGACATGAGTGAGAGGCAAAGATATTAACTGTGCAAGGCCATGAATCCCAGCCCCACAGTGTGAATAAATCAGAAGACACTGCGGGGCTGGGATTCATGGGCATGCACAGTGCATATCTTCACCTCTCAGTCATCTCCTTCTGCCTTCTTCAGACTGTGCGGCTTCACGGCCGTGGCATGCGATAAGAGATCAGCTGACGCCGCACAGTCTGAAGCAGGAATAAGGACATGAGTGAGAGGCGAAGATATTAACTGCGCAAGGCCATGAATCCCAGCCCCGCAGTGTGAATAAATCAGAAGACACTGCGGGGCTGGGATTCATGGGCATGCGCAGTGCATATCTTCGCCTCTCAGTCATCTCCTTCTGCCTTCTTCAGACTGTGCGGCTTCATGGCCGTGGCATGCGATAAGGGATCAGCTGACGCCGCACAGTCTGAAGCAGGCGTAAGGACATGAGTGATAGGTGAAGATATTTACTGCGCAAGGCCATGAATCCCAGCAACGCAGTGTGAATATATCAGAAGACACTGCGAGGCTGGGATTCATGGGCATGCGCAGTAACAGCGCATGGCCAAGGGATAACACAGCAGCGCAGACTCCGGAACACAAAAAAGCAACGCTCAGGAGGCTGCGCCCAGCACCAAGGCGGTATTTCTGACAGCTGTGCTTCGTCTCATAAAGAAGGAAAGTCCCGCCTCCGAAAAGGGTTTCACATTATGAGGGGCAAAATTTTAGAAGCATTTCATTCAGCATGTGCAAGGAACATAATTAAAAGAGCCACCTTTTCCTTGTGCAGCATTACTGCTGCACAAAGTGGCTCTTCTAGTTATTAACGCCTGGGGGGCTTAAAGGTTCCCTTTCAATTTGCTCCAATTAGGCTTCGGCCTACACTCTGCTCCCCGTGCTGACCCTGGGCTCTAACACTGCCAGTTGGTGCCCGGAAGTGCTGGCTGCACAGAGAAAAACACTCGCCACTGTGTCAGTGGGGTTCAGTACCGCCAGCTGTTCCCCTGCTGTGTAGCCGGCAACGTGTCCTGCAAACGCCACGCAGACACAACAGACAATAAGCTGCCTCCAGTGCAGGCTTCGGCCTACACTCTGCTCCTCCTTGATTCCCTGGGCTCTAACACCGCCAGTTGGTGCCCGGAAGTGCTGGCTGCACAGAGAACAACACTCGCCTCGCCACTGTGTCAGTGGGGTTCAGAAACGCCAGCTGTTCCCCTGCTGTGTAGCAGGCGACATGTCCTGCAAACGCCATGCAGACACAACAGACAATAAGCTGCCTCCAGTGCAGGCTTCGGCCTACACTCTGCTCCTCTGCTCCTCCTTGATTCACTGGGCTCTAACACTGCCAGTTAGTGCTCGGAAGTGCTGGCTGCACAGAGAAAAACACTCGCCACTGTGTCAGTGGGGTTCAGTAATGTCAGCTGTTGCCCTGCTGTGTAGCTGCCAATGTGTCCTGCAAACGCCACGCAGACACAAAAGACACTAAGCTGCCTCCAGTGCAGGCTTCGGCCTACACTCTGCTCCTCTGCTCCTCCTTGATTCCCTGGGCTCTAACACCGCCATTTGGTGCTCGGAAGTGCTGACTGCACAGAGAAAAACACTCGCCACTGTGTCAGTGGGGTTCAGTAACGTTAGCTGTTCCCCTGCTGTGTAGCCGGAAACGTGTCCTGCAAACGCCACGCAGACACAACAGACACTAAGCTGCCTCCAGTGCAGGCTTTGGCCTACACTCTGCTCCTCTGCTCCTCCTTGATTCCCTGGGCTCTAACACCGCCAGTTAGTGCTCGGAAGTGCTGGCTGCACAGAGAAAAACACTCGCCACTGTGTCAGTGGGGTTCAGTAACATCAGCTGTTCCCCAGCTGTGTAGCCGGCAAAGTGTCCTGCAAACGCCACGCAGACACAACAGACACTAAGCTGCCTCCAGTGCTGGCTTCAGCCTGCACTCTGTTCCTCTGCTCCTCTTTGATTCCCTATGCTCTAACACCGCCAGTTGGTGCTCGGAAGTGCTGGCTGCACAGAGAAAAACACTCGCCACTGTGTCAGTGGGGTTCAGTAACATCAGCTGTTCCCCTGCTTTGTAGCCGGCAACGTGTCCAGCAAACGCCACGCAGACACAACAGACACTAAGCTGCCTCCAGTGCAGGCTTCGGTCTACACTCTGCTCCTCCTGCTGACCCTGGGCTCCAACACCGCTAGTTGCTGCTCGGAAGTGCTGGCTGCACAGAGAAAAACACTCACCACTGTGTCAGTGGGGTTCAGTAATGCCAGCTTTTCCCCTGCTTTGTAGCCGGCAATGTGTCCTGCAAACGCCACTCAGACACAACAGACAATAAGCTGCCTACAGTGCAGGCTTCGGCCTACACTCTGCTCTTCCTGCTGACCCTGGGCTCCAACACCGCTAGTTGCTGCTCGGAAGTGCTGGATACACAGAGAAAAACACTCGCCTCACCACTGTGTCAGTGGGGTTCAGCAACGCCAGCTGTCCCCCTGCTGTGTAGCCAGCAATGTGTCCTGCAAACGCCACGCAGACACAACAGACACTAAGCTGCCTCCAGTGCAGGCTTCGGCCTACACTCTGCTCCCCCTGCTGTCCCTTGGCTCCAACAACGCTAGTTGGGGCTCTAGTAAGACAATCTTGAACAGGTCCCCATCCTGGTTCCAGTACCGTCAGCTGGTTCCGGGCAGAGCCTTTGGCTTAGGTGCCTCTTTCTGGGTATCCGAGTTCCACCAATGTCAGGTGGTCCTTGGTAGTGCTTTCTGGCACGGGTACCTCCTGCTTAGTATCCGGGTTCCAGTAACGTCAGCTGGTCCTCAGTAGTTCCATTGGCTCTCGTACCTTCGGCTACCCGTCCGGGTTCCAGTACCGTCAGCTGCTTCTCGGCAGTGTCTTTTGCTCTTGTACCTTCTGCTCCCCATCCTGGTTCCAGTACCGTCAGCTGGTTCCGGGCAGAGCCTTTGGCTTAGGTGCCTTCTTCTGGGTATCCGAGTTCCACCAACGTCAGGTGGTCCTTGGTAGTGCTTTCTGGCACGGGTACCTCCTGCTTAGTATCCGGGTTCCAGTAATGTCAGCTGGTCCTCGGTAGTTCCATTGGCTCTTGTACCTTCAGCTACCCATCCGGGTTCCAGTACCGTCAGCTGCTTCTCGGCAGTGTCTTTTGCTCTTGTACTTTCTGCTCCCCATCCTGGTTCCAGTACCGTCAGCTGGTTCCGGGCAGAGCCTTTGGCTTAGGTGCCTCCTTCTGGGTATCCGAGTTCCACCAATGTCAGGTGGTCCTTGGTAGTGCTTTCTGGCACGGGTACCTCCAGCTTAGTAACCAGGTTCCAGTAACGTCAGCTGGTCCTCGGTAGTTCCATTGGCTCTTGTACCTTCGGCTACCCATCCGGGTTCCAGTACCGTCAGCTGGTTCTCAGCAGTGTCTTTTGCTCTTTTACCTTCTGCTGCCCATCCTGGTTCCAGTACCATCAGCTGGTTCCAGGCAGAGCCTTTGGCTTAGGTGCCTCATTCTGGGTATCCGAGTTCCACCAAAGTCAGGTGGTCCTTGGTAGTGCTTTCTGGCACAGGTACCTCCTGCTTAGTATCCAGGTTCCAGTAACGTCAGCTGGTCCTCGGTAGTTCCATTGGCTTTTTGACCTTCGGGTAGCCATCAGAGTTCCAGTTCCATCAGTTGGTTCTCGGCATTTTCTCAGCCTTCTTGTACCTTCTGCTATATTTCCAAGTTCAAGACCCTAAAGACGACGACCCGGAAGACCGAGAAGCAGAAGAAAAAAGAGCAGAAGAACATTAAGCATAAGACTAAACATCAAAGCAAAAGATATTATCTAAATTATAAGCAGAAGAAGACTAAGCAGTGTATGGGGGTGAGTCCGTTCCTCCTCGTGGTGCCCCTGGAAAAATCCTGCTGCTGCAGGCCTAACTGAATGCGGACAAATCCTGTTGTAACTCTTTTGTGACAGGCAGAACGGAAGGTGTAATCTTCAAACTGTTATAGATAACAACTACAGGAATGCCTGTCACAAATAAGAATATGATGAAGAAGTTGAATATGAAGAAGAATAATAGTTTAATACAAAGAATATGAAGAATGTAACAAAAAAAATAATAGGTAGAAGATGAAGAAGAAGATGAATCAGGTGAAGAAGAAGTTGATGTCAAAGATGCTGCTGCTGAGGATGATGAAGAAGAAAGTGTCGGAAAAGTAAAAAAGGTGAAGGGCATGGAAGTAGTGAAACATCAATATCTGACAAAATAAAAAAAAACTTAACATAGTCAATGTCTTTGTAACTCCGAACGTCTTAAAAAAAAAAAAAAAAAAAAAATTCCTGCTATTCTGTTTGATTGGGCTAAACCTCTATGCCTTTAATGTCTCCGCCACCTCCCCCAGTACATCCTACATTATTCTTAGTTGTTTTCCTTCATATAGAATGAACCTACAAGGAAAGAAAGGGTTTATTTTAATTTTAATACTTTGGTGCCATTGACTTGCATTGGTATCTGGTATCGGTATCAGCGATATCCGATATTTTTTTAATATCGGCCGATCCAATCTGATACTGAAACTTTCCGATATCGGAAGGTATCGCTCAACACTAATGATGAGTTCAGATTTGTCTACATTGAGTTGGAGGAAGTGAGAGGAGAAGAAGGAGGATATGGCTGATAGACACTCCGAGATTCTGGACAGTAGAGAGGTGACGTCTGGGCCAGAAATGTAGATCTGAGTGTCATCAGCATAAAGGTGGTACTGGAATCCATGGGACTTTTTGAGTTGTCCCAGGCCAAGTGTATAGATTGAGAAGAGTAGGGGTCCTAGAACAGAGCCTTGGGGGACTCCAACAGAGAGAGGATGGGATGAGGAGGTAGTGTGGGAGTGGGAGACGCTGAATGTGAGGTTGGAAAGGTATGAGGAGATTTAGGATATGGCAGGGTCTTAGATGCCAAAGGAGGAGAGGATCTGTAGTAGGAGGCAGTGGTCAACTGTGTCGAAAGCAGAGGACAGGTCTAGAAGGAGGAGTACAGAGTATTGTCTGTTAGCTTTGGCTGTAATGAGGTCGTTAGTAATTTTGGTGAGGGTTGTCTTAGTTGAGTGATGGGGGCAGAAACCAGATTGTAGATTGTCAAAGAGCAGGTTAGATGAGAGATGGGAGGAAAGTTCAGCGTGGACGTGCTGCTCCAGGAGTTTGGAAGCGAATGGGAACAGCAACATTGGGCGATAGGTGGACAAAGCAGTTGGATCGAGGGTTGGCTTTTTAAGTATAGGCATGATTGTGGCATGTTTGAAAGAAGAAGGGAAGGTGCCAGAAGTTAGTGATAGGTTGAAGAGGTGGGTTAGGGATGGGATAAGAGTGGTGGTGAGTTTGGGGAGGAGGTGAGATGGGATGGGGTCGAGCGCACAGGTGGTGAGGTGCGATTTGGAGAGGAGACAATCAAGCCCCCCTTCAGTGATGTTGGATAGGGAGGTTATGGGGTTTGGGCATTGGTCTGGTATACAAAGGGGTTGTGGTGGTTGAACAATGAAGACTTGCCTTGTTTGGTCAATCTTATTTTTAAAGTGTGTGACAAAGTCCTCATCATAGATGAGGGAGGTTGGAGGGGGCTGTGGGGGGCGGAGGAGGGAGTTAAAGGTTTTAAACAGCTGTTTGGGGTTGTAGGATAGGAGGGTTGTAAAGTAGGCCTGTTTAGCAGAGGTGAGAGCAGATTTAAAAGTGAGTGTTGCCTATTTGAAAGCAGTGAAGTCTTCTTGCGAATGTGTTTTCTTCCAATGCCGCTCTGCAGCCCTGGAGACTTGCCGGAGCTTTTTAGTGGTGTTATTCTGCCAGGGTTGTCTACTGATACATCGCACTCTGCCATGAACCAGAGGGGCAACCATGTCAATGTCTAATGTGAGAGTGGCATTGTAGAAAGCAGTGGCACTGTCTGTGTTGTGGAGTGAGGATATTGATTGCCTAATGAAATGCCTAGCACAAATAGGGGGCCACACCCCTGTTTGTACCAGGTAAAAGAAACTACAGAAAAAGCAAAGAAATGAGCCAGAGTAGAAGTTAGTACATATGCAACATCGGACCCTGATTCTGCTCTGCCCTCATCTACCATTAGGTTGTCTGAAGCAAGGTGAGATTTTAATACTAGAGGATAGGACTGGCCCAATTGGGGTACGCCTTGTTGCAGTGGGATGTCTTTTACGCTTTTTTGATCAATAACAGTGTTTACTAAGTACCCCATGTTATTTAAATATTCTATTACTATTTACTTGCAGCAGGGTATATGCTCATCAGGTTTTGTCTGTTAAATGGCCATAGTATGAACAAACTTTTATGTTGCATGTATATCAACTCGTGCTCGTTTTCATTTCTTTGGTTTTGCAGAAGCTATTTCAGATAGATTATACAATATATTATATTCATATTGTACAGTATAATTCTAATGGTTATTATTAATTTTCTGCTTTTTTTACAGCCCCCCTTCCCCATCCCATATATGTAAAGTCTGAGTTCGGGGTTTGGACGCAAGTTTGTGTCATGTCTGGCCCCGAACTCGAACTTTAGAAAAAACTTGGGCAAACCCATCGATCCCGAACATCGGGGGTTCGCCCATCACTAGTCCCTACCATTAAAGGTGCAGCGCAGTGTGCCAACCACTGCTGCCATGATAGTGAACCTGCATGATGAATGACCTAGTGCCCAACTGCACCCTTTCAGATTTTGGCTTCTCCCTTCAGTCAACATTTTTGTAAAATAATGTAAACTGGGCTGGGCAGGAGATTTGACCATTATATCTGGCAATAATTTCAGTGCAGTGTCTTCTTGATTCATCTTTGCAGCCTCCATCATTAGGCAGAATGTTAGCTATGAAGGCAGAAACTTTCTCAAAAAAGGCCAGATAGGAAAATTATAACAGTGGGGCATGTAAAAATGAAATATAAATGTTTCAAGCAGTAAAAAAATAACATTTTTCACTAAAAAGATGATCAATGGATTGCATGATGGCACATAAAACTTTTTTTTTGCAAGAATTCTAGGTAAAATAAGAATGAAAACATCATCCATATGCCCTATGACTTGTCACTGGCTGACAATCCCAGACTATGTATAACATACCAATCCGTCATCTCATTAATACCCAGATGATGACTGTTGGATGGAGAGGTGTTTAAAGTCTTAAAAGTGTGAGATGATTGGTTGGGCCAAGATCTCTTTGCAATAATTTAAATGCTAGGTAATGTGCCCTTGTGTGTGACATTGAGTCACTCATGGACAAGCTGTGAGGCAGGGTAGTTAAGAGGTCCTGGGTCAGATACCAAGAGTGCGTTTCATAAACAGAGGAGTGAGAGAAAGGAATAGCCAAGTCACAGTCCTGGGTCAGGACTCCAAGAAGATAGTGGATCAAAGCAAAAAGGAATAGGCAAAAGAATAGTCAAGGGCAAATTGAAGATCGAGCAACAAATATCAGAATACAGGAACTCAGAGAACAGAGCGAACACACACCATTTGAGTTACCGGTAAGTTACAACTGGCAAAAACTGAAGCCAGAGAGCCAGCTAAAAAGGAAAAAAAAAGGTGGCTTTTATGTCTGTCAATCCAGTATTGATAGCTGACAGGAAGCATTGTGTGTGAAAAGGGAGAAACCTTTGCTCAAGCTCTATGCTACCAAGTGGGAAGCTTCCTTCTTAGGAGAGGTTTTTGCTTTAGATTCTTATACTAATATAAATTATATATAAACTGTATAATGTCTGAGTAATAAAGGTGTAATATACTTTATAATGTTTGACGATGTCATAAGTCTAAGTGGGATATGTAATATGAGCCAAAATATCTTTTAAGAGATGTTCCCTTAGTTCCCAGCTTTTGATCCTGGAAAAAACAATGATTCACTGCTTGTCTTTTCCAATTAAGGTTTCATAAATTACAGGAATAACAATGATCTTGTTGTGGTTGTCTGTGTTTCATTGGAACAAGTAGAAAAAAAGCCAGCTCACCGATCCTATGAAGAAGCCAAGAACTCCGTCCTGATGAGACGTGATGAAGCACAATAGAAAAAAGGGGAAAATGTTCCAGCTTCTTATGAATAAAATACAAAATTATATTATTTTATTAGAACATACTTAAAATGCAAGATGCTCCTGAGACATCAGCATGTCACATGCGAGGCAAGCTACGCGTTTCGACCGACACAGCGGTCTTTGACAAAGACCGCTGTGTTGGTCGAAACACGTAGCTTGCCTCGCATGTGACATGGTGATGTCTCAGGAGCATCTTGCATTTTAAGTATGTTCTAATAAAATTTTGTATTTTATTCATAAGAAGCTGGAACATTTTCCCCTTTTTTCTATTGTGTTTCAATGGACCAGGCTGTTATGTTTGTTTAGGAAGCAGGATCTGGTGTGCTGTTATTGCAATTGGATATCAAAATCAGCCTTTCAGTTGTTGCTGGTGCATGTGACTGCTTCCATTCACTTTGTTTCAGCTAGGTAGCTTGTATTACTATGACAAAAATGTGCTAGTCAGTTATTTTGAAATCTTTGATTCAATGGTAAAAAAGGGGTGCATTTTGCTTTACCGTAGTGACTTCCGTTTATGAGATCATGGGCACCCTGTGTGAAGTTTTTGCTAGACCTTTATGTTACTTTAATTGGGGCCATTATACTGAGTGGGGTGCTTGTAATGGGGGCCATCATAGTGTATGGGGGCTGGCATTGTGGGGCCACAATACTAATTGGTGTATTGCGAGAACATTATAATGACTCTTCTGTCATAGCGTGTAGGAGGCTGTGGGCTCCATGATACTGTGTGGGGTTACATAGTTACATAGTTATTAAGGTTGAAGGAAGACTTTAAGTCCATCTAGTTCAACCCATAGCCTAACCTAGCATGCCCTAACATGTTGATCCAGAGGAAGGCAAAAAAAAGCCCATGTGGCAAAGAGTAAGCTTCACATTGGGGAAAAAAAATACTTCCCGACTCCACATACGGCAATCAGACTAGTTCCCTGGATCAACGCCCTATCAAGGAATCTAGTGTCTATACCCTGTAACATTATACTTTTCAAGAAAGGCATCCAGTCCCATCTTAAATTTAAGTAATGAATCACTCATTACAACATCATACGGCAGAGAGTTCCATAGTCTCACTGTTCTTACAGTAAAGAACCTGCAACTGTTATTATGCTTAAACCTTCTTTCCTCCAAACGTAGAGGAGGCCCCCTTGTCCCTGTCTCAGGTCTATGATTAAAAAGATCATCAGAAAGGTCTTTGTACTGTTCCCTCATATATTTATACATTAAAATAAGATCACCCCTTAGTCTTCATTTTTCCAAACTAAATAGCCCCAAGTGTAATAAACCTATCTTGGTATTGCAGACCCGCCAGTCCTCTATTAACCCCTTCACCCCCAAGGGTGGTTTGCACGTTAATGACCGGGCCAATTTTTACAATTCTGACCACTGTCCCTTTATGAGGTTATAACTCTGGAACGCTTCAACGGATCCTGGCAATTCTGACACTGTTTTCTCGTGACATATTGTACTTCATGATAGTGGTAAAATTTCTTCGATATAACTTGCGTTTATTTGTGAAAAAAATGGAAATTTGGCGAAAATTTCGCAATTTTCCAACTTTGAATTTTTATGCCCTTAAATCACAGAGATATGTCACACAAAATACTTAATAGGTAACATTTCCCACATGTCTACTTTACATCAGCACAATTTAGGAACCAACATTTTTTTTGCTAGGGAGTAATAAGGGTTAAAAGTTGACCAGCAATTTCTCATTTTTACAACACCATTTTTTTTAAGGGACCACATCTCATTTGAAGTCATTTTGAGGGGTCTATATGACAGAAAATACCCAAGTGTGACACCATTCTAAAAACTGCACCCCTCAAGGTGCTCAAAATCACATTCAAGAAGTTTATTTACCCTTCAGGTGTTTCACAGGAATTTTTGGAATGTTTAAATAAAAATGAACATTTAACTTTTTTTACACAAAATTTATTTCGGCTCCAATTTGTTTTATTTTACCAAGGGTAACAGGAGAAAATGGACCCCAAAAGTTGTTGTACAATTTGTGCTGAGTACGCTGATACCCCATATGTGGGGGTAAACCACTGTTTGGGCGCACCGCAGAGCTCGGAAGGGAACTAGCGCCATTTGACTTTTCAATGCAAAATTGACTGGAATTGAGATGGAACGCCATGTTGCGTTTGGAGAGCCCCTGATGTGCCTAAACATTGAAACCCCCCAAAAGTGACACCATTTTGGAAAACTAGACCCCCTAAGGAACTCATCTAGATGTGTGGTGAGCACTTTGACCCACCAAGTGCTTAACAGAAGTTTATAATGCAGAGCCGTAAAAATAAAAAATCACATCTTTTCACAAAAATTATCTTTTTGCCCCTATTTTTTTATTTTCCCAAGGGTAAGAGAAGAAATCGGACTGCAAAAGTTGTTGTGCAATTTGTCCTGAGTACAACGATACCCCACATGTAGGGGTAAACGACTCTTTGGGCGCATAGCAGAGCTCGGAAGGGAAGGAGCGCCATTTGACTTTTCAATGCAAAATTGACTGGAATTAAAATGGGATGCCATGTCGCGTTTGGAGAGCCCCTGATGTGCCTAAACATTAAACCCCCCCACAAGTGACACCATTTTGGAAAGTAGACCCCCTAAGGAACTTATCTAGATGTGTTTTGAGAGCTTTGGTCCCCCAAGTGTTTCACTACAGTTTATAACGCAGAGCTGTGAAAATAAAAATTCTTTTTTTTTCGCAAAAATGATTTTTTTAGCCCCCAGTTTTGTATTTTCACAAGGGTAACATTATAAATTGGACCCCAAAAGTTGTTGTCCAATTTGTCCTGAGTACGCTGATACCCCATATGTGGGGGGGAACCACTGTTTGGGCGCATGGCAGAGCTCGGGAGGGAAGGAGCGCCATTTGGAATGCAGACTTAGATGGATTGGTTTGCAGGCATCACGTTGCATTTGCAGAGCCCCTGATGTACCCAAACAGTAGAAACCCCCCACAAATGACCCCATATTGGAAACTAGACCTCCCAAGGAACTTATCTAGATGTGTTGTGAGAACTTTGAACCTCCAAGTGTTTCACTACAGTTTATAACGCAGAGCCGTGAAAATAAAAAACATTTTTTTCCACAAAAATGATTTTTTTAGCCCCCAGTTTTGTATTTTCACAAGGGTAACAGGAGAAATTGGACCCAAAAAGTTGTTGTCCAATTTGTCCTGAGAATGCTTATACCCCATATGTGGGAGGGAACCACTGTTTGGGCGCATGGCAGAGCTCAGAAGGGAAGGAGCGCCATTTGGAATGCAGACTTAGATGGATTGATCTGCAGGCATCACGTTGCATTTGCAGAGCCCCTGATGTACCCAAACAGTAGAAACCCCCAAAAGTGACCCCATATTGGAAACTAGACCTCCCAAGGAACTTATCTAGATGTGTTGTGAGAACTTTTAAGCCCCAAGTGTTTCACTACAGAGCCGTGAAAATAAAAAATCTTTTTTTCCCACAAAAATGATTTTTAGCCCCCCAAATTTATATTTTCCCAAGGGTAACAAGAGAACTTGGACCCCAAAAGTTGTTGTGCAATTTGTCCCGAGTACGCTGATGCCCCATATGATGGTGTAAACCCCTGTTTGGGCGCACAGGAAAGCTAGAAAGGGAAGGAGCACTGTTTTACTTTTTCAATGCAGAATTGGCTGGAATTGAGATCGGACGCCATGTCGCATTTGGAGCGCCCCCGATGTGCCTAAACAGTGGAAACTCCCCAATTCTAACTGAAACCCTAATCCAAACACACCCCTAGCCCTAATCCCAATGGTAACCCTAACCACACCCCTAACCCTGACACACCCCTAACTCTAATCCCAACCCTAATCCCAACTGTAAATGTAATCCAAACCCTAACCCCAACTTTAGCCCCAACCCTAACCCTAACTTTAGCTCCAACCCTAGCCCCAACCCTAGCCCCAACCCTAGCCCCAACCCTAACCTTAGCCCTAACCCTAGCCCTAACCCTAGCCCCAACCCTAATCCTATCTTTAGCCCCAACCCTAACCCTAACTTTAGCTCCAACCCTAGCCCCAACCCTAGCCCCAACCCTAACCCTAGCCCTAACCCTAGCCCTAACCCTAGCCCTAACCCTAGCCCTAACCCTAGCCCTAACCCTAGCCCTAACCCT
This sequence comes from Ranitomeya variabilis, assembly GCF_051348905.1. NCBI lineage: Eukaryota > Metazoa > Chordata > Amphibia > Anura > Dendrobatidae > Ranitomeya > Ranitomeya variabilis. Next base: position 85,350,241 of record NC_135239.1, read on the forward strand.
AACCCTAACCCTAACCCTAACCCTAGCGCTAACCCTAACCCTAACCCTAGCCCTAACCCTAGCCCTAACCCTAACGGGAAAATGGAAATAAATACATTTTTTTAATTTTATTATTTTTCCCTAACTAAGGGGCGTTTGATTTACTTTTATATCGGATTTTTATGATTGGCAGCTGTCACACACTAAAAGACGCTTTTTATAGCAAAAAAGTTTTTGCGTCTCCACATTTTGAGACCTATAATTTTTCCATATTTTGGTCCACAGAGTCATGTGAGGTCTTGTTTTTTGCGGGACGAGTTGACGTTTTTAATGGTAACATTTTCGGACACGTGACAGTTTTTGATCGCTTTTTATTCCGATTTTTGTGAGGCAGAATGACAAAAAAACAGCTATTCATGAATTTCTTTTGGGGGAGGCGTTTATACCGTTCCACGTTTGGTAAAATTGATAAAGCAGTTTTATTCTTCGGGGCAGTACGATTACAGTGATATCTTCATTTTTTTATGTTTTGGCGCTTTTATACGATAAAAACTATTTTATAGAATAAATAATTATTTTGGCATCGCTTTATTCTGAGGACTATAACTTTTTTATTTTTTCTTTGATGATGTTGTATGGTGGCTCGTTTTTTGCGGGACAAGATGACGTTTTCAGCGGTACCATGATTATTTATATCTGTCTTTTTGATCGCGTGTTATTCCACTTTTTGTTCGACGGTATGATAATAAAGCGTTGTTTTTTGCCTCGGTTTTTTTTTTTCCCCTACAGTGTTCACTGAAGGGGTTAACTAGTGATATAATTTTATAGATCGGGTGGTTACAGACGCGGTGATACTAAATATGTGTACTTTTATTGTTTTTTTTTATTATTTAGATAAAGAAATGTATTTATGGGAATAATATATATTTTTTTCTTTATTTAGGAATTTTTTTATTTTTTTTTTACACATGTGGAAATTTTTTTTTAAACTTTTTTACTTTGTCCCAGGGGGGGCCATCACAGATCGGTGATCTGACAGTTTGCATAGCACTCTGTCAGATCACCGATCTGACTTAGAGCACTGCAGGCTTACCAGCGCTTCTTGCTCTGAGCAGGCACTCGGTAAGCCACCTCCCTCCCTGCAGGACCCGGATGCCGCGGCCATCTTGGATCCGGGACCTGCAGCGAGGAAGGAGGTAGGAGACCCTCGGAGCAACGCGATCACATCGCGTTGCTCCGGGGGTCTCAGGGAAGCCTGCAGGGAGCCCCCTCCCTGCGCGATGCTTCCCTGTACCGCCGGTAAACCACGATCATGTTTGATCGCGGTGTGCCTGGGGTTAATGTGCCGGGGGCGGTCTGTGACCGCTCCTGGCACATAGTGCCAGATGTCAGCTGCGATAGTCAGCTGACATCTGGCCGCGATCGGCCGCGCTCCCCCCGTGAGCGCCGCCGATCGCGCTGGACGCACTATCCCGTCGGTGGTCATACGGGCCCACCCCACCTCGACAGGATAGTACGTCCAATGTCAGAAAGGGGTTAATCTTGGTCGCTCTTCTCTGCACCCGCTCTAGTTCAGCTATGTCTTTCTTATACACCGGAGACCAGAACTGTGCACAGTATTTTAAGTGTGGTCGAACTAGTGACTTGTATAGAGGTAAAATTATGTTCTCCTCATGAGCATCTATGCCTCTTTTAATACATCCCAATATTTTATTTGCCTTTGTAGCAGCTGCCTGACACTGGCCACTGAATATGAGTTTGTCATCCACCCATACACCCAGGTCTTTTTCATTGACTGTTTTGCCCAGAGTTTTAGAATTAAGCACATAGTTATACAGCTTATTACTTCTACCCAAGTGCATGACCTTACATTTATCCCCATTAAAGCTCATTTGCCAATTATCAGCCCAAGCTTCTAGTTTACATAAATCATCCTGTAATATAAAATTGTCCTCCCCTGTATTGATTACCCTGCAGAGTTTAGTGTCATCTGCAAATATTGAAATTCTACTCTGAATGCCCCCTACAAGGTCATTAATAAATATGTTAAAAAGAAGAGGGCCCAATACTGACCCCTGTGGTACCCCACTGCTAACCGCGACCCAGTCCGAGTGTGCTCCATTAATAACCACCCTTTGTTTCCTATCCCTGAGCCAGCTCTCAACCCACTTGCACATATTTTCCCCTATCCCCATTATTCTCATTTTATGTATCAACCTTTTGTGTGGCACCATATCAAAAGCTTTTGAAAAGTCCATATACACTCCATCTACTGGGTTCCCTTGGTCCAGTCTGGAACTTACTTCTTCATAGAAGCTGATCAAATTAGTCTGACATGAATGGTCCCTAGTAAACCCGTGCTGATACTGGGTCCTGTGTACTGTTGAGCGATACCTTCCGATATGCAAAGGTATCGGTATCGGATTGGATCGGCCGATACCCAAAAAGTATCGGATATCGCCGATACCGATACCCAATACCAATGCATATCAATGGGACACAAAATATCGGAATGGTTCCCAGGGTCTGAAGGAGAGGAAACTCTCCTTCAGGCCCTGGGATCCATATTCATGTATAAAATAAAGAATAAAAATAAAAAATATTGATATACTCACCCCTCTGACGGCCCCGGCTCTCACCGCTGCAAGCGTCTGCCTCCATTCCCTAAGAATGCAGAGTGAAGGACCTTCGATGACGTCGCGGCTTGTGATTGGTCACGTGACCGCTCATGTGACCGCTCACGTGACCAATCACAAGCCGCGACGTCATTGCAGGCCCTACACTCACTCATTCTTTGGAACGGAGGCTGCCGGTTACATCGCTAAGGTCCAGGGGCCGCCGGAGGGGTGAGTATATCAATATTTTTTATTTTTATTATTTATTTTTTACATGAATATGGATCCCAGGGCCTGAAGGAGAGTCTCCTCTCCTCCAGACCCTGGGAACCATACGCACCGCACACTTCCGATTCCGATTTCCGATATCGCAAAAATATCGGAACTCGGTATCGGAATTCCGATACAGCAAATATCGGCCGATACCCGATACTTGCAGTATCGGAATGCTCAACACTAGTCATGAGGTTATTCCTCTTCAGATACTCCAGTATAGCATCCCTTAGAATGCCCTCCAGGATTTTACCCACAGTAGAGGTTAAGCTTACTGGCCTATAATTTCTGAGTTCAGTTTTTGTCCCCTTTTTGAATATTGGCACCACATTTGCTATACGCCAGTCCTGTGGTACAGACCCTGTTATTATGGACTCTTTAAAGATTAAAAATAATGGTCTATCAATGACTGTACTTAATTCCTGCAGTACTCGGGGGTGTATCCCATCCGGGCCCGGAGATTTGTCAATTTTAGTGATTTTTAGACGCCGCCGTACTTCCTGCTGGGTTAAGCAGGTGACACTTAATGGGGAATTTTTGTTATCACTGATCATATTGTCTGCCATGGGATTTTCTTGTGTAAATACTGATGAAAAAAAGTCATTTAGCATATTGGCTTTTTCCTCATCCTCATCCACCATTTCCCCCAGACTATTTTTAATGGGGCCAACACTTTCATTTTTTAGTTTCTTACTATTTATGTAGTTAAAGAATATTTTGGGATTATTTTTACTCTCTCTGGCAATGAGTCTCTCTGTCTCAATTTTTGCTGCCTTGATTTGCTTTTTACAGAATTTATTTAATTTTCTGTATTTATTTAATGCCTCATCACTACCTAATTCCTTTAATTCTCTAAATGCTTTCTTTTTGTCACTTATTGCGCCCCTTACAGCTCTATTTAGCCATATTGGTTTCCTCCTATTTCTAGTATGTTTATTCCCATACGGTATATACTGTGCACAGGTCCTATCCAGGATGCTAATAAATGTCTCCCATTTTCTTTGTGTATTTTTATGTCTCAGGATATCGTCCCAGTTAATTGCACCAAGATCATCTCTCATCCGTTGGAAATTTGCCCTCCTGAAGTTTAGTGTCCTTGTCACCCCTCTAATACACATCTTATTAAAGGATACACGAAAACTTATTATTTTGTGATCACTATTCCCCAAGTGACCCCCAACCCTTATATTTGATATGCGGTCTGGCCTGTTTGTTAATATTAGGTCTAGCAGTGCACCCCTTCTTGTTGGGTCCTGAACCAGTTGTGAAAGGTAATTGTCTCTCATAGTTGTCAAAAACCGATTACCTTTGCTGGAACTGCAGGTTTCTGTTCCCCAATCTATTTCAGGGTAGTTGAAGTCCACCATAATAATGACTTCTCCTTGAGTCGCAGCTTCATCTATTTGCTTTACGAGGATATTCTCCATTGCTTCCATTATTTTTGGAGATTTATAACAAACCCCATCAGTAATGTATTATTTTTTCCCCCTCCCCTTATCTCCAGCCACAGAGACTACATTTTCATTAGATTCACCTATATTATCACGCCGTATGGGTTTTAAGGACGATTTTACATACAGACACACACCTCCCCCTCGCTTATCTGTACGGTCATTTCTGAAAAGGCTATAGCCCTGCAAGTTAACAGCCCAGTCATGGTTCTCATCCAGCCATGTTTCAGATATCCCCACCATGTCATAATTATGCTCCAACAACATTAATTCTAATTTGTCCGTTTTGTTGGTGAGGCTTCTGGCATTAATATACATGCACTTGATGTTCCTCTCTGTACCTCTATTCTTTCTTAAATTATTAACTGTTCTAACCCCACCCCCCATGCCACCGCCACCCCCAACTTCCTTATTTGTGCCCAGGTCTCTATCTGCCCTATCTTCCCCTCCTATAAATTGAATACCCTCCCCCCCAATCCCTAGTTTAAACACTCCTCCAACCTTCTAGCCATTTTCTCCCCCAGCACAGCTGCACCTTCCCCATTGAGGTGCAGCCCGTCCGTAGCGTAGAGCCTGTAGCCCACTGAGATGTCGGCCCAGTTCTGCAGGAACCCAAACCCCTCCTTCCTACACAAATTCTTGAGCCACTTATTAACCTCCCTAATCTCCCATTGCCTCTCTGGCGTGGCACGTGGTACAGGCAGTATTTCAGAAAATACCACGTTGGAGGTCCTTGCTTTCAGCTTGCAGCCTAATTCCCTGAAATCATCTTTAAGGACCTTCCACCTACCTCTAACTTTGTCATTTGTGCCAATGTGCACCATGACCGCTGGGTCCTCACCAGCCCCTCCCAGTAATCTGTCCACCCAATCAGCGATGTGTCAGACTCGAGCGCCAGGTAGGCAGCACACCGTCTGACGATCCCTGTCTTTGTGACAGATTTCCCTACCTGTTCCCCTAATAATTGAATCCCCAACTACCAGCACCTGTCTGGCCTGCCCTGCTCTCCTGTTTCCATCCTTACTGGAGCAGTCACTCCTCCGGCTTTCAGAGGACATGCCTGGCTGCAGCAGTGCTACCCCTGTACTGGCACCCCCCTCATCTGCCAACTTAGCAAACGTATTGGGGTGTGCCAGATCAGGACTAGCCTCCCTGGCACTCTACCCTCTACCCCACTTTCTGAATGTCACCCAGCTAGCTACTTCACTGTCCTGCAGCTCCATCGTACCATCCCCCCTCATCTATCCCATTGAGCGTCTGCTCAGTGAGCAGAAGACTCCTCTCCGTCTATGGATCTCAGTGTTGCCAGCTGCACATTTAGATCCAGAATCTGGGCTTCCAAATGCTCAATGTGCTCACATCTCGCACAGCAGTATGCACCCTCGACCGGCTGATCAAGGACTGCATACATGTGGCAAGATGTGCACTCTATGTCTTTTGGGAGGTGGGAGAGGTGGTGATTAGAGTTGAGCGACTTTTACTTTTTTTGGATTGAGTCGGGTTTCGCGAAACCCAACTTTGTCAAAAGTCGGGTTTGGTGAAATCGGCCGACTACTGCGAAAAGTCGGGGGCCGACTGAAACACGAAACCCAATGCAAGTCAATGGGGAATCAAAGTCGGCAGTGAGTGGAGGACAGGAAAACACCTACAGTGCCCATTTTAATGCCAAAAACATCAATTCTTATTACTTAAGCTTGTCAATCTTAATTTACTTTATAATAATAGTTAGGCATTGAAAACTGGGGGTCGTTTGGTTAAAGTTGTGGGGGGTAGGGCTGGCTCAAGATTTTCGTGGGCCCAGGAAAAGTGGAATACATCACGGCGGTGGAGCAGTGAGAGGTAAGTATTTCATCTTTGCAAGTGCTGTGATCCTGAGCAAGCAGGGGGGCCCACTCGTTGGCACTGGCACAGGGCCCCTCATAGTACGGCGGTGTGTTTGACGGCGGGTGGCGCCTCCCACTGGCAGAGACACTTTTGCGTACTATGAGGGGCCCTGTGCCAGTCATGTCGCCAACGAGTATGCCCCCCACCTGCTGAAGGAACCTACACTTTCATCTGCACCTTCCTCTTTGTCCCCGTGTAAGGTGGTATAGTATGCGGGAAGGGGAACCTGACTTTCAGCAGGTTCAGATTCTGGCTGTGTAAAGTGCAAGGGGAATGTAGTGGTCTGGGTCAATGTACCAGCAGACTCATCTAGCAGTGGCTGGGCAATGGGCGGGATGAGGAGGAAACACAGATATAGGCCCAAATAATAAAGTAGGCTAAATGCAGTTCAAAATTGGAAACAGGACTAAACAGGCGGCATTGCTTTGTTCAGTGGCGGAAAACTGTAATGAGTTGCAGACACAGTTAGTAGGCCCAAATAATAAAGTAGGCTAAATGCAGTTCAAGTGTGGTAATAGGACTACACAGGCGGCATTGCTTTGTTCAGTGGAGGAAAACTGTAATGAGTGGCAGACACAGTTAGTAGGCCCAAATAATAAAGTAGGCTAAATGCAGTTCAAATGTGGTAACAGTACTACACAGGCGGCATTGCTTTGTTCAGTAGAGGAAAACTGTAATGAGTGGCAGACACAGTTAGCAGGCCCAAATAATAAAGTGGGCTAAATGTCTGCCAAAAAATTGTTCATAAATAAACAAGCGACATTGCTTTGCTCAGTGTTGGAAGATTGTAATGAGTAGCAGACTAAGTTAGTAGGCCCAAATAATAAAGTGGGCTACATGTCTGCCAAAAAATTGTTCATAAATAAACAGGCGACATTGCTTTGCTCAGTGTTGGAAAATTGTAATGAGTAGCAGACTAAGTTAGTAGGCCCAAATAATAAAGTGGGCTAAATGTCTGCCAAAAAATTGTTCATATATAAACAGGTGGCATAGCTAGGTACAGGGGTGGGCTCCTCTGCTGAGTAGCAGACAGTGGTAGTAGGCGCAAAGTATTAACTGGTCTAAATGGAGGCCAGGGCCCCTGTATATTTTAACTATTATCTATCATTACAACAAATTTGTATTGGCAGTGCCATTGAAGGATTTAACAGCACAGACTACACAGTGGTGGAGCAGGGAGAGGTAAGTATTGCAAGTGGTAGAACACTGTTCGAGCTGGGGGAGAACACTCTCTCTCGAGGGCGGCGGTACTGGCACAGGGCCCCTCATATTATGATGGTGAGTCTGACATTGGTTGTGCACCACCACCGTCAGAGACACTTCATTGAACTATAAGGGACCCTTTGCCAGTGCCGTCGCCCAAGAGTGGGCCCACCCACCTGTCCAGGCAAACGGCACTCGCACGGATGCTTGCGCCAGGTGGTGACCACGGCCCTGTGGGGGGAGTCAGCCATTTTAGGGAGGTATAAAAATAGCCTATGGTGGACATTCAGCAGCTGCAAATGGAGGAATTGGAGAAGTCAGTAAGAGGAGGCCAAAAGCAAGACATTTTTCAGGCAAGCTACGTGTCAGCAGGGGAAGGTGGGGAACATAATTTGAAATCCATGATTGGTTCATTTTACTGAAGGTTAGATCATCAACATTTTGGGTAGCCAGACGTGTTCTTTTTTTGGTCAGTATTGAACCAGCAGCACTGAAGACACTTTCTGAAAGCACACCAGCAGCGAGCTCCTGTAATGCATATTCTGCCAATTCAGGCCAGGTGTCTATTTTAGATGCCCAGTAATCAAAGGGGAATGACCTGTGAGGGAGAACATCGATAAGGGAGGAAAAGAAGTTCGTTACCATACTGGACAAATGCTGTCTCCCGTCACTTTGAATCGATGCAGCAGTACCTGTCGTGTCAGCGGTCATTGCGAAGTCACTCCACAACCTGTTCATAAAACCCCTCTGACCAACGCCACTTCGTATTTGTGCATCTCTAACACCTCTGCCATGTTGCCCCCTACGGCTCGTGTTAGAACCATCACCGTCACTGTGTGCTGGGAATGCCTGAACCAAACGGTCTACAAGAGTTGCTTGTTTGGTAGCCAATATTTGCTCAAGGTTCTCATGTGGCATGATATTTTGTAATTTTCCTTTATATCATGGATCCAGGAGGCAGGCCAACCAGTAATCGTCATCGGTCATCATTTTGATAATGCGGGGGTCCCTTTTTAGGATACACAAGGCATACTCAGCCTTGTGGGCCAATGTTCCAGGTGTCAATTCACTGCTTGTGCTGGGTTGAGGAGCACTTTCTTGCAAATCAACATCGCTTGTGTCCCGCAAAAACCCTGTACCTGACCTTGCAACGCCACCAGTTTCTATTGCCCCCTGAGAAGCATCCTCCTCCCATAAATATTCATCCTCATCATCCTCCTCCTCCTCCTCTTCGTCCACCACCTCGTCCAGGAGAGTTCCCTGAGCAGACAGTGGCTGACTGTCATCAAGTCTTCCGACCTCCTCGGCTGCAGACGCCTGCTCCTTAATGTTCGTCAAACTTTGCATCAGCAGACACATTAGTGGGATGCTCATGCTTATGATGGCGTCGTCTGCACTTACCAACCGTGTGCATTCCTCAAAACACTGAAGGACTTGACAGAGGTCTTGTAGCTTCGACTACTGCACACCAGACAACTCCATGTCTGCCATCCAAGTGCCTGCCCATGTATGTGTATCCTCCTACAAATTAATTACATCACTGTTATGGTTCTCAATGGCAAGAGAACATAGCCCAGCAAACATAAGAACTAGCTCTTGGAAGGATGGAAACTAAACTGACCATGAACTAAACCTGCCGCACAACTAACAGTAGCCGGGTAGCGTAGCCTGCGTTTTATCCCTAGATGCCCAGCGCCGGCCGGAGGACTAACTAATCCTGGCAGAGGAAAATATAGTCCTGGCTCACCTCTAGAGAAATTTCCCCGAAAGGCAGACAGAGGCCCCCACAAATATTGGCGGTGATTTTAGATGAAATGACAAACGTAGTATGAAAATAGGTTTAGCAAAATTGAGGTCCGCTTACTAGATAGCAGGAAGACAGAAAGGGCACTTTCATGGTCAGCTGAAAACCCTATCAAAACACCATCCTGAAATTACTTTAAGACTCTAGTATTAACTCATAACATCAGAGTGGCAATTTCAGATCACAAGAGCTTTCCAGACACAGAAACGAAACTACAGCTGTGAACTGGAACAAAATGCAAAAACAAACAAGGACTAAAGTCCAACTTAGCTGGGAGTTGTCTAGCAGCAGGAACATGCACAGAAAGGCTTCTGATTACAATGTTGACCGGCATGGAAGTGACAGAGGAGCAAGGCTAAATAGCGACTCCCACATCCTGATGGAAACAGGTGAACAGAGAGGATGATGCACACCAGTTCAATTCCACCAGTGGCCACCGGGGGAGCCCAAAATCCAACTTCACAACAGTACCCCCCCCTCAAGGAGGGGGCACCGAACCCTCACCAGAACCACCAGGGCGATCAGGATGAGCCCTATGAAAGGCACGGACCAAATCGGAGGCATGAACATCAGAGGCAGTCACCCAAGAATTATCCTCCTGACCGTATCCCTTCCATTTGACCAGATACTGGAGTTTCCGTCTGGAAACACGGGAGTCCAAGATTTTTTCCACAATGTACTCCAACTCGCCCTCAACCAACACCGGAGCAGGAGGCTCAACGGAAGGCACAACCGGTACCTCATACCTGCGCAATAATGACCGATGAAAAACATTATGAATAGAAAAAGATGCAGGGAGGTCCAAACGGAAGGACACAGGGTTAAGAATCTCCAATATCTTGTACGGGCCGATGAACCGAGGCTTAAACTTGGGAGAAGAAACCCTCATAGGGACAAAATGAGAAGACAACCACACCAAGTCCCCAACACAAAGCCGAGGACCAACCCGACGCCGACGGTTGGCAAAAAGCTGAGTCTTCTCCTGGGACAACTTCAAATTGTCCACTACCTGCCCCCAAATCTGATGCAACCTCTCCACCACAGCATCCACTCCAGGACAATCCGAAGATTCCACCTGACCAGAAGAAAATCGAGGATGAAACCCCGAATTACAGAAAAAGGGAGACACCAAGGTGGCAGAGCTGGCCCGATTATTGAGGGCAAACTCCGCTAAAGGCAAAAAAGCAACCCAATCATCCTGATCTGCAGACACAAAACACCTCAAATATGTCTCCAAGGTCTGATTCGTCCGCTCGGTCTGGCCATTAGTCTGAGGATGGAAAGCAGACGAGAAAGACAAATCTATGCCCATCCTAGCACAGAATGCTCGCCAAAATCTAGACACGAATTGGGTACCTCTGTCAGAAACGATATTCTCCGGAATACCATGCAAACGGACCACATTTTGAAAAAACACAGGAACCAACTCGGAAGAAGAAGGCAACTTAGGCAGGGGAACCAAATGGACCATCTTAGAGAAACGATCACACACCACCCAGATGACAGACATCTTCTGAGAAACAGGAAGATCCGAAATAAAATCCATCGAGATGTGCGTCCAGGGCCTCTTCGGGATAGGCAAGGGCAACAACAATCCACTAGCCCGAGAACAACAAGGCTTGGCCCGAGCACAAACGTCACAAGACTGCACGAAGCCTCGCACATCTCGAGACAGGGAAGGCCACCAGAAGGACCTTGCCACCAAATCCCTGGTACCAAAGATTCCAGGATGACCTGCCAACGCAGAAGAATGAACCTCAGAAATGACTTTACTGGTCCAATCATCAGGAACAAACAGTCTACCAGGTGGGCAACGATCAGGTCTATCCGCCTGAAACTCCTGCAAGGCCCGCCGCAGGTCTGGAGAAATGGCAGACAATATCACTCCATCCTTAAGGATACCTGTAGGTTCAGAATTACCAGGGGAGTCAGGCTCAAAACTCCTAGAAAGGGCATCCGCCTTAACATTCTTAGAACCCGGCAGGTAGGACACCACAAAATTAAACCGAGAGAAAAACAACGACCAGCGCGCCTGTCTAGGATTCAGGCGTCTGGCGGACTCAAGATAAATTAGATTTTTGTGGTCAGTCAATACCACCACCTGATGTCTAGCCCCCTCAAGCCAATGACGCCACTCCTCAAAAGCCCACTTCATGGCCAAAAGCTCCCGATTCCCAACATCATAATTCCGCTCGGCGGGCGAAAATTTACGCGAGAAAAAAGCACAAGGTCTCATCACGGAGCAATCGGAACTTCTCTGCGACAAAACCGCCCCAGCTCCGATTTCAGAAGCGTCGACCTCAACCTGAAAAGGAAGAGCAACATCAGGCTGACGCAACACAGGGGCGGAAGAAAAGCGGCGCTTAAGCTCCCGAAAGGCCTCCACAGCAGCAGGGGACCAATCAGCAACATCAGCACCCTTCTTAGTCAAATCAGTCAATGGTTTAACAACATCAGAAAAACCAGCAATAAATCGACGATAAAAGTTAGCAAAGCCCAAAAATTTCTGAAGACTCTTAAGAGAAGAGGGTTGCGTCCAATCACAAATAGCCTGAACCTTGACAGGATCCATCTCGATGGAAGAGGGGGAAAAAATATATCCCAAAAAGGAAATCTTTTGAACCCCAAAAACGCACTTAGAACCCTTCACACACAAGGAATTAGACCGCAAAACCTGAAAAACCCTCCTGACCTGCTGGACATGAGAGTCCCAGTCATCCGAAAAAATCAAAATATCATCCAGATACACAATCATAAATTTATCCAAATAATCACGGAAAATGTCATGCATAAAGGACTGAAAGACTGAAGGGGCATTTGAAAGACCAAAAGGCATCACCAAATACTCAAAGTGGCCCTCGGGCGTATTAAATGCGGTTTTCCACTCATCCCCCTGCTTAATTCGCACCAAATTATACGCCCCACGGAGATCTATCTTAGAGAACCACTTGGCCCCCTTTATGCGAGCAAACAAATCAGTCAGCAGTGGTAACGGATATTGATATTTAACCGTGATTTTATTCAAAAGCCGATAATCAATGCACGGCCTCAAAGAGCCATCTTTCTTAGCCACAAAGAAAAAACCGGCTCCTAAGGGAGATGACGAAGGACGAATATGTCCCTTTTCCAAGGACTCCTTTATATATTCTCGCATAGCAGCATGTTCAGGCACAGACAGATTAAATAAACGACCCTTAGGGTATTTACTACCCGGAATCAAATCTATGGCACAATCGCACTCCCGGTGCGGAGGTAATGAACCAAGCTTAGGTTCTTCAAAAACATCACGATATTCAGTCAAGAATTCAGGAATCTCAGAGGGAATAGATGATGAAATGGAAACCACAGGTACGTCCCCATGCGTCCCCTTACATCCCCAGCTTAACACAGACATAGCTTTCCAGTCAAGGACTGGGTTATGAGATTGCAGCCATGGCAATCCAAGCACCAACACATCATGTAGGTTATACAGCACAAGAAAGCGAATAATCTCCTGGTGATCCGGATTAATCCGCATAGTTACTTGTGTCCAGTATTGTGGTTTATTGCTAGCCAATGGGGTGGAGTCAATCCCCTTCAGGGGTATAGGAGTTTCAAGAGGCTCCAAATCATACCCACAGCGTTTGGCAAAGGACCAATCCATAAGACTCAAAGCGGCGCCAGAGTCGATATAGGCATCCGCAGTAATAGATGATAAAGAACAAATCAGGGTCACAGATAGAATAAACTTAGACTGTAAAGTGCCAATTGATACAGACTTATCAAGCTTCTTAGTACGCTTAGAGCATGCTGATATAACATGAGTTGAATCACCGCAATAGAAGCACAACCCATTTTTTCGTCTAAAATTCTGCCGTTCACTTCTGGACAGAATTCTATCACATTGCATATTCTCTGGCGTCTTCTCAGTAGACACCGCCAAATGGTGCACAGGTTTGCGCTCCCGCAGACGCCTATCGATCTGGATAGCCATTGTCATGGACTCATTCAGACCCGCAGGCACAGGGAACCCCACCATAACATCCTTAATGGCATCAGAGAGACCCTCTCTGAAATTCGCCGCCAGGGCGCACTCATTCCACTGAGTAAGCACAGCCCATTTACGGAATTTCTGGCAGTATATTTCAGCTTCGTCTTGCCCCTGAGATAGGGACATCAAGGCCTTTTCCGCCTGAAGTTCTAACTGAGGTTCCTCATAAAGCAACCCCAAGGCCAGAAAAAACGCATCCACATTGAGCAACGCAGGATCCCCTGGAGCCAATGCAAAAGCCCAATCCTGAGGGTCGCCCCGGAGCAAGGAAATCACAATCCTGACCTGCTGAGCAGGATCTCCAGCAGAGCGAGATTTCAGGGAGAAAAACAACTTGCAATTATTTTTGAAATTTTGAAAGCAAGATCTATTCCCCGAGAAAAATTCAGGCAAAGGAATTCTAGGTTCAGATATAGGAACATGAACCACAAAATCTTGTAAATTTTGAACTTTCGTGGTGAGATTATTCAAACCTGCAGCTAAACTCTGAATATCCATTTTAAACAGGTGAACACAGAGCCATTCCAGGATTAGAAGGAGAGAGAGAGAGAAAGGCTGCAATATAGGCAGACTTGCAAGAGATTCAATTACAAGCACACTCAGAACTGAAAAAAAAAAAAAAAAAATCTTCAGCAGACTCCTCTTTTCTCTCCTTTCTCTGTCAATTAATTTAACCCTTTTTGGCCGGTCAAACTGTTATGGTTCTCAATGGCAAGAGAACATAGCCCAGCAAACATAAGAACTAGCTCTTGGAAGGATGGAAACTAAACTGACCATGAACTAAACCTGCCGCACAACTAACAGTAGCCGGGTAGCGTAGCCTGCGTTTTATCCCTAGACGCCCAGCGCCGGCCGGAGGACTAACTAATCCTGGCAGAGGAAAATATAGTCCTGGCTCACCTCTAGAGAAATTTCCCCGAAAGGCAGACAGAGGCCCCCACAAATATTGGCGGTGATTTTAGATGAAATGACAAACGTAGTATGAAAATAGGTTTAGCAAAATTGAGGTCCGCTTACTAGATAGCAGGAAGACAGAAAGGGCACTTTCATGGTCAGCTGAAAACCCTATCAAAACACCATCCTGAAATTACTTTAAGACTCTAGTATTAACTCATAACATCAGAGTGGCAATTTCAGATCACAAGAGCTTTCCAGACACAGAAACGAAACTACAGCTGTGAACTGGAACAAAATGCAAAAACAAACAAGGACTAAAGTCCAACTTAGCTGGGAGTTGTCTAGCAGCAGGAACATGCACAGAAAGGCTTCTGATTACAATGTTGACCGGCATGGAAGTGACAGAGGAGCAAGGCTAAATAGCGACTCCCACATCCTGATGGAAACAGGTGAACAGAGAGGATGATGCACACCAGTTCAATTCCACCAGTGGCCACCGGGGGAGCCCAAAATCCAACTTCACAACACATCACGCCTCTGTTTGCACAGCCTCTGAACCATGTGCAGTGTGGAGTTCCACCTTGTTGCAACGTCGATTACTAGGCGGTGCTGGGGAAGATTCAACGATCGCTGATGGTTCTGCATACGGCTGGCGTGTACGGGCGACCGGCGGATGTGCGAGCAAAGTCTTCACACCTTCAGGAGCAGGGCTGGTAACTCCGGATAATTTTTGAGGAAGCACTGCACCGCCAGGTTCAAGGTGTGAGCCAGGCAAGGTATGTGTTTCAGTTCTGAAAGGGCTATGGCAGCCATAAAATTCCTTCCGTTATCACTGACTACCTTGCCTGTCTCAAGATGTACACTGCCTAGCCATGACTGAGTTTGTTGCTGCTAGTACTCGGCCAGTACTTCCGCGGTGTGTCTGTTGTCGCCCAAACACTTAATTTGTAACACAGCCTGCTGATGCTTACCACTAGCTGTTCGATAATCGGATACCTCGTGTGCAACACTGGCAGCTGCGGATGGAGTGGTCGTGCGACTGCGCTCTGTGGATGAGCTTTCGCTTCTGGAGGATGAGGAGGAGGAGGAGAAGGAGGGGTGGTTTACGCCTACAGCCAACTGTTTCCTAGACTGTGGACTAGGCAGAACTGTCCCACTATGGCTGTCCCGTGTGGACCCTGCATCCACCACTTTAACCCAGTGTGCCGTGATGGACACGTAACATCCCTGGCCATGCCTACTGGTCCATGCATCTGTTGTGAGGTGCACCTTTCCGCTGACTGATTGCCTCAGTGCATGAACAATGCGGTCTTTGACATGCTGGTGGAGGGCTGGGATGGCTTTTCTCACAAAGAAGTGCCATCTGGGTAGGACATAGCATGGTACTGCATAGGCCATCAGGTCTTTGAAAGCTTCGCTTTCAACCAAATGGTAGGGCATCATCTCTAATGAGATTAGTATAGCAATGTGGGTGTTCAAACCCTGTGTACGCGGATGAGAGGTTGAGTACTTTCTTTTCCTAACGAGAGTCTCTTGTAGGGTGAGCTGGACTGGAGAGCTGCATATGGTGGAACTAGCGGTGGTGGTGGTGGACATGGCGGATTGAGAGAGGGTTGGTGATGGTATTCTTGATGTTTGCCTACATACAGTGTTTCCTACCAATAACCTTGTGATTCCCTGACTGCTTTGGCCTTGCGACGATACCTCCACATTTGCTGCTGGTGGTGTCCTATCCGGTGGGCTTACAGTGAGGGAAGCAATGTAGCGTTGCTGACTACCTTCGTTCTGAGCAGGTGCACCAACGGTGCGGGACGTTTGGTAGTTAGTCCAGGCTTGCAAGTTCATGCTGGTTAAATGTCTAAGCATGCATGTTGTATTTAAAATTTGAAGATTCTTCCCTCTGCTAAAGGTCTTTGAGCATTTCTTACAGATAACTTTTGACTGATCATTCTAATCTTGGTTAAAAAATTGCCACACTACACTCATCCTACTATCGAATACCTTTTCAGGCATTGCACGATGTGCTACTTTCCCTGGATGGCCATGCTGTCCTAAAACTGCTTTTGTTTTTGCCAAATGTTTTTGGCCTGATACGGGCCTGCCAGATGACAGCTGTTGCGATGTAGATGGCTGCTGCGGATCATCCTCCTCTGCTTCTGAGCTACTGGCAGTGGCACCCTCTTCCCCCAATGGCTGCCAATCTGGGTCAACAACTGGGTCATCTATCACCTCCTCTTCAATGTCATGTGCACCTTCCTCTGTGTCACCGTGTAAGGTGTTATAGCGTTCGGGAAGGGGCACCATAGTCTCATCAGGGTCAGATTCTGGCTCAGTACACTGCGAGAGCAATGTAGTGATCTGAGTCAATGGAACAGCATAATAATCTAGCTGTGGCTGTGCATCAGTGCACTCCATGTCCGATTCATCTTGTAATGGGCAGTTAACAATTTCCCTTTCTAACCCAGGCACGGTATGTGTAAAGAGCTCCATGGAGTAACCTGTAGTGTCGCCTGACACATCCTTCACTTTTAATTTGGGTGAAGGACACAAGGAAACATCTTATTCCTGACCGGGAGCATCCACTGACGACTCGCTGCTTTTATATTTGGAACTTTCTGAAGAGGAGGCGAAAGAGCGAGAGGTTTGAGTCAGCAAGGAAAGCCAAAACTTTTTCCTGCTGCTCCGGCTTTAAAAGCTGTTTTCCTACTCCCAGATAAGGGAGCCTTCAAGGCCTTGTGTAGCCAGACGATGATGCTGGCTCAACACCTCCAGCCTTAGGTGCTATTGTGCTTTTGCCACTACCACCAGATGCACCACCACCATCAGTACCAGCTGGCAACCACCGCCCACGGGCTCTTCCACCAGACTTCCTCATTTTCTAACCAAAATAACAACCGTTATATGGTACTGTAAAACAAGGTAGAAGGTGTATATAAACTTGTTGACAATTTAAATCTCCCCTTTTTTTGGGAGACTGAACCAAAACTCAGGCCCTGTGCATAAAACAACACAATGTAAGTGGCAGAAAGTGGCTGGCTGATTTACGACAAACTAACAGGACTGAAGTATATCCACTTTGTGAGAATTTGAATCTCACTTTTTTTGGGAGACTGAACCAAAACTCAGGATCAGTGTATATAACAATGCAATCTAAGTGGCAGAAAGTGGCTGGCTGACATACGACAAACTAACAGGACTGAAGTATATCCACTTTGTGAGAATTTGAATCTCACTTTTTTTTGGAGACTGAACCAAAACTCAGGCCCAGTGTATAAAACAACACAATGTAAGTGGCAGAAAGTGGCTGGAAGATATATGATAAAATACAAGGACTGTAGTACAATTTCAATCTCCTTACAATGATCTCAGGACAAGTATGGCAGCAATAAAAAGGACTGTTGCACACAAAAGTGTGGACACATAAACAAGATAACTGTGCAGAAAGGAGCAACAGGATTTTTGCTTTTAAAAAAGCAGTTGGTTTGCCCAGCAGCGTGCAAACAGTAATGCAGCTATCAGGGAGCCTTATAAGGCAGCCTAATAAGCTACAGAGCTGATGCACAAAAATATAGCCTCCACTGTCCCTGCAAAAAGAAGGTGGTGTTGGACAGTGGAAATCGCTACAGCACAAGCAGTTTGGGGGTTAATCTTCCCTCCCTAACTATATCCCTTCTTCTGATGAAGCTGCAGCAACCTCTCCCTATCCTAAGATCGGTAGAAGTTAGATGGCGGTCGGCGTGCATGCCCCTTTATAGCCCCTGTGACGCCGCAGAAAGCAAGCCAATCACTGTCATGCCCTTCTCTAAGATGGTGGGGACCTATGTCATCATGCTGCCCACACTCTGCGTCCTCCTTCATTGGCTGAAAAATGGCGCTGAAAGCGTCATATGAAACGCGACTTTTGCGCGCAGATCGGCGAGCTCATGGCCTATCCCACACTAGGATCGGGTCGGGTTTCATGAAACCTGACTTTGCCGAAAGTCAGCGATTTTTGAATCTGTCCGATTCGTTTCAGTGGACTTGCATGCTGGCGGGGATTCCACTCATCTTCAGACTTCTTCGACATAGCTCTCCACTCACCCGTTCATTAGCCAATGTTTTGGGTAAATTCTTCTATGCTGTGGTTCCAGTTGATTGCCGAGGTAAATCATTTGTGAATTGATACCACCCACATTCAACATCACAAAGAAGATGACCACTAGGCAGCACTTGGTGTTTCGGCTAACGATGAAAGTGGCTTCTTGCTCCACTTGGTCTTTTATCATTGCCAAAATATTGGGTGTTATCTGTATTTTTTAATCTATATCAGTCCCCTCACCATCCTGCTCTGTTCCTGAATCACTTTTACATTCTTCCACCTCATCTTGAGATGAAATGTCTCTCTCCCTCTAAATCTTCACTTAGTGTGGGGTCTCCCTGATCATCATTTAACAGCAGATTCTTCATTTCTTCAACATAAAGGGGGGTAGATAAATCATACATTTTACTGGCGATTTCAGCTGAGAATCTGAAGCTAGAGACAATGTGTTAGGGCGCAATGTGCCTTAGAGGCTACCCTCATTGTTTCTAAGAAAGCCCTACATATTGCCACAAACTTTGCATTATTCATTTATAAAACAAGCTAACTAAAGAACTGTGATGAATAAAAAGAGAAAATACTAACCTTTAAATGTAAGATGAGTTTAGGCGCAGTGAGTCTCACAAGTCACAAAGGTCAGATCTGCTCTCCAGAAGGTCTGCTGTAACACTGTGAGATCAGGTTTCAAAGACCATGTAAGACAGGAAATAACTGGAAGGGTAGATATTTTCTAATAATTTGGAGAGGAGAGAGAAACTAAACTAATTGAGCTGTGCCTGTCAGATCAGCTGCACCTGATGGAGGGTCAAGGTTCTCTGCTCTTAATCTTGTAGTCTATGCTGGTGGAGACAATTTATGCCATATATGTTCCTGAATGTATTGATCTAATAAGAATACATAGAGAAGATAAATCCTCATTATTTCCTAACTAGATGGTGGCCCGATTCTAACGTATCAGGTATTCTAGAGTATGTAGGTAGTATATAGCACAGGCTACGTACTATATTGCACAGTGACGTAGTATATAACACAACCGACGTAGTATATAACATAGCTATGTAGTATATAACAGAGCTACGTAGTATGTAACACAGCGTACATAGTATATAGCAGAGCTACGTAGTATATAACACAGCCACGTAGTATATAGCAGAGCCATGTAGTATATTGGTCAGCCACGTAGTATATAGCAGAGCCATGTAGTATATAACATAGCCACGTAGTATATTGTAGAGCCATGTAGTATATTGCACAGGCATGTAGTATATTGCACAGCCACGTAGTATATACACAGGCACATAGTATATTGCACAGACACGTAGTATATAACACAGTCACGTAGTGTATTGCACATCTACGTAGTGTATTGCACAGCTATGTAGTATATTGATCAGCAACGTAATATATATCAGAGCCACGTAGTATATAACATAGCCACATAGTATATTGTAGAGGCACGTAGTATATTGCATAGCTATGTAGTATATTGCACAGGCGACGTAGTATATGACAGAACCGACACAGCCACATAGTATATTGCACAGCTACGTAGTATATAACACAGAGCACATAGTATATTGCACAGCCACATAGTATATTGGACAGTCAAGTTGTATATTGCACAGTCACGTTGTATATTGCCCAGCTACATAGTATATAGCACAGAGATGTAGTATATAACAGAGCCCATGCAGTATGTAACACAGCCCACGTAGTATATAGCAATGTGGGCAATATATGCGTGGTTAAAAAAGAGTTAAAATAAAAAATAAACATATACTCACCTTCCGAAGGCCCCTTGAAGTCTTGGCACCTGTGTGCGGTGCACGCGGCAGCTTCCGGTCCCAGGTTTGGTATGAGTGCAGGACCTGTGATGACGTCACGGTCACATGACCGTGACGTCATGGCAGGTCCTTCTCGCATAGCATCCTTGGCACCAGAATCTGCTGCTTCCACTGCCGAGGACAGCCGCGACGTCGGAAGGTGAGAATAACCTTTTTTTTATGTTATTATTATTTGTAACATTAGATCTTTTTACTATTGATGCTGCATATGCAGCATCAATAGTAAAAACTTGGTCACACAGGGTTAATAGCTGCGTTAACGGAGTGCGTTACACCGCGGCATAACGCGGTCCGTTAATGCTGCCATTAACCCTGTGTGAGGGCTGACTAGAGGGGATTATGGAGCGGGCACTGACTGCGGGGAGGAAGGAGCGGCCATTTTGCTGCTGGACT
Source organism: Ranitomeya variabilis (assembly GCF_051348905.1). Classification (NCBI taxonomy): domain Eukaryota; kingdom Metazoa; phylum Chordata; class Amphibia; order Anura; family Dendrobatidae; genus Ranitomeya; species Ranitomeya variabilis. The sequence goes on from NC_135239.1 coordinate 85,370,692, forward strand.
GTGCCTGTCGCTGATTGGCCATGGCAATGGTCGTGGGCGTTTTGCTACGACCAATCAGCGACTTGGATTTCCATGACAGACAGAGGCCGCGACCAATGAATATCCGTGACAGACAGAAAGAAAGAAAGAAAGACAGAAGGACAGACAGAAAGATGGAAGTGACCCTTAGACAATTATATAGTAGATAATACACTGCACTTGCAAAAAAATACTGTTCGCATCAATTAAACCAAACTTGTCACTTTGCAACTAAAATTTGCATTATCTATGCAAAGTTTCATGTAGACTACATAAAGATGAGAGCTTACTCCAGAAAGAGAGGTGAGGAAAGCCCAGAACTCCAGGAATTAGAGCGTGGCTAATGCTAGACTAAGAGGTTTTGCCGTTGAAGTAAGGCAGTAAATCAATATTTTGCTGAGCTTTTAACCATGTTCACATTTTCACAAGCCCCTCTCTGAATGTTTCATGGCAGCTCAGTCCCTAAATGGCAATGTCTAAAATGTCATAGAGCCAAAGGGTGCAGGGTGCATGGTTCTTGTGTGTAAGGCGACATAATTGCTAAATCTAACCTTGCTCTACATCTCCTATTCATGAAAATGTTATGCTAAGCCATCCAGTACTATAAACGGATTAATTTCCTGAAGGAACATTAAAGTTAGGTCTGTATGATCTACATTTAAATGAATGTTATTGTCCTAGAACTGTCCTTTTTGGCTAGGGTGAACTGGCTGTAGTCAACTCAAAATTTGTAAAAGAAAGTCCAGGAAATGACTCTGTGATCAATATTATATTTACCATGCTTGTTGTTTAGTTTCAAGTTGGTTCCCAATCACAGATTATGTAAGTCACTGATTCTATGATGTTAGAAGAAAGCGTTAAACCTAATTGCACATTTCACTGGTAGGACACTATTATCACAACTTCACTTTAAAGGAAATGTATTATCAGATTTTTTTTAAATAAAGTTTTGTGTTCAGTTTTTCATGAAAAATATCATAAAAATAAAAAATCTTGAATTATCAACGAGGTCACTAATCTTATACTAGACTCACACTTGCTATTTTTTTTAGCCACAAGAGCATAAGCATTAATATACTGACTCTGACTTCATAGAGATGTCTAGAAGTGTTTTCTTGACATGCTGTGATCTGGGCAAAGTGCATTATGATGAAGAGGATGAAGTGAGCTATGACCAGCACCTATTCTGAATGATGGATCCTATGTTTTGCAAAGATAATAACTGCTGAGTAGTGATCTGTAAAGGGTATACTTCATATATATGTAATATGCCGTATATATATATATATATATATATAAATATAAATATATATACTGTATATACTAGCTGAAGAGCCCGGCGTTGCCTGGGCATAGTAAATATCTGTGGTTAGTTATAGCACCTCACTTCTCTTATTTTCCCATCACACCTCTCATTTTCCCCATCACATCTTTCATTTTCCCCCTCACATCTCTCATTTTCTCCCTCACACCTCTCATTTTCCCCCTCACTCCTCTTATTTTCCCCCTCACTCCTCTCATTCCCCCCTAACACTTGCCATTTCGACCTCACATCTGTCATTTTCCGATCACTCCACCACTTTCCCTCACTCCTCTCATTTTGCACTCACACCTTTTCATTTTCACCTCACACCTCTCATTTTCACCTCAGTATATAAATGTTTGTCATCTCCCTTATATATAGTATACACCTGTATGTCATCTCCTGTATATAGTATATACCTGTATGTCATCTCCCCTGTATATAGTATATACCTGCTGTGTGTCATCTCCCCTGTATATAGTATATACCTGTATGTCATCTCCTCCTATATATAGTATATACCTGTATGTAATCTCCTCCTGTATATAGTATATACCTGTATGTCATCTCCTCCTATACATAGCATATACCTGTATGTCATCTCCTCCTGTATATACTATATACCTGTAGGTAATCTGCTCCTGTATATAGTATATACCTGTGTGTCATCTCCTCCTGTATATAGTATATACCTGTATGTCATCTCCTCCTGTATGTAGTATGTACCTGTATGTCATCTCCTCCTCTATATAGTATATACCTGTGTGTCATCTCTCCTGTATATAGTATATATCTGTGTGTCATCTCCTCCTGTATATAGTATATACCTGTGTGTCATCTCCCCTGTAAATAGTATATACCTGTGTGTCATCTCCTCCTGTATATAGTATATATCTGTATGTCATCTCCTCCTGTATTAGACCTCGTTCACACGTTATTTGGTCAGTATTTTTACCTCAGTATTTGTAAGCTAAATTGGCAGCCTGATAAATCCCCAGCCAACAGTAAGCCCATCCCCTGGCAGTATATATTAGCTCACACATACACATAATAGACTGGTCATGTGACTGACAGCTGCCGGATTCCTATGTGGTACATTTGTTGCTCTTGTAGTTTGTCTGCTTAATAATCAGATTTTTATTTTTGAAGGATAATACCAGACTTGTGTGTGTTTTAGGGCGAGTTTCGTGTGTCAAGTTGTGTGTGTCGAGTTGCGTGTGGCGACATGCATGTAGCGACTTTTGTGAGATGAGTTTTGTGTGGCGACATGCGTGTAGCAACTTTTTGTGTGTCGAGTTGCATGTGACAGGTTAGTGCAGCAAGTTGTGTGCAGCAAGTTTTGCGCATGGCGAGTTTTGCGCGTGGCAAATTTTATGTGTGGTGCCTTTTGATTATGTGCAAGTTTTGTGTGAGGCAACTTTTGCATGTGTTGCAACTTTTGTGCATGTGGCAATTTTTCCGCGTGTGCAAGTTTTGCGTGTGGCGAGTTTTCCATGAGGTGAGTTTTGCACGTGTGGCGAGTTTTGCATGTGGAGAGTTTTGCGCGTGGTGAGTTTTGAGCGGCGACTTTTGTGTTTCGACTTTTATGTGGCGAGGTTGGTGTATGTATGGTGAAATGTGCGCTGAGGGTGGTATATGTGTTCGAGCACGTGGTAGTGTGTGGCGCATTTTGTGTGTGTGTTCATATCCCCGTGGTGGTGTGGTGATTATCCCATGTTGGGGCCCCACCTTAGCAACTGTACAGTATATACTCTTTGGCGCTATCGCTCTCATTCTTTAAGTCCCCCTTGTTCACATCTGGCAGCTGTTAATTTGCCTCCAACACTTTTCCTTTCACTTTTTCCCCATTATGTAGATAGGGGCAAAATTGTTTGGTGAATTGGAAAGCGCGGGGTTAAAATTTCACCTCACAACATAGCTTTGACGCTCTTGGGGTCCAGACGTGTGACTGTGCAAAATTTTGTGGCTGTAGCTGCGATGGTTCATATGCCAATCCCGGACATACACACATACACACATTCAGCTTTATATATTATATATATATATATATATATATATATATATATATATATATATATATATATATATATATATACTAGATGGAGGGTGGTAATGTCATGATGGGGGCAGGCTTTGCAGCTTTGAGAATCTCTCCCCCCATGTGCTCACCCACCTATCCAGTGTCTCTTTCCCCATGTGCTGAATTCTCCCGTCTGTGCTTTCTTTTTTGACCTGTCTACCCCATGTGCTATCCTGTTATGATCTGGTGGCCTAGGAGCGGCATGAGAGATACTCTGAAGAATGTGGTAACTGTACTTACCGCAGACCCTGGACTTAACACCGCAACTAGAAGTAGCCGTGGGATGTACCTACCAATCCTAGACACCTCGACACAGCCGGAGGACTAATTAACCCTATAGATAGAAAAGGGAAAACTATCTTGCCTCAGAGAAAATTCCCAAAGGATAGGCAGCCCCCCACAAATATTGACTGTGAGAGGAGAGGAAAAAACATACACAGGCTGAAAACAGAATTTAGCAAAGGAGGCCAATCTAGCTAGATAGAAAAGATAGGACAGAGAACTATGTGGTCAGTATTAAAATACTATGAAATGTCCACCACAGATAATACAAAAAACTCCACATCTAACTAAAGAAATGGAGGGTAAATCTGCCTCTCCAGAGTTTCCAGCTTGGCTGCATAAATCCTTACGCAGATAAAGCTGGACAAGAAAAAACATGCAAAGCACTGAACAATGAGGCCCACAACATGTGGGCAGAAAAACAAGCAGAACTTATCTTGTAGAAATGAACTGCAAGCAGGAGCGACCAGGAAAGGATGTGAATCCTCCAGAAACAATGAACAACTGGCACTCACTAAAGGGTGAAGCCAGACTAAATAGCCCCGTCCGAAGTGGACGCACCTGATGACTGCTGTGAAGGACAAACGGCAGCACTACCACTTATAACCACCGGAGGGAGCCCAAGAGCAGAACCCACAACAGAATTCACAACAGTACCCCCCCTTGAGAAGGGGTCACCGAACACTCACCAGAGCCCCCAGGCCAATCAGGACGAGCCAAATGGAAGGCACGAACCAAATCGTCAGCATGAACATCGGAGGCAACAACCCAAGAATTATCCTCCTGGCCATAACCCTTCCACTTGACAAGATACTGAAGCCTCCGTCTTGAAAAATGAGAATCCAAGATCTTCTCCACAACATACTCCAACTCCCCATCAATCAACACCGGGGCAGGAGGATCAACAGAGGGAACCACGGGCACCACATATTTCCGCAACAAAGATCTATGAAAAACATTATGGATGGAAAAAGAGGCTGGAAGGGCCAAACGAAAAGACACTGGATTGATAATCTCAGAAATCCTATAAGGACCAATAAACCGAGGCTTGAACTTCGGGGAAGAAACCTTCATAGGAACATGACGAGAAGACAACCAGACCAAATCCCCAACCCGAAGCCGGGAACCCACACGCCGACGATGGTTGGCAAAACACTGAGCCTCCTCCTGAGACAACACCAAATTGTCCACAACATGAGCCCAAATCTGCTGCAACCTGTCAACCACAGAGTCCACCCCAGGACAATCAGAAGGCTCAACCTGCCCTGAAGAAAAACGAGGATGAAACTCAGAATTACAAAAGAATGGGGAAACCAAGGTAGCAGAACTAGCCCGATTATTAAGGGCAAACTCGGCCAATGGCAAGAAAGCCACCCAATCATCCTGATCGGCAGACACAAAACATCTCAAATAAGTTTCCAAAGTCTGGTTAGTTCGCTCGGTTTGGCCGTTTGTCTGAGGATGAAATGCGGAAGAAAAAGACAAATCAATGCCCAGCTTAGCACAAAAGGACCGCCAAAACCTAGAAACAAACTGGGAACCTCTATCGGACACAATATTCTCCGGAATGCCATGCAAACGAACCACATGCTGAAAAAACAACGGAACCAACTCAGAAGAGGAAGGCAATTTAGGCAAAGGTACCAAATGAACCATCTTAGAAAACCGGTCACAGACCACCCAGATAACAGACATCCTCTGGGAAACAGGAAGATCCAAATTAAAATCCATAGAAATATGCGTCCAAGGCCTCTCAGGGACCGGCAAAGCAAAAGCAACCCACTGGTGCGGGAGCAGCAAGGTTTGGCCCACGCACAAGTCCCACAGGACTGCACAAAAGAACGCACATCCCGTGACAAAGAAAGCCACCGGTTTCATCAAGGAACCATCAGAATTCCTCTGAGACAAAATGGCCCCTGCCCCAATTTCAGAAGCGATAACCTCAACCTGAAAAGGAAGAGAAACATCCAGCTGATGCAACACAGGGGCAGAAGTAAATCGGCGCTTAAGCTCCTGAAAGACAGAAACAGCCTCAGAGGACCAATTCGTTACATCAGCGCCCTTCCTCGTCAAATCGGTCAGGGGTTTAACCACACTGGAGAAGTTGGCAATGAAACGGCGATAAAAATTAGCAAAGCCCAAAAATTTCTGAAGGCTCTTCACGGATGTGGGCTGGATCCAATCATGAATGGCCTGAACCTTAACTGGATCCATTTCTATAGATGATGGAGAAAAAATGAAGCCCAAAAAAGAAAACTTCAGGACTCCAAAGAGGCACTTAGACCCCTTCACAAACAAGGCATTATCACGAAGGACCTGAAATACCATCCTGACTTGTTTCACATGAGACTCCCAATCATCTGAAAAAATCAAAATATCATCCAAATATACAATCATGAATTTATCAAGATAATTCCAAAAAATATCATGCATGAAGGACTGAAACACAGATGGGGCATTAGAGAGTCCGAATGGCATCACAAGATATTCAAAATGGCCCTCGGGCGTATTAAACACAGTTTTCCATTCGTCACCCTGCTTAATACGAACAAGATTATATGCACCTCGAAGGTCAATCTTAGTAAACCAACTAGCCCCCTTAATCATGGCAAACAAATCAGAAAGCAAAGGCAAAGGGTATTGGAATTTGTCCGTGATCTTATTCAAGAGACGATAATCAATACAGGGTCTCAAGGAGCCATCCTTCTTGGCAACAAAAAAAAAACCTGCTCCCAATGGAGAAGAAGATGGCCGAATATGCCCCTTCTCCAAAGATTCCTTAACATAACTCCGCATGGAGGCATGTTCAGGCACAGACAGGTTGAAAAGTCGGCCCTTAGGGAACTTACAGCCTGGAATCAAGTCAATAGCACAATCACAGTCCCTATGCGGTGGAAGGGAACTGGACTTGGGCTCATCGAAAACATCCTGGAAATCTGACAGAAACTCAGGAATTTCAGAAGAGGGGGAGGAGGAAATTGACATCAGAGGAACGTCATCATGAACCCCCTGACAACCCCAACTAGTCACAGACATAGATTTCCAATCCAACACCGGATTATGTACCTGTAACCATGGAAACCCTCAGCACAATAGCATCACGCAAATTATGCAACACCAGGAAACGACAATCTTCCTGATGGGCTGGCACCATGCACATGGTTAACTGTGTCCAAAACTGAGGTTTATTTTTAGCCAATGGTGTAGCATCAATGCCCCTCAAAGGGATAGGACTCCGCAAAGGCTGTAAGGGAAAACCACAACGTCTGGCAAATTCTAAGTCCATCAAATTTAAAGCGGCGCCTGAATCCACAAATGCCATGACTGAGAATGACGATAATGAGCAGATCAGGGTCACAGATAACAGAAATTTAGGTTGTACAGTACTGATGGTAACGGAATTAGCGATTCTCTTGGCACGCTTAGGGCAATCAGAAATAACATGAGCAGAATCGCCGCAGTAAAAACACAACCTATTCTGACGTCTGAATCCTTGGCGTTCAGCTCTAGACACAATCCTATCACACTGCATAGGCTCAGGACTCCGCTCGGAAGACAACGCCATAGTGTGCACAACTCTGCGCTCACGCAAGCGCCGATCAATTTGAATGGCCAGAGACATAGAATCACTAAGACCTGCAGGCGTGGGGAACCCCACCATAACATCTTTAACAGATTCAGAAAGACCCTTTCTGAAAATTGCCGCCAAAGCATCCTCATTCCACTTAGTAAGCACAGACCATTTTCTAAATTTCTGGCAATATGATTCTGCCGCTTCTTGACCCTGACACAGGGCCAACAAGGTTTTCTCAGCATGATCCACAGAATTAGGTTCATCATACAATAACCCAAGCGCCTGAAAAAAAGGTGTCTACATTAAGCAAGGCCGGATTCCCAGATTCCAGGGAAAATGCCCAATCCTGAGGGTCGCCACGCAACAGAGATATGACAATTTTTACCTGCTGGATGGGATCACCAGAGGAACGGGGCTTCAGAGCAAAAAACAGTTTACGGTTATTTTTAAAGCTCAAAAATTTGGACCTGTCCCCAAAAAACAGATCGGGGGTAGGAATTCTAGGCTCTAAAACAGGAGTCTGCACGATATAATCAGAAATACCCTGTACTCTAGCAGCAAGTTGATCCACATGAGAAGCAAGTCCCTGAACATCCATGTCAGCGCCTAACTCCTGAGCCACCCAGAGGTGAAGAGGGAAAAAAAAACACAACAGAGTACAGAAAAAAAAATGGCTCAGCACTTTCTTTCCCTTCTTTTGAGATGCAGTTAACTCATTGTTGGCCAGTTGTACTGTTATGATCTGGTGGCCTAGGAGCGGCATGAGACGTACTCTGGAGAATGTGGTAACTGTACTGACCGCAGACCCTGGACTTAACACCGTAACTAGAAGTAGCTGTGGGATGTACCTACCAATCCTAGACACCTCGACACAGCCGGAGGACTAATTAACCCTATAGATAGAAAAGGGAAAACTATCTTGCCTCAGAGAAAATTCCCAAAGGATAGGCAGCCCCCCACAAATATTGACTGTGAGAGGAGAGGAAAAAACATACACAGGCTGAAAACAGAATTTAGCAAAGGTGGCCAATCTAGCTAGATAGAAAAGATAGGACAGAGAACTATGCGGTCAGTATTAAAATACTATGAAATGTCCACCACAGATAATACAAAAAACTCCACATCTAACTAAAGACATGGAGGGTAAATCTGCCTCTCCAGAGTTTCCAGCTTGGCTGCATAAATCCTTACACAGATAAAGCTGGACAAGAAAAAACATGCAAAGCACTGAACAATGAGGCCCAAAACATGTGGGCAGAAAAAAATGCAGAACTTATCTTGTAGAAATGAACTGCAAGCAGGAGCGACCAGGAAAGGATGTGAATCCTCCAGAATCAATGAACAACTGGCACTCACTAAAGGGTGAAGCCAGACTAAATAGCCCCGTCCGAAGTGGACGCACCTGATGACTGCTGTGAAGGACAAACAGCAGCACTACCACTTATAACCACCGGAGGGAGCCCAAGAGCAGAACCCACAACAGAATTCACAACACTATCCCCCTTGTCTGCTGTCTCTCTCCTTCCTGTGAGACCGCCACCATCTTTGTGCAGACATATCGCGGCGGTCACATTAAAACTGTGCATGCACTCCTTCTGTACAAAGATGGCGGCGGTCAGTGAATCATTAGGCTGATCCCGGCGGCAGCGTGTCCGCGATGGTGTTCCACTGGTAGCACCGAGTGATGCCCCAGGGTCATGGTTGTCACAGTGGCATTGCCATCCTCATGGGGAGAGTGGTGTCACGCTTGGAAGCGATGAAGGATTCCTTTTATCAGGTAACCACAAAGCATATACAACACTGTTCTGACTACAGGCCAGAAGGGGGAGCTCTACACCCGACTTCAGGGGAGCTGCTCTCTCTGGTTGAGAGGAGGAGTTAGTTGCTAGGCAGCAGCTAGGCAGTTATGAAGAGTTGGTCAGTTGGTGCCGGACAGCAGACTGGAGCAGTCTGAGGCAGAAGGACGGGTGAGGGGCCGTACAGCCTGAGGTGCTGTAGCTCCTAGATAGCGAGATACAGAAGGAAGAACAGCCTTTAGCTAACGTGCCTAAGAGCAAAGCACAGGAGAGTGACAACAAGGGAGAACAGCTGTGACTGGGCTATCTCCCTAATAGAGTGCAGATACCGGTAACCAAAAGACCGAGGTTGTGTCATACTCTAGGAGCCACAGCAGAAACCGGTAGGACAGCTAGACTACACGTAACCTGTCAGCCCTAATACCCATGAGACACAGTGAAATATAGAGCCTGGGTCATGATGGAGACCCTGTAAAAAGGCTCGAGTCACCTGTCATACGGGTTTGTGTCCCACTTCAATAAAGGACAGAGATAACTGAAAGGACCTTGCTAAGAAGCCATAGGCAGTAAGGGACTATAAACACTGTGCTATAAGGAAGGCTTTTAACTCCACCTGGTAAAGCCGAACTCTGAACTCGCTTCCAAGCCGGCCGGACCCTGCCTGTATCTGTGATCTGGTGCCCTGGACTGTGGCTGCCTGCTACCATCAGTAAACCAGGTAAAAAGACTGCACAACTGCGTCCTTCATTCTTTACTGCACCACTCACCATCTTCCATCTATTCACAGGGTGCCCTGGGGACCTACTTCACCTGTGGGAAGTTATACCATCTGGCTGCCATAACATCACCCAAGAGGACCCATTTAAGCAGCGTTGGTCATCTCTGACTGAATACCACAGGTGGCATCACAAACTTTCTTAATTTCAAAAACCCCTTTAAAAAGACTTTCCCTTTAACATGGGTGCCCAGGGCCATGGACCGGGTCACTGCCGCCGTGACACATCCCTTTAAATACCGGACCCGGTACCGAGTACTCCACTGCCCTGACGGGCGACTCAACTGCACAAGAGGCTGCGTATGGCGTATACAGTGTGTGTGTGGTGCGTATGGCGTACACAGTGTGTGTGGTGCATATTGCATATACATTGTGTGTTTGTGTGTGTGTGTGTGTGTGTGTGTGTGTGTGTGTGGTGTGTATGGTGTACAGTTATATGAAAAAGTTTGGGCACCCTTATTAATCTTAAGCTTAATGTTTTATAAACATTGTTTTTTTGCAACAGCTATTTCAGTTTCATATATCTAATAACTGTTGGACACAGTAATGTTTCTGCCTTGAAATGAGGTTTATTGTACTAACAGAAAATGTGCAATCTGCATTCAAACAAAATTTGACAGATGCATAAGTATGGGCACCCTTATCATTTTCTTGTTTTAAATACTCCTACCTACTTTTTACTTACTTACTAAAGCACTTTTTTTGGTTTTGTAACCTGATTGAGCTTTGAACCTCATAGCCAGGTGTATGCAATTATGAGAAAAGTTACTTAACCCCTTTCTGTCATCGGACGTACTATTCCATACATGTGGGGTGGGCCCTACTTCCCAAGGACGGAATAGTACGTTCAGCGCGATCGGCTGCGCTCACGGGGGGAGCGCGGCCGATCGCGGCCGGGTGTCAGCTGACTATCGCAGCTGACATCCGGCACTATGTGCCAGGAGCGGTCACGGACCGCCCCCAGCACATTAACCCCCGGCACACTGCGATCAAACATGATCGCAATGTGCCGGTGGTATAGGGAAGCATCGCGCATGGAGGGGGCTCCCTGCAGGCTTCCCTGAGATGATCGGTACAAGGCAATGTGCTCACCTTGTACCGAGCGTCTCCTCCCTGCAGTCCCCGGATCCAAAATGGCCGCGGGGCTGCATCCGGGTCCTGCAGGGAGGTGGCTTCACAGCGCCTGCTCAGAGCAGGCACCGGGAAACCTCCCTGCTGTGCTGTGTGATCGCCGATCTGACACAGTGCACAGCAAAGTGTCAGATCGGCGATCTGTCACTTTACTGTGATGCCCCCCCCCCCCCCCCCCCCCCCGGGCAAAGTAAAAATGTACAAAAAAAAAAAAATTACATGTGATGTGTAAAAAAAAAAAATCCTAAATAAATAATAATAAAAAAAAATATTGTTCCAATAAATGCATTCCTTTAGCTAAATAAAAAGAACACGTCCGTAACGACCCGACCTATAAAACTGTCCCACTAGTTAACCCCTTCAGTGAACACCGTAAAAAAAAAAAAAAAGATGCAAAAAACAACGCTTTATTATCATACCGCCAAGCAAAAAGTGGAATAACATGCGATCAAAAAGACAGAAATAAATAACCATTGTACCGCTGAAAATGTCATCTTGTCCCACAAAAAATGAGCTGCTATACAGCATCAGCAGCAAAAAAAAATAAAAAAGTTATAGTCCTCAGAATAAAGCGATGCCAAAATAATTATTTTTTCTATTAAATAGTTTTTATCGTATAAAAGCGCCAAAACATAAAAATGATATAAATGAGGAATCGCTGTAATCATACTGACCCAAAGAATAAAACTGCTTTATCCATTTTACCAAACGCTGAATGGTATAAGCGCCCCCCCAAAAGAAATTCATAAATAGCTGGTTTTTGGTCAATCTGCCTCACAAAAATCGGAATAAAAAGCGATCAAAAAATGTCACATGCCCGAAAATGTTACCAATAAAAACTTCAACTCGTCCCACAAAAAACAAGACCTCACATGGCTCTGTGGACCAAAATATGGAAAAATTATAGCACTCAAAATGTGGTAACGCAAAAAACATTTTTTGCAATAAAAAGCGTCTTTTAGTGTGTGACGGCTGCCAATCATAAAAATCCGCTAGAAAACCCGCTATAAAAGTAAATCAAACCCCCCCCCTTCATCACCCCCTTAGTTACGAAAAATTAAAAAATTAAAAAAATGTATTTATTTCCATTTTCCCATTAGGGTTAGGGTTTGGGCTAGGGTTAGGGCTAGGGCTAGGGTTAGGGCTAGGGTTAGGGTTAGGGCTAGAGTTAGGGTTAGGGTTAGGGCTAGGGTTAGGGCTAGGGTCAGGGTTAGGGCTAGGGTTAGGGTTAGGTTTAGGGCTAGGGTTAGGGTTGGGGCTAGGGTTAGGGCTACAGTTAGGGTTAGGGTTGGGGCTAAAGTTAGGGTTGGGGCTAAATTTAGGGTTAGGGTTTGGATTACATTTACAGTTGGGAATAGGGTTGGGATTAGGGTTAGGGGTGTGCCAGGGTTAGGGGTGAAGGTTAGGGTTACAGTTGAGATTAGGGTTAGGGGTGTGTTTGGATTAGGGTTTCAGTTATAATTGGGGGGTTTCCACTGTTTAGGCACATCAGGGGCTCTCCAAATGCGACATTGCGTCCGATCTCAATTCCAGCCAATTCTGCGTTAAAAAAGTAAAACAGTGCTCCTTCCCTTCCGAGCTCTCCCGTGCGCACAAACAGGGGTTTACCCCAACATATGGGGTATCAGCGTACTCAGGACACATTGGACAACAACATTTGTGGTCCAATTTCTCCTGTTACTCTTGGGAAAATACAAAACTGGGGGCTAAAAAATAATTTTTGCTAAAAAAAAAAATATATATTTTCACGTCTCTGCGTTATAAACTGTAGTGAAACACTTGGGGGTTCAAAGTTCTCACAACACATCTAGATAAGTTCCTTGGGGGGTCTAGTTTCCAATATGGGGTCACTTATGGGGGGTTTCTACTGTTTAGTTACATCAGGGGCTCTGCAAATGCAACGTGACGCCTGCAGACCAATCCATCTAAGTTTGCATTCCAAATGGTGCTCCTTCCCTTCCGAGCTCTGCCATGCGCCCAAACGGTGGTTCCCCCCCACATATTGGGTATCAGCGTACTCAGGACAAATTGGACAACAACTTTTGGGGTTCAATTTACACTGTTTCCCTTGGAAAAATACAGAATTGGGGGCTAAAAAATAATTTTTGTGGAAAAAAAAGGATTTTTATTTTCACGGCTCTGTATTATAAACTGTAGTGAAACACTTGGGGATGGATCTTTCACCAAGACAATGATCCAAAACACCGCTCAAAATCTACTCAGGCATTCATGCAGAGGAACAATTACACTGTTCTGGAATGGCCATCCCAGTCCCCAGACCTGAATATCATTGAACATCTGTGGGATCATTTGAAGAGGGCTGTCCATGCTTGGCGACCATCAAACTTAACTGAACTGGAATTGTTTTGTAAAGAGGAATGGTCAAAAATACCTTCATCCAGGATCCAGGAGCTCATTAAAAGCTACAGGAAGCGACTAGAGGCTGTTATTTTTGCAAAAGGAGGATCTACTAAATATTAATGTCACTTTTCTGGTGAGGTGCCCATACTTATGCACCTGTCAAATTTTGTTTGAATGCAGATTGCACATTTTCTGTTAGTACAATAAACCTCATTTCAAAGCAGAAACATTACTGTGTCCAACAGTTATTAGATATATGAAACTGAAATAGCTGTTGCCAAAAAAAACAATTTTTATAAAACATTAAGCTTAAGATTAATAGGGGTGCCCAAACTTTTTCATATAACTGTATATTGTGTGTGTGGTGCATAAGGCATATACAGTGTGTGTTTGTGTGTGTGGTGCGGTCAGCGTATACAGTGTGTGTGTGGTGTGACGGTGTTCCTCTGGTGGTACCGTGCAAGAAGCTGGTACCACCAGCAGTTTCCATATTGAGATAGCCATCACTTGGGTGTCCCAATATGCAGGTCGGTAAGCTTGGAATTCTGGGATCCAGACACATCTGGACAGAACAGGATGTGAAGACATTTCAAGGTAAGTACATATTAAGATTTGTTTTTTTCTCTCTGTTATTTTATTTATTTATCTTTTCATTAAAAAGACAGAAGTCTAATGACCCCAGTCGCTGACAGGCGGGCTTCCCCATAATGTTTTACAACTATCATCACATTACATGGTCTAAATCAGCCAATCAGGGGGGACTATCACAGCCAGTATAAAGGATGATAGCTGGCCATTTTAGGATTCCACAGGTTCCCTTTCCATTTTTTAAAGGAAGGCCACATTTTCATTTTAAAATATCAGTTTTAATAGTCTAATTTAGCAACTGTACACTCTGCTACTGTACTACATGCTGTAATTACATATTTGTTTCAGGTTGTCAAACTTTTTATATATATATTTAAATTTGTATAAGTAGAATATGTAGAGTTAGAATATCATCAAAAAGTGAATTTATTTCAGTTCTTCAATACAAAGAGCGAATCTCATATACAGCTCTGGCAAAAATTAAGAGACCGCCACATGAAAACCCTGTCATTGGCAGCCCAATCTCCAGACCTGAACCCCACTGAAAACCTTTGGAATGTAATCAAGAGGATGATGGATAGTCACAAGCCATCAAACAAAGAAGAACTGCTTACATTTTTGCGCCAGAAGCAGTGTGAAGGGCTGGTGGAAAGCATGCCAAGACGCATGAAAGCTGTGATTAAATATCATGGTTATTCCACAAAATATTGATTTCTGAACTCTTCCTGAGTTACAACAATAGTATTGTAGTTTCTAAATGATTTTGAACTTGTTTTCTTTGCATTATTTGAGATCTGAAAGCACTGGTTATTTATTTTAATTTTGACAATTTTTCCTTTTCAGAAAAAAATACAAAACTTCGGAGACATGTTGTCAGAGGTTTATAGAATAAAAGAACAATTTACATTTTACTTAAAAATACACCTATGAAGAGAAAAATCAGAAAAACTGAATATTTTGCAGTGGTCTCTTAATTTTTCTCAGAGCTGTATAAGTGGTAGTAATTTTGCATTTTGCCCAAAGAAGATCCTTTGGTAGTCCGAAGCATCTGCAATAAAAATAAAATAAGTTGTGGATGTTCCAGCTCATATTGACAAGGAACCACAGCTCTCCATCTACACATGAAGTGACATCACCTGATTATTTAGGAAAGGTAAGCCAGCCAGCAATCAAAGCAAGCCCCAAATTATCCTCTCTCTCGCTCTCCTCACGCTTTTCTTACTGTTAGCCAGACCCCATCCTCAGGTAGTACCTTTTCAGTGTCAGGATCAATATCGTCATCCACAACTACTGCTTGTTGTACTCAGACTACGGCTCCTCTTTCTTTTCCAATGCACTGGTAGATATCCATCCCTGATTTTGTGATGAGGAAACAGACTATACTCCTAGTCAACAGCTTGTTTTCCAAATAAGCTCTCACCTGGTTAAGTTGCTGGTGGTGCAGTTGTAAGGCGGCCAGGGTGGTAGTCGTGGCAAGGTGCTGTAGTGTTCCCACACCCTGGTGCCCAACAAATGAACTATAATTTCCCTTCTGCTCTATGTGTAACTTGCGCAACAGAACACTCAAGCTAATCACCGGAGTCCCTTCTGCTCCTGTCATCCCGTCTTCAGCTGCATGGGCCTCACAAACATCTCTGGAAACAATGTCCATTCCTAACAAGTTAACTTTACTTAACAGTAGGGTTGTCAGTACAGATGCATCACAGTGTATACAGAGTGAAATTTCTAAAGCTTTCCCTGCCTTCCTGGCAACCTCTGTTCTTCCTGGACAATCCCTGCCTTGCTTCTGCCAATCCCTGCCTCACTCCTGGCAACCCCTACCTCGCTTTTGGCAATCCCTGCCTTGCTTATGGCAATCGCTGCCTTGCTTATGGAAATCCCTGCCTTGCTGGACAATATCTGTCCCATCCATGCCTTTAGGCCCACCAGCTTCCTCCCATTCCCATTGCCCGGCTTCAAGGGAAGAAATAAAAGGCTCGCCGTCTCAGCTTCACCTAATGCTGGCCATAGGCCCCAGATCCTCTCAGGAATGGTTAACATTTAAGCTGGTGATCGCCTGCACGCCACTCAGCTGGGGGCCCCATCTTGCCGAAGCAACCTTATCCCCACGGCTATCAGACTGTCCTTGTTCACTGCTGCATCACGTTGCCTGGGGCATAGCTGCCCGGGCTCTGCTCTCTAACTAGGAAGTCCCTTCCCTATATTCCACTGTCCTGCACTACACTTATCCGTGACTACTCCCAGCCTGTAACACCCCTTATGCTAACTGTACCTACTCCAAGACTCTTATTCCCTATCACTAGTGTGCTCCACTAATCTAGTCCTACTATTGTCCTATGCTAACCCTAATCTTCCACATAACACATATCAAATACATTCACATTGTAGTACATAGACACATTAACACTTATAAGTTATAAATGCTCTGGAACAGCATGCATAAAATGTGAACAATGCAACATGCAACATCTATTTATCTAACCTCCTGATGAACAGTGCGGTGAAACGTGTTGAGGTCACAAGACATCAAAATGATAAGTACCCCTTAGTATTGCCTTAATGAGTTTATCATTTGAAACTATGAATTATTTTAATATCTGATGACCATATTAGCAATGGTATATCATTGATTTTCAAGCACCCTTTACATTCATTTACTGGTCCCTAGGTTTTATGGATTATAGGGTTTCCCAGGGTCAGCTGCCATTGTGCAGGGACACCATATCCACTGACAAGTAGGGTGCAACCTCCACTGGATAGGCAGGGTTCAGCGCAGGTGCAGACTAGAGGGGCATACTTACCTCACTTTTCTCAGTATATCATTGTCAGGCATGTTGATTCATCTTTTCCCAGACCATATTTGAGCATGTACTGCCTCTTTTTCTACCCTGTGCCATTGGGTACTGTCCTCATATGTTGTGAAAGTGTCAGCTGGCACTTATCTGTAGGGCATGATAAGACAATAGGGTCAGCCATCATTAAGCGGGGACGCAATTCTCATATGGGTTGTATTCAGGGTGCCAACTTCTGCAGATTAGGCAGGCATTCAGGTCAGGGATCATTTTTAGGGTGAACTCAGTGTGCACTTTTTAGTGTGGTGTTTGCTGTAGTTGTTTGTCCCTTGTTTTAGGATCAACGATAAAGGATGTATTTTATCTACTCTACATCAGGGTTTGCTTTTCATGTTAGTCCGAAATAGAATCCAATAAAATGGATACAACTGAATAATGGTGAATTGATAACTACAGTGAAATGAATAGATAGATAATTAGACTGTAGAGAACATGTCAAATTGTGCTGCACTAATGTCATGTCATTTATTTCCCATACTCAATGATAAGAGGTGACTGGCATGATTGATGCTTCACAACAGTCACTGAAATGCTCATTACTTTACATGTTATCCAGACCACATAGGTAAGTCATCCACAGCAGATCATACAACAATTTGAAACGTGGCATGTTATTTCACACAGATGTTTTCTGACCTAGATTTACTAAAATTAATTATATTATTAAATAGTGATCTTGCACATGGCTTAATTGTAAAGCGCTGCAGAATATGTTGGCGCTATATAAATAAAAATTATTATAAATTATTATGGACATATTGTACCTATACTTTTTACACAGTCATCAGCTATAGAGGCTCAAAGTGGCCTCCAAAGTAATAAACCTGAATTAACAATGGTGTCTGATCTCCAGATATCATCAGTCGTTTAGTGTCCCAGCAACTCTATTACTGACTTGGGTTTCAAGGTGTAAAGGTGACTGGCTGCCTGGTCATTTCAGCAGCTAAGCTAGCCTTTCTATCCGTCAAAACCAATGCCTAAACAAAGAATGGGCCTTGTCTAGTTATCAAAACTCATCATTCAGCCAGATCCCTGTACAATTCACACTTATGATGTGCTGACACATGAAAACTTGCCTGTGTCAAACCCAAACTTGAAGAGGAACAGCCCAGGGTCAAATGACTTGATGTAGGTGCATCTTTTTTATTATAAAGGACCTTTCACCTAATTGAAAACTTCATGTTGTGAAGTAAAGCTAAAATATAAAATCTTTCTCCAATATAAGGTATATTATTAGGAAAACTAAAGAATGGCTGTCAAAATGTCAAAATGTAGTGCTTATAGCTAAGGCCATTTACGGAAGATAAGCTATAATTGGGGTCTGCTGTCTCACTATTTGTCAGATGTGTGAGACTTACACAGGAGAGAAGCTGTTATCAACATAATCAGGAGAGATGCTGTTATCTTCATACTGAAAACAGGTAATAAGAGATGTAAGATGGATTCCTGTGTGTTATGGAGCAGCAGGAGGAGACAAAAACTAGAACAGCAACTGCAATCCCATTCTGTCCTGTCTGTATACTTTTTTGATTCCTCCCCTGCCCAGGAGCTGTGGTATGATCAGACCATGTCCTTGTACAATCAGACACGGCCATTACACAGTATACATCAAGGGACATTTATAAGATTACCTCAGCACAGGAACATTTTATTTAACATATCCAATTGTGGAACTTTATATTATTCCAAGGTCTGTTGATTAAAATGTATTTTTGTTCATGGGAAACCCCTTCAGTTGCTTTACACAAATTAAAACAAAATGGATTGAAAAAATGATTATTTTTTTTCCCTTAAATATTGCTTTAGGCCAAAATTTTTTCCTTTTCACATGATGTAAATGTAGTTATTGAAGAATTTGGACACAAAAAAATTTGTGACACAATGTAGTTCAAACGGACATATTCTATATATCCTATATAGTGTGTGGTCAAAAACTTGTTTGGGCATACAGCAGAGCTTAGAAAGGAAAGAGCACATTTTGATTTTTTGAGCCCAAATTTGGCAGCAATACGTTGCCAAGTAGCATTTGAAAATTCCGTGAGCAATACAGCAGAAATCCCACATAAATAACCCCATTTTTCAAACCAGACCCCTCAAAGAAATCATCTAGAGAGGTGGCCATATTGAACCTACAGGTGTTTCACAGAATTTTATAATAGAATGGGAACACAAAATATTATTTTTTTTTCTAAATATGGTGATACCCCAAATGTAGTCAAAATCTGCAGCTTGGGATAATGGCAGGGAGTTGAGTGCACATTTGGTTGGAATAAAATATGGATACAACATTGCAGTTCCGCAGCTTCTCAGGTGGCAAAAAAAGAATATCCCACAAGTGTCCCCATTTTGGAAACTAAACCCCTAGCTAATGCTGAGCATTTTTAACCCCCGATTCTTGCTTATAATTTTCATTCTTGCAAGGGGTAATATGGGAAAATGGATCTCATCATCTATTATACAATTTCAGTGATACGCAGTGATACTCCATATGTGGTTGTACACTATCGTTTGAGTACATGGCAGGTCTGGAATGGAAAGCAGCACCATTTGACTTTGGAACACAAATTTAGTTTTTTTCAGAATAGATTGTGGGTGTCAATTGCAGAGTCCTTAAGGTGCCCGAACAGTAAAGACTAGGGTTGAGCGAAACGGGTCGACCATTTTCAGAAGTCGCCGACTTTTGTCCCCCCTGTGTGGGGTCGGCCATGAGGTCGGCGATCTTCTGAATCTGGTATCGGGATTCCGATACCGAGTTCCGATATGTTTGCGATATCGGAAATCGGTATCAGAATCCAAATTTAAGTGTAAAATAAAGAATTAAAATAAAAAATATTGGTATACTCACCTCTCCGACGCAGCCTGGACATCGCCGCTGGTAACCGGCATCTTCCATTCCTAAGAATGGCGCTTGAAAGACCTTTCGAATGCTTCACGGCTTGTGATTGGTCGCGGCGGCCCATGTGACCGCTGAGCGACCAATCACAAGCCGGTGACGTAATTCTCAGGTCCTGTTCTGGTTCTCAGGTACATGAGAATTACGTCACGGCTTGTGATTGGTCGCTGAGCGGTCACGTGGGCCGCCGCGACCAATCACAAAGCCGTGATGTCATTGGAAGGTCCTTCACGCGTTCATTCTTAAGAAGGAAGGCTGCCGGAAAGAAGCCGAGGGTGAGTATATTCCTATTAGGTATATACTCACCCTCGTACGCGCCCTGCTTCTTTCCGGCAGCCTTCCTTCTTAAGAATGAACGCGTGAAGGACCTTCCGATGACGTCACGGCTTTGTGATTAGTCGCGGCGGCCCACGTGACCGCTCAGCGACCAATCACAAGCCGTGACGTAATTCTCATGTACCTGAGAACCAGAACAGGACCTGAGAATTACGTCACCAGCTTGTGATTGGTCGCTCAGCGGTCACGTGGGCCGCCGTGACCAATCACAAGCCATGAAGCATTCGAAAGGTCTTTCAAGCGCCATTTTTAGGAACGGAAGATGCCGGTTACCAGCGGCGATGTCCAGGCTGCGTCGGAGAGGTGAGCATATCAATATTTTTTATTTTAATTCTTTATTTTACACGTAAATATGGATCCCAGGGCCTGAAGGAGAGTTTCCTCTCCTTCAGACCCTGGGAACCATAGTATCCCATTGCACTGCATTGGGTTTCGCGTTTCGGCCGACCCCGACCCCGACTTTTTTATAGGATTGGCCGATTTCACTCGACCCGACTTTTGAGAAAGTCAGGTTTCGTGAAACCCGACCCGATCCTATAAAAATAAAAGTCGCTCAACCCTAGTAAAGACCACACCAAACTCACTATTTTGGAAAACACACAATTCCAGGAATTTATCTAAGGATGTAGTAGGTATTTTAAGCCCACAGTTGCTTCACAGAAGTTTATAAAATGTTACGCCATGGAAATAAAAATTTACATTCTTATAACTGAAATGTTATGTTACCTGCAAATTTTTGATTTTCATATTGAGTAATAGATAAAAATAGACAACTACGTTTATTAAGCGATTGCTCCCGAACGTGGTGGAATCCCATATGTCATTGGAAGTTAATTTTTGGCCACACTGCAAAGCTTAGAAAGAAGGAGCACCATTGACTTTTGGAGAGAATATTTTGCTGAAATAGATTGCAGGCACCATCTGTAGAACCCCTTAGGGTATGTGCCCATGATCAGTAATTGTTGCAGGTTTGATGCTGCATATTTACAGTATGCAGCGTCAAACATGCAGTGGCCAGCTGTGGCAGCATGGTGGATGGGATTTCTAGAAATTCCATGTCCATTATGCGTCCATAGTTGCCTGCCGCTCATCTGCGGACACTGATATGTGGGGGGCCTTTCAAGACTACCCCTGACGAAGCCACCGTGAGTGGCGATACGCGTCGGGTCCTTCCTGCTTCACATGATTCCATGTGTGCTGTCCATGTTGGTGTCATGGCGCGGGCATGATATTTTGCATGGATACTCTGTAGGTATACATTTTGTAATGGCATCCCTTTTACCATCTTTTGCACTTTACTATTTTTTGATCATTTATGATCATTAACCATATACATCATTGTACACTGCCTTCTCTATTTCTATGCAGTGGCTTTGATTTTGGGGCTTCCTAGAACTTGATTCTGGGACTGGTATATTTTTTTTATACATAGCTTGGTATTTATGCAAGGTTGTTTAGGATATGGAGGGTTAGGAATTTGATGTTTAAGTATGCATTTGCACTTTCATGTTATTAAGGATTGTGCCATACACCTGTGCTGGTATGCTGCTTATACCTTTATATTTTAGCCAGCACACACTGGTTATCTGTGGGTAGGTTTAAGCTTTATTAGGAGCTTGGGTTGTATATTTTCTGCTATGTCACATGTGTGACTATTTTAATGTTTTTAATGGTATTTGTGTTTCTTTGCATCCAATAAAATGTATATATCATGTTTCATGGTGATCCGCTTTTTATGGCCTACTGCTTTTTTTTCTATTAATAGGTCCGTGTGTTATGTAGGCCAAGGTTGGAACCCATAACATTTTTCCTATGGTGCCCCCTCAATATATGTCGGGCCTTTCAAGACTGCAAAATGTCATTTTCTCCTGCGGAAATGATAGTCTCCGCAAGAGAAATTTCACCAATAGAATGTGCTGTATGCGGTGAATACACGTGGTTCAGTCAACACATGTGAATCTACCTGCATTCAATGGAAGGCAGCGCTTTGGACGCAGCGAACATACACTACGTCCAAAGCGCTGCTAATTCCGGACCATGAGCACCCGACCTTAGGGTGCTAGAATAGCAGAAAAAAAGACAAAATGAGCCCATTTATAAAAAAAATATGCCCCTTGATGACTTATTCCACTGGTGCAAGAATTTTTGCTACACAGATGTTTTCCAGACTCCCAAGCATAACAAAAAGGAGCATTCAATTAGCAGAGAATAGTTTTGCTGCAAATCAAATTTCCCGGTAAAATCCAAGGCGACTTTAAATTTTGTCAGATGAGCCCATCTTTAGGTTCCACTTTTAAATTCAAAAGCTGAGGGTATATTGATAATTTTATAATGTTTATGACACTACTACATAATTTTGAATGCACCTTATGAAATATCCTGTATTACTTACAATTTTGCCTTATTTATGCTCTGAATATAGGAAATTGCAAGACAATGAGAACTGAAAAAAAAACTGATCAAGTCATTGTCTAGAAAACTAATACATGTCTTGTGGATACAGTGTTGATCCAAAACGTTTAAAACATCTGCCATGGGTTACTTTCTAGGGATACCTATTATATAGATCCTATTGGTAATGGACAGAGCAGGGACTGAAAGATTGAAATATTGGACTTAAAACAAAGATCCATTGTAAGCCAGGCTCACAGACGAACACAGTAACACAGTACCAGCCAGAAATCTCTCTTACAGCCAGACAAATGATGTGTGTGTAAACATGTGGAGCTCGAGACTCGGTCATTTTCTGACCACACAAAGTTTTACTATGGAAATGATTTTGTTCTGTGATTGGTGTTTAAATAAAATGTCATGTGATAAGTTTGAGTGATACATGTACAGACGCAGAAAATAAAGATATGTTCAATAATTAAACAAAAGCTCATAGTATAAAAGCATTCACTGTAACAATAAATTATTAAATTTCCCACTTTTCAAGATTCTTCACAAGTTTTTTTTAAGGTCATTCTAGTCTACCCTAGCAAATTTATTTCTTACAAATGCAAAAAAAACATTCTAAGATGTAGAAGATCTGAATTAGACTTATATACACACACACACGCATACTGAATGTAAGTTTATGTGTGTATTTAACATTTGTAGTACTTTGCCAGTCAGGTCCTGCCAAATGAGGCACAGAGCTGTCCAATCATCCAAACATGATGGAATCGGCCAATTATCCAATGTGTATGTTGGTTTTCCGAGTCTCCTCCACAGATGAGATTAAAGGTACCGTCACACTCAGCGACGCTGCGGCGATATAGACAACGAGCCGACCTAAACTAGATCGCTGGAGCGTCGCTGTTTAGGTCGCTGTAGAGACGTCTAACACAGCACCTCCAGAACGATGCAGAAGCGATCCAGTGATGTAACGGCGACTCACTTCTCGTTCTCGCTGGTTGTTAGCTCCATGTCAAACATTGCTGGCGTCGTTGCTTTTGATGTCAAACATGACGATACACGCCGACCTGGTGACGAAATAAAGTTCTGGACTTCTAGCTCCGACCAGCGATGGCACAGCAGGATCCAGATCGCTGCTGCGTGTCAAACACAACGAGATCGCTATCCAGGATGCTGCAATGTCATGGATTGTTGTCGCTCTCGTTGCAAAGTTGCTGAGTGTGACGGTACCTTAAGAGTAATGAAGACCATGAGGTTTGAATTCTTACACCCAACCTTTTTGTTCTCTGGCAGCGGCTTTCCCCTCTCTCCATATTGAAAAATTATGAATGCTCAGTCAAGTCAATAGTGCATGTGTGTGTGAAGGAGTCTGGAGAAGTTGTTGTCCTTGCCTGACAGCTATCACATGTTTAATGGCCAGGTTTACAACTTTCATCAACTAACCCCTTTGGCCTCACATTTAGTATGTTACAGGAAGCCTTTAGCTCCATAAACTTTACATTAGCATAACCATGACGTAAGTGCGAAAAACTATTCCCACACCCAAAAGAGGATGGTCAAAATTGACAACTGGCCTCCAGCATCAATTGCTTAGACAGGTGGTAACCATGATCTCACTAGTAGGGTTGAGCGACTTTTATTTTTATAGGATCGGGTCGGGTTTCACGAAACCCGACTTTCTCAAAAGTCGGGTCAAGTGAAATCGGCCGATCCTATAAAAAAGTCGGGGTCGAGGTCGGCCGAAACACGAAACCCAATGCAGTGCAATGGGATACTATGGTTCCCAGGGTCTGAAGGAAAGGAAACTCTCCTTCAGGCCCTGGGATCCATATTAATGTGTAAAATAAAGAATCAAAATAAAAAATATTGATATACTCACCCTCGGACGCGCCCTGGTACTAACCGGCAGCCTTCCTACCTAAGAATGAGCGCGTGAAGGACCTGCGGTGACGTCGCGGCTTGTGATTTGTCGCGAGCGGTCACATGGACAAGCCGCGACGTCATCTAAGGTCCTTCACGCGCTCATTCTTAGGAAGGAAGGCTGCCGGAAAGAAGCAGGGCACGTCCGAGGGTGAGTATATTCCTATTAGGTATATACTCACCCTCGGACGCGCCCTGCTTCTTTCCGGCAGCCTTCCTTCCTAAGAATGAGCGCGTGAAGGACCTTAGATGACGTCGCGGCTTGTCCATGTGACCGCTCGCGACCAATCACAAGCCGCGACATCACCGCAGGTCATTTACGCGCTCATTCTTAGGAAGGAAGGCTGCCGGTTAGTATCAGGGCGCGTCCGAGGGTGAGTATATCAATATTTTTTATTTTGATTCTTTATTTAACACTTAAATATGGATTCCGATACCGATTCCCGATATCGCAAACATATCGGAACTCGGTATCGGAATTCCGATACCAGATTCAGAAGATCGCCGACCTCATGGCCGACCCCACACAGGGGTCGGGTCGGGTTTCATGAAACCCGACTTTGCCAAAAGTCGGCGACTTCTGAAAATGGCCGACCCATTTCGCTCAACCCTACTCACTAGTATTAACCACTTTAATAGTGCAATGTCATGAAAAAGAAGGGAGCTGTCTTTTTCTTTCATCATCACTCAGCAAGCATGGGTGGCTCAATATAGAGAAGTAATACATGTACTATTATGGTGAGGTACCATAGCAGTAGGAAGTGACGAGAAAAAGAAAAGTGGAATAAAATATCTTTATTGAATACAAGATTAAAACAATTGCATATTAAAAAGACAGGGGAAGAGAGAAAGAACCTCCAAGGTAGGGAAGGAGAAAAGCAAGTCCCAGAAGGAAAAAAACACCTGCACTATAAACCAAGGATAAGGATAAGTACAGCCTGCAGAGCGGATAATGAAAGTTATAGAGACAAAATACCTATGCCACTAAAAAACCTGCCAATATAAAATTCCCAAGGGTATATCAGTGTGACTTTGATAAATCAAAAGAAGTATATTATGCAAGTGCGTAGAAAAAACCCATGGGGAAAATGCATGATAGGTGAAAAATGCCTAAATATATAAAAAATCCTTTTGCAATGCTTCCTTCTGATCAATGTGCAGCAAACAACAGAAAAGGAAAAGGAAGAAAATGAACTCCCATATGGGAGCTTTCAAGGGAAATCTACCTGAAGAAGGTATTGTTGTTGCTGAGCTATAGTGTGGCTGGGGAATGTTCTGTGACCAACCCTGCGCCCGACGAGCGCCATTTCGCTTGTATACCTTCTTCCAGACGGGGCATTGTAGGTACTAAGCTGGGGGGTAATTTATATATGGTTGGGTGCTGGTAAGCAATGCCGTAATGCATGTGACGGGGACCGGAAGTCAAATTTCCAAATCGTTCTCAATAGCGCATGCCGCCGGAATCATGAAAGGGGAAACATGAGGGGGACAGTGGTAAGGTAGAGAAACTCCACTTGTTTACCCCGTACAGTTGGGTGAGTAAGATCCTGTCAGCTGTTATGGAAGGGGATATGACTGCTTCTTTTGTGTTATATAGTACAACACATGTTTCTCAATCCACCATAACATCTCTGCCTGCACCTCACTCACAAACCAGCGGTTTGTCCTGTTCTCTGTACTCCATCCACCCTCTTTCAGCACAGCAGCCAGCCCTTGGTCCCGGAGCTGTGGTCACATAACAGAATGTTTCCTCCTACACATGCTAAAGTTAAGAGTTTGAAAAAGGAGAGAAAACCAGATTTGAAAAAGAACACATCTTTGTTTTCAAAATGCGCAGCTAATAGATCACCATGGATTTTTTGCAATCATGTTTTTAAAATTGTTGAAGTAAACCATAATTTTTTTTCATCTAGGAAGCTGGATTTTCTCCTTTTCTTTGCTAAGAGCTTGAACTTCTCCATCTCCAATCTGTTTGCCATGGAAATTCTGCCTTTCTTCCTGGTGGGTACAGACAGTTTCATAAAGTTGATGTTGTGAATTCTGCTCTTGGGCTCCCTCTGGTGGTTGTTGGTGGTAGTGCAGTTGTCTTGGGGTTGTAATCCGGGCAGGTGTTTCTGCTGATTGCAGCTCTATTACGTATTTAGGTGTGCAGGATCCATGAGTCTGTGTCAGTTGTCCATTGTACTTGGAGGGATTGCATCTCTCTCTGGCTCCTCATGCCCTGCTGCAAATTCAGCTAAGATAAGTGTCTGTTTTTTGTCTCTGTGCACACATGCAGTGTGCTTTGCAATTCAGTGCAATTTATTGTGTTTTTGTCCTCAATGTTTTTTCTTGTCCAGCTTAGACTGTGTTTGGATATTTCAGTCAAGTTGGATTCTCAGGAGATGCAGATATACTTTCTATGTCTTTAGTTAGATGTGGAATATTTGTATTATCTGCTGTGGATGTTTTTAGGATTTTAATACTGACCGCTTAGAATTCTGTCCTATCCTTTTCTATTTAGCTAGAAGTGCCTCTTTTGCTAAATCCTGTTTTTCTGCCTGCGTGTGTCTTTCCTCTTATATTCACAGTCAATATTTGTGGGGGGCTGCCTATCCTTTGGGGTTCTGCTCTGAGGCAAGATAGAATTCCCATTTCCATCTATAGGGGTATTTAGTCCTCCGGCTGTGTCGAGATGTCTAGGACGTGTTAGGTACATCCCACGGCTACTTCTAGCTGCGGTGTTAGATTAGGGTTTGCGGTCAGTACAGGTACCACCTACTCCTGAGAAAGTCTCTCATGCGACTCCAAGGTCACCAGATCATAACAGTTGATTACCGTCACAGTCTCCCAGCACACATTCCCAGTTACCATTACTTCTCTAAGAAAGCTTGTGCTACACCAACATGTTGCGGACACCTGGATGTGCAAACATGGGCAGGGGTGTTACATCTCACAGACTGGGCACTGGGTGACTTTGGTGGCTGTGTGGGGAAGGCTGTCAAGGGGCTGCTCCACAAGTCTTTGAATCCCCAGGGCATGCAGGAGAAACCTCTATATCTAACACGTCCTCCACTGCTTCTGGCTCCTCCTCCTCTTCTAGGACCTCCTCCTGTGTCCTCAACCTCTCCCTTAATCCGACATGCATTCCAACAGTGCATATAGAATCTCCCCACCTCTGTACTGCACAGCCATGGCTCACCGTAATCAGGCAGTGTTCAAATTAATATGCCTTGGAGATTGCAGTTATGCAGCTTAAGATTTGTCTACAGCTATCCAGGACAAGTTAGAGCAATGGCTGTCTCAACTAAACCTGGAGCCAGGGACGGCCGTGTGCAAGAACAGAGCAAATATGGTGACAGCTCTATGCCAGGGCAACATCACACACGTCCCTCGCGTGGCTCACATCCTCAACCTGGTGGTACAGAAATTTCTCCACCATTAACCCAACCTGGATGCACTGCTGCAGAAAGCATGGTCACTGTGAGCTCACTAACTCTGATTGCAACCGGCAGGTCATCGACTGGTATTGCTACAGAGGTCTTTCGGCCTACCGGTTAACCGTTTGATTAGTGATGTCCCAACACGGTGAAATTCCACTCTGCACATGTTGCAGCAACTATGGAAGCAGCAATGAGCCCTGGTGCAGTAAGTCCTTTTGGATAGCCTGGGCCAATGCATTACAGACATGGTGCAAATCACGCTTGCGAAGTGGATTCTTGTGAAGCACCTCTGCACCCTTCTGCACAGTTTTGAAATGGCTACTAAGATGGTTAGTGCTGATGATGCCATCATCAGCATCGCTATTCCGGTCATCTATATGCTGAAGTACACTTTGCATAGTCTGCTGGAAGAGGTGCTGATTGCAGAGGAAAAGGAGGAAGCAGAGGAGGATGTAAAAGGGATAACAGTATCTCTAAGGTCTGGGCTGTCATTGCAAAGATGGGTGCCATGGGAGGGTGGATTACAGTGACCAAGGTGGGCTCACTGTACCAGACAAATTGTTAGTGAAGGTGCAGAAGCCGAGGAACAAACTGAGGAGGAGGTGGAAGAAGAGGTGATGGATGCTCAACAGTCAGGAGATGAAGAGGCTAATGGTCCCCCCTCTGTTGTCCATGGTTGGTGGGAGGAGATAGAGGAAGCAACCTTGAGTGTGACCCCGTCACCAACACATCATGGACTTGGACCTCCATGGAAGCGACCGACACATGAGCGCCTTCTTGCTGCTCTATCTTCAACATGATTCCCGTATTCTTAGGATTAGAAATAGTGCTGACTACTGGGTTGCCACTCTGCTAGATCTGTGGTAGAAGAGTACATTTTGCCAGGTGCTTCCCCCCTTGGAAAGGGACGTGTGCATGCAGGAGTATCGAAATACGCTTGTAAACAATGTTAAGAGTGTTTTTCCCCAAGACAGCAGTGACGCACACAGTGTGCATTGCAGTTAAAGACTACCAACCTTGAGAATGTCGAGTTGTCAAAGCAAAAACATTAGCAGCAGTGTAAATGGCAGTATGGTGACTTAGTGGTTAGTAATGCAGCCTTACAGCACTGGGGTTCTAGGTTCAAACCCCACCAAGGACAACATCTGCAAGGAGTTTGTATGTTCTCCTCATGTTTGCGTGAGCTTCCTCAGGGCACTCCAGTTTTGTCCCACACTCCAAAGACAAACTGATGAAATTTAGATTGTTAGCCCCAATTGGGACAATGCCGAAAATGTGTGTGAAGCGCTGTGTAAATAATTGTGCTATATACAAGTGCTTCTAACTAAATAAGAATATAATAAAAAAGTTAATTTATTTCAGTTCTTGAATATAAAAAGTGAATCTCATATATTATATAGAGTCATTACAAACAGTGTGATCTATTTCAAGTGTTTATTTCCGCTAATGTTGATAATTATGGCTTACAGCCAACGAAAACCCAAAAGTCATTATCTCAGTAAATTGGAATACTGTTTAACACCAGCTTGAAAATTTATTTTAAAATCTGAAATGTTGGCCTACTGAAATATATGTTCAGCAAATGCACTCAATACTTGGTCGGTGCCCCTTTTGCATCAATTACTACATAAATGAGGCGTGGCACGGAGGTGATCAGCTTGTGGCACTGCTGTGGTGTTATGGAGGCCTATGTTGCTTTGGTAGCAGCCTTCAGCTTGTCTGCGTTGTTGGGTCTGGTGTCTCTCATCTTTCTCTTGAAAATACCCCATAGATTTTTTATGGGGTTAAAGTCAATCGAGTTTGCTGTTCATTCAAGCACAGTGATGCTGTTGTTTTTAAACTAGGTATTGGTACTTTGGGCACTGTGGACAGAGGGAAGCATGAAGTGCTCTAAAATATTCTGGTAGAAGGCTGCACTGGCTTTGGTCTTGATCAATCACAGTGGATCTACACCAGCAGATGACATGGCTCCTCAAACCATCACTGATTGTGGAAACTTCACACTATACCTCAAGCAGCTTGGATTGTGTGCCTCTCCACTCTTTCACTAGACTCTGGGACCTTGATTTCCAAATGAAATGGATAATTTACTTTCATCTGAAAACAACACTTTGGACCACTGAGCAACAGTCCAGTTCTATTTCTCCTTGGCCCAGGTAAAACTCTTCTGGCGTTGTCTATTGGTCATGATTAGCTTGACACAAGTAATGCAATGTACTTGTAGCATATGTCCTGGATCATCTGTGTGTGGTTGCTCTTGAAGTAATGACTTCAGCAGCAGTCCACTCCTTAAGAATCTCCCCAAAAGTTTTGAATAGCCTTTTCTTAACAATCCTTTCAAGACTGCGATTACCCCAGTTGCTTGTGCACATTTTTCTACCACACTTTTTCTTTCCACTCAGCTTTCCATTAATGTGCTTGTATACAGCACTTGGTGAACAGCCAGCTTCTTTAGCAATGACCTTTTGTGGCTTACCCTCCTTGTGGAGTGTGTCAATGACTTCCTTCTGGACATCTGTCAAGTCAGCAGTCTTCCCCATGATTGTGGAGCCTACTGAAACAGAATAAAGGACCTTTTAAAAAGCTTAGGTGACTTTTCGGTTTTCATTGGCTGTAAACCATAATCATCAACATTAACAGAAATAAGCACTTGAAATAGATCATTCTGTTTGTATTGACACTATGTAAAATATGAGATTCAGTTTTTGTATTGAAGAACTGACATAAATTAATTTTTTGATGATATACAGTACAAATCAGAGATATAGTCAACAACTGGAGAAGATGGTGCAGGAGAATCTTGAGCTCAATATTATTGCCATCAGGGGTTAGGACCCTTTTGCATTTTGGTCTTCCAAAATGGAATCGTGGCCCGAACTTGCCTGTCACTCTTTGAATGCGTTGTAATGGCCGGCAGTCAGAGTTCTCTCAGAATGTGTCTTCAGTGCTGCTGGTGGTGTAATGATGGCTGTCCCCTGAAAGTGTACATCGCCTAATTTTCCTCAAAATGAACAAGTCATAGACTGGGCAGGCTAGGCGATGGTCTTATTTTAAGTGTGATGCATTCATCTCGCGTAATTGCAGTCTGTCACACCTTTTACGTGGCTTGTGTACCTTCTGTTGCTACTGCTGCTGATGTTACTAACAATTTTTTGAAATGTGGAGACTCCAAGTTGGGTCTCCATCTGGTTGGCTGCTTCTAGTGGAAGGGGTGTCAGAGCTCCATTATACTATTTCTCCTCTGGGGAAATTCATAATATCTGTAAAGCACTGTGTGGAATTAATGATGCTGTATAATTGGGTAAAATAATAAATAAAATATATTGATGCCACTTTTTTGGTGTCTGCCCCTAATTTTTGGACTCCCAATTGGGTCTCCTTCATGTATCTTGCCTGAATTTGTCAGGGCTCTCAGAACACCAGGCCTACACATGTGACTAATCCACCTATTACTAATCAATGTTTAAGGTAGAAATGCTGTTCCAAACCCTGTCTCATGCTAAAATGTGGGCCGCCTTCTGGACTACACAATTAGCACAAAAGATTTATTATACTGAAATGTAGACTGCTTTCTGGAGCAATCTATTAGTAAAAACAATTTAGATTCAGAAATGTGGACGCCTGGCTTGAAATAAATGGAAGCACTAAATATTTATATACCAAAATGTGGCCTTGTTTCAGGACCACGGCATTATCGCAAAGAATTAATATTTTCACCAGCACATACTGGCAACTTTTGCATTTATGGGTGAGCAATAATGCATTTAATTGTAACTCTACTATGTGTTCCCTTAGCAGCATCTGCCTAGGGTATGATGTTTTAACTCGGCAACACACGTACCCACTTTCGTTTTAAATATGTGAATCTTCTTGGCATCTATCTTTGCATTCAGGTACAATTGAACATTCGATTTTTTGCCACCAAAATATATATTCAGATGCCTTGGACCTCACATATGATGAATTTAGTGTTCATTCTGAGAGCTTCCCCCCTGGGATTTAGCTTTCTGCTATCCCCTGTGATTTATATTGGACTGTTGTGGCATATAAGGATATATATACATTCTCTGTACTATCATTTAGTGCTATTTGCCTGTTTGTGCTGTCACATATTTTGGTTCTATCGTATTATTATTAGATACTGAAATGTCCCCTGCGTTCTGGAGCATGCTACTAGAGCAAACAATTTAGATTCTCACATGTGAACTCCTGGCTCAAGCACAATATTAGCAGCAGAAAAGAGTTATATGCTGAAATGTGCATATACACTTAAAGAGAACACCTCATATACTAATCTAATGGGAATACCTTCACCAGAGACTATATACCAATCGAGGAAAAACGAAGGAGTAATTTTCCAATATAACAACCTTTATTTCTATTCTCATAAAAAAATGACAGATTTACAATAACACTTTTTAATATATATCAAAAAAACGAGAACACCTCAGATGGTTTTACCCATTTGTAGAAAGTTTTGCAGAAATAGAAAGAATGGAATCACACATCAATAAACAACATGGCTTTCACATTAAAATTCTACAGATGGCCTGTAGTTATCTATACTGGTCGCCATAAAAATACTAGTGGTAAAGTGAAATCTAATTTGTCCATGAAGCCTAGTACTAATTGGATCATTTGGATAAGGTGCATGTATGTCACCACAAAAATCCTATAGCTTATAACTTTCAATAAAAGTGACTGTTGCACCTAACCCCTTCACATATATCCATATAATGAACTCATGAATTATTCAAACCATCATCACAATATACCTGCAGTCATGGTGGCCTCAAAGTGTGATCCAAAATGCTGCACCTCGACGCGCGTTTCACCGCCTCTGCAGTTTCATCAGGAGGTGAGTAAACGGTATGTGTAACCATCTTATATAGTAGAGGAATCCTCCCAGATTGTTAGCAGCCGTGTGCGGAGCGTCCCCGCCATGTTGCGTCGTGCAGAGGGGAGCGGCACTCAAGGCGTGCGTCATCACATGACATGGTCCGTTCACATTACCGGACCCATAACCATGGCGACGCAATGCCCTTACTGAGCACCTCTCCCCACAGCAAGAGGCAGCGCATGCGCGGTACGCGCTCCGGCTTAGCTTATGGTTGGGTAAGAAGAACTAAGGCATATATAAATGGAATGGGTATATACTGTATATCACATTCAATTTTATCTAGAGCCCATTGCCAGTGCCTAGCACACTTTCAGGCGACCATGGCTGCAGGTATATTGTGATGATGGTTTGAATAATTCATGAGGCCATTATATGGATATACAGTGCCTACAAGTAGTATTCAACCCCCTGCAGATTTAGCAGGTTTAATAAGATGCAAATAAGTTAGAGCCTTCAAACTTCAAACAAGAGCAGGATTTATTAACAGATGCATAAATCTTACAAACCAAAAAGTTTTGTTGCTCAGTTAAATTTTTATAAATTTTAAACATAAAAGTGTCGGTCAATTATTCTTCAACCCCTAGGTTTAATATTTTGTGGAATAACCTTTGTTTGCAATTACAGCTAATAATCGTCTTTTATAAGACCTGATCAGGCCGGCACAGGTCTCTGGAGTTATCTTGGCCCACTCCTCCATGCAGATCTTCTCGAAGTTATCTAGGTTCTTTGGGTGTCTCATGTGGACTTTAATAATCTTGAGCTCCTTCCACAAGTTTTCAATTGGGTTAAGGTCAGGAGACTGACTAGGCCACTGCAACACCTTGATTTTTTGCCTCTTGAACCAGGCCTTGGTTTTCTTGGCTGTGTGCTTTGGGTCGTTGTCTTGTTGGAAGATGAAATGACGACCCATCTTAAGATCCTTGATGGAGGAGAGGAGGTTCTTGGCCAAAATCTCCAGGTAGGCCGTGCTATCCATCTTCCCATGGATGCGGACGAGATGGCCAGGCCCCTTGGCTGAGAAACAGCCCCACAGCATGATGCTGCCACCACCATGCTTGACTGTAGGGATGGTATTCTTGGGGTCGTATGCAGTGCCATCCAGTCTCCAAACGTCACGTGTGTGGTTGACACCAAAGATCTCGATCTTGGTCTCATCAGACCAGAGAACCTTGAACCAGTCAGTCTCAGAGTCCTCCAAGTGATCATGAGCAAACTGTAGACGAGCCTTGACATGATGCTTTGAAAGTAAAGGTACCTTACAGGCTCGTCTGGAACGGAGACCATTGCGGTGGAGTACGTTACTTATGGTATTGACTGAAACCAATGTCCCCACTGCCATGAGATCTTCCCGGAGCTCCTTCCTTGTTGTCCTTGGGTTAGCCTTGACTCTTCGGACAAGCCTGGCCTCGGCACAGGAGGAAACTTTCAAAGGCTGTCCAGGCCGTGGAAGGCTAACAGTAGTTCCATAAGCCTTCCACTTCCGGATGATGCTCCCAACAGTGGAGACAGGTAGGCCCAACTCCTTGGAAAGGGTTTTGTACCCCTTGCCAGCCTTGTGACCCTCCACGATCTTGTCTCTGATGGCCTTGGAATGCTCCTTTGTCTTTCCCATGTTGACCATGTATGAGTGCTGTTCACAAGTTTGTGGAGGGTCTTAAATAGTCAGAAAAGGCTGGAAAAAGAGATAATTAATCCAAACATGTGAAGCTCATTGTTTTTTGTGCCTGAACTACTTCTTAATACTTTAGGGGAACCAAACAGAATTCTGGGGGGTTGAGGGGTTGAATAATAAATGACCCTCTGAAAAAACTTTTCACAATTTAAAAAAAAAATAAACAAAGAAATAACATTCTTTTTTGCTGCAGTGCATTTCACACTTCCAGGCTGATCTACAGTCCAAATGTCACAATGCCAAGTTAATTCCAAATGTGTAAACCTGCTAAATCTGCAGGGGGTTGAATACTACTTGTAGGCACTGTATGTGAAGGGCTTAGGTGCAATAGTCACTTTTATTGATAGTTATAAGCTATAGGATTTTTGTGGTGACATACATGCATATTATCCAAATGATTCAATTAGTACTAGGCTTCATAGACAAATTAGATTTCACTTTAGCGCTAGTATTTTTATGGTGACCAGTATAGATAACTACAGGCCTTCTATAGAATTTTAATGTGAAGGCCATGTTGTTTATTGATGTGTGAGTCCATTCTTTCTATTTCTGCAAAACTTTCTACAGATGGGTAAAACCATCTGAGGTGTACTCGTTTTTTGATATATATTAAAAAGTGTTATTGTAAATCTGTCATTTTTTTAGGATAATAGAAATAAAGGTTGTTATATTGGAAAATTACTCCTTTGTTTTCCTCGATTGGTATATATGCTGAAATGTGCCCTGGTTTCTCTGGACCATACAATGAGCAGAAACGATTGACTTGCCGGAAGCTCGATTTCACAGCCACACAGGATCTTATGTATCTGAACTAGCTGACTGACAATTGACCGCCAAGCTAACTTTCTGAATATCCAGTAGCAGAAGCAGGAGTGGCCTCTCTGCATTGCTACGCTGACAAAATGGCACCAAAACAACATGTCCGCTGTATATATGGAGAGGGACATGTGACTTTGGCAGCCAATGACACAAGCCTTTGTGTCAGGATATTGTGGATGGTTTCTGCGCCCTTATTGCCTGCTGTAATCAACACACACAAAGCTAAGGGGGAAAAAAGAGGCAGCCGCAGCTCCTCTAACCTCTCTACACCCCTTCCTCTTATCAAATATGTTCCCCTATCCTCTCCAGTCATCATACAGCACCACTATCATAGCCAAAGTCATAACAAAAGCATTAGTGGAAACGTGATGATTTATCGAACTGTGACCAAATTTTGCTGACTTTGAGTAAAAATGCTTGTGAATCCGAACACAAATCCAAATGTGCTACATTCGTGCTGAATTTGAAATTGGCCAACGTTTTCCAAACAAGTTAGTTCATCTGTGTTTCAAATCAATCCACAGAAAAAGCAAGTTCTCACACATGTCCGTTATCTGGTAGCTACCACGTTACTGGTAGAACAAAGGTTTTGGAAAAGCGCTATGGCTCCTCACCCCCCAAAAGAAATCCAGCAAATTATGTGCTCCCATATTCTTTGCTATATTTTCTAATCGTTTTCCACTTCATTTGATGCATTTTTGGTGCAGACTTAAAGCAGTGTTTTAATGTTTTTTTTTTATAGTGCAGAGAACCTCTGATTCTGCATAAAACTGCCGTTTTTTTTCAATCTCCCCATAGAAGCCTACAGAGAAAAAAATTCATCAAAGCTGCACAGTTCAAAAGCTTTAGTACTAATGAATGAGGAAAAATATACAACAAAAAATGCATGTAAAAACGCAGCAAAAATGCACCTTTTTTATGAAGCGTTTTTCCTGCCAAGAGGTGCAGAAATGGTGCAGAAATTTCTGCAACGAACACTTAATAGAGTTGAGCAAATTTGTTTTGGATTCGGTCGCTGAATCTGAATTTGCCATATTCATGCCATATTCGAACCCTATTCGTACCCAATGTATGTTTGATGATCGGTTCCGAACATATTCGGTAATTCCTACTCCCATTGACTCTAATGATGTCTGTGTTTGATGAATATTGCAAAAACAATTTTCGATGCTGATCTTATTCAGAACCGAATCCGAACAAATTTGCTCAACTCTAATACTTAACATGTCCATATACACGTAGATGTTTAACTGTCCAAAACAAAGTGGCGGTGATTTCATGAAAACTCCTACACACTGTGCTCTTTACTCTCTTTAAACTTCTATAGGGAGCCTAAAAAAAAAAGCATGTTAGAAAAGCATGTAGATATAATAAAATGTAAGTAAAAAGCAGTTGCTCTTTTAAGTGCAAGCTAAAAGCTTTTCTAACTATAAAAGTGCATTAAAAATACTGATTCATCTCTGCACCAAAAATACAGTGCCTTGCGAAAGAATTCGACTCCCTGGAACTTTTCAACCTTTTCCCACATATCATGCTTCAAACATAAAGATACCAAATGTAAATTTTTGGTGAAGAATCAACAACAAGTGGAACACAATTGTGAAGTTGAACTAAATTTATTGGTTATTTTAAATTTTTGTGGAAATTCAAAAACTGAAAAGTGGGGCATGCAATATTATTCAGCTCTTTTTCTTTCAGTGCAGCAAACTCACTACAAAAGTTCATTGTGGATCTCTGAATGATCCAGTGTTGTCCTAAATGCTTAATGATGATAAATATAATCCACCTGTGTGTAATCAAGTCTCCATATAAATGCACCTGCTTTGTGATAGTCTCAGGGTTCTGTTTGAAGCACAGAGAGCATCATGAAGACCAAGGAACACAACAGGCAGGTCCGTGATACTGTTGTGGAGAAGTTTAAAGCCGGATTTGGATACAAAATGATTTCTAAAACTTTAAACATCCCAAGGAGCACTGTGCAAGCGATCATATTGAAATGGAAGGAGTATCATACCACTGCAAATCTACCAAGACCCGGCCATCCCTGTAAACTTTCATCTCAAACAAGGAGAAGATTGATCAGAGATGCAGGCAAGAGGCCTATGATCACTCTGGATGAACTGCAGAGATCTACAGCTGAGGTGGGACAGTCTGTCCATAGGACAACAATCAGTCATACACTGCACAAATCTGGCCTTTATGGAAGAGTGGCAAGAAGAAAGCCATTTCCCAAAGATATCCATAAAAAGCGTTGTTTAAAGTTTGCAACAAGCCACCTGGGAGACACACCAAACATGTGGAAGAAGGTGCTCTGGTCAGATGAAACCAAAATCAAACTTTTTGGCAATAATGCCAAACGATATGTTTGGCATAAAGGCAACACAGCTCATCACCCTGAACACACCATCCCCACTGTCAAACATGGTGGTGGCAGCATCATGGTTTGGGCCTGCTTTTCTTCAGCAGGGACAGGGAAGATGGTTAAAATTGATGGGAAGATGGATGGAGCCAAATACAGGACCATTATTGAAGAAAACCTGTTGGAGTCTGCAAAAGACCTGAGACTGGGACGGAGATTTGTCTTCCAACAAGACAATGATCCCAAACATAAAGCAAAATCTACAATGGAATGGTTCACAAATAAACGTATCCAGGTGTTAGAATGGCCAATGACCTCAATCCAATCGAGAATCTGTGGAAAAAGCTGAAAACTGCTGTTCACAAACAATCTCCATCAAACCTCACTGAGCTCGAGCTGTTTACCAAGGAAAAATGGGCAAGAATTTCAGTCTCTCGATGTACAAAACTGATAGAGACATACCCCAAGTGACTTGAAGCTGTAATCGCAGCAAAAGGTGGCGCAACAAAGTATTAAGCTAAAGGGGCCGCATAATATTGCACGCCCCACTTTTCAGTTTTTGAATTTCCACAAAAATGTAAAATAACCAATAAATTTCGTTCAACTTCACAATTGTGTTCCACTTGTTGATTCTTCACCAAAATGTTACATTTGGTATCTTTATGTTTGAAGCATGATATGTGGGAAAAGGTTGAAAAGTTCCAGGGAGTCGAATACTTTCGCAAGGCACTGTACTTCAAATAAGAGGGAAAACTCATGCAAAAAATGCAATAAAATACTATAATCAAAAAACATTGGTAGTGCATAGTTTGTACAAACACCTGCAGGAATACATGCAGATAGAAAACAGCTTAAAAATTTGGATATGTGATAGCAGGCTTACAGATATGTTTGGTAAAATGGCACTTAAAAAACTACAGCTAGTATCTCATGTAGTGAAGCCTGCATAAAATGACAAAGTTATGGTTGCCACAACTAAGAATAAATAAACAAAAATTATGTCTGTAAGTAATAACCATCTCCAGATACAGTGGGCAAACCCTTATTTGGGTCTACGGCCTGTTGTCCTAGGTGGTCTGCTGAATGTCCCTCACTGCCACCCTGCCCCTTATGACATCTCATCCTGCCTGGGTAGTGAGAAATGGGAGAAATGGTAAATGGGTGTGGCTAGGGATTTGATTAGGGGTGTGGTCCAAATTTGCATTTGCCACATAACTTGTCCTTTCTTTTCTGTGAAAGTTGGGAGATATGAGCATAGACATGCTTATTGGACAGTGAATTTGTGGCTGGACAAGGTCCTTTGTTCTTCTCCTTTCATTGCATGAGGCCATTATTGCTCTGTGATCGACAATTTGGAAACCTCCTTAAGGTGATATTAAAGGCATTTTGTTTCAGTAAGGCATGGACTTTTTTGCGGTTCTGTTTTTTTCCTTCATAGAATCAGGATGAGTGAGAAGGAAGGAGTATAAATACTGTATAAATAACCCAGAGACATTGCATCTGTGGGCTGCTGGAATGAGCTTGTTAGCAGACAATGCTAATCAGTGCAGCTTGTTCATAGGAATAGTCAGCTTTTCATGATCCAGAGTAAATTGTTACTGATATAGATACAGCACAGTTTAACACTTTTCTTGCTATTAAGAAAAAAATACATAAAAAACAAAAGCTAGATACTAAAAAAATCCTAATAGCATGTTCTCAGATTTTATTTCCCTTCCTATTTTATAATGCATATTATTACACAATGTTACATGCACATTAAAATAGAAGGTCAAAAATCATTAAATCATCATCATCAAAATAAAGCATTGATTAGGCAATTGTAAGACTTAACTGAAAGAAACACTAATTTACAGGAAAATCATTTACTATTTATATGGAGCTCCATTCCTCACAAATAATTTACAATTTCGTGTCACTGTCAGTTAGCAGCCTCATACAAGATGTCCACTCTCAAGGGACAAAAGAGCATTGCACTGGTGTACAACACAGATTCGCATACATCCATTGTCCATTAATATGGTAAATTTCACGAAGATGGACACAACATGAATTTTTAAATATAATTTTTGGACGCATGGTACTAAAGCAGAAAATAAAAACAAGACTTAAGATAAATTTCTCTACTGAATATTGATTCATATATCTTTGTGCATTTTTTAAGATGATAGACTAAACAGGATTTTCGGCAGAGTAGTAAAGATGGATCAGGTAAGGTTTAATAGATTAATAGACTCCTGATAAAATTAGAAAAATTATGACTATTTTGGAAGTTATAAAGCAAAAGAAACCCTCCAATAGAACAGTGCATGAGATATTTAAAGACTTTAACAGCTCCATAGAATATGATGTGTACATGTTGGATCAAAATACATGTTGAACAATATGGATAGAGCATGTACATGCAACATGGATGTCTGAATGAGGCCTTAAAAGAGATAAATAACGACATCTATGATTGCCAAAATAGCGCAATGCTCCTAACTTTACCAAAATAGCATTTTAGCTGTCCCTGGGTCCGCATAAGAACACCTTAAAGTGAACCTGTCAGCAGGATTTTGCTAAGTAACCTACAGACACTGTCAGGTTCGCACTGTTAAACTGATTAAAATGATACCTAGGGTGAAGAAATCTGTCTTGTGGTTCTTGTCTAATCAGTGTTAGAAGTTTGCAGCATGGTCATGCTCTGGGGCGGGACTGTAGGCAGAGTCTTATCTGCCTGCTCTAAACCAGAGAAACCAAGTAGAGACCTACCCGCAGGCTGCCCCCAAGCACAAACATGTCCCTCATCATAGAGACAGACTGTTTGCACTTGGGGGCGGCCTGTGGGAAGGTCTCTTTCCTGGTTTCTCTGGCTTAGAGCAGGATAGAGCAGGAAGATAAGAGTTTGCCTATATTCCTGCCCCTGAGAACAAGCATCTCATTAGCTACAAACTTCTAACACTGATTACACAAGAACCACAAGATGGATTTCTTCTAGCACAAATTATTTAGATTCTGAATTCTGGACTCCTGGCTGTACCACAGTATTAGCACAAATGATTTAGATACCTTCTAAAATGTGGACTCCTACTTGCACCACACTATTAGCACAAACAATTTAGCTTCTGAAATGTGTACTCTCATGGCTGCACCATACTATTAGCACAAACAATTTAGATTCTGAAATGTGGACTCTCCTGCTGCACCACAGTATTAGCACAAACTATTTAGATTCTGAAAGGTGGACTCCTGCCTGCACCACAGCATTAGCAGAAACAATTTAGATTCTGAAATGTGTACTCTCATGGCTGCACCACACTATTAGCACAAACGATTTAGATTCTGAAATGTGGACTCTCCTGCTGCACCACAGTATTAGCACAAACTATTTAGATTCTGAAATGTGGACGCCTGCCTGCACCACAGCATCAGCAGAAACAATTTAGATTCTGAAATGTGTACTCTCATGGCTGCACCACACTATTAGCACAAACGATTTAGATTCTGAAATGTGGACTCTCCTGCTGCACCACAGTATTAGCACAAACTATTTAGATTCTGAAATGTGGACTCCTGCCTGCACCACAGCATCAGCAGAAACAATTTAGATTCTGAAATGTGTACTCACATGGCTGCACCACACTATTAGCACAAACGATTTAGATTCTGAAATGTGGACTCTCCTGCTGCACCACAGTATTAGCACAAACTATTTAGATTCTGAAAGGTGGACTCCTGCCTGCACCACAGCATTAGCAGAAACAATTTAGATTCTGAAATGCAGATTCCTGCCTGCACCAAGCTATTAGCTCAAATAATTTAGATGCTGCAAGGTTGATTTGACACAGGGTCTAGCTGAACTAGTTGACAATAAACCACTTAATTAACTATCTGACTACTTGCAGCAGCAGGAGCAGCCTTTCTGGGCTGTTACACTGACAAAATGGGGCAAAAACATGTCCGCTTTTTACATGGTGAGGGACATGCGAATTCAGCAGGCAACAACAAAAGCCCTTGCGTCTGGACATTGTGGATGGTTTCTAAACCCCGATTGGCTGACAGAATCTCTACACATTAAGGTAATTAAAAAAATACAGTCCACCGCTACTCTGTACTCTCCCCACCTCCTCCTTTCATCAAACACATCCTCCCCCTCATCATACAGCCCCACTATCCTAGCCAAAGTCCAAACAAAAGCATTAATGGAAACTTGATCATTAACGAGATTTGATTGAGTTTTGCCGATTTTTAGGAAAAATGCTTGTGAATCTAAACATGAGTCTGAATGTGCAACGTTTGTGCCGAATTTAATATTGATGAACTTTTTCGAACAAGTTCGCTCATTTCTAGTTAGCAGGTAACTCATTTCCTGGAATGTAACTACTGTGCTTACTTGGCCAAGCTCATGTAGCTGAGCCCCTTGGAAACAAGTTGTACTCCATAGAAGATAAAAGTTTTCATTGCAGAAGAATGATAGCAGATAGTAAAAGCAAATTAATTGCAAACTTGCTTATTCATGCTGTTTCACTTAAGCAATTTAATTACATGAGAATACCATTTTATGTTCTTGTACAGAACCAAAAGTCCAAGTCATACACAGAATCACTGCATTATCTCCCTGCAACACCAAAGGTGCAACATCTCTTAGTGACAGTAACCAAAACACACGGGCAGGCACAAACAGGTATGTCACAACATGCATGATGGTTTCATCCTGCGGAAATCATTGGGTTAGTTCGACTTTGACCTAATGTGTATGGGGATCTAAGGGAATTTTTTTCCGTTGTCATTATCTATCTCATATATTGTATAGTCAATACTATAGTGAGTTAAAACTGAGTTTCAGTCACTGAGTTTGTCCAACTTATATTTCATGTCACAAATACAATCTCTCCAACCAATATCTATGAAAACCCTTTAATGAAACAAAGCTCCCTTTTTTTGTACATAGAATAGTTAACATTTTCCTTGCAAATTTATACTGACACCAGAATCTCACTGAAGGCTATTGCTACAGCTAATTAGTATGTGTGCCCTCTAGATTAAAGTACTGTAGATTGACAAAAAAAAATAGATAAGATCTGTGCACTTACGCACCTGTTCCACATTATGTCTCAGAACATGCTGATTTTCATTTTGTATCTTTCACATTCACAACATATCCGAGAAAAAGATAAGTAAAAAGAATTAGGGCTATGTTGCCTGTGAGACGCAATTTTTTGTTCTACTCAGGCATTCAATTTATGAAATTTCAGCCCTCAGGAATATCAGATATTTCAA
Organism: Ranitomeya variabilis; assembly: GCF_051348905.1. Taxonomy (NCBI): domain Eukaryota; kingdom Metazoa; phylum Chordata; class Amphibia; order Anura; family Dendrobatidae; genus Ranitomeya; species Ranitomeya variabilis. Next base: position 85,413,435 of record NC_135239.1, read on the forward strand.
GACTTTTTTTACCCCTCAGTAATGCTTATTTTTGCATAATGAGCCCATCTAACCTAATTCTGACATTCTGCAGTTGGTAACCAGGAGAACATTTTGATCATCATGGTGGCAGGTAGCTTTCTGTGGCTTTACTGCTTGATTATAGTAAAAGGTTTAGTTACCCGAGGGTCTCCCCTATTTAGAAACATCTAATACCTTGTGCCCAGGACATGTGCACTAAACTTTCTCCCTGGCATTATTTCACACACTGGTATCTTGTTGGCGACTCTGGTATTACGGTAGTTAGGCATTGTAAAAAGTCTACACACGCCTGTTTTAACTCTAGGTTTTTGTCTTATAAAAACACATACCAAGAACAATAATTTCAGGCTTTTTCCCACCTTTATGTCACATGTAATCTATTCAATTCAAATGAAAAATAAACTGAAATGTTTTTGTTTGAAGTCTATCAACATGGCACATGTAGAATTGGCAATCATTGCCAGCTCTTCTTTGCAGTAGTGCTTCAAATCTGTCAAATTGCCAGGCCATCTCCTGTTTACAGTGCGCACAGGTCAACCCACTGATTTTCAATCAAATTCAAGTTTGGGCTCTGGCTGGGCCACTCCAAAATCTAAATCTTCATCCAGCACTGACATTGTCTTGCTGAAAGATGAAATTTCTCTTCATCTTCAAGCTTTTAGCAGAGGTCAAAGGTTTTGTTGCAAAACTGACAGATATTTTGATCTATTCATAATTCCCTCCACCTTGACTAAAGCCCTAGTTCCAGCTTCTATAAAGCAGCCCCAAAGCATAATGCTGCCTCCATCATGCTTCACTTTGCGTATGGCGTTATTTTGGTGATGCTTTGATTATACCAAACATGCCTTTTTGAAGTTAAAGCCAAAAAGTATAACATTGGTCTTATCAGACCATAACACATTTTTGCAAATGCTTTTTGGCAGATTTGATGTAGGTTTTGACAAGACATAGCCACAGTTGAGTGTTTTTATTTGTAAGAAAAGGCTTCCATCCTGCAATCCTAACCCACATTCCAGACACTTGAAGAATAAGAGAAATTGTTGTCACATGTATTTCACAACCTTTACATTCTATAAATTCATGCAGCTTCTATTTTATTGTTGTAGGCCACTTGACAGCCTCCCAAACCTATTTTCTTCTTATATTTTCATCAAGTATTGCGAGACGTCCATTTCTAGGAAATATCACGGATGTGCCAAATTTAAAGCCACTTCTTGATGACATCTTCTCAATGGCTTCTGCGCTTACTAATGCAATGTGTTTTTACATGCATTATTTCAGGCTTCTCATTAATAAATATGTAGAAAAAAACCAGAAAAAAAGCGCAGTTCAATAACAGTAAGCAGGAGTTTTCATGAAATCACTCACACTTTATTAATTATGCTTGCTTATACATCACTATCATATTCTGCAACGCTTTACAGTCATCATGACTGTCCCCATAAGGGTTTAAAATCTAAATTCCCTATAGGTATCTCTTTGGAGTGTGGGAGGAAATGAGAGAACCCAGAAGAAAACCACACAAACTCAGAGAGAACATACAAACTTTTGGAAATGTTGTCCTTGGTGGGATTTGAAAACAGGACGCCAGCGCTGCAAGGCTGAAGGCTGAGCCACTGTCCTGCCCACACTTTATTTGAACTGATAAACACAGTGAATTTTCTGCTTGAATAACAGCAGCAGAAAATTGCAATGTTTACATTGCAAACATTATTCTTAGGCTATGTGCACACGTTAATAAAAAATTTTTTGCAAAGAAATGCTCACATAGGTGGCACGGACAAAATAAAAACAAAGAAATAGCTTAAAGGGAATCTGTCACCCCCAAAATCGCGGGAAAGGTAAGCCCACCGGCATCAGGGGCTTATCTACAGCATTCTGGAATGCTGTAGATAAGCCCCCGATGTATCCTAAAAGATTAGAAAAAGACGTTAGATTATACTCACCCAGGGGCGGTCCCACTGCTGGTCCGGGTCCGGTGCCTCCCATCTTCATCAGATGACATCCTCTTCTGGTCTTCACGCTGCGGCTCCTGTGCAGGCGTACTTTGTCTGCCCTGTTGAGGGCAGAGCAAAGTACTGCAGTGCGCAGGTGCTGGGCCTCTCTGACCTTTCCCGGCGCCTGCGCACTGCAGTACTTTGCTCTGCCCTCAACAGAGCAGACAAAGCACGCCTGCGCAGGAGCCGCAATGTGAAGACCAGAAGAGGACGTCATCTGATGAAGATGGGAGGCGCCCGACCTGGACCAGCAGTGGGACCGCTTCTGGGTGAGTATAATCTAATGTCTTTTTCTCATCTTTCAGGTTACATCGGGGGCTTATCTACAGCATTCCGGAATGAATGAATGAATGAAATGAATGAATGATGCCTGTGGGCTTACCTCACCCGCGATTTTGGGGGTGACAGGTTCCCTTTAAAAGTGTTTAGTACCCGTGAGGAAGGACAAATATAAACATACGTGGACAGTCGGACAAAGAGACAATCGAAAACTAAAAGGAGCAGCACAACCGACCAAATAGTCCACTGTAAAATAACTTTATTCTATCAATATAAGATTACAATAAGTAGTACAGTAGCGGGAAAATCTCCAGGATAATAAAAACAGCAAGTATCAATAGAATTGCAAAAGGACGCTATCCAGAAAAATATTGAATAAATATATATACAATAAGAGACAATATAAATCACGGCCAAGAACATGTGCAAAAAAACATGATGTATGATATGACTGAGGTAAAATAAAAAAATAATAAAATCCCCAGTTATTACTAAAAACAAACAGTGTGTAAAAAACTAAAAGCAATAACATACATAAGGTGAAAAAAATGTGTAAAAAATGTAATTCTGACAAAATTCAATACTTGACTCAGTGCCAATAAACCAAATAATAATACCATGAGGTATGAATAGAAAACAAGTGAGATTTCATTTGGATAAATATAGGAAATAGTAGCAGTATACTATCATTGGTGTGAGAGAGAGAGGGGTTGAGATGTAAAAAATGGTCAAAAAGCAAACAGGGAAACGCTGTAAACACTGTAAGAAAGAATATCAGTAATGTATAATCACCTTGGTGAGGTAGTGCGTCCCTGGTTCCTGAATGGCGTCCTCCCCAACGCGCGTTTTGGTGCTTTGCCTTTGTCAGGTGCACACGTTGCGGATTTTGCTGCGGATCCTCAGCGGATTTGATGCTGCGGATCTGCAGCTGTTTTCCATGCGTTGTACAGTACCATGTAAACGTATGGAAAACAAAATACGCAGTGCACATGCTGCGGAAACGCAGGGGTGTTCTTTCAATGTCAATTCTTTGTGCAGATTCTGCAATGGTTTACACCTGCTCCTCAATAGGAATCCGCAGGTGTAAAACCGCAGGTGGAATCCGCACAAAAACCGCAGTAAATCCGCGGCAAATCCGCGGGTAATCCGCAGTGCGGTTCACCTGCGGATTTTGCAAAAACAGTGCGGAAAAATCCGCACACCAATCCACAATATGTGCACATAGCCTGAGTCTACATTACTTTCTTGTCAAAATCTGTGAGTCGCCTCTTTTTTTTCCCGGTGTGCCAAAGCCCTTGATCCCGCCCTTCAGAGGTTAGTTATATATGAAGAGTCCATGGAGTTTTTTGGGTAGACAGTCGACTTCCTATAAACAATCTACTAGTTAATTTTAGAATAATAAGATGCATTATTCTTACAATTGTCAGATAATTTTACAAGACATCTGGCACGTGGCTGGTAAAGATGTCAAGCAGTTTAAGACTAGACAGAAATTGATACAAGATAGATAAAATAAATTTACAGATATTAAAAACTGCCTGTATTTAGAACATGTAGAACATGATCTTAATGACAGGAAAAGATATTCAACCCTGCAGGGTTCGGCATCTCCACTGATTTCTCATGCTCTCTGTACAATGAAATGCCCTGATTTATGTTCTTTGCCTTTCATCTTTATCGTTTTGGTATAAATTTTCCTTTTTCGGCTTGTTTATTAGAAGAAACTTAGTTTCCATGGAGACTATCATTATTAAGTATGTTATCATTTGCTACTGTTTTCCTTTTATCTAATGTGAAAATGCTGGAGAAATTTTTAACCCACAACACAGGAAAACGTCAGTATATATCTGCAGTAGTATATTCTGTAACAACGTAAGATAACAGACATATGGAGGCTGTATTTCACTGACCTTTTCTTTGTGAAGATATGTGCTGGTGAGGAAGCTAAGCGCAGACAAGAAATGTACATTTTCAACAGAAGCCATAATGGAAATCTTGATGGTAAAATATTCGCAAAGGAATCATATTTCATATAAAAGTTATGCTGGTGATGCGATATATAACCTATCACCAGATTTCACAACCCTGTTTGCATACTGAGGTAAATTGGCTCACTCTGCTGCTTAACGAGATACTCAGAGGAATGCTTTTCATTCAAATCTTCAACTGTTTTATTAAAATAAACTTCATAAACCAGTCAAAAACAAAATAGACATATTCAGTCTTCTTGGCATAAACAAACAGCACAGTCTGTATAGCTGCGGGGTCTGCCCGCTCAGAAGACAAGGTTCACCTCTGTTTAAACAAAAGCCCAACTCTGGATGTCAGCTCACCTTTAGCGCACACAGACACTCAATGAGTCCAGAGGCTAAACTTTTTACCTTGTGGATCACATCCTACAGTGAAGATATGGTGAACAGTCGTCCAGCTCAACTCTTTAGCTGTTCACCAAAAACATGGCCCTGTCATGACCGATTAACCCTTCTCAGCACATAACATGCTGGAGCAAACTTCCAGATTCATATCACTGAAGCTAATAACCTCAGTGAAACATATCTCCCCTCCAGTATATAACCAGTGGCGCTCTTACATATCCCCCCCACTCTGCCCAAAGTTAGGGGTTTTACACATTCACTCACTCGACTGGGCATCTGTGTTAGCATGTAGTTTCCCTAGCCTATGCTACACATGGGAGCTGAAGTTCTGGAGTGTCATAAAGCACCTTTTCACCCAGACATTCTTTCCGTTCCTCACCCTCATTCATCTCTGGGGTGCATGGTCTGACACTAAGCTGAACATTCGGCCTAGCAGTAAGTACTTCAGCATGTCAATCACCCATTGGATGGCCAAGCATTCTTTTTACATGATGGCATAATTCTTTTCACAGGAGGAGTGCTTCGTGCTTAGGTATACGACTTGATGTTACTCCCCTTCTATTTCTTGTGACAAGATGGCTCCCAAACTGACCTCTGAAGCATCTGTCTGAACTACAAACTCCTTATTGAAGTCTGGTGTGACCAAAACCGTCTATTTAGGCAGAGCTAGCTTTAGCTTCTGGAAAGCCGCCTCCGCTTTGGAAGTTCATTTGGCCATCGATAACTATGTGCCCTTAAGGAGGTTGGTCAAGGGTGAGGCTCCCGTGGCAAAATTTGGGATGTACCACTGATAGTATCCCAAACTCCTAGAAACGCCCTAACCTATTTATTGGATATTGGTTGCAGGCAATTTTGAATTGCCTCTATTTTATTCTTCTGCCGCTTGATTTCACCCCTACCGACAATGTAGCCTAAGTATTTGGCCACCTCCTTCCCCATGCACGTCCATGGCTTTATGGCAAACCCCGCCTTCCTGTTGTGTCTAAACAGTGGAAGTTCCCCATAAATGAAAAAATTTTGTAAGCTAAACCAGCAAAGAATTTATCTAGATATGTGAGAGCACTTTAAACCCTCAGAGGCTTCACAGAATTTTATAATGTTGAGCCACGAAAATTTAAAAACACATTTTTCCCACAAAAATGTTATTTTAGCCCCATTTTTTTATTTTCATAAGGGTAGCAAAAAAAATTGACACCAAAATTCGTGCAATTTCCTCCTTCATATGCCGACACCACATATGTGGAGGAAAACTAATGTTTAGGTGCAAAGCAGAACTCGGAAGGGAAAGAGCATCCTTTGAATACAAAATTGTCTGGAATCAATGGCAGACACCGTGTTGTGTTTGGAGAGCCCCTGAGGTGCCGAAACAATGGAAATCCCCAAACAAATGACCCCATTTTGGAAACTAGACCCCTCAAAGAATGTATTTAGATGTGTGGTGAGCACCTTAAACACCCAGAATAAAATGGAATATTACTATTTTTTCCACTAAAATGTTGATTTGACCCAAAGTTTGCAATTTTTAAAGGAGTAACAGGAGAAAATGAACAGTAAAATTTGCTATACAATTTCTTCTGAGTACATCAATACCCCATAAGTGGTTGAAAACTACTTTTGAGGCACAGTGCAAAGCTCAGAAGTGAAGGAGCGCGATATTACAGTGCAGATTTTGCTGTTATAGTTTGCAGGTGCCATGTCACATTGGCAGAGCCCTTGGGGTTCCAAAAATGCAGAAAACCCCATAAGTGACTGCATTTTAGAAACTGCACTTCTCAATACATTCATCTAGGGATGCAGTCATCATATTGACTCCACATGTGCGCCACCACATGTGTGTCTACAATTGGGGAGTGGAAAAAAAAAATTACATTTTTACCAAAAAAGAAAGTTTTAGCCTCAGATTTTACATTTGCATATAGGGAAATAGGTAAAAATTTTGCCAAAAATGTGTCACACATTTTCTGCTGAACGTGGCAATACCTGGTATGTGTATGTACAGTACTGCTTAGCCATACAGCGAGACTTGGGAGGCAAGGAGCGCTATTTGACTCTTGGAGAACATATAATTGTAGAATAGTTTGTGAACTCTATATACAGATCCCCAGAAGAGCAGAATCCCCCTTAAGTGACCCCATTTGGGAGATTTTACCCCTCTGGGAATTTACAGTGGGTACGGAAAGTATTCAGACCCCTTAAAATTTGTCACTCTTTGTTTCATTGCAGCCATTTTCTAAATTAAAAAAAGTTCATTTTTGTCACATTGATGCACCCCATCTTCACTGAAAAAAAAACAGAAATTTAGAAATGTTAGCAAATTTAATAAAAAAGAATAACTGAAATATCACTTGATCATAAGTATGCAGACCCTAAGAGCATAGTGGCCTCCATATTCCTTAAATGTAAGAAGTTTGGGACCACCAGAAGACTTCCTAGACCTGGCCGTCCAGCCAAACTGAGCAATCATGGGAGAAGAGCCATGGAGAGAGAGGTAAAAAACAACCCCAAGATCACTGTTTCTGAGCTCCAGAGATGCAGTAAATAGATGGGAGAAATTTCCACAAAGTCAACTATAACTGCAGCCCTCCACCAGTTAGGCCTCTCCTCAGTGCAAGACATATGAAAGGCCGCATAGAGTTTGCTAAAATACACATGAAGGACTCCCAGACTATGAGAAATAAGATTCTCTGGTCTGATGAGATGAAGATAAACCTTTTTGGTGATAATTCTAAGCGGTGTGTGTGGAGAAATCCAGGCACTGCTCATCATCTGCCTAATACAATCCCAACAGTAACACATGGTGGTGGCAGCATCATGCTATGGGGGTGTTTTTCAGCTACAGAGAAAGGACAACTGGTTTTCATTGAAGGAAAAATGAATGCAGCCAAGTACAGAGATATTCTGGATGAAAACCTCTTCCAGAGTGCACTGGACCTCAGACTTGGCCGAAGGTTCACCTTCCAACAAGACAATGACCCTAAGCACACAGCTAAAATAACAAAGCAACTCTGTGACCATTCTTGACTGGCCCAGCCAGAGCCCTGACTTAAACCCATTTGAGCATCTTTGGAGAGACCTGGAAATGGCTGTCCTCCAATGTTCACCATTAGTGTTGAGCATTCCGATACCGCAAGTATCGGGTATCGGCCGATATTTGCGGTATCGGAATTCCGATACCGAGTTCCGATACTTTCAGTATATCGGATACCAGAATCGGAAGTTCCCATAATTCAAAGTGCCCGAATTCAGCCAGTGAGGAATGATTAGAAGTGTGGGCACGTCCTGTTCTGCATGGTGGGCATGTAACTACTGGCATGGCTGTGATTGACTGCTGAAATGATGTCATGATGCACTATAAAAGTCGCTGCCACCATTTTGGGCTCACTCTGCTGTGAATTCAGTTAGGGACAGGACCCTGTGTTCTGACTGAGGGCCAGTTTAGAGATAGCGATTTGCTTCATTGTGCTGTACCCTGGCTAATTTAGCAACCGCTGTGTGAAAACCTTGCTTTTGCCTTGCAGCGCCGTTTATGGCTGTCTGTACGGTCTCTGTGTGAGTGCACATTGCTCTGTAGTCTGTCCACAGCCACAGCCGGTTGTAGTCAGCTCAGGGTGCGTCACTGCCTCATACCGTTCCATTGTCTGTTTCTCAATTAGTCAAGCCTGCTGCACATTTTTTCAAATTTTTCCTATTAGTGGCTTTCCCTCTGTATCCTGCTAGATTGTGAAAAAACACTATATAGGATTACATAGAGGAGCTTGCTTTGGCCTTGCAGCGCCATTCACGGCTGTCTGCATGGTCTGTGTCTGAGTGCAAAAAAAAAAAATTAATAAAGTTCACCAAACACACCACTTTACAGTTGTGTAGGCCACATTAGCTCATATTAAAGTCTAGTCCACACTTTAGAAAATTAGTGTTTCTTATACCTGTTAGGAGCTATTTAGGAATAAGCACACTAAGCCCTTAGTACTTTTCTGCTTATCTTTATCAGTCAACCAAGATGAAGAAGGCAGGGAGTAAGGCACGTGGGCATGGGTGTGGAGCAGGGAGAGGATGTGGGGATTCTGTGCCTGCTGTGGGCACCGGTGACTCATCATCACCCAGTTTCAGGAGGGAACAGTCCTTCATGTGCAGCTTTGTAGGAGATCGCCGTACACCGCTGCTGTGTGAAGAACAAATTGAAGCCGTTCTCGGATGGATTGCAGCTAACGCATCGACTTCAATTAGTGCCACATCCTCTCAGGTACAGAGCACTGGAGAGCACCCATCTGTCTCTTCATTATCTGCCAAATTGCCCAGGCAGTCAGAGAGCCCAGGACAGGAGCCATCTCTACTTCTGTTCTCTGAATCTCTTGGCTTGGAAACGGGGCCAGCCAAGCAGCATTGGAGAAATGGAAGAAGAGGCAGTATGCAGTGATGCCCAACAGCTTTGTCTCTCTGACTCTGAAGAGGCAGGTGGGCCAGTGCCTCCGGTCACCACACTGCAGTACGCATCTGACGATGAGACTCAGGTGCCACTTTCTGTTGCGTACTGTGCTGCCAAGACTACCCAGGAGAAGCAGTTCGTGGCAGAGGGTAGTGTAGATGATGAGGTCCTTGACCCATCATGGCGTGAGGTACAGGAAGGTGGTGGGAGCAGCTCTGAGGAAGAGATTCCCCGAACGGGCCAAAGAGGGAGAGGGAGGGGGACGACTGCGGTTCCTGTAGCCTTCACTTCGGCACCCGTTAGAAGCATGCCTCTTCCAAAAGCCAAAACGGGCACTCCCAAGACTTGCAGTGCCTGGTCCTTTTTTGACACAGTTGCAGATGACATTTGCTTTGTCAAATGCAAGGTGTGTCATCAGACAGTAAAAAGAGGGAAAAATGTCAGCAACCTCAATGCCACAAATATGTGGAAACATGTGCGGACCAAGCACGCGGTGGAGTTACAAAAACACACTGAAGACCTAGGCCAACCAACAGCAGCACCTACCAACTCTTCAGCTCGTGTTTCTGCCTCTTCCTCCAGCTCACACACAGCTGGTTCTGCTTCCTCACAGGATCGCCATGGAAGAACCTCTGGCACTGTTGTCCAGAGACCCACTGTAATTCTATCCACAGCACCACGTTCCCAGTCATCCTCACACTCTTAGCCCAGTCTACAGCCATCGGTAGCACAGGCATGGGAGAAAAGGCGGACATTCTCGGCAAACCACCCCCGAGCACAGGCTCTGAATGCTGGCATTGCAAATCTACTGTCCCTTGAAATGCTGTCATTCAGGCTGGTGGAGACTGACAGCTTCCGTTACTTGATGGCATTGGCAGTCCCACAATACAATGTGCCCAGCCACTTTTATTTCAGCAGGCAAGCCATCCCTGCCCTGCACAAGCATGTGGAGGGACACATAAAACATGTGCTACTGAACGCCGTCAGTAGCAAGGTCCACCTCACCACCGATGCGTGGACCAGTCACCATGGACAGGGGCGATACCTTTCCCTCACTGCCCATTGGGTTAATGTTGTTGAGCCGGGTACAGATCATGCGAGTGGCGCAGGACGTGTTCTGCCAACTCCAAGGATTGCAGGAATCCAGTCTGTACGCATTGACTCCTCCTCATACACAAGTTCCTTAGAATCATCGCTGCAGGAGCCGTCACAGTCCACCTCCACATGGACCCATGAACGTTTACCTGTTACAAACGATATGAGCACAGCCGTGGCCAAACGTCAACAGGCCGTCTTGAAATTCATTTCTTTGGGGAATCAAAGACACACAGCGCAGTAACTCTGGAATGCCATCAAGCAGGAGAGTGACGTGTGATTTGTGCCAGCGAATCTCCAGCCAGGCATGGTAGTGTGTGACAATGGCCGAAATCTGGTGGCAGCTCTGGGCCTAGGCAACCTCACTCACATCCCATGTCTGGCACATGTGCTCAACTTGGTCGTGCAGAGTTTTTTGAGAAACTATCCAGATCTTGATGCACTGCTGCGCAAGGTCCGCCTAGAGTGTGCTCTATTGCGGCGTTCCAGAATCTCAAGATCGCGCGTTGCAGCGCTGGAGCGCCGATTCCACCTTCCGGAACATCGCATCATATGTGACCTACCCACCAGGTGGAATTCCACGTTACATATGTTGGAGCGGTTGTGTGTGCAGCAGCCAGCAGTAATGGAGTACCAGCTGCATCAGGCGCAAAGAAGTCGCACTGCGCGCCGTTCAGACTTCACAACCACAGAGTGGGCCACTATGAAGGACGTCTGCCAGGTTTTGCGTTCCTTCAATGATTCCACGCGGAAGGCGAGTGCAGATGATGCACTGGTCAGCATGACTGTCCCCCTTATCTGCCTGCTTCAACAAACACTGCAAGTGCTAAGGGATGATGTTGTGGAAGAGGTGGAGGATGAGGAGTCACCAATTCCATCAGCGTCTGGACAGTCAGCGCTACGTGGTTCCTCACAAAGGCCTAGGCAGGGGACACTTTGTGAGGAGGATGAGGAGGAGTCAATGGAGGAGGAAGACATCGGTCCAGAGGAGGGAGTTACACAATTCTCCAGTAGTCAGTGTGTAGAGCGAGGGTGGGGTGATGCAGAGCAGGCAGCGATCACGCCTCAAGCAGGGGACAGCGTTTCTTGGCCAGTTGGCAGTCTGCAGCACATGGTTGATTACATACTGCAGTGCCTGAGAAACGACCGCCGCATCGCCCACATTCTCAACACGGCTGATTATTGGTTGTACACCCTCCTAGATCCTCACTACCGGGACAACTTACAAAGCCTCATAACACCGTTGAACCGGGAGCGTAAAATGCGGGAGTACCAAGACACACTGGTGAATTCCATCATCTTCTCCAGTCCAACTGAGAGCAGTGCTGCTAGTGCTTTACAAAGCAGCTCAGTGCGTCGAGGCAGTGGAGGATGCTCTGCACAAAGAAGGAGCAGAAGCAGTGCCTCAGCACAAGGCAAGACCAGTATGGCCCAATTGTGGCACAGTTTTGTGTGCCCGCCACACATGTCTACACCATCACAGGCTGCTCCAGTCAGCAGGAGGCAACGTTTCCGTCAGATGGTGACAGACTACATGTCTTGCCCTCTTACTGTACTCCCAGTCGGCTCTTCCCCCTTCAAGTTTTGGGTCTCTAAGCTGGATACATGGCCAGAGCTAAGCCAGTATGCATTGGAGGTGCTGGCTTGCCCTGCTGCTAGTGTATTATCGGAACGCATCTTTAGTGCTGCAGGTGGTGTACTAACAGACCATAGCATGCGACTATCCTCCGATAACGTTGACCGGCTTACATTTCTGAAAATTAATAAGGCCTGGATCTCGCAGGAATTTGCCACTCCTGTTCCAGATTAAATAATTGGTTGGCTACAGTATCCATGTCTCCTGTTGCGTTCATGTTTCTACCACCTGAACTGTAATCCCTGGGCTCCAACACTGCCAGTTGATGCTCAGAAGTGCCGTCTGCACAGTCAAAACACATGACCCAGTATAATTGGGTTTCAGTAACGTCATCTCATCCCCAGCTGTGTATCCGGCAATGTTTCCTGCGACCGCCACGCTGACACAACAACTGAAATTTAAGGGAACCTGTCCCCCCCCTCTCCAGGCATTTGTTACTGAAAGAGCCACCTTGTGCAGCATGGCCAAGGTTGAACATAACAATGCAGGCTCTGGGACAGATTCAAACAGTGCTGAGGAGGCAGCGCACAGCGCCAAGGGGGTAGGAATGACGGCTGTGCTGCATCCCATTATGAAGGAAAGTCCCACCTCTTGGACGGTTTCATGGTATTAGAGGACACGTTTTGTAAGTGTTTAGTTCTGCGTTTGCAAGGAGCATAATTAAAAGCCTGGGGTTTAAAGGTTCCCTTTCAACTTGCTCCAATTAGGCCTCAGCCTACACTCTGCTCCTCCTGCTTTCCCTGGGCTTCAACACCGCCAGTTGCTGCCTGGAAGTGCTGTCTGCACAGTTAACAGTTGCTCCTCTGTTATTGGGGTTCAGTAATGCCAGCTGCTCCCCTGCTGTGTGTGCGGCAATAACTCTAGCCTGCTCCTCCTGCTTTCCCTGGGCTTCAACACCGCCAGTTGCTGCTCAGAAGTGCTGTCTGCACAGTCAACACTTGCTGCCATGTTATTGGGGTTCAGTAACACCAGCTGTTCCCCTGCTGTGTAGCCGGCAATGTGTCCTGCAAACGCCACGCAGACACAACAAATATTAAACTGCCTCCAGTGCAGGCTTTGGCCTACACTCTGCTCCTCCTGCTGTCCCTGGGCTCTAACGTCACCAGTTGGTGCTCAGAAGTGCTGGCTACACAGAGAAAATCACTCGCCACTGTGTCAGTGGGGTTCAGTAACGCCAGCTGTTATCATCCGGTGACCTAGGAGCCGCATGAGAGACTTTCTCAGGAGTAAGTGGTATCTGTACTGACCGCGAACCCTAAACTGACACCGCAACTAGAAGTAGCCGTGGGGTGTGCCTGACCCATCCTAGACACCTCAACACAGCCGGAGGACTAAATACCCCAATAGGTGGAAATGGGAATTCTATCTTGCCTCAGAGCAGAGCCCCCAAAGGATAGGCAGCCCCCCACAAATATTGACTGTGAGTATAAGAGGAAAGACACACGCAGGCAGAAAAACAGAATTTAGCAAAAGAGGCACTTCTAGCTAATTAGAAAAGGATAGGACAGAATTCTAAGCGGTCAGTATTAAAATCCTAAAAATATCCACAGCAGAAAATACAAATATACTACATCTAACTAAAGACATAACAAGTATATCTGCAACTCCTGAGAATCCAGCATGACTGAAAAATCCAAACAAAGTCTAAGCTGGACAAAACACAAATGAATTGCACTGAATTACAAGCACACTGCATGTGTGCACAGAGACAAAAACAGACACTTATCTTAGCTGAATTGGCAGCAGAGCATGAGGATCCAGAGAGAGAAGCAATCCCTCCAATAACAATGGACAACTGGCACTGACTAATGAATCCAGCAGCCCTAAATACCCCAGTGAGGCCTGCAATCAGCAAGGACACCTGAGCAGGATTGCAAGCCAGGGACAGCTGCAATACCACCAACAACCACCGGAGGGAACCCAAGAACAGAATTCACAACAGTAGCCCCCTTGAGGAGGGGGCACCGAACCCTCACCAGAGCCCCCAGGCCGATCAGGATGAGCCAGATGAAAGGCACGGACCAAATCAGTAGCATGGACATCAAAGGCAAAAACCCAAGAATTATCCTCCTGGCCATAACCCTTCCATTTGACAAGGTACTGAAGCCTCCGCCTCGAAAGGCGAGAATCCAAAATCTTCTCAACCACATACTCCAACTCCCCATCAACCAACACAGGAGCAGGAGGATCAACAGAGGGAACAACGGGCACCACATATTTCCGTAATAAAGATCTATGGAAAACATTATGGATGGCAAAAGAGGCCGGAAGGGCCAAACGAAAAGACACCGGATTGATGATCTCAGAAATCCTATAAGGACCAATAAACTTAGGGGGAGAAACCTTCATAGGAACATGACGGGAAAACAACCAGACCAAATCCTCAACCCGAAGCCGGGAACCAACACACTGACGATGGTTAGCAAAACGCTGAGCCTCCTCCTGAGACAACACCAAATTGTCCACCACATGAGCCCAAATCTGTTGCAACCTGTCAACCACAGAATCCACACCAGGACAATCAGAAGGCTCAACCTGCCCCGAAGAAAAATGAGGATGAAAACCAAAGTTACAAAAGAAGGGCGAAACCAACGTAGCAGAACTAGCCTGATTATTAAGGGCGAACTCGGCCAATGGCAAGAAAGCCACCCAATCATCCTGATCAGCAGACACAAAGCATCTCAAATAAGTTTCCAAAGTCTGATTAGTTCGCTCGGTCTGGCCATTTGTCTGCGTATGAAATGCGGAAGAAAAAGACAAATCAATGCCCAGCCTAGCACAAAAGGCCCGCCAAAACCTAGAAACAAACTGGGAACCTCTGTCGGACACAATATTCTCCGGAATACCATGCAAATGAACCACATGCTGGAAAAACAACGGAACCAAATCAGAAGAGGAAGGCAATTTAGGCAAAGGCACCAAATGAACCATCTTAGAGAACCGGTCACAAACCACCCAGATAACCGACATCCTCTGGGAAACCGGAAGATCTGAAATAAAATCCATAGAAATATGCGTCCAGGGCCTCTCAGGGACCGGCAAAGGCAAAAGCAACCCGCTAGCACGGGAACAACAAGGCTTGGCCCGCGCACAAGTCCCACAGGACTGCACAAAAGAACGCACATCACGCGACAAAGAAGGCCACCAAAAGGACCTACCAACCAAATCTCTGGTACCAAAAATACCAGGATGGCCAGCCAACACAGAACAATGAACCTCAGAAATCACTCTACTAGTCCATCTGTCAGGAACAAACAGTTTGCCCATAGGACAGCGGTCAGGTTTGTCAGCCTGAAATTCCTGCAGAACCCGTCGCAAATCAGGAGAAATGGCAGAAAGGACCACCCCTTCCTTCAGAATGCCGACCGTTTCCAGTACCTCAGGAGAATCAGGCAAAAAACTCCTAGAGAGGGCATCAGCCTTAATATTCTTAGAACCCGGAAGATACGAGACCACGAAATCAAAACGGGAGAAAAACAAGGACCATCGAGCCTGTCTAGGATTCAGCTGTTTGGCAGACTCGAGGTAAATCAGATTTTTATGATCGGTCAAGACCACAATACGGTGCTTGGCTCACACAAGCCAATGTCGCCATTCCTCAAACGCCCACTTCATAGCCAACAACTCCCGATTGCCGACATCATAATTGCGTTCAGTAGGCGAAAACTTACGGGAAAAGAAGGCACACGGTTTCATCAAGGAACCAACAGGATCCCTCTGGGACAAAACGGCCCCTGCGCCAATCTCAGAAGCGTCAACCTCAACCTGAAACGGAAGAGAAACATCCGGCTGACGCAACACCGGGGCAGAAGTAAATCGGCGTTTAAGCTCCTGAAAGGCAGAGACAGCCACAGAGGACCAATTCGTTACATCAGCGCCTTTCTTTGTCAAATTGGTCAGGGGTTTAATCACACTGGAGAAGTTAGCAATGAAACGGCAATAAAAATTAGCAAAGCCCAAAAATTTCTGAAGGCTCTTCACGGATGTGGGCTGAATCCAATCATGAATGGCCTGAACCTTAACCGGATCCATCTCTATAGATGAGGGAGAAAAAATGAAGCCCAAAAAAGAAACCTTCTGCACTCCAAAGAGACACTTAGACCCCTTCACAAAGAAATCATTATCACGAAGGATCTGAAATACCATCCTGACCTGTTTCACATGAGACTCCCAATCATCGGACAAAATCAAGATGTCATCCAAATATACAATCATGAATTTATCAAGATAATTCTGGAAAATATCATGCATGAAGGACTGAAAAACAGATGGAGCATTAGAGAGTCCGAATGGCATCACAAGGTATTCAAAATGGCCTTCGGGCGTATTAAACGCAGTTTTCCATTCATCACCCTGCTTAATACGAACAAGATTATATGCCCCCCGAAGGTCAATCTTCGTAAACCAACTAGCCCCCTTAATCCTGGCAAACAAATCGGAAAGCAAAGGCAAAGGGTATTGAAACTTGACCGTGATCTTATTCAAGAGGCGATAATCAATACAGGGTCTCAAGGAGCCATCCTTCTTAGCAACAAAAAAAAATCCCGCTCCCAACGGTGAAGAAGATGGCCGAATATGCCCCTTCTCCAAAGACTCCTTAACATAACTCCGCATGGCGGTATGTTCCGGCACAGACAGGTTGAAAAGTCGGCCCTTGGGAAACTTACAGCCTGGAATCAAATCAATAGCACAATCACAGTCCCTATGCGGTGGAAGGGAACAGGACTTGGGCTCATCGAATACATCCTGAAAATCAGACAAAAACTCTGGAACCTCAGAAGAGGTGGAAGAGGAGATTGACATCAAAGGAACGTCACTATGAACTCCCTGACAACCCCAACTAGTCACAGACATAGATTTCCAATCCAACACAGGATTATGTATCTGCAACCATGGAAAACCCAGCACAATAGCATCATGCAAATTATTCAACACCAGAAAACGACAATCTTCCTGATGGGCTGGCGCCATGCACATGGTCACCTGTGTCCAAAACTGGGGTTTATTTTTAGCCAAAGGTGTAGCATCAATGCCCCTTAAAGGAATAGGGTTCTGCAAAGACTGCAAGGGGAAACCACAACGCCTGGCAAATTCAAAGTCCATTAGATTCAAAGCGGCGCCTGAATCCACAAACGCCATGACAGAAAATGATGACAATGAGCATATCAAGGTCACAGATAACAGAAATTTAGGTTGTACAGTACTGATGGTAACTGAACTAGCGATTCTCTTTGTACGCTTAGGGCAGACTGAAATGACATGAGAAGCATCGCCACAATAAAAGCACAACCTATTCTGACGTCTGAATCCTTGTTGTTCCGTTCTAGACAGAATCCTATCACACTGCATAGGCTCAGGCATCTGCTCTGAGGACAACGCCAAAGCGCGCACAGTTCTGCGCTCCCGCAAGCGCCGATCAATCTGAATGGCCAGAGACATAGAATCACTCACACCAACAGGCGTGGGAAACCCCACCATAACATCTTTAACAGATTCAGAAAGACCCTTTCTGAAAATTGCAGCCAAAGCTTCATCATTCCATTTAGTCAGCACAGACCATTTTCTGAATTTCTGACAATACAATTCTGCCGCTTCTTGACCTTGAGACAGGGCCAACAAGGTCTTTTCCGCTTGATCCACAGAATTTGGTTCATCATATAATAATCCTAGAGCCTGAAAAAAGGCGTCTACATTAAGCAAGGCCAGATTCCCAGATTCCAGTGAAAATGCCCAATCCTGAGGGTCGCCACGCAACAGGGAAATGACAATTTTAACCTGCTGAATGGGATCACCAGAGGAACGAGGTTTCAGAGCAAAAAACAGTTTACAGTTGTTTTTAAAACTCAAAAATTTGGACCTGTCCCCAAAAAACAAATCAGGAGTAGGAATCCTAGGCTCTAAAAGCGGAGTCTGAACAATATAATCCGAAATACCCTGTACTCTAGCAGCAAGCTGGTCTACACGAGAAACTAATCCCTGAACATCCATGCTAGAACAAGTCTCCTCAGTCACCCAGAGGAAAAGAGGGAAGGAAAGAAAAAACAGGCTACAGAAAAAAAAATGGCTCAACACCTTTCTTCCCTTCTTCTGAGATGCATTTAACTCATTGTTTGCCAGTTGTACTGTTATGATCCGGTGACCTAGGAGCCGCCTGAGAGACTTTCTCAGGAGTAAGTGGTATCTGTACTGACCGCGAACCCTAAACTGACACCGCAACTAGAAGTAGCCGTGGGGTGTGTCTGACCCGTCCTAGACACCTCGACACAGCCGGCGGACTAAATACCCCTATAGGTGGAAATGGGAATTCTATCTTGCCTCAGAGCAGAGCCCACAAAGGATAGGCAGCCCCCCACAAATATTGACTGTGAGTATAAGAGGAAAGACACACGCAGGCAGAAAAACAGAATTTAGCAAAAGAGGCACATCTAGCTAATTAGAAAAGGATAGGACAGAATTCTAAGCGGTCAGTATTAAAATCCTAAAAATATCCACAGCAGAAAATACAAATATACTACATCTAACTAAAGACATAGCAAGTATATCTGCAACTCCTGAGAATGCAGCATGACTGAAAAATCCAAACAAAGTCTAAGCTGGACATAACAAAAATGAATTGCACTGAATTACAAGCACACTGCATGTGTGCACAGAGACAAAAAAACAGACACTTATCTTAGCTGAATTGGCAGCAGAGCATGAGGAACCAGAGAGAGAAGCAATCCCTCCAAGAACAATGGACAACTGGTACTGACTAATGAATCCAGCAGCCCTAAATACCCCAGTGAGGCCTGCAATCAGCAAGGACACCTGAGCAGGATTGCAAGCCAGGGACAGCTGCAATACCACCAACAGCCACCGGAGGGAACCCAAGAGCAGAATTCACAACAGCCAGCTGTTCCCCTGCTGTGTAGCCGGCAATGTGTCCTGCAATTGCCACACAGACACAACAGATATTAAACTGCCTCCAGTGCAGGCTTCGGCCTACACTCTGCTCCTCCTGCTTACCCTGGGCTCCAACACTGCTAGTTGCTGCTCGGAAGTGCTGTGTGCACAGTCAACACTTGTCCTCTGTTATTGGGTTTCAGTAACGTCAGCTGATCCCCAGCTGTGTATCCGGCAATGTGTCCTGCGACCGCCACGCTGACACAACAGATATTAAACTGCCTCGAGTGCAGGCTTCCGCCTACACTCTGCTCCCCCTGCTGACCCTGGGCTCCAACACCGCCAGTTGGTGCCCAGAAGTGCTGGCTGCACAGAGAAAAACACTTGCCACTGTGTCAGTGGGGTTCAGTAACGCCAGCTGTTCCCCAGCTGTGTAGCCGGCAATGTGTCCTGCAAACGCCACACAGACACAACAGATATTAAACTGCCTCCAGTGCAGGCTTCAGCCTACACTCTGCTCCTCCTGCTGACCCTGGGCTTTAACACTGCCAGTTGGTGCTCGGAAGTGCTGGCTGCACAGAGAAAAACACTCGCCACTGTGTCAGTGGGGTTCAGTAACGCCAGCTGTTCCCCTGCTGTGTAGCCGGCAATGTGTCCTGCATACGCCATGCAGACACAACAGATATTAAACTGCCTCCAGTGCAGGCTTCGGCCTACACTCTGTTCCTCCTGCTGTCCCTGGGCTCTAACACCGTCAGTTGCTTCCCGGAAGTGCTGTTTGCACAGAGGAAAACACTTTCTGCTGTGTTAGTGGGGTTCAGTAATGTCAGCTGATCCCCAGCTGTGTATCCGGCAATGTGTCCTGCGACTGCCACGCTGACACAACAATAGATATTAAACTGCCTCGAGTGCAGGCTTCGGCCTACACTCTGCTCCCCCTGCTGACCCTGGGCTCCAACACCGCCAGTTGGTGCCTGGAAGTGCTGGCTGCACAGAGAAAAACACTTGCCACTGTGTCAGTGGGGTTCAGTAACGCCAGCTGTTCCCCAGCTGTGTAGCCGGCAATGTGTCCTGCGACCACCACCGCTGACACAACAACAGATATTAAACTGCTTCGAGTGAAGGCTTCGGCCTACACTCTGCTCCTCCTGCTGACCCTTGGCTCCAACACCGCTAGTTGCTGCTCAGAAGCACTGTTTGCACAGTCAAGACTTGCTGCCGTGTTATTGGGTTTAAGTAACGTCAGCTGATCCCCAGCTGTGTGTCCAGCAATGTGTCCTGCGACCGCCACACTGACACTCCAACAGATGTTAAACTGCCTCGAGTGCAGGCTTTGGCCTACACTCTGCTCCCCCTGCTGACCCTGGGCTCCAACACCGCTAGTTGGGGCTGTAGGAAGACAATTTTGAATAGGTCCCCCTGGTTCCAGTACCGTCAGCTGGTTCCGGGCAGAGTCTTTGGCTTAGGTGCCTCCTTCTGGGTATTCGAGTTCCACCAACGTCAGGTGGTCCTTGGTAGTGCTTTTTGGCATGGGTACCTCCTGCTTAGTAACCGGGTTCCAGTAACATCAGCTGGTCCTTGGTAGTTCCATTGGCTCTTGTACTTTTGGCTACCCATCCGGGTTCTAGTACCGTCAGCTGGTTCTGGGCAGTGTATTTTGCTCTTGTACCTTCTGCCCCCCCATCCTGGTTCCAGTACCGTCAGCTGGTTCCGGGCAGAGCCTTTGGCTTAGGTGCCTCCTTCTTGGTATCCGAGTTCCACCAATGTCAGGTGGTCCTTGGTAGTGCTTTCTGGCACGGGTACCTCCTGCTTAGTAACCGGGTTCCAGTAACGTCAGCTGGTCCTCGGTACTTCCATTGGCTCTTGGACCTTCGGGTAGCCATCCGGGTTCCAGTTCCATCAGCTGGTTTTTGGCATTTTCTCAGCCTTCTTGTACCTTCTGCTACATTTCCAAGTTCAAGACCCTAAAGACGACGACCCTGAAGACCACCCCTAAGATGACGACGACACCAGAGATGACAACCCCTAAGACGACGACCCCGGAGACAACGACCCTGGAGATGACGACCTGGAAGACCGAGAAGCAGAAGAACAAGCAGCTGCAGAACAAAGAGCAGAAGAACATAAAGCATAAGACTAAACATCAGAGCAAAAGATATTATCTAAATTATAAGCAGAAGAAGACTAAGCAGTGTATGGGGGTGAGTCCATTCCTCCTCGTGGTGCCCCTGAAAAAAGCCTGTGCTGCCATGAATATTGACCCCCCCCAGCCTAAAAATAGCAGCCCACAGCCACCCAGAAAAGGCACAACAATTAGATGTGCCAATTCTGGAGCTTTGCCGGGCTCTTCCCACTTGCCCTGTAGCGGTGGCAAGTGGGGTTCATATCTGTGGGGTTGATGTCACCTTTGTATTATCAGGTGACATCAAGCCCACGGATTACTGATGTATAGGCATCCATAAGACACCTATTCATTACTAATCCTATAGTTACATGGTAAATAAAGACACAGCCTTTTAGGGCTAGCGGAACGCAGCAAATAATAAGATACAATAAGATGCGTTCTCAGCCCGGGGTCCACCGTGCTGAGATGGAACCTGCTGCTGAGTAATGATGGACTATATGGCAGTGCAAAATGGATTCACACATGGGTTAACTTCACCCTGTTTGAAGAAAGCAAATCCTGATGCGTCTCAAGGCCACGGTACAGCATAAAAGAGCGCAAGCAAGGAGTCACAGAACTCAATCCCAAGACTCTGGATTAGAGTTCATCTAGACCTCTTGCGCTCAACACCGCAACTGGGTTGTCAAGAGTGAATAAAATAATAATTATTATTTAGATGCACAAGAGTGCTTGCGGTGCCGCTCTTGCGGTGCCGCTCTGGCGGACGCTACTAACCACCCAGGCTTGGGTAAGGAAAGCGCTATGAAAGAGTACGGCGTCGCAGTGGCAGTCACAGCAATTTGATGCTGTTTTGTGTGTCACGTGCTGATAGCTAAGGCGGGCGTTAGACAGCAATCATCCACCTTACGCGAGCAGTCATACACAAGGGAGGGGATAATTAATGAACGGCTTTCACACGTCAACACACACACATTTACAAGTGTACAATAGCGCATGGCCGAGTGGCCATGCGAACCTTTTATATCAGCAATGCTACAAGAACTTCTAGATGGTCCAATAGGAGCCACAACAGAACCTGAGTATGTGACCCTCGATCTCCAATGTGAGGACGTCCCGTGGGCATGCTCAGTATGGGAAAAGCAGGACTTAGTCCCAGAATAATCTGCTTGCTGCTGATCAGTGCTGGCTACAAAGGTAGAGCCTAGAAGGACAGTAGTAACCAGTTGCCCAGTATCAGCCTGAGCTAGATGCTGGGACCGAATGTTATGACCCCAATGGCGAGGGTCTCAGAGAAACAAGTAAGTCTGCAAAATACAAAAATCCAGCTCATAGGGCAGTGGTAACTGGGTTGACCATATATCTACTCCTAACGCCAACACTAGAAGTAGCCGGGGAACATGCCTACGTTGGTCGCTACATGTCTCGCGCCAGCCGGAGGACTAACTACCCCTAGAAGAGGAAAACAAAGACCTCTCTTGCCTCCAGAGAATAGACCCCAAAAGTAGGATACAAGCCCCCCACAAATAATAACGGTGAGTTAAGAGGAAATAACAAACACAGAGATGAACTAGGTTTAGCAAAGAGAGGCCCACTTACTAATAGCAGAGTGTAGTAAGATAACTTATATGGTCAACGAAAACCCTAACAAAAATCCACACTGGAGATTCAAGAACCCCCGAACCGTCTAACGGCCCGGGGGGAGAACTCCAGCCTCCCTAGAGCTTCCAGCAAGGTTAGGATACAGATTATGTACAAGCTGGACAAAAATGCAAACAAAAACAAATAGCAAAAAGCAAGAAAGCAGACTTAGCTTAATTTAGCAGGAACCAGGATCAGTAGACAAGAGCACAACAGATTAGCTCTGATTACAATGTTGCCAGGCATTGAACTGAAGGTCCAGGGAGCTTATATAGCAACATCCCTGACCTAACGACCCAGGTGAGCATACAAGGGATGGCAGACATTCCCAGAGTCAAATCACTAGTAACCACTAGAGGGAGCCAAAAAGATAAATTCACAACAACCGACGTCTCCGCTGAGCAGGCTCCACTGCGGCTGGAGAAGAATGGGAGTCCGCAGCAGAGATGGTTCAAGATTCCCCCTGTGCAGAGGCGGGAACTTGACACCTAAAAATACCCCCCCTCCTTGGACCTCGCTATGCTCGAAGGCAGCAATGAGCTGTATGTGCTCAGCAGGCTCCCAGGACCTGTCCTCTGGCCATAACCCTTCCAATCCACCAAATAATTTTTTTGTCACGTACCACCTTACACTCCAAGATAGCGTTCACCTCGTAATCGTCCGTAGACGAACCCGATGTCCCGGATGATGACTTGGAAAACCGGGACATGTGTACGGACTTTAAGAGGGACACATGAAAGGTATCGGTGATACCAAGGCATGGAGGAAGGGCCAGACGGTAGACCACAGGGGACCCAAGTAGCGAGGTGCAAACTTAGTGGACTCTACTTGCACCCTTATGTTACGGGCAGAGAGGCACACTAAGTCGCCAGGAGCAAAGGTGCCGATGTGCATCAGCGGAAGACCTCATTCTCTCCTTGGAGGCCCAGATGGCATCCTGAGTGCGGTCCCAAATGTCCCGTGCCTCCACAGCTCAGTCTGCCACCCTGGAGTCGGCGGAAGACATGGGCATACGCACAGGAACCCGCGGATGCTTGCAGTAATTAAGGAGAAATTGGTCTGACCAGGGGAGTCGGCTATGGCATTGTTTAGTACAAATTCCACCCACGGTAGCAAAGATGATCAGTCATCCTGCCTGGCTGAAACAAAATGTCACAGATATGTGACCAGGGTCTGGTTGGCCCTCTCTAACAAGCCATTCGTCTCAGGATGATATGCTGAAGAGAGATTCAACTCAATGCTGAGTAGACGACAAAGTTTTCTCCAGAACCGAGACGCAAACTGGGGACCCCGGTCACTGACAATTTTGTCCGGCATACCATGTAGGCGAAAGATATGTTTAACAAACAATGCTGCCAGAGCCCGTGCAGAAGGTAGCCGTGGAAGAGGCACCAAGTGCACCATTTTGGAAAAGTGGTTGGTGATCACCCAAATAATGGTGCAGCTACGAGACTTGGGTAAGCCCACCACAAAATCCATCCCGACCATCTCCCAGGGCCTGTCTGCCACTGGCAGGGGGTAAAGCAACCAAGCTGGCAATTTTCGAGAGGACTTGTTCTTGGCGCAAGAGACACGCACCAGAACATGGTCTCCGACGTCACGGGCCATATGCGGCCACCAGTATGTCCTCGCCAGCAGCTCAGATGTCCTTTTGGTCCCAAAATGTCCACCCACCCTGGACGAGTGAGCACTAGTTTTGAGCATTCCGATACCGCAAGTATCGGGTATCGGCCGATATTTGCGGTATCGGAATTCCGATACCGAGATCCTATACTTTTGTGGTATCAGGAATTGGTATCGGAACCATATTAATGTGTAAAATAAAGAATTAAAATGATAAATATGGATATACTCATTCTAGGAATTTAGGACCTGAGAATGACGTCGCGGCTTGTGATTGGTCGCGTGGCGGTCACATGAGCGGCACGCGACCAATCAGAAGCCGTGACGTCATGGAAGGTCCTGAACGTGCTCATTTTAAGCAAATCAGGCTGCCGGTTAACAGCGGTAAGGTGCAGGGGCCTCCGGACGGGTGAGTATATCAATATTTTTTATTTTAATTCTTCATTTTACACATTAATATGGATCCCAGGGCCTGAAGGAGAGTTTCCTCTCCTTCAGACCCTGGGAACCATCAGGATACCTTCTGATACTTGGTGTCCCATTGACTTGTATTGGTATCGGGTATCGGTATCGGCGATATCCGATACTTTTCGGGTATCGGCCGATACTATCCGATACCGATACTTTCAAGTATCGGACGGTATCGCTCAACACTAGTGAGCACAAGAGAGAACCTCTGGATGCAAATTTGATGGTACAAAAGTCTTGCCCGAAGGCACAGACTCTAGCAAAACCGGAGCCACGGTTCTCAAGCTCTCAGAAGGGACAATAAGCTGAGGCTCCTCTTCCTCCTCCTCAGATGATACAACAGAGTGAGAGAGAGCATTGGCATGAATGTTCTTCTCCCGGGAGAGAAAATGGAGGGGGAAATGGAACCTGGAGAAGAACAGGGACCATCTGGACTGGCGAGAATTTAGCTGCTGGGCTGTCTGTAAGTAGACCAAATTTTTTGTGGTCTGTGAATACTTGAAAGGGAAAGCGAGCCCCCTCTAAAAGATGTCTCCATTCTGAGAAAGCCAACTTCATTGCTAGCAACTCCCTTTCCCCGATGGAATAATTCCTGTCTGCTGTAGTGAAGGTCTTGGAAAAGAAGCAGCAAGGATGCTTCCGACCTTGTGCATCCTTTTGGAAGAGGACTGCTCCAACACCAACGGATGAGGCATCCACCTCCATTATAAATGGCTTATTTACATTGGGGTGATGTAGGATGGGAGCGCTAGAAAAATGAGACTTAATAGAAGTGAAGGCTTTGGAGACCTCCTCAGACTACAATTTGGGATTTGCTCCCTTCTTGGTGAGGGCTACCAAGGGAGCTACCAAAGTTGAGAAATGAGGGATGAACTGGCGATAATACTTAATTAACCCCATAAAGTGCTGCACCGCTTTAAGAGAATGGGGTTCTTGCCAGTCCATCACAGCCTGTAGTTTGGCAGGATCCATGGCCAATCCCTGGGCAGAGATGATATAGCCCAGGAAAGGTAAGGACTCCAGCTCAAACACACATTTCTCCAACTTGGCGTAGAGGGAATTTGCCCGTAAGAGGTCGAAGACGCTGCAAACATCTCTCCGATGGGAGTCAATATCTGGAGAGTGAGTAGATGAGAATATCATCCAGATAGACTACGACCAAGGTGGAGAGCATATCCCGGAAGATACAGTATCATTTAAAAAGTCTTGGAAAATGGCTGGGGCATTACAGAGCCCAAAGGGCATCACTAGATATTCATAGTGCCCATCCCTGGTGTTAAAATCCATCTTACATTCATCCCCTCATGGATGCGAATCAGGTTGTAAGCACCCTGCAGATCTAGTTTAATAAATACCCTTGCTCCCCGAAGCCTATTAAAGAGCTCAGATAACAGGGGCAAAGGATACTTATTCTTAAAGGTGAAGGCATTAAGACCCCTGTAGTCTACACTGTGTTCCAAATTATTATGCACAAAGAGTTTAGGAGTGATAAGGTTAGAATTTTTTTGTTTGTCATTTAAACTCATTGATGGTGATGTGTGTCAGGGCTCTTTATATCACTGAAAGCAATTGCAGATACCTGTGCAAATTAGTTTGGCAGGTGTGTCCAAATAAAGGCAAGACTACTTAAGAAGGCTGTATCACATTATTAAGCAGCCTACATTTTTGGCCAAAATGGGAAAGAAAAAGGATGTGTCGGCTGCTGAGAAGCAACAAATTGTGGAGTATTTAGGTCAAGGCATGACTACAATCAACATTGCCAAGACACTTCATCGTGATCCAAAAGGTAGTCAACCAACAGCACTCAAGTATTCACAGTGCACGCTCCAAAGTCCATGAATCCAACTGGACCAATACTCACAGAAATATTGAAGAAAGGAGCAGCATCCGTTTCCAGGTGAAAAAATACAAAATCTTTATTCTGCCATTACATGATGCAGCGTTTCGGCCAGCAACCGGCCTTTGTCAAGCATACATTAAAACATCAATGGCCATCATAAATAGTGTGAAGCCCAAGTCTGGACCAATCACCACATAAGGGCAGCCTTTAATAAATCTTCCAAATACAAAACCAAAATGTACATACATTAAAAGCCAATGTAATATCGGCGGTGCAGCATCCTAACAAACAACATATCACATAAAAACATCAAGAAAAAAGCTAAAAAGGACATCGCATATAGAGGCATCCACCAATCAGTGCTTCATTACATGGTTGTCATAGTGACCCCCATGTTGTATACATATATGTCCTCCAATCACCATTAGCGGTGATATACGCACCAAACTGGCCCCCAATACCTCATCAATGAAGTCCACCGACTCGGAAACGCCGGCGCATTCGCACACGGCCCACCACGTCACAGGTCACATGACCGCAACGTAGGTGAAGCCCAATGCGTACGCGCAGAACAGCGCAGAGCCAGAGATCCTCACCCGAGTCACCTGATCCATAACGCAGGCATGTATGTGGCAAGGAGGCGCTGGAGCACTGAGTGCCCAGCCACACCCCCCACCAATCACAAAGCCGCGCTGAACCCGTGTTCACGGGGAGGACGCGGACCAGCCATATCCATGGCAACCAAACCACAGATGGGTATATACAGGTTCTTATAACAAAGATAGGGATTCATCCATACGGCGATTTGGCAGGCAAGGAGAAAGGGAGGAAATAGCAGTATAAAGCTCATCATGATCAAATAATGGACATGATCCAAGTACACATGTAACTTGTATCCTCCAGATGTTCATTGGATGTCAAATCCCGTGGTGAACTAAAAACACAAAAACATAAAGAAAGAAAACATAAATACATAATATATGATACAAAAGACTCTAAAATCCAACAATCCATATGTACAGAAATACAAAAAAGGGAAACTCAAACCCTGTATGGGGGCAGGACTTCAGCAAAAAAATGCATTAAACTAATGCATGTCTGAAATTTAAAAAAACATGTCACACATAACCCATGTAATATATGTATGAAATTTATGGAGTTTTTAACAAAAAAAACAAATTTAAATATATATTTAAAAGACACAGTATTTGGTGTAATGCTTGCAGAAAATTCAGAGCCAAATCCCAGAAGAATTATGATTGACCTAGAGACTTGTATAAGGCTGGAGTACCGCTAGTGATTTTAAAATCGGTCCGATTTTGATGCAGGAGAGTTGGATGAATGTAATGCAAGTGTCATGTGAGTGTTATGCTTTTTTTGAGAGTATAATCTGATTTTTCACACCTAGCATCCCATACACCTGAAAGCAGTGTGATTGCTATCCGACTGAAATGCGATTTTAACATGAGCTTAACGATAGAGAAATTCTCAGTCATTTACACGTCATTTTAAAAGGAAATATTTCTCAAAATATATATATATAGAGAGGGAGGGAGAGAGAGATATATATAGATATATACATGTATCTATCTACCGTATATACTCGAGTATAAGCCGAGATTTTCAGCCCAAATTTTGGGGCTGAAAGTGCCCCTCTCGGCTTATACTCGAGTCACGGTCGGTGGGTGAGGGGGAGAGGGCGCTGAGGCATACTTACCAGCTTCCGGGGCTCCTGGCGCTCCCCCTGCCTGTTCCACGGTCTCCGGGTGCCGCAGCTCTTCCCCTGTTCAGCGGTCACTTGGGACCGCTCATTAGAGAAATGAATAGGCGGCTCCACCTCCCATAGGGGCGGAGCCACCTATTCATTTCTCTAATCAGCGGTGCCGGTGACCGCTGATAGAGGAAGAGGCTGCGGCACCGAAGACCAGCTGTCCGGGGGAAGGAGCGGGACGCCGGGAGCAGGTAAGTATTACATATTCACCTGTCCGCGTTCCACACGCCGGGCGCCGCTCTGTCTTCGCGTCCTCTTGCTCTGACTGTGCAGGTCAGAGGGGGCGATGACGCATATAGTGTGCACGCCGCCCTCTGCCTGATCAGTCAGTGCGGAGAGACGCCGGGACGGGACGCTGAGGAGCTGCAAGCAAGAGAGGTGAGTATGTGTTTTATTATTTTTATTGCAGCAGCAGCAGCTTTCTATGGCACAGCTATGGGGCAATTCTGAACGGTGCAGAGCACTATATGGCACAGCTATGGGGCAATTATGAACGGTGCAGAGCACTATATGGCACAGCTATGGGGCAATTATGAACAGAGCAGAGCGCTATGGGGCAATTATGAACGGTGCACAGCTTTCTATGGCACAGCTTTCTATGGCACATCTATGGGGCAATAATGAACGGTGCAGAGCACTATATGGCACAGCTATGCGGCAATAAGGAATGATGCAGAGCACTATATGGCACAGCTATGGAGCAATTATGAACGGTGCAGAGCACTATATGGCACAGCTATGGGGCAATTATGAATGGTGCAGAGCGCTATGGGGCAATTATGAACGGTGCACAGCTTTCTATGGCACATCTATGGGGCAATTATGAACGGTGCAGAGCACCATATGGCACAGCTATGGGGCAATAATGAACGGTGCAGAGCACTATATGGCACAGCTTTCTATGGTACAGCTATGGGGCAATAATGAATGGTGCAGAGCACTATATGGCACAGCTATGGGGCCATAATGAACGGTATGGAGCATCTATTTTTATTTTTGAAATTCACCGGTAGCTGCTGCATTTTCCACCCTAGGCTTATACTCGAGTCAATAAGTTTTCCCAGTTTTTTGTGGCAAAATTAGGGGGGTCGGCTTATACTCAGGTCGGCTTATACTCGAGTATATACGGTATATATATTTGATAAATAGATAATTAATGTGCCGCGTACAGTTAAATCACAGAGTGACAGGTTAGAATAGAATAGATACAATAGATATGTACACATAGAATACAGAGATATATAGATGTCAGTGACACACACATAAATATGTACTGTATATAAACTCACCGGCCACTTTATTAGGTACACCTGTCCAACTTCTTGTTAACACTTAATTTCTAATCAGCCAATCACATGGCGGCAACTCAGTGCATTTAGGCATGTAGACATGGTCAAGACAATCTCTTGCAGTTCAAACCGAGCATCAGTATGGGGAAGAAAGGTGATTTGAGTGCCTTTGAACGTGGCATGGTTGTTGGTGCCAGAAGGGCTGGTCTGAGTATTTCAGAAACTGCTGATCTACTGGGATTTTCACGCACAACCATCTCTAGGGTTTACAGAGAATGGTCCGAAAAAGAAAAAAAATCCAGTGAGTGGCAGTTCTGTGGGCGGAAATGCCTTGTTGATGCCAGAGGTCAGAGGAGAATGGGCAGACTGGTTCGAGCTGATAGAAAGGCAACAGTGACTCAAATCGCCACCCGTTACAACCAAGGTAGGCCTAAGAGCATCTCTGAACGCACAGTGCGTCGAACTTTGAGGCAGATGGGCTACAGCAGCAGAAGACCACACCGGGTACCACTCCTTTCAGCTAAGAACAGGAAACTGAGGCTACAATTTGTACAAGCTCATCGAAATTGGACAGTAGAAGATTGGAAAAACGTTGCTTGGTCTGATGAGTCTCGATTTCTGCTGCGACATTCGGATGCTAGGGTCAGAATTTGGCGTAAACAACATGAAAGCATGGATCCATCCTGCCTTGTATGGAGCATCTTTGGGATGTGCAGCCGACAAATCTGCGGCAACTGTGTGATGCCATCATGTCAATATGGACCAAAATCTCTGAGGAATGCTTCCAGCACCTTGTTGAATCTATGCCACGAAGAATTGAGGCAGTTCTGAAGGCAAAAGGGGGTCCAACCCGTTACTAGCATGGTGTACCTAATAAAGTGGCCGGTGAGTGTATATTACATATATAGAAGAAAAGCCAGCATATCAGCAGCTGCATAGTGTGAAAATCACTGCATGAGCCGACAGGATAAAAGAGATCGATTACATACAGTAAATACAAATAGAATAGGTAGATATATAGATGTCAGTGACATATACAATTAGTACAGTGTGTGTACAGCTTACTGTACATGTATTTAATTAATAAAAGATTATTTTTTGGAAAAAAATGGTGTGGGCAAACCAGCAGAGGGAAAGCTGACTGTTGGGGGCAGATGTTTATAGCCTGGGAAATGGGTAATACCCATGGAGCTTCACAGGCTATTAATATCAGCTCACCACTGTATACTTAGCCTTTTCTGGCTATTAAAATGGGGGACCCCCCCAAAAAATTGTGTGGTCTCCCTATAATTAATAACCAGCAAAGGATATGCAGACAGCTGCGGGCTGATATTAATAGCCATGGAAACTGGCCCCCCAAGGCTAAGAACATCAGCTCTTAACCGGCCCATATATGTGTGTCACTGACATCTATGTAGCTATGAATTCTATGTGTATATATCTATTCTATTTATTCTATTCTAACCTGTCAGTGTGACTTTTCTGTACGCGACATATGAATTGTCGGCTTTTCAAATGCGATTAGTGTGTAAAAATCCAACAGCACTCGCATGGTTTGAGTGCTGTGTGATTTTTTCTCACTCCCATTGACTTCTATTTCGGGATGCGATCCGATTTCCAATTACAATCACAGCATGCTGCATCTTTTTTCCGGTCTGATCGTGATCAGATCCAAGCTGGAAAAAACGGAGGTGAACACACAATCATAGAATAACATTGGTCCAAATTCAGTCCGATTTTTTATCGGATTGCATTCATCCGATTTCATCGCAAGTGGGAATGAGCCCTAAATATTTTTGATCCGTGACTAGAATAGTCTCCAAGATTTTCTGCATACACTTGCTTCACAAGAAAGCACAGACTTGTGAACAGTGAAAGAACATGTACAGTCATGCTTGAAACAAAGTTTCAATTTTGAAACACACAATTTTGAAAAGGTGCCAACAATTTTGTCCGGCATATTTTGGAGTTTTTGTGTAAAGACATGTCAAATTCGCCTTTTTTATCAGTTTTTTTTTTAGTTGTTCCAATACACACAAAGGAAATAAACGTGTATAACAAAACATGTGTAATTGCAATAATTGTCTGTGAGAAATACTTAATTTTACGGAACAATTTCATGGGTGCCAACACTTTTGACCATGACTGTATGTAAAAACAGTTGTCTGAATTAGTGCTTGAACTGCCTGCAAGTTTACAACTGCTTAGAGTAATACAACATATGAGTAAAAATAACTATTAACACAGTGTTTCAAAAAGTTTGAAAACAGAAACAACTTGTATTGATTTTTTGTTAATTCTTTAATGTTAAAAACTACAAAAAAATGTGGAATTATCTAACATCAAAACCCTCTCACACCTGGAGGAGAAATGACATTCAAAAGTACTCTCAATTTCATGGTTTACTTCTCCTCAACGTATTTTTTTTTTATGGAACCCTCAAGAATGCAGCTTTCTAAACCACTAGTTTAACGGTTTGTTACCACCACACCACTTCCACTTAAAAGACAGGCTCTCAACCTTTAACTAATGAGACTTCACACCCAAATGTCATAGCTGATAAAATCTGAAGCTAGTGTCTGTATGTGCATTAATAAACCACACTGACAAATCGATATATATTTGTTGACACAAATGTTTAAACCGTGATACTAGATATCTCACATCGAATGTGTATGTGTCATCTCTAGAGGATATAACTGTACAAATATAGATAAGCGGTGCACTCCTGCACAGATAATGAAAAATGGGGTGCAAAACCTAGTCAGTAAAGTAGAATACATAAACAAGAAAGAAAAAGACTAGACCAATAACGGTATGCACACCCATAGAATATACAAAATATCAAAAACTTTTATTACACCTCAAAAGGATAAGTACACAGTAAAACCATTTAAAAAGGCCTGAATACAGAACCATAGGCAGCCACCCCTGAATACGTTACAAAAAAATAATAATAACACACATAGATAAAGTGCTTAATATTAAATATATACAATGTCTCCTGTTTATGCAGATAGTATTTCAAATCACAAGATAATACATGCCACAACCAATGAACATACACTGACCAGTAATCAATTTGCTGAGATTCTACAGACAGAACATATCAGTATAGAGTTTTAAATGAGTATGCTCACTGTCCTGTTCAATGTAAAGAATATAAAGGCATAAAGTGTTAAACGGGCATGCTCTTTGCCCAGAATAGTGATCACAAAATAATACATGCCACAGCTAATGGTAATACCTTTAGCCTATGGTTCTGTATTCAGGCCTTTTTAAATGGTTTTATTGTGTACTTGTCCTTTTGAGGTGTAATAAAAGTTTTTGATATTTTGTATATTCTATGGGTGTGCATACCGTTATTGGTCTAGTCTTTTTCTTTCTTGTTTATATGATCTCTAGAGGATATGTCTGGCTTTTAGATGAGGATATTTTCACTTCTGTCTTACAGATATTTCCATTTTGACTTCATCTATGTTCTTTAAGGCTATGTGCACACGTCCGGAATTGCTGCGGAAATTTTAGCAGCAATTCTGCAACTGTGTCGCTGGTAAAACGCATGCAGAATTGGCATGCGTTTTCCCACTAAACGCTAGCAATTTACAAGTGTAATTAGCTTGCAGAATGCTAGCGTTTTCCAAGCGATCTGTAGCATTGCTTGGAAAACTGATTGACAGGTTGGTCACACTTGTCAAACATAGTGTTTGACAAGTGTGACCAACATTTACTATTGATGCCGCCTATGCAGCATCAATAGTAAAAAGATGTAATGTTAAAAATAATTTAAAAAATAATAAATCGTGATATTCTCACCTTCCGGCATCCCTCGCAGCTTTCCCGCTCCTCGCGATGCTCCCGTTCCCAGTAATGCCTCTCAACAATTACCCCAGATGACGTAGCGGTCTCGCGAGACCGCTATGTCATCAAAGGTCATTGCCACAAAGCATCACTGGGAACGGAAGCATCGCGAAGAGCGGGAATGCTGCGTGGGACGCCGGATGGTGAGAATATCATGATTTCTTATTTTAATTCTTTCTTTTTTTAACAATTATATGGTTCGCAGTCCGTGGAGGAGAGTCTCCTCTCCTCCACCCTGAGTACCAACCGCACATGATCCGCTTACTTCCCGCATGATGGGCATAGCCACATGCGGAAAGTAAGCAGATCAATGCATTCCTATGTGTGCGGAATCCCTGCGATTCCACACAAAGAATGAACATGCTGCGTTAGTTTTCCTGGAATGCAATTCTGCCACGGAAAAAAATGCAGCATCTGCACAAAAATTGCAGATTGCATTCTAATAATAGGATGCTTAATGTATACGTTTTTTTCGCAGTCTTATCGCGTTTTTATAGCGAAAAACCGCAAAAAAAAAACGTGAAAAATCCTGAACGTATGCACACAGCCTAAAGGGTACCTGTAATATTTTTTTAATGTTTTTCTCGTGTTAAATATGTTGCAGATAGGTGAGGTTTGGATCCTGAGACCCCTACCAGTCACACAAAAGCTGCTCGCAAGCACTCTTTTCTGTAAACTGCAGCACTCATCTACTGCATGAGGACATGGATAGAGTGGTATATGGGCATGGGATCAGTAGTGAGTAGAGATGAGCAAATATTTCAATGTTCGATTCGGATTATGATTGCCGAATTTGCAATATTAGTCAATTTATTTGTTGAATATTCGCCAAACATAGCCATTACGGTCAATGGGAGGCAAAAACAAACACATGCGCAATACCGTATAATGGCCCCAAAAGCTGTTGTGAGGCAGTGACTCATGTCACAGATAGGGGTCGCTGTGTCTTCTCCCCAGGTTGTGCATGCAGACGGATGAAGTCCATAGGTGTGCATGGGAGTCACGGATTTCCGATCTGGGTTTTCCATGTGGCTGAAGGCCACAGGTTTGTGTGTGTTAAAAGTCCTGCAGCAAGAAGTATGTGTGTGTCAGGTGTGTGAGGTGCACGTCAGTGTCAGTCTGGTGTGCAGAGCAGAGGCCTGCAGAGCACTGGCTCAGTGCATGGAGGCACAGGCCAGCGGATCCAGCACCAAGGGCAGCTGATTAGCCTGGCAACCGCAGCGTATACAGTGATGCAATTCGTCCATGGTACTGGTCTTGGATGTGGACAGTCCTGTGCCCAGAGGTGGATGTCCTGTGCCCAAAAAAGACAGATGTGGACAGTCCTGTGCCTGGAGGTGGATGTCCTGTGCCCAAAAGAGGACTAGCATGTGTAACGATTGCAAACAGGTGGATATGGTGCCGGAGGATATCCTGGGCTGTGTACGGCTGTGTGAATAAACAGACTGTAAGAGACTGTGATACAGTGATGCAGGACTCCCACGGGAACTAGTCAAATGGGGCTGGCATGTGTAGTGTCTGAAACATATGAGACTGTGTATAGAGACTGTAATATGGCGTGCGGTTGCCCAGGGAAACTGGTCAAGGGAAGTCTGGCCTGTTTAGGGACTGCAATTTAAAGCCATGTGATATATATTGCT